>NC_089837.1:469546538-470196538 GCF_035609145.1 Eleutherodactylus coqui | reverse complement strand
AGTCAATGTTAGACTCTTTATACAAGCCTTGTAACAATGACTGGGAATTGAAAGCCAAGCCAGATCCCATACACAGACAGCTGTTTCAGGGTATTTGCTCCTCATCAGTGTGCAGTAGGTTTCCCGCTTGGCTAGTGAGAAGCCTGTGATGTGGGTCAGGAATGTTATCTTTTCTCCTTAAGGAGAGCACCTAGAAGGTGAGTGAGTAAGGAGACTTATTAGGCCATTCATGCTCCTCTGGGTAATATGCAAATAAGGGAGATGGAAAAATACCTCTGCAGTTCCAACTATTAGAAGGCAGTATTGCTGTAAGTCAATGTTAGACTCTTTATACAAGCCTTGTAACAATGACTGGGAATTGAAAGCCAAGCCAGAATCCATACACAGTCAGCTGATTTGTCATCACTACCCCTGATGACCCCTAAAGGGCCCTGGGAGTTGAGCATGGCCAGCCCATCACATCATAATTAGCACTTCCAATTTTATGGTTCCAAGACCAAGTTCATTGAAAAACGTAAGAAGTTCTTACTATAAAGGGCAGGCTCACATGAGTGTAATTTAATTGCATATTATGTGCGCAAAATATCTGTGCATAATATGCAGTGAATGGAGTCCATGAAAGTACATTGATTTTCATTGATCCGTTCACACTTCTGTATATTCATTGCGTTTAATACGCGCTTAAAAAAAAAACACATGTTCACTTTTACCACGTATTATGTGTGATAGAGCCCTATTGTTCTCTATGGGTACGTAGAAAACATTGTACAAACGCAATTACATTGCATTTTGCCGGTGTTTATATGCAACATTGCTAAGCAGCATAGCAGGACATTAAAAAATAATGAAACCGGGAAGTCTGTGTATGGCAGCGTGTGTGAGATACACTGTCATGCGCAGTCAATAATCGCTTCCATATGCGGCGATTCACCGGCTCACACTGTGGTAAAATGCTGCTTTATACACGCTGAGTTTTGCCCCTTGCTTATGTGAGCCCTGCCTAATAGAGAATGATAGAAAATGAAACAACTAATTTTGGATTCTTATCTCTGATTCTAGACATTGAAAATAGTATTGAGTCAAAGTGTGTGTGTCGATGAAGGGAAGTAGAAACATAGTTCTCTACTTTAGTCGTATGTTACTTAGAACTGTGATGCCATCATATTAATCAGTAGATGGCAGAAACATTTTGCTGCTCTGGCCTCTCCTAGTTGATACAGTTTATCAATAACTACCAAGGCCCATTTACACGCAAAGATAATCATTCAAACGATTTAAAGATTGAAAGTTTTAGCAATCTTTTTGAATAAAGTGTTAATGGCTATTAACACTTTATCATCTTCCTTTGCATGTAAAAGGGCCTCCAGGAGCTGTTTGCAGAGCCCAACCTGTGATAAATCACATGCCCAGCTGCATTGTTCTCATCAGGGATGCTGGTAAATTACAATACAATCTCCCGGCTCCCATGGAGAACATAGCATGCTGTCTATTGAGAGACATTTTATCTCTCTACGGCTGAACGATATATTTTAAGTTCACCTTAAAATCATTGTTCAGACGAAATTTGCACGATGCCAGCATTTACATGTAACGATTATCGCTCATTTTCGGTCGTTTGAACTAATTTTGATCGACAATCGTTACATGTAAATGGGCCTTAAAGGGGTTGTCCCGCGCCGAAACGGGTTTTTTTTTTTTTTAACCCCCCCCCCCCCCCCGTTCGGCGCGAGACAACCCCGATGCAGGGGTTAAAAAAACAACCCGCACAGCGCTTACCTGAATCCCGGCGGTCCGGCGTCTTCATACTCACCTGCTGAAGATGGCCGCCGGGATCCTCTGTCTCCGTGGACCACAGGGCTTCTGTGCGGTCCATTGCCGATTCCAGCCTCCTGATTGGCTGGAATCGGCACGTGACGGGGCGGAGCTACACGGAGCCGGCATTCTGCAGCAGCGGCCCCATTGAAGACAGGAGAAGACCCGGACTGCGCAAGCGTGGCTAATTTGGCCATCGGAGGGCGAAAATTAGTCGGCTCCATGGGAACGAGGACGCTAGCAACGGAGCAGGTAAGTATAAAACTTTTTATAACTTCTGTATGGCTCATAATTAATGCACAATGTACATTACAAAGTGCATTATTATGGCCATACAGAAGTGTATAGACCCACTTGCTGCCGCGGGACAACCCCTTTAAGTTGAAAAAACCTTGAGTCGTAAATTAATGGGCTAACATCACCAATTAAAAACCACTGTTAACTTGTAGCCATTTATGAGACAGACCCAAGTTGTCATTATTTGACAATCATCTTTTTCTGAAGCTGAAGAAACCCCTTCAAGGCTTACACCCCCATTCTGAGAAAGACTTTAAAATAGAAATGCAAGAATCACTCAGTGATCAGGATATTTTAATTTTATGGACATAGCAATTTTTCATCTAAGACTTAGAAGTGAAGAAAAAATCACGCGTTCTTCTTTTCTCTTCTCTATTCTCTCCTTGAATGCGCTGCATGGCATAAAATATCCTAAAGGCTTTGTTACCTGATGGCCTACATTCTTTAATCAGTTTGCAAAGGCACAAGATGTTTATTTCCTGCACTTTATATCCTGAAACTGAGAATGTTCAGAGCTGACATTTATCTTGGGCAAGGATACCTGCAGGGAAATCTAGGCCATTTTTAGGTTCCTTTGATAATATATTTCCAAAGGTTAAATACCCCAATCTCTGGTGTCAGAAGATCCAAGACCACAGTCTCTATTGCCTAGACAGTTGGTGCCCAATAGAGATGAGCGAATGTGCTCGTTTAGAGCAATTACTCGATCGAGCATCGCTTTTTTCGAGTAACTGCCTAATCGGGCGAAAAGATTCGGGGGGCGCCGGGGGTGAGCAGGGGGGGGGGGGGAGTGGGGGGAAAGAGAGAGAGCTCCCCCCTGTTCCCCCCAGCTATCTCCCGCCGCCCTCTGAATCTTTTCGCCCGAGTAGGCAGTTACTCGAAAAAAGCGATGCTCGATCGAGTAATTGTCCTAAACGAGCACGTTCGCTCATCTCTAGTGCCCAGTGTGATCGCTGTGCTATCTGGTGATCGCTTACTTGCTTGCACAGTTCTTTTTTGCTAATCCCTTCTCTGCCCAAGAATGGAGCAGCATGCAATCGGACAATAGACTCATCACATTATACGTCCTGTTTTTTGTTCCTCTACAGATCTCAGTATTTATGGAAGACGCTTCCGAAGCAGCTAGCCTCCCTTACCACTGCTTTCTTGGGTAATTGGGTCTTGGATCGCGCTTATAGTCTGCTATTTAGTTTTTAATATAATTCAGTTGCATTGCTTACTCAACTGTAGAAACACATATCACGTGTCTAAATAGAAAACCCGTCTGATAAAAATACTTATTATTTTCATGTTTAAGAAGATGGTGAATTGTGATTATTTGGTTAATCTCAAAATATAGTACATGGTTTATTAGAGCAGCAGGGCATTTCTGTAACAATGAATCACAATACCTGAAACATGCAGCACCTAAACTCGTAGACTAAAAACACGTAGATCTGATTCACACTTGCATATTTCGCCATTATTTTGCATCTTCATTTTTTAGATGCCAAAACCAGTAATGGAATGCGAATAGAAGAAAAAAATATATAAAAGAAAAAGCATTAAAACTTTTCAATTATATATAAATTGATAGAAGTAGTACTTTGCAAAAGTCTTAGGCAGGTGTGGAAAAAATGCTGCAAAGTGGATTGCTTTAGAAAGAAAAATAGATGTGTTAAGTGGAAAGCTAATAGAGCCCACATGCATATGTGAATGGGGCCCAAATTGTCAATAACCTAAATACAGAGTGAATGAACAAAAGAGAACTCTAAATCAAATCAATATTTGGTGTGACCGCCCTTTACCGTTAAATCAGCATTAATTCTTCTGGGTGCACTTGTACAAAGTCAGGGATTTTGTAGGATTATAGTCAGGTGTATGATTAACCAATTCTACCAAACAGGTGATTGTAGTAGACATGATAATTAATTAGTATAAAATGTCTATTGATTTGTATAAACCAAATGTATTATGCTGTTGTAATAACTCTTAGCTCTGTGGAGTTTGAAGGACACACACAATCTAATCATGGTATTTGCTAGACAATGGATGTGCAATATAATGTTAGCTAAGTACATAGGAATTGCGCAAGAAGCCTCTAAGAGTTAAGGGCCATAGTGTTATATGCAATATCTGTGTTCAACACTGAGTGTTTACCTAGCCCCCACCCCTCCCATCCTGAAGCTATTTAAACAATGATTCATCACTACACGGAGGTGACTTCAGCTAGGGCAGAGAGGTGGGAGATTCTATATGATCCGACAAATGAGAATCCTATATGTTACTGATGTAACCTGTTGCACGCCCATTGTGTGTCTTTACAATAAAAGGCCCTGTCTGGCTGTTTCTGGGCAGAGAGCCATTTTGGATATGAGGCTGATAGCTTATGTCTAATTTGCTCCACGATGTGTGCACACGATACAATTCGGAAGCTACAAAATACCCCAAAACCTGCTGGAGAAAACCGTAATCCAGATCAGTGATAATGATCAGCATTTTATTTTCATATGTAGGTCGAAACACAGTCATTACCGAAAATAGAAATGGCTGTGTAAGAGGCTTAAAACTGGGCGAGGATCAGCGAAACTGTGTTACAAAGGTGAGGTTGTGGAAGACAGTTTCATGTCATACACCATGATAACTGAGTACAGCAACAAGGTAGTTCTACTGCATCAGCAAGATCTCTCCCAGCCAAAGATTTCAAAGCAGTATCAAGATGTGCTGTTCAAATAGTTTTGAAGAAGCACAAAGAAACGGGCAAAAATGAGGACCGTAGAGGAGTGGTCGGCCAAGGAAACTTAGTGCAGAAAATGAAAGACATATCCCGCTTACTTTTCTTTGAAATCAAAAATGTCTAGCAGTGCCATCAGATCAGAACTGTCTGAAACCAGGGTGACTCAGGTACACCCATTTACTGTTTGTAGAAGTCTGGCCAGAAGTGGTCTTCATGCAGAAATTGCGGACAAAAAGCCATACCTTCAACATAGAAACAAGGCTAAGCGACTCAACTGTGCACAAAAACATAGCAACTGGGGTGCAGAAAAATGGCAGCAGGTGCTCTGGGCTGATGAGTCAACATTTGAAATTTGGCTGTAACTTAAGGCAGTTTGATCGCTGAAGGTCTGGAGAACGGTACAATAATGAGCATCTGTAGGCTACAGTGAAGCATGGTGGAGGTTCCTTGCAAGTTTGGAGCTGCATTTCAGCAAATAGAGTTGGGGATTTGGTCATGATCAATGGCGTCCTCAATGCTGAGAAATACAGGTAGATACTTATCCATCATGCAGTAACTTCAGGGAGGCGTCTGATTGGCTCCAAATTTATTCTACAGCAGGACAACAACCACAAACATAAGGCCAATTTCTTTAAGCTCTTCAGCATAAAGAAGAGCAAGAAGTCCTGGAAGTGATGATATGGCCCCACAGTTCTCTGATCTCAACATCATCCAATTTGTGGATTTACACGAAGAGACAGCATTCAGCCAGCCTAGATCCACAGAAGATCTGTGGTTAGTCCTCCTAGATGTTTGGAACAACCTCCCTGCTAATTTCTTTCAAAGCCTGTTGCAGTGTCCAAAGAGCGAGCCCATAAACTTTTGCACAGAACTATAGATAGAGGTAGGATTAGTTTGTGATTGCCTTGGGTCAAAGGACGCATATCTTCTCCACAATCAGAGTCTGCAGCCAAGCATAAGTTTAAAGACTGACACCCGGCCAGCTTTATTAACTCAGATCAAACAAAAAAATAATCAGCCTTGCGGGTCCAGCACTAACTAGTACATGTGGGTTTCCACCCTACCAACTACAAACAAAAAACATTTTCAGCAACTTTATCCACAGTTTAGAACTCACACAGAGCCGCTCCCACAGACAGGCTTTCTGTTTTCTCCAAGTAGAGCCACTCATTATTCCTTGAGCTGCTCTTAAATATCCACCCACAGTATTAATTACCCAGCAGCTGGACCCTCCCTATCACCTATGAGGAATCTAGAGGAAATGTACCTTCACTCAGTAGCCAATACCCTAGTTTTATCACATTCACCCCCCCCCCTCACCTCTCCCAGGCCACTCCGACTGAGCAACTGTCACCAAATCAGCGGAACACAGAGCCAGTCTTATGTCCCATTTACACGGGACGAGCTGTCAGCCAAATTATGCCGGACAGCGCATCCCAGTGAAGTTCGCTCCTGTACTGTTATACAGAGCGTGGCCATCATGGAGGTGGGGTGGCCGGGGAGCGTTCTCCCCCGCCCTCCTTCATTCACTTTAAGTAGACAGTCGTTCAGAACTGAACAACTGCTGTTTACACTGAATTGTTTGTCTTGCGGTTTTCTGCATGCAGAAACTGAAGGACTGAACAACTCTCGTCCAGTTTTTTCATGCATTTACACGGGACAACTATCGTTCAGATTCCCATGGGAACACAGGAATTTGAACAACTCTGAGTGATAATCGTCCCGTGTAAATGGGCCATTAGTGTCTGGAACACTTTTTCAGCTACTGCGTTCCATTTTAACATGACTGACTCTTTTGTTTGGATAAGGGCAGCTAAAGGAGTCATAATATCTGCCAAATTGGATATAAACTGTCTATAGTAGCCGGTAATTTCCAAGAATGTTCTCCTTTACTTTTTACTAAATAGTTAGGGCCAATTCTGAACTGCTTATATATTGTGTCAACTTTTGCCTTTCTACCCCACTCCTCAATATTTAACCTCCTCTAATCCAAGGTTACATTTCTTGGGGTCGGCTGTCAACCCTGTTGTCCTCAGGTCATCAAATACTGCCTGTACCTTGGCTAAGTGTGTCTTCTAGTCTGAACTAAATATCACCATGTCATCTAAGTGTACAAAAGCATATCGTCGGTGTGGCCCTAAACTCTGTTCATTAGTCATTGGAAGGTCACAGATGCCCCATTCAGTCCAAATGGCATGTTCACATATTGGAACAAACCGTCTTGTGTGGATAATGCTGTCTTTTCTTTAGCGAAATCAGTCAGAATCAGGTATCTGCCAGTATCCCTTGGTCAGGTCTAATTTCATGATGTAATGAGCTGTACCAAGTCGGTCTATCAGTTTGTCATCTCTTGTCATAGGCTATGTGTCACACTTAGACACTGAATTCAACTTTATAGAGTGATTATAGTACCTCTGTGTTTTGGAATTAAGGGCCAATAATCGTTTGGATTCCCGCGACTCAATGAGAATTGGTTATTTTTCAGGGTAAATGCACGCACCGACTGAAGGATAATTTGTTCGCTGTTCAGTTCAGGCAGTCGTTCATCCGGTCATCTGCTGTTATGGCCCATCCTTGCTAAAGAACAATGACTTGCACATTCGGCCATATTAGTGGAAGAATCAGTTAGACTGCACTGCCTGTTCATCAGAATGATTCTTGACATCCTCCTCTGACCTCTTTTCTTGACAACTTGTTTACGTTCACAAGATACTTTTTCAGGGAATGTTTTTCTTTGATGACGCCATTTTCTATATTCTCCAGACAGCGCAGCACAAGAAAACCTCACAAGGTTGGCAGTTTTTGAAATACTGGTTCCAACTACTCTAGTACCAATGACTGTCACGTTCGAAGTTGCTCAGACTGCACAATTTTTCCATTCAAATGTGAATTCATACTGAAACTGATACACAGAAAACTTGTCACAATAGTGAAAGGCCGGTGTGGCTATTCAGTGTATAGGTGTGTACCCTGTTTTTCCCAAAAATAAGCCCTACCCTGAGAATAAGCCCTGCCCTGATTTTTCGGGGAGGCTTGCAATATGAGCCCTTCCCTGAAAATAAACTCTAGATGCATTACATAAATAAAACAAGAAACACTTACCTAGCAGGGTCGGTCAAGGTCCTCCTGTTGCTGTCCGCAGCTCCGCTGTTCACCCACAAAAGATCACGTGGCATTGATTAGACAATTCATAAATTCCACCTCCAGGAAGCGATAGCTGTGATTGGTTCACCGAGAGCTGCATTAATTGGCTGAGCAGTGGTCAGAGAGCCAATAACAGCCATCGCGTTGTGGAGGCAGGATTTATGAATTGTCTAATCAATGCCACGGCTTAGCGTGTTAGAGTTCTGGAGAGCAGCGGGCGGAACCTGGACCGAGCCTGCTAGGTACGTATAATAAGACATCCCCTGAAAATAACACATAGTGCCTCTTCTGGGGCAAAAATTTATATAAGACAGGGTCTTATATTCAGGGAAACACGGTGTATATATACAGTGTTGTAGTAGAATAAATATCCACTTGCAACAACTAATTCTGTTCTTTCAGTTTCATTCCTTCATGCAATATTTTGCTCCGGTTTGTCAGACTGTAATAGCATATTTGGCAAATTAATTTTCAGGAACTATTCCATGTTGAAACATTTTTCTTTTAAATGCTTTTGCACCTTCGCAATTTTCGAGACTTCAATTAATATTATCTTACAATTGTATGAAATTTTATTGTTATATTTATGAAAGAAAAGCATTTACATTTCAAAACACGTTGTGAGCGTGTTATTGTAGTACTCTTCAATAAGGCGCAGAGAGGAACTGAGTCCCTGAATTGCTCGCTAGATGACCATGAAAACTATTCCAGATTTGTAGAAACCATGCTGTTTCCACCCACTGTAGCCTGAAATACCCTTTTGTATCAAATTCTCCCAAACTGTTCCAGTGAGTCTTGAGGGCTCCTTCATACATATATTATACAGTATATCCATATTGTACAGTAAACATCCATAATATGCCCCCTGTAGCTCACTATAACCCCATACTGTTCCTTCAAATGTATATGGTCACAAAGAGGATTTTGTATTAAAGGGAACCTGTCATCTGCCTAAAGCACTATAAACTAACTTATGGTGCTCGAAGGGCAGGTGCTAGGGAGCCGGGGGCTGTATTTTTCATACTCATCCGCTTCCAAGATCCCCTGGTGCCCGCTGCTGAAGTCTGCATAATTCTAATTGGCAAAGGCAGAAAAATACCCATAGGTAAAATCCTCTAAAATATAAATGCTTTTTTATTCAAAAATAGGCAAGGACAACATCAAAAGTATTATAAAATAAAGAGGCAAATAGTGCTAGTAATATAGTGTGACCAACAGTCATCAATCAGTATCCTGTGTGTAATTGTGCATATACACGCTTAAACATAAACCTGGATGGCCAATTTCCAAAAGCCTATGTAGAAATTAGTAGGCCAGTGCAGCATCCCGTAGGGTGACCCGGGACGCAGGGCATGCGTTGAGGAGCTTGGAGAGTAGAGTGGTCACGGCGGCACTTTACATATGTAGCCTTGACCACAGCAGCGCTGGGCATCCCCTAGGAGAAGGATTGCCAATAAACATAGGAACAGGGGATAACGTTGTCACGGGTGACGCCACCGTTCCGTTACCCACTGGAATGACCCCCGGCGGTAAATTAAGCAGCCGTAGACTGTGTAACGTACCTCAGGTCCCTGGGAACGGTCAGGGCCTGGCAAAAGTTTACTTGAAGAAAACTTGGTACAAGGCACAAATTCAAAAGACGGCTGTGCAGGCAAAACAGCAGATTTGAGGTCAGGGAGGAAACAAAGGATGACACCGGTCCTACAGTCTCAGTTATCTGACAGGAACTGCTCCCAGCAGGGGAACTTGCCAGATGAGGATAGGGGTAGAGTCACTCCACAGACACTCTCATAGTACAGTACCTTTGCATGGTGATCTCAGCCTTTTCTGGACACGCTCACTCTCAATCTCTCTCATCCTTTTGTCCTCACTCACTATTGGCTCTTGGCATTGGGGTACTCAGGAAACCTCTCTTTTTCTTCCATTCTTCAGCACATGAGGGTTGAAGGTACCCCCATGTGGCTGGCACTTTCACTCAGGAACCCAGAAGAGTAGAAGATTAACTCTCTACCACACCCAAATCACTCATATGTATCATCTCTCACATACCACATGATAGGACATAAATTGATACATTTGCAGGCATCTCCCAGTCTCATGCAAACATTAACCACTCACTTGCTGCAGCTGTGCAATACACATAGCAGGATGACTAGACAATTTGCACAGCGCATCTACAAAAGACATAACATGTATGACATTTATGGAGGGGCCAGGAATATACATTCTGGGCCACTACATCAGCACCACCAGAACTGTATTAAAAGTCTAGCCTATAGCCACCTGCCAAAAATCTGGCTCTTTTCAGCACCCTGCCCCCTATCTTCTACCCTTACTGCACCATAAGCTAGTTTATACTGTTTTAGACAGGCATTGTGTCCTATAAACATCATTACAACTCTCAGGTGGGCAATGAGAGTTGCACCTGAGATTCTGTTGTGTGACTTGCATCGCATAGCACACGTACACCTCATCCGTCTGTTGTACGATGTGGGGACATTGCACATTACATTACATTTTGTGCAAGACTTGCACAAAAATAAGACATGAAGCGATTTTGAGTGGCTCTTGTACATGAACCCAATCAAATTAATTGGTTCTTTTCCCATGCGAGTTACATTCCAATCGAACAGAACAAATATCACCTGTATAACTATGCCCTCAGAGACACCCTTTTCAAGTCCCCTAGAATAAGCTCTCTGGCAGACATGTGCCATTCATTGTGTACATGGTCACTCAGCCAATCACAGGCTTCAGAGGTCAGGCTTCTCTGGCCGCTGAAGCCTGTGATTGGCTGAGTGGTCACTTGCGCAATGTACGGCACATAACCACCCACCGACTTCTTTCGAGGGACAGGTATCAGGGTTCCAGTCTAGGGTGGGGCAGCATTAGGGCAGGTGAGTGTTTGCTTTTTCTTTATTTTATACATATTAGAGCCACTGAAAATTTTTTAAGTCCAGAAAATCCCTTTAATTCTCCCTTATGGCCAGGAAAGTCGTTATCACACAAACTAACTTTGCTTATTGTTTAAGGAAGAAACAATCTCATGGTCATCTTGGCTAGACATCTTCTTGTGTATTATTTCTTAAAGATGAATTGATAAAAGGGTTGTTCGTAGCTTTTATTACCCTAATACCAATATGTGACTGACGGAAGATGTGCAATATCATTAGGGGAATATCCACCATTTAACTGTGCTTTTAGATATTCTAACTAGTAGAATAGTATACAAAATGTAGAACTACCAGTAAAAAGTATTGGAAGTGCTTATACTGTAGGTGGTAGTGATTGGAGATCAGTCATTACTTACCATAAATTTCCTTTTAAGTCAAACAGATGTCGTAGAAACATTTGTATGCTTGAATAAACTAATGCGCTGTAATTATGCGTTCCTTTCTACCACAATTTCATATGCAGTTCTAAGTAAAACTCGATAACTTACACATACGGTAGAACACTATAGTACTTACCTGAAAGAGATAAAAGGATGCCTCAGTAGACCTATCGATACGAGTTAAGTAACACAAATTGCTATAATGGATCCACTTTCTTTTACAGCGTAGATTTATCCCCAAACCACCATTGTAATTGCAATGCAATTGTTTCTGCATTTCATTTCCACTATCTACTTTATCTAGATTTTCCTGTTTTGAAACTTATAATAAAGTATATTAAAAACAGGTAAAAAGGTAGTTTTTTGCTCCTTGGCAAATTGTGGCAATTAGAAGTTTCATTTTAACCCCTTAGGGATGCAGCCGTTTTTTTCCCCATTTTCGTTTCTTCCTCCCCCCTTTAAAAAAATCATAAATCCATCAGTTATCATTCGACGTCGCTGTATGAGGGCTTGTTTTTTGCAGGACGAGTTGTATTTTTCATTGGTTCTATTTAAAGTACCATATAATGTACTGAAAAACGTAAAGAAAATTCTAAGTGGAGTAAAATGGGAAAAAAAAACAAAACGACATTCCGCCATCTTTCAGTGCGTTTTGTTTCTACGGCGCACAAACTGCAACAAAAACGACCTGATAACTTTATGCAATGGGTCAGTACGATTACTACGATACCAAACTTGTATAGTTTTTTTTTTTTGCTATAGTACTTGTATTTTTTTTCAACGTAGTTGTGCAAGGGCTCATTATTGTGGGATATCTTTTTTTTTTTTGGACGACGTTCACTGTGCGGGGAAAATAATGTGCTACTTTGATAGATCGAACTTTTACGAACGCAGTGATACCAAATGTGTATTTTTGTTACTTTATTACTTTTTTTTTAGCCCCCCCCCCCCCCCCTAGGGGACCACAACATGCGATGCTTTGATTGCTCCTGCAGTATGATGTAATGCCATAGCATTACACCATACTGCAATCTGACAGGCAGTCTATCAAGCCATCCCATGAGGATGGCTTGATAGGCAGACTGCTAAGGCAGGCCTGGGGCCTTTCATACATACTCCGACACTGCAGGATGTAAATGTACGTCCTGGGGCATTAAGGGGTTAAGCACCCCCAGATTGCACACAATGCGCCTCTATTAAATGTCCATAGGGATATAAAGTTTTATTGGATGTAAATATCCTCAATTTGTGTTTATTCTGATGATCTGTGAGGGTCCTTCTGGGGGGTTAAGTCGCTTTTAAGCAGGTGGCACGATAATTGTGCAGTGTGAATGCATGCAGTGAAAGAACGATCAGTGATAAATCGCTGATCGGGTCTTTCATGCAAACTTAAAAATTATTGTTGGTCTGCTACTGCATTGTTCTGTTTAACCCCTTACTGAACCACCTATTTTGCACCTGACTGACCAGGCAATTTTTTCCCGTTTTTATATTCTAAGAGCCATAACATTTTTTCTTTTTATCGATGTAGCCTTTCTAGGCCTGTTTTTTTTTTTTTTTTGTGGGACAAGTTGTATTGTTTAATTTTTGTTAACATTTTTTGGAGTGGTTGGGAAAAAAACTGAAATATACTATTTTTTAAAGTTTTTTTTTACGGGGTTTACATTACTGTAAAAGTGAATTTTAATTTTATTCTGCGAGTCATTGCGCATATGGCAATACCACATTTATATTGTTTTTTATGTGTTACTATTTTTCAACAATAAAAACACTTTAAAAAAATAATTGTAATTGCACTGCCACATTCCAAGATTCATTACATTTTTATGGGAGGTACTAATTTTTGCAGGATAAGGGCTCAGTCACACGGGCGGTGTTCTGCGCATATTTCTGTGCGGAAAAACGCCCGCACCGTGAGCGGACGAAAATCCGCATGACCAACTCCATTGCCACCCATATGTTCTTTTTTTGACAGGTGTGGACTTCTGCGGTGCGGAAGTTTTTCCGCACGGAAATATGCGCGGATCACCGCTGATACACGTGGACATCCGCTCGTGTGACTGAACCATGAGTTGTAGTTTTCATTGACATCCTTTTGAGATAATTGAGTACCTGCTACTTTTTTAAAATTAGTTTACAAATAGATGAAAAATAGCAATTCTGGAATTTTCCTATTGCTCTTATTGTGAGGTATATATAAGGTGCTAACTTTATTCTTTCAGTCAATACAATTATGGAGATACCAAATTAATATGTATATATTTTTGTTGTTGTTGTTGTTTTTTACTATGGCACTACATGAGACTTTTTATTATGATTTTTTATTGCTTTTTTTTTACGCAGATGAATGAAAAATATCATTTACCATGTGGGATAATGGACATTATGTTTTTATAGTACGAGCCATTGCAAACTTGGCAATATCTTTATTTATTTATTTTTTCTATGATAAAGGGGGTTTGTAGTGGGCTTTTTTTTACATATTTTTTGTCTCTCTAAGGGACTGGAAGATGCAATAGTTCAAATGTTGGTACACTATGTAGTGGCCTGGAGGGTCCTCAGAACAGTCACACTAACAATTCGTCCTGTCTATGCTCTTTCCTTAGGCAGAGAAGGTACCGTGCATCAGAGAAACCCTTTCCTAAGCATAGAGCTAGCTCTAGCAATAGCTGGTTGCCTATTGGCTATATGTCAAGCCTCCACTAATTGGCTGGAGAGTCCAGAGCGGGAAAACACTAACATGAGTCCCTATGCAGAGGGGTGGAGTGGTTGGAGAAAGTGCGGGAAAGAGAGGAAGTGGAGGGGAGTTAGAAAGTTGGTAGGAGTCGGAGGAGAGGAGAGGCAGCAGAAACGTGGTCAGAGAAAGGAGGTGTTAGGAGTTCAGCTGTTCATGCAGTGATTCAGCAGTCCAGCAAGGGTAGCGAGGTTGCTTTCCGCTCCCTTGTTTTCCCAGCAGCTAGAGTTGGTGGTCATCACTCCCACCTAACAGTGAGTCAAGCTACTCTGTGAATTCAAAGCCAGGATCAGTTCAGTGCCCATTTTCAACTCGCATTTCATTTATTCATACTACACTTCCAGTAAACCCTTTAGCTAGTAATAACTGGGGAAATTATTACTGAGTAACTTCTAGAATTAGAGAGAGAAAGCGTTGAAGATAAGTGGAAAACAAATTGTCAATATACTCTTTTCATTGTGTCAATTCAGTGCATTACTGTGGACTTTGCTGTGCCTGTGTAATGCTGCCTATCCGTTATTACAATTAAGCTTCAGTAAAACTGCATGCTCCCAGTTTACTAATTCAAGCTACTGGACTCATCTCAAGTTATTCCGCCATCACTACACTTGGGAGTTCAGGTTGGAGTACTGGCATCACCCGTGACAAAACACCTAACTATTTCAAACATGTTCTCATATGCTCTTTGTGCTACTGTGCGACAGCTGAGCAGAGCCCCGTTATCACCACTGTCGGGAGGGATTACAGAGCCACCCGTGATAACCATCTTGCAATCCCTGTGGTCTCCCCCACTTTGGCACACTCCGCTCAGCTGTTGCACACTACACTGTACCACTTATTTAGTGTAGTATAGTATATCATTAAATGACCAACAAACAGACCCTGCAAGAGGGTCTGACAGGTTGTCATGCTTGGCAAATCAAGGGGCCTTAATGAGGCTGCTATTGGAATCTTGCAGAGTGCCGATGACAGGAGGAACCACCTACCCCTGTCAGCTGTTTATATTGTGTGATCACTATTGATCGTGTCATTAATGGGTTAAACAGTTGGGATCCTGGCTGTCAAATGACATTTGGGACCCAGCTTTTCCTTGCACGGAATTCTCTTGCTGGCGGCCTAACCTAAGGTCTTTTAGTGACCGCCATAAAAACCGTATGGCTAGTCACTAAGGGGTTAAACAGGCAGGCGGTCATCTATTAAAGAAAGCAGTGTCACATAAAGTGCTAGCTAAGCTGTCCAAGGTTAAGGCAAGGGGTTATGCACTAATTCGGGACATCCAGAAGAGTGCATCCTGCTGTGTGTAAGCCGGTTTAGCACCTCATGTGACACTGTTGCCCTTTATCCGGCTTGACTGAAGAAGAGACTATTAACTTCGAAACTTGTTTTATGCTGGTTTTATTCTGCTTATGACTTTTCAATGAGGAAGATTTGATCTTGACTTGGAAGGTTGCACTGTGTGCCAGACTTTTTTCTTCTTTCATCTGTTCTAAAGATAAGCCATCGATATGTTTTCCCAGAAAAACCCTTTAATACAGCCCAGAACGCTCTAATAGTAGGAGACAGCAGAAAGAAAGAATCACAATTCCCTAGGGTTGCCTTGTGGATCCTTCAGGAGTCAGCTTAAGTATTTCTCCCTTCCAGATGCTCCCCTATTACTACACATTTCTAACACCTTTGCAACTATTTATATATTGCTTCAATTAATTGAAACTATAAAATAAAGCAGCTTTGCAGATTGATTAAAATGAACTACCATTTCAAACAAAGCTAAAACTTTAAATACTCCTGTTTACCTTCTGGCGGCTTATGCCGAAAAGGCTTTTGATAGTGTATGTTCCTTCAGTCCTCCCTAAAACAACTCGGCCTGGGCCCTACGTTTTTGATATAGAGGTACTCAACAAGGATGTCCTTAGTCCACACTGTTGTACACTATAGTGATGGAGCATTTAGAGGAAGCCTTTTGAGATAACCCCGATGTACACGGCATACAGATTGTCTCTCGATCCAAAGAGAGTTCACGTGATTTGGCCATTTAAGCAATTTTAAAGTAAACCCTGGTAAGACGGAAATCTTAAATATGTCCCTGCTGAAGAAATTGCCCATCTAACTAATCAATTTGACTTTAAATTGCGTTCCCCCTCTCTCTAATATTTGGGGACGAATATATCCGCACGCCTATCTTCCTTATACTAATAGAACTACGGTCAAATCTCAAGTTTTGGTGGTAATCGGTCCGAAAGCAATCGGCCAACCTGAAACCAATGAAACTCGAGGCAATTATCTCCATAGAAATCAATGTAAATCCAATTAATTTGTTCTAGACATTCCAAAAAGCACACCAAACCACATTTAATGGAGAATAAATGTTTTTTAATACCAATAACAATAAATTAATATAAAAAACTACTGTAAAGAATAAATAAAAATGTAACATGTTATTGAACATGTTACTGTGTATTATCTGTGCTGTTACATAGGACTGCAGGTCACATTTACTACATCATTTGTCCTAGTGTTATCATTGTGTTCTCTGTGCTGTTACATAGGACTGCATGTGCCATCATTATCTGTCCTCAGCGTTATCACTGTGTGTTATCTGTAATGTTACATAGGACTGCATGTGCCATCATTATCTGTCCTCAGCATTATCACTGTGTTATATGTGGTGTTACATAGGACTGCAGGTGCCATCATTATCTGTCCTCAGCGTTATCACTGTGTGTTATCTGTGGTGTTACTTGGGACTGCAGCTGACATCATTATCTGTACTCTGCGTTATCACTATGTTATGTGTGGTGTTACTTAGGACTGTAGGTGACATCACTGTGTTATCTGTCCTAAGTTATCACTGTGTTGTCTGGGTAAACATGTCCACTTACATTACACTACAGTACTGTTTTTCTACCACCCACAGCAATGCTGGAGAAGGGTGGGCAGCGTTTCAGCATCATGAGGAGGGGACGTTGAGCAGGAGATCACGCCGGCCGTGTCAGCAGTAAGGCCACCTGGGCTGGCGGCCGCCAATGAAACTAGAAGCAGCCAGTGAAACTAGAGGCGAAATTCTGGCTTGAAAAGTGTGTGAAACTGAAAACCAGTTAAACTAGAAAACAATTAAACTAGAGGTTTGACTGTATGTCTCCCTGCGGGATAATGCCAGATTTAAATATCTACTCAAAAAATCCTTCTTCTTGTTTGGATATTATGCTGTGATTCTTTTACTTATTGCAAACTTTCCCCATTAAAGACCTAACTCAGTTTTTTGAACAGACGTAGCTAGCTTTTCGACAGTTTATATGGGGAGGACAAAGCAGTCATCTTAACTACACATACAGGGGTTTTAGCTCCCCTCTCTTATAATCCAACATTTTCCCCTGCAATGCATAAACATACATTTCTATGCTGGCAGGATTGTGAGAATACTCAGATGTGCCATACTAGGTCAAATACTCCTCTGCCTTTGTTCACTTCCCTCCAAGCGGTACACCTCAATATAAAAATTCTCTTGGATGGAATATTTACAACTATCCTCGTTCCTAAAAACTATCCCCTAGACTTGCCAATCCCACCCCTCACTGTCCCCAATGGTAGACATATTTCTACAGAAAAATTCCCACACACATGCTCTATCAAAAATATACAATATCATATTAACTCCCAGGATATTCCCAGTTCACTAAGTCATGGGAGAGGGAGTTGTCTGTCACTGTGTTGGAATTTGATTGGGATCGGGCATTTACGTTCTCGCAAAAACTGGTGGTATAGATGTGTAAACCTCATCTATCATATCCAACAATATCGGACTTCTGTTGGCGTTACGGCTCAGGGAGAGATACCATGCTTCATTTATGGTGGGAATGCCCGGTCCTTCGGCCTTTCTGGGATGTGGTTTTTCAGATATATGAGCAAGTAGCACACAGTCTGTATGTTGCGTTACCTAAATTTGGATTACTTTCCATTGTTCCTGGCAAATTTGCTCAGGTAAAAAAACTTTACTGTGCCCTTTTTTACTGCAGCGCGAACTGCCATCTGTTGCCACATCCGCCTTACATAGTAGAGTTTATCCAAGAATGGAACTACTTAATACTTATGGAGGGACTGGTAGCTGAGGATGCCCCCGACCCATGTGGAAATGTGGATTCCTGGATGTTGTGTATCTCCTTTCAAAATACTCTTGATTTCCTAAATTTATTGGGGTGATCAGATAAGGTATACCTTTCCCCCCCAGTCACCCATTTTCCATTACCCCTTTTTAGTCCTCGACCATCTACCTGTGATGCTATTTTTTTCCTCTTTTCTCTGTGTTCTTCTTTCTATAAACTCTATCTCTCTCTTAAGTTGTTAGTTAATAGTGGCAGTAGCAAGTGACCATGGAGGCGTTCTCACTTATGACTTGGATTCTATACATATGTCTTAGTTTTATGTTGAATCCTCACTGGACTTCGTGGACTCTTCATGTTCGCCTCAAATGCTCTTCCCGATACTTTACTAGACAAGCCCCTGTCTCCACAACAAATCTCAGAAGTACAGGGTCCCACCTCACATATGGATAGAAGTAAATCAGATATGTAGTTTTATACGCTCCAGGCTTTTCCGACCCTTCATCTGTATGAACACAACTTCTTTTGCAAGGCTCTGTTTGAGATCACCTATGCAACCGGTGATGATTTCGTTCCTGTACTCGACCATAAACCAACCCTCACATGAAGCGTTGGGAAACAGACCTGAACTTATCACTATCGCTTGCAAGGTGGCATCACTGCTGCATCTTTATTTCTAAGGGAAGTCATAAAGTGAGTTTAACGGAATCCTCATATAAGATACTTCATAGGGCGTATTATGTTCCCGCTACCATCCTCAAGTTGTCCCCAACTTCCTCCCCCTATTGTTTTAGGGGATGTGGAGCTCTGGGGACTGTATCTCATATATGGTGGACATGTCCACTGGTGAGATCCCTATGGGGTCAAGTAACCAACCTAATAACAAGAGTCTTGGGTAGGCCATTCCCATTTCTCACATCGGCTTGCCTCCGGGCGGACAAACCTAGGGGACTTAACAGCCAACAACACAAGCTTTTCCAAAACATTTGCATGGCGGCTAGAAAATATATTGCCTCCCAGTGGCGCTCACTGGTTTTACCCCTGGAACCAATTTTAACGAGAATATCTAGAATGATGCTTATGAGAAGTTGTCCGCCATGAGGAAAGATCGCATGGAAGGATTCCTTAAGACCTGGCAGCCATGGTCTGAATACCTTAACATCCCAGGTTTGCTCCAGTTTGCTAGCAATATGAGAGGATGACCTGGCATCTAGATATGGGTAGGAGGGGAAGGGAAGGAACTGGACGACACCATAAAACAGGGGAGAAGGAGGTGGGGTAGTCGGGAAGCAGAACACATATCGTTGCAAAGCAAATTTATACCAGAACACTAATTTAAGCAAGTCACTAAGACACTGTATGTTTGTAAGTTTGTTTATTTGTCTTGTTACAATGATTATGCTATCGAATATATAAGATCCCCCTGCGAGGGGTAAAATCAAGCACAACAGTTTGTTATATTGATAAATATGAAAAATTACCAATAAAATCTTTTGACACTAAAAGCTCTTCCTGAGTCCATACTGATGTATTTATCAGGACAGTGCTTTACTCGATCATAATAGTCTTTTTTTTACTTTTGTATCCGTTTCTATGTTATAATTTAAAAAAAAATTCCAAAAAACAGATTAAACATAAAATGTACTACCATTTCTAGCTCCTCTACAGGCTTACGTGTCTCCATGGTAACAGACTACAAGCAAACCCTGTGTAGTCTGATCCTGTAGTCATGTGCCTTTTCATTTGTCCCCTACTTCTTGTTTACCCACCAAACGTAGGTTTGCAAGATGTAGCGATATGGAAAGGAGTATGGCTGCACGATCAGACTGCAGGTCAGTCTTTTGTTTGTAGAAAAAAAGATGGTAACCAAACAGAACTGAAGCTAATTTAACCCTTTCCAATCCAATTTTGGATTCAGGGTTTCCTAAAAGGCTTTCTCTTTTTGCTCTTATACAACAGTGCCATCTGCTGGCTAAAGCCAGTGTATGTGCGCCAGAAAGGCTCCGACAGCGGAGTGGCTGGCAATAGATGGTAAGAATACCCTGTCGGACGTCTTTTAACATTGGAGCTCTACAAGCTTTAATCAGAATGTAGGAAGACGGCAGACAGTGGGTTAAACAAAACAAGGGTTAAACAAAACAAGTCCCATTGAAATCAACAAGGATCTTCCTGGATCAGATTTTTTTTTCTGCTCATAGGATGGAATAGGAAAGTGTAAAAGAAAATGCAAACGTGAACCCAACCTTAGTAATGCTACAAGGTCTGTCTAGACAAACATTGTATACAGGATGTCCACAGAATACATATCCAGGGGCAGAAGAGATCTTTCTAGCACCGCGTGAGCATATGTGTGTGGAGTATGCTTGTTTCAGCACTAAAATAACCAAAGAAAATCAATTAAAGAAAAATTTGCATATCAATGCATTTATTCATTGATGGCAATTAAAAAATGCTATGAATGAATTAATGCAGTCAGTGAAATAAAATAAAATCAGTCAATTAAAGGGACAATTGTACGGTAATTCAGCAGCAATAGGTACATTTTTCTAACATCAGAGAATGAGGCGGAGTGCCATTGTGCTGGCACCAAACCAACTGATGCCCTTGGCATCAAGTCATTCATCCACTGTTGTGTCTAGAATGCTCAGATATTGATCACCATTCAAGGATTCGTCAACGAAAACTAGACCAAGGGTCTGCTCACCCCAAATTCCACACCAGATACTTGGGGCAAGTATGTCCTTTGGTGTTGTGCTGGTCATGTGCATCATGGAGCATGCTTGGCCCAGTGATGCACTTTGTGATGGTTACAACATTCTATCCCAGGTAAACAAAGACTCATCAGTCCATAAGATGTGCTGAAGGAGTAGTAGCTCATCATGCTGTTCATGTCCAGTGCTAATTGATTCCCTTTGGTTATTTTAGCACTGGAATAAACAAGCTCCAAGCACATACCCTCGTGTAATGCTGGAAAGATCTTTTTTGCCCCTGGATACGTATTTCTGTGGACATCATGTTTACCGTACAATATGTGAAATTATTTTTAAAGGGGACCTCTCGTCACCTTTGAGCCCCATATGGGGTTCAAAGGTGAGGGAATGGGGAATCGGTGGAACTGTGTTTCATACTTAAGGGGTGCCCTGTTCCTGTGTTGTGTCCCCACAAAGTTGGTGCGTGTACACAGTGTAATGCTTTTAAGACAGCTCTATTCTTGAGCTCACAGAGATCAATGAGAGTGCATGTGCACAGAGCTATGTGAAGAGTCATACTGTGTGCGCACCAACTCTGTGGGTCGGGGGTATCATCTCTCCTTAAGAAGAGCACCTAGAAAGTATGTAATGAGACACCTAGGAGGTGAGTGAGGTGACCTATAAGGCCATGCATGCTCCTCTGGGAAATATATACAAATAAGGAAGATGGACTCTATACACAAACAGCTGCTTTGGTTTTTTTTGCCCCTGAGCCACGTCATAGGCCTCTGACTAGCTAAGTCATGATCCTACTGCACACGGATGAGGGCCCAAAACCCCGAAACAGCTGTCTGTGTATTTCAATTCCCAATCATTACTCTTCAGACTTGTATAAAGGGTCAAGCATTGATTTGCAGGAATGCTGCCACCCAATAGGTGGCACTGCAGAGGTATTGTTCCATCTTCCTTATTTCCAACTCTGCGGGGACACAGTGCAAAGTCAGCTCCACGGACTCCATTCCCTCACCTTTTAAATAAAATGTAAAAATGAATCTTGTTATTTGTATAGCGCCAACCTATTCTGCAGCACTGTCAGGTAATTTATTTCCCTCCACCAAGCTGGGTACTCAATTTTATCGACCTCACAAGGATGAGTTCACCTTGAGCCGGCTACCTGAACCATATGGTGATTGAACTTACAACCCTCAGGTCCTGAGCAAGAGCTTAAGACTGCATTTCTGCTGCCTTAACACTCTGTGCCACACAGGAATCCATAGCATAAGTTATGGGGCTCAAAGGTGGTGACAGGTTCCTTTTAAACATTTACAAGTACGTCAAGAGCAATAATTTTATGAATAGCGCACCTTTTGTTTCTGCCAAGTTACTGCCAAAAACTTAGATAAAAGCAGCTGTATGAAATAAGGCGATCTCCATAATGTTACCATGATAGATGAAGTCTTTGCCATTGGTGCCTGTGTTCTACCTGTTCAGTAATTCAAGTATCACTTTCACTGTGATTAATCTGCATGCTTGTAAGAAGCAGAATGTAATTAGGAATGTTCGCTGTGCAATTAAAAAGAGAGTTAATTATTAGAAGCTATCCCATAATGCAATGATTGGACTTCATGAAACCAGAGCCAATCTGTTCTTTTTTCCTTTTTAGTTTAGTCTTTTCCTTCCAAAACACACAGACGTTTGAGAGCTTTTGACCACAGGGCTTTCGAGGCAGAAGTGAACCAGACCTTTGCAAAGCAAATAGCATCTAATTACGAATTGCACTAACTTACACATTTCCCGGGGCTTGTGCCTTTTTCCGCCCCTCATTGCAGGTCATAGTGTTTCAAATCAAGGTCGAGTTGTAACAGTGTTGTTTCCCTGCGTCATATGGATACATTTATAGCAGGTAATGAATCAGTGGCTGCTGGGATGGAGTTGCTTCCATGAAAGAATTCATGATGATGTGTTTTGCAAATGTATTACGTTAAAATATATGTGTGTTTCTTCTGCTGCTTCCTCCGCAGCGTGTCACCATCAGTAACTGCAGGCAGTGCCACGCTCCATCCCGTCATCTGCTGCTTCATTACATACCTTCCAAATGGAATATTTATTGTGTATATACAGATGACTGGATGGAGGCAATGGGATTTTTTTTAAGGAATTCAGTATAAAGTCGGTTAGCTTCTGTGATAAGAAAAAAAATCTGAAATTTTGTGATAGTAAAAAAACGGAATTGTGTCTTTTTTTCGCAGAAGGGGATTGTTTTCACAGCGTTCCTGGTGCAGTAAAAATGACATTATTCTATCTTTAGTCTATGGGTCAGTATGATTATGGCGATATAAAATTTATATAGTTTTTTAAAAGTGTTTTCTTTTAGACGTCTTTCAGAAGAGTGCGATGCCGGCTACTTTTCCGTGGCCCACCCTGTAGATGCTTTGGTGATGATTACAGATGAGCGAACGTACTCGTCCGAGCTTGATACTCGTTCGAGTATTAGCGTGTTCGAGATGATCGTTACTAGAGGCGAGTACCACGCGATGTTCGAGTTACTTTCACTTTCATCTCTGAGACGTTAGCGCGCTTTTCTGGCCAATAGAAAGACAGGGAAGGCATTACAACTTCCCCCTGCGACGTTCAAGCCCTATACCACCCCCCTGCAGTGAGTGGCTGGCGAGATCAGGTGTCACCCGAGTATATAAATCGGCCCCTCCCGCGACTCGCCACAAATGCATTCTGACAGAGATCAGGGAAAGTGCTGCTGGTGTCGGAGCTGCTATAGGGAGAGTGTTAGGAGTTATTTTAGGCTTCAAGAACCCCAACGGTCCTTCTTAGGGCCACATCTGACCGTGTGCAGTACTGTTGAGGCTGCTTTTAGCAGTGTTGCACAATTTTGTTTTTTTGTATATCGGCTGTGCAGAGCATTGCGTCCGCAGTCTGCAGTCATTGTACAGAGTATAGGGCCAGTACTGGTGAGGCAGGGAAAGAGATATTCAGGCTATATAGGCAGTGGGCTTTTTTCAAAAAATTGATCGCCGTCATCCCGCCAGAGGGAAACAGTATACATAATATTATACGCTGCCTACAGTATCTATCTGCTGGGGGTAGCAGTCCTAATTAATACGCAGCTAAGCGTTACAGCAGGCTTGCGCAAAATTGTTTCCTGGATCTGCTGTCTCTGTTACATGATCGCCGTCATCCCGCCAGAGGGAAACAGTATACATAATATTATATGCTGCCTACAGTATCTATCTGCTGGGGGTAGTAGTCCTAATTAATACGCAGCTAAGCGTTACAGCAGGCTTACGCAAAATTGTTTCCTGGATCTGCTGTCTCTGTTACATCAGCGCTGTCATCCCGCCAGAGGGAAAGAGTATACATAATATTATACGCTGCCTACAGTATCTATCTGCTGGGGGTAGTAGTCCTAATTAATACGCAGCTAAGCGTTACATCAGGCTTGCGCAAAATTGTTTCCTGGATCTGCTGTCTCTGTTACATCAGCGCTGTCATCCCGCCAGAGGGAAAGAGTATACATAATATTATATGCTGCCTACAGTATCTGTCTGCTGTATCAGCTCAGCATTTTAAAAAAATAGAAGCAAAATACTTAAGGCCTACTACTGGCCTTTGGCCACTTGACTGCTTCTGCACTGTGAATTCCACTAGCTCAGTCATACGCACCTACATCTCACTACAGGCGTGCGCAAAATTGTTTCCTGGCTCTGCTGTGCGTTCCGTAAGGGAAGTCAGCCTCCAACCACAGGCCAATAAGTGGCACATTTAATTACAGCATTCTGTTTCTGCACTACTGGTAATACAGCATGCTGAGGGGTAGGGGTAGGCCTAGAGGACATGGATGCGGGCGAGGACGCGGAGGCCCAAGTCAGGGTGTGGGCACAGGCCGAGCTCCTGATCCAGGTGTATCGCAGCCGACTGCTGCGGGATTAGGAGAGAGGCACGTTTCTGGCGTCCCCACATTCATCTCACAATTAATGGGTCCACGTGGTAGACCTTTATTAGAAAATGAGCAGTGTGAGCAGGTCCTGTCGTGGATGGCAGAAAGTGCATCCAGCAATCTATTGACCACCCAGAGTTCTGCGCCGTCCACTGCTGCAACTCTGAATCCTCTGGCTGCTGCTCCTCCTTCCTCCCAGCCTCCTCACTCCATTACAATGACACATTCTGAGGAGCAGGCAGATTCCCAGGAACTGTTCCCGGGCCCCTGCCCAGAATGGCCAGCAATGGTTCCTCTCCCACCGGAGGAGTTTGTCGTGACCGATGCCCAACCTTTTGAAAGTTCCCGGGGTCCGGGGGATGAGGCTGGGGACTTCCGGCAACTGTCTCAAGAGCTTTCAGTGGGTGAGGAGGACGATGACGATGAGACACAGTTGTCTATCACTCAGGTAGTAGTAATTGGAGTAAGTCCGAGGGAGGAGCGCACAGAGGATTTGGAGGAAGAGCAGCAGGACGATGAGGTGACTGACCCCACCTGGTTTGCTACGCCTACTGAGGACAGGTCTTCAGAGGGGGAGGCAAGTGCAGCAGCAGGGCAGGTTGGAAGAGGTAGTGCAGTGGCCAGGGGTAGAGGCAGGGCCAGACCGAATAATCCACCAACTGTTTCCCAAAGCGCTCCCTCGCGCCATGCCACCCTGCAGAGGCCGAGGTGCTCAAAGGTCTGGCAGTTTTTTACTGAGAGTGCAGACGACCGACGAACAGTGGTGTGCAACCTTTGTCGTGCCAAGATCAGCCGGGGAGCCACCACCACCAGCCTCACCACCACCAGCATGCGCAGACATATGATGGCCAAGCACCCCACAAGGTGGGACGAAGGCCGTTCACCGCCTCCGGTTTGCACCGCTGCCTCTCCCCCTGTGCCCCAACCTGCCACTGAGATCCAACCCCCCTCTCAGGATACAGGCACTACTGTCTCCTGGCCTGCACCCACACCCTCACCTCCGCTGTGCTCGGCCCCATCCACCAATGTCTCTCAGCGCACCGTCCAGCCGTCGCTAGCGCAAGTGTTGGAGCGCAAGTGCAAGTACGCCGCCACGCACCCGCACGCTCAAGCGTTAAACGTGCACATAGCCAAATTTATCAGCCTGGAGATGCTGCCGTATAGGGTTGTGGAAACGGAGGCTTTCAAAGGTATGATGGTGGCGGCGGCCCCACGCTACTCGGTTCCCAGTCGCCACTACTTTTCCCGATGTGCCATCCCAGCCCTGCACGACCACGTCTCCCACAACATTGTACGCGCCCTCACCAACGCGGTTACTGCCAAGGTCCACTTAACAACGGACACGTGGACAAGCACAGGCGGGCAGGGCCACTATATCTCCCTGACGGCACATTGGGTGAATTTAGTGGAGGCTGGGACAGAGTCAGAGCCTGGGACCGTTCACGTCCTACCCACCCCCAGAATTGCGGGCCCCAGCTCGGTGGTGGTATCTGCGGTGGTGTATGCTTCCTCCACTAAACCACCCTCCTCCTACGCAACCTCTGTCTCGCTATGAAGATGTGTCAGCAGCAGCACGTCGCCAGCAGTCGGTGTCGTGCGGCGTGGCAGCACAGCGGTGGGCAAGCGTCAGCAGGCCGTGCTGAAACTACTCAGCTTAGGAGAGAAGAGGCACACAGCCCACAAACTGCTGCAGGGTCTGACAGAGCGGACCGACCGCTGGCTTGCGCCGCTGAGCCTCCAACCGGGCATGGTCGTGTGTGACAACGGCCGTAACCTGGTGGCGGCTCTGCAGCTCGGCAGCCTCACGCACGTGCCATGCCTGGCCCACGTCTTTAATTTGGTGGTTCAGCGGTTTCTGAAAAGCTACCCACGCTTGTCAGACCTGCTCGGAAAGGTGCGCCGGCTCTGCGCACATTTCCGCAAGTCCCACACGGACGCTGCCACCCTGCGCACCCTGCAACATCGGTTTCATCTGCCAATGCACCGACTGCTGTGCGACGTGCCCACACGGTGGAACTCTATGCTCCACATGTTGGCCAGGCTCTATGAGCAGCGTAGAGCTATAGTGGAATACCAACTCCAACATGGGCGGCGCAGTGGGAGTCAGCCTCCTCAATTCTTTACAGAAGAGTGGGCCTGGTTGGCAGACATCTGCCAGGTCCTTGGAAACTTTGAGGAGTCTACCCAGATGGTGAGCGGCGATGCTGCAATCATTAGCGTCACCATTCCTCTGCTATGCCTCTTGAGAAGTTCCCTGCAAAGCATAAAGGCAGACGCTTTGCGCTCGGAAACAGAGGCGGGGGAAGACAGTATGTCGCTGGATAGTCAGAGCACCCTCCTGTCTATATCTCAGCACGTTGAGGAGGAGGAGGAGGAGCATGAGGAGGATGAGGAGGAGGGGGAAGAGACAGCTTGGCCCACTGCTGAGGGTACCCATGCTGCTTGCCTGTCATCCTTTCAGCGTGTATGGCCTGAGGAGGAGGAGGAGGATCCTGAAAGTGATCTTCCTAGTGAGGACAGCCATGTGTTGCCTACAGGTACCCTGGCACACATGGCTGACTTCATGTTAGGATGCCTTTCTCGTGACCCTTGCGTTACACGCATTCTGGCCACTACGGATTACTGGGTGTACACACTGCTCGACGCACGGTATAAGGGGAACCTTTCCACTCTCATACCCGAAGAGGAAAGGGGTTCGAGAGTGATGCTATACCACAGGACCCTGGCGGACAAGCTGATGGTAAAATTCCCATCCGACAGCGCTAGTGGCAGAAGGCGCAGTTCCGAGGGCCAGGTAGCAGGGGAGGCGCGGAGATCAGACAGCATGTACAGCACAGGCAGGGGAACACTCTCTAAGGCCTTTGACAGCTTTCTGGCTCCCCAGCAAGACTGTGTCACTGCTCCCCAGTCAAGGCTGAGTCGGCGGGAGCACTGTAAAAGGATGGTGAGGGAGTACGTAGCCGATCGCACGACTGTCCTCCGTGACGCCTCTGCCCCCTACAACTACTGGGTGTCGAAGCTGGACACGTAGCCTGAACTCGCGCTGTATGCCCTGGAGGTGCTTGCTTGTCCTGCGGCTAGCGTCTTGTCAGAGAGGGTGTTTAGTGCGGCTGGGGGAATCATCACAGATAAGCGTACCCGCCTGTCAACCGACAGTGCCGACAGGCTTACACTCATCAAGATGAACAAAGCCTGAATTTCCCCAGACTTCTCTTCTCCACCAGCGGACAGCAGCGATACCTAAACAATACGTAGGCTGCACCCGCGGATGGAAGCATTGTTCTCTATCACCATCAAAAACGTGGACCTTTTAGCTTCATCAATCTGTGTATAATAATTATCCTCCTCCTCCTGCTCCTCCTCCTGAAACCTCACGTAATCACGCCGAACGGGCAATTTTTCTTAGGCCCACAAGGCTCAGTCATATAATTTTTGTAAACAATTTTTATACGTTTCAATGCTCATTAAAGCGTTGAAACTTGCACCTGAACCAATTTTTATTTTAACTGGGCTGCCTCCAGGCCTAGTTACAAATTAAGCCACATTAACCAAAGCGATTAATGGGTTCCACTGCCCTCTTGGTTGGGCATGGGCAATTTTTCTGACGTACATTAGTACTGTTGGTACACCAATTTTTTGGGGCCCTCGCCTACAGTGTAATCCAATTAATTTTTTGCCCACCTGCATTAAAGCTGACATTACATCAGCTGTGCTGGGCACTGCAATGGGATATATTTATGTACCGCCGGTGGCTTCCTGGCACCCATCCATGCTGTCGGTCCACACGGAGTTGTAACTGCATGTGTCCACTTCTAAAGAACCCCAGTCTGACTGGGGCATGCAGTGTGGGCCGAAGCCCACCTGCATTAAACATGACATTACCTCAGCTGTGCTGGGCACTGCAATGGGATTTATTTATGTACCGCCGGTGGGTTCCAGGGAGCCACCCATGCTGTCGGTCCACAGGGACTTCACAATAGGGAGTTGTACCTGCCTGTGTCTATGAATTAAAAACCCCGGTCAGGTTGGGGCATGCAGTGTGGGCCGAAGCCCACCTGCATTTAATCTGACGTTAGCTCTGCTGTCCAGGGCACTGCAATGGGATACATTTATGTACAGCCGGTGGGTTCCAGGGAGCCACCCATGCTGTGGGTGCACACGGAATTCCCATTGCGGAGTTGTACCGGCCTGTGACTATTTATAAAAAACCGCGGTCTGACTGGGGCATGCAGACACCTTGACAGAATGAATAGTGTGTGGCACATAGGTTCCCCATTGCTATGCCCATGTGTGCAGCTCCTGATGGCGGTGGCACAGGATTAAATTTCTCATTGCTTCTGTACAGCATTGTGGGCTATCGCCCCGCCCCTTTTAAAGAGGGTCGCTGCCTTGCCGTGCCAACCCCCTGCAGTGTGTGCCTGCGGTTCCTCCTCATGGCAGACGCACTTATAAATAGACATGAGGGTGGTGTGGCATGAGGGCAGCTGAAGGCTGCGCATGGACACTTTGGTGTGCGCTGTGGACACTGGGTCGTGCGCGCGTGCGCGCGGGGGGGGGGGGTTGGGCAGCATGTAACCCAGGAGAAGTGGCAGCGGAGTGTCATGCAGGCAGTGATTGTGCTTTGTAGGAGGTAGTGTGGTGCTTAGCTAAGGTATGCATTGCTAATGAGGGCTTTTCAGAAGTAAAAACTGTTGGGAGGGGGGGCCCACTCTTGCCGCTATTGTGGCTTAATAGTGAGACCTGGGAACTTGAGATGCAGCCCAACATGTAGCCCCTCGCCTGCCCTATCCGTTGCTGTGTCGTTCCCATCACTTTCTTGAATTGCCCAGATTTTCACAAATGGAAACCTTAGCGAGCATCGGCGATATACAAAAATGCTCGGGTCGCCCATTGACTTCAATGGGGTTCGTTATTCGAAACGAACCCTCGAGCATCGCGAAAATTTCGTCCCAAGTAACGAGCACCCGAGCATTTTGGTGCTCGCTCATCTCTAATTACAACCAATAAATATTACTAAAGGAAAATAGAACACAAACTTTAATCATGTCAATACCAAAATCATCTCGGCGTTCTGAATGACCATGGTTGCCCAGAGAAAGCTAAGTAACTAAACTGCCACTAATGACCACAACTAGGATTGGAGGGGACGATGTTCTGCTGCTGCAGTCCTCTAAGGCAATCAAACGCTTTCCCAGAAATGCAGTTCTTAGTAGCAAGGTATTCCGCTACTGGAAATACTTTGGTCAGTCCCTGATGGCTGTCAGGCCTCGGGACCAAAACTTCAGCCAATCATTGGGAACTGGAAGACTTCAGGACCATATGGTGACAAAACGATCCTACGCAGCGTAGAAGGCACTGCTGACCTTTTCACCATCAACCAATAGAAGAAGGAAACAAGAGGGGATGGGAGGGGGCACCAGCCAACATCAGGCATTAACAATTAAATATTGGTGCCATGAGGCTGTATCCACACATGAGAGTGCCATTTTGGTCAGTAAAAAAACTGACCGTTTTCCATGAGTTTTTCCTGATATTTTTATTGTGCATTTTTTGGGGGGGCTTTGCTTTTTTCTTTATGCGATCTCTATGGTAACTTGCATTAAAAATACTTCCCACTTGCAAGCAAATTGCAAAGCATTGTAATTGCAATGCTTTTTTTTTTTTAACATTCCGCAAGAATTTTGAAGAATAATCGCACAAAAATAGGACATGCAGCATTTTTTTTGAATTCAGACTATCAATTCGAGAGAAAAATCGCTTGTGTGAAGTAACCCATTCAAGTGAATAGGTTCTTTTTCCAAGTGAGTTCTGTTCGTTTCGGATTCAGATTACGAAAAAATCACCCATGTGAATGCGCTGCATGAAGCACTTATGTGACCCCTTTCATGAGTAGACGACTCTGATACAAACCATACACTTGTGTGAGCGTCACGTGGCCGGCGCAGACCCTCTGATATTGTAATCCACTAAGAATTCATAGCAGAGTGCAGAGAGGGATGTGCCGGGGTATCAATAACAGCCATCTCTGAGCAGTGGCAAATGTTTTGTACCAATAGTGGTCTAACCTTTGTTAAAATCAAGCCACTTCAGCAATCAACTGATTGACAGGTCCGGCTGTTGAGCTACATTGAGTCCTGTGAAAGCTGCGTCGGAGGATCCCTGCATCTCCGAAGTCCTGCAAGGCTATTTTGCCATGAAAATGCCTCGCATTCATGGGGATTTCACATGGTGGGGAGCGCGATATGGACGTGGGATTCATGGCCCCGTATTGCGCTTTCCCATGTGAAGGTAGCCTTACAGAGAGCACTGAGGCAGAGCTTTGTGTGGCACAGAGCGTTCAAGGGGTTGTCTCACGGCAGCAAGTGGGGTTATACACTTCTGTATGGCCATATTAATGCACTTTGTAATATACATCGTGCATTAAATATGAGCCATACAGAAGTTATTCACTTACTGGCTCCGTTGCTGGCGTCCCCGTCTCCATGGCTCCGTCTAATTTCAGCATCTAATCGCCTGATTAGACGTGCTTGCACAGAAGGGTCTTCTCCCTTCTGGTCGGTCCGGGCACGAGCGGCGTTCTGGCTCCGCCCCCTTCTACACATCATTGCGTAGCTCCGCCCCATCACGTGTGCCGATTCCAGCCAATCAGGAGGCTAGAATCGGCAATGGACCGCAGAGAGCCCACGGTGCACCATGGGAGAAGACCCGCGGTGCATCGTGGGTGAAGATACCGGCGGCCATCTTGGAGGAAAAGAAGGAGGAAGTTGCAGAGAGGGGATTCGGGTAAGTAAAATGTTTTTTTTTTATTTCAACACATCCCTTGCGTTTGTCCTGCGCTGAACAGGGGGCCTATGCAAAAAAAAAAACGTTTCGGCGCAGGACAACCCCTTTAAGGCAGCAGTATGCAGTCCTAAACTCTTGCTCATGACCTGAAGGTTGTAAGCTTAATCCCCACATGGTTCAGGTAGCCGACTCAAGGTTGACTCAGCCCTTTTATCACCCTGAGGTCAGCAAAATGAGCACCCAGCTTGGTGGGGGGTAATAAATAAATTTAAAATGACCTAAAAGTCCTGCAGGATAAGTTGGCACTATACAAATAACAAGATTTATCTATATCTGGTATCTGAAATGTTGTGCCATGCATTAAGTATTCTTCTGAAATGTCTTGCTTTTCATGGATTTGTCCTGTGAAAAGGACAACAAAGAGTCTAGGAAATTTTGTGAGTGTTGCGATGTATTCTAGAGCTAAGGCGTGCAATGTCCCACAAATAGAGATTTAAAGGGGCATTCCCATCTCATAACCAAGATGGCCACCCGGCTAGAGCCTACAGAAAGAGCCGAGCGCTGTTTCCATAGTTCTCAGTGGCAGCTACCGAAACAGCATAGCGTAATGTGCTACACTGTTTCCGGAGCTCCTATTCACTCCAATGAGAGCTATGGAGACAGCACTGCACTCGGCTCTTTGCAGCACGTGGTTGGAAATGAGCTCCTCGGTTTTCTCTTTTCGGTCATAAAAAGCAAAGATGGGAATACCCCTTTAAAGAAGTACTCTTGGAATTTTTATTATTGGTGCCCCCTTCTGTAAAGTACATTAGGTAACAGATAGTGCTGAGAACTCTTATCGGTGGTTTCACTGAAGAATTATCAACCCTGTAGGCTGTTATACCACGTGTCCGCGCACTCTGAAAACCCGAATCGTGTCCGCGCACTCTGAAAACCCGAATCCTATAGTGCCGGCTGTGCGGACAGGAGGTCAGTCCCTCCATGCCTGTTTATGAAAGCCTCGATGCAAGGCCAGATTCACACAAACGTATTTGTGCATGAAAAATGTGCATGCGTGATATGCTGAAAATTCACATGTGCATATTTGGGGCGCGCAATTCCATCATGCATAAAAATGCACAGCATTCTCTATTTTCCTGTGCATTTGTGCAGGGAAAGAGCACATGGTCAAGTCATTAAACCAATTGGTCATTTCAATGGCTGAGAGCAAAAACGCAGTGCAAATACGCATATGCTTGATTGAATCCAACCTAACCAACAAACCGATCCACCATTCATCCTGTTACCTGTAGTCCGCAGCTTGATGGAAGCAGACAGAGTAGCCATGCGCCTGAAGACATCACCTCCGGATCAGGAATAAAAGGCAACCCCTCGCCCGACACACCCTTGCTGGATACCGCCATCCGACTGCCTCGGAAGGTGGGTGAGAGGTCCACTAAGGCATTGACACTATTAGGGCTTCTTCACATGGGTGTGCTTTAGTCCCGTTATGTGACTGTGATTATCACAGGGCGAAACAAAACCATTGATTTCAATCGTTTAGTTTTCATTAGCGGTATTCTCGTCCGGTAATGGTACGGGTAAGAAAAGATAGGATTTGCTCGCACCGCTGTGTTTTTCAAACTAATGTGCACTACCCTGTTTCCCTGAAAATAAGACATACCCTGAAAATAAGACATAGCATGATTTTCCAGAATTTTTAAGGATGCAAAATGATTTTTCAGACGTTTTAAGGATGTTTGAAATATAAGCCCTACTCCAATATTAAGCCCTACTAACAGTTAATTAAAAAAGTCAATTTAAATAGTGTCCAGGCAGCTATACATGTAAAACAGTTAAACCTTTTTGAACAAAAATTTATATAATACACTGTCTTATTTTCGGGGAAACACAATAGTGTGGAGTGCTAGAACAAAAAATAAAAATACTCTGCTCATGTCATCTGTTTTTACCCTAATAATCCCCTTCATTTACATAGCACATACATATTATGATTGGGGTTTGTCCCCATTGAGGCTCATAATGTTCTAATTAATCTATCTCTATGTTTTTGGAGTATGAGAGTAAACCCACACAAGGAGAACATACAAACTCCATACAGATGTTGTCCTTCGTCAGATCAGAACCCAGGACCCCAGCACTGCAAGGCATCAGTGCTAACCACTGAGCCACCACACAGCTCCAAGGCCAGTAAGGAGTACTATTACTGTGAGGGGGTACTATAGCACACTATTACCATGAAAGGCACTATCGGGTACCGTAAGGGCCCACTCATACTGGTGTATTTTCTGTTCGTATTACATCTGTATTTTTTACAGATATGGACAGCATACAGCACCATTGACTTCCATTGGTGTGTTCAGATTTTTTTCATGGACTAATCGTTCACATAAAAAAAGCATGTCCTATTTTTGTGCTATTTACAGACTAAAATCGTCCATTAAAGTCTATGGGATTGTGTAAAAATGCAGCAAACAGGCAGTTGCGTGCGTATTCACCGTGCTTTGTCACATCCCCACAGCACTGACCGGGAAGGTGACGGTGAGTCGGGGATGTATTTATTATACACATCTGCTCCTGCGATCCAACGCTTTCACCCTCCGCTCGATCTTTAAAGGACGACTGCGCTGGATCGCGGAAGAGGGTGAGTATATAAAATAGATCACCCGGCTCCCTGTCACCTTCCGAACAGCAACATAACTTAGTTTATGCTGTAGAGACGTGGCAGGGTCCCTTTAACCATGTGGCCAGAAGACGGTGGGGGAAAAAAGTGGCATGAATTGGGCCTCGTGGGTTTTTTTTGTGGCACGTGGAAGGCGCACTGAATACAGATGTAAAAACATACACGCATCAAAAACACATGCAAATGAAAAATGTGCATGGGGTACTAAGGGGCACTATTAGGCCAAATGTCCACGAGCAGGTTTGATTTGCGTAAATCAAGCCACCCATAGGGAAACATGGGCGTCCGCAAATGATTTAGAGCATGCAGATTTAATTTGGGGATCTTTAGATGCGAAAATCAAATCGCAGCATGTTCCATTTCAGTGCAGATTCCGCACGGACGGCTTCCATTGAAGTAAATGGAAGCCGTCCGATTAGCGGCCCATCCGCAATTGAATTACGGACAGGCCACGGATTCCGGGGTTAAGCAGGAATAAAAAAAAAAGTACTGCACATGTGCGCCAGCGCGTCCGCAGGCATCCGTGAGTGAGAAAATAGAAGACACGTACAAGACCCGGACAGGTATGCAGTGCCCTCGGCCGCCGGCAGGGTCGGATTCCACTACAAGCTGCCGCATGCAGATTCCACTCTGCCTGTGGACATTGGGGCATACTGTGAGGGAGAAAAAAGGCACTATTAGTGTAATTGCAGCACTAGGGGACACTATTACAATAAAGGGCACTATTAGTGTAATTGCAGCACTAAGGGACACTATTATAATAAAGGGCACTATGAGTGTAATGGCAGCACTAAGGGACACTATTATAATAAAGGGCACTATGAGTGTAATGGCAACACTAAGTGACACTATTACAATAAAGGGCACTATTAGTGTAATGGCAACACTAAGGGACACTATTACAATAAAGGGCACTATTAGTGTAATGGCAACACTAAGGGACACTATTACAATAAAGGGCACTATTAGTGTAATGGCAACACTAAGGGACACTATTACAATAAAGGGCACTATTAGTGTAATGGCAGCACTAAGTGACACTATTACAATAAAGGGCACTATTAGTGTAATGGCAACACTAAGTGACACTATTACAATAAAGGGCACTATTAGTGTAATGGCAACACTAAGGGACACTATTAAGCTGGCTCCACAAGGGGGCTGATTTTCAGCAGATCAGCAGTGGAAAGCCTGCCTCCAAACCTGCAATATGTGGTGCGGATTGTACAGCGGGGATTATTGCGTAGTCCTTTGTGGAATTCAACCCCTCATTGAGAAGGTGAATTTATCAGCGGAAACAGAAATAAAATTGACATCCTGCTGTACTGAATTCCGCACCGCATGTCAATTTCCGCGCAGGTTTTGTGCAGATTATTTCTGCAGCTTGCAGATGAGATTTTCAAAATTTCATCCACTTTGCTGCTACTGTAAATGTCACGGAATCCCCATTCGGAGGGTGCGCACGAAAAGTTTGCAGCAAATCCACCTTGTCTGGACCCTTTCATACTGTGAGGGGTCTCTGTTATTGTGAGGGGGGTCACTAAGGGTCATTTTACACTGGCTTTTGCACCCCGAGAGTGCCACCCGATTCTTATATGGACTGAACTCACAAAGGAAACGAACTCATTTGAGGCTAATTTCACACGGAGTTGAGTGCGATATTGGGTGATTTCTCTGCTGATGCAAGACGTTTTTATATCAAAAACACCTTGCATTACTTCGGAGGAATGGCGATCCCCCACCGCACCAGAGAACCATGGAGTGTCTCCCATTGTTTTCAATGGGAGACATTGCATCGCACTTGCGTGCACCTAGCACGTGGTTTGATGCTACTGACGGCCCTATTGAAAACAATGGGCAATGCGATGCTAGGGCATGCCCCAAAGAAAAGACGTGCGTCTCACAACGCAGAAATCTTGCATGATTTTCACGGCCGTGTGAAAAAGGCCTAAGGGTCCTGAGATCGCAGCATGTCCAATATTTGCGCAATTCTTTAAGAACTGCTTATTATTTCCTATGGGAGCATGAAAAAAGCGTATCACTCTCGCATGTCACGCAATTTGCATGAGAGCTTGATGCAATTTTTTTACACCCACGTGAAAAGCGCACGTACATTAATGTGAACAGAAACACATAGCACCTGTATGAAAATGGCGGAAAACACGTATGTGATGTACGTCAGATGTTCAGTGACCTACATCGCACTCGTCCGTGTAAATGCGACCGTAGGGCTTAAACAGATGCGCATGATTTTGTCCCGTTAGGTGGCTGTGAAATTCATGGACGCATAACGACGCGACAAAACAAAATCATTGATTTCAATGGTTCCGTTTTCACTTTCGTGATTCTACTTGCGTGAAAGCTAGGGCAGGACCTACCGTATCTTCCCGTTTATGTCACCTGTAGGGCAGGACCTACCGTATCTTCCCGTTTATGTCACCTGTAGGGCAGGACCTACCGTATCTTCCCGTTTATGTCACCTGTAGGGCAGGACCTACCGTATCTTCCCGTTTATGTCACCTGTAGGGCAGGACCTACCGTATCTTCCCGTTTATGTCACCTGTAGGGCAGGACCTACCGTATCTTCCCGTTTATGTCACCTGTAGGGCAGGACCTACCGTATCTTCCCGTTTATTTTTTCAAACCCGAGTGGAACAGCGCAGAGCTTGAAAGGCAAACCCCCCCCCAGACCTTTACCTTGTTCACGTGCAGCTACTCTCCATAGTGGCAAGCGTAGTTGCGCATACGCCCCTGTGAAGAAGCTGGGCTCACATGGTCATATGTAGAATCCGCTTGTAGAGGCCTGCAGCAGATTCCAACTGTGAGCCAGCCATGCCCCTGCGTACGCCGCGTGATGTAGTGCGTATAACCGCGTACTCACACAGGCGGTCATGCGCAGTACATCGTTTTGTTTATATTTCCCATGCCGTCGCTTATCGATGACGCGGATACCCGCAGACCTACACAATGTAGCTGCTTTATGGGCTGCCGTATATCCGTGACCATGGAGAACAAGGGGCTCTCTGGCACGGATTCCGTGGTTACATTGAACCTGCTGCGTTCTGTTTTCCATGAGCGGATTCTGTAATCCAATGCATTTTATGGTTCGGCGGATCAAACGCTCACGGAATCCGCAATTCCTATCCGGTTGTGTGATAACGGCCTTACCTTGAGAGTGTCAGTATTACTATGAGGGGGCACCATTACTGTGTCCCATGAAAGAGGTCACTCGCCCCTGTCCCCTTGGGCACGGACATGTCACCTGTGGGGTCACTCACCCCTGTCCCCTCAAGCACGGACATGTCACCTGTAGAGACACATGCCCCTGTCCCCTCAGGCACGGACATGTTACCTGTGGGGTCACTCGCTCCTGTCCCCTCGGGCACGGACATGTTACCTGTGGGGTCACTCGCTCCTGTCCTCTTAGGTATGGACATGTCACCTGTGGGGTCACTTGCCCCTGTCCCCTCAGGCATGGACATGCCACCTGTGCGGTCACTCGCCCCTGTCCCCTTGGGCACGGACATGTCACCTGTGGGGTCACTCACCACTGTCCCCTCAAGCACGGACATGTCACCTGTAGAGATACACTCCCCTGTTCCCTCAGGCACGGACATGTCACCTGTGGGGTCACTCGCCCCTGTCCCCTCAGGCATGGACATGCCACCTGTGCGGTCACTCGCCCCTGCCCCTTCAGTACGGACATGTCACCTGTGGGGTCACTCATCCCTGTCCCCTCGGGCACGGACATGTCACTTGTGAGGTTATTTGCCCCTGCCCCATCAGTACAGACATATCACCCGTGGAGTCACTCGCCCTTGTCCCCTCGGTACGGACATATCATCTGTGAGGTCACTCACCCGTCCCCTCGGACACAGACATGTCACCTGTGGGGTCACTCGCCCCTGTCCCCTCAGGCATGAACATGTCACCTGTGGGGTCACTTGCGCCTGTCCCCTTGAGCACCTGTGGGGTCACTTGCTCCTGCCCCCTCGGGCACCTGTGGGGTCACTCGCCCCTGCCCCCTCGGGCACCTGTGGGGTCACTCGCCCCTGCCCCCTCATGCATGGACATGTCACCTGTGAGGTAATTTGCCCCTGCTCCCTCGGTACAGACATGTCACCTGTGGGGTCACTCGCCCCTGTCCCCTCGGGCACCTGCGGGGTCACTCGCCCCTGTTCCCTCGGGCACCTGTGGGGTCACTCGCCCATGCCCCCTCGGGCACCTGTGGGTTGGCACACGTCGGTGCCGCGAGGAGGAGCGGCCCCCGGGGAGTGACGGGTCAGTCCGCCATCTCCCGCCCTGTTCCTACGTGAGCCGCACGTCAGGCCCCTCAGCCTCCTCAGCAGCCGCAGATGCGCAGCCCGGATCCAGCCACGGCGGCGGCGGCTCCACACACGACACATCCACTCCACTGAAATGTTTTATTTAACATGCCATACCGGAAGAAGAAGCCATATTTATCCAGCCCTCACTTCATAGCCATCCATTGCTGCTGCCAGGGCTCAATGCAATAAGAAGACGGGCTGGAATGCAGGAGCATGGCAGTGCATGGTAAGCCCCCAGCCCCTTGCATGTGGGGTCTGTACTGTAGGGGGGTGACAGTCCGTGTCTGACGAGGTATCTGTGTGTTTGTGCAGTGACGATGCCCCCCAGCAGTCGCAGCAGCAGGATGGACGCCTGAGCTGGTGCTGATGCGGCTCCCTGATCACCACTGGATGGATGGACAGGATCAGGCTGGGGATGCTGAGAGCTGAGACAAAAGACGAGGAAGCAAAGGGGAGGGAAGACATAGGAGGAAGCCCGGCACCTCATCCAGATTGTTGCCTTCTCCATTGGATTATAAAGGATTCTTGTCTCTTCTTTTCCAGATCTTCTCCTTCTTCTTCTTTTCCTGATTTCTTGGCTAGCAGAGGGCACGGAAGGCTGCGCTCCCCGCAGATAGGATGGGCACAGGGACCCCGTTATTCTCCTTCCACCATCCCGCATCCATGTTAATTGCTTTTTCCTCTATCCAGTAAAAACCCCCTTCTGCCTTCCACATAGCAGATTGTTGCACACCCTTTACCTGCTGTCCACCCTTTTTTGGCCTTAAGGTTTGCAGGTCCCCCTTCTTCTTCTTCTTCCCCCTCACTGCATGCCGAAATAATACAACTCTTTTCCAAAAAAAAAAATATATATATATATATACATCCAGATTATTTGCTTCACTTTCCCTCCTCAATTGGCGGCTGCCTCTTATTGCAATCCCATCCAAAACCCCTTTTTAGATTGACAATACTGAATTGCACTCACTTAACCCCATGCGGTGCGGTCCCCCGTCACAGGAGCACAGGAGAGTGAGAAGAATTCTACTATCGTTGGGTCACCGGGGACCGAGGTCCATGTCTCTGCAACGCTTGTCCACCGGAACCCCCCAAACTCCTGGTCCACCGGCCGGTGAATGATGTTTAAATACCGGCTCCGCATGTTCTTCAATGAACTTAAGGTTCTGGTGCTGACCCGATCTGGGCGAAGTGAACCGGAGCCGGGCCACGCTATGCGAGGGCTTGGGGTTGGGGGCTGTGGATGGCCACCCTTTGCAGACTGCTCCTCCAGAGACGATGATGAGGAATACTATGGGTCTGATCCTAGACCCCGTAGCCTGGCGCTGGAGGAGAAGGATGGAAGGCTTGGGGCTGCGCTGGACGCTGTGTCCCTGGGCAGCAGCATTGACAGTGGCATGAGGACCCCGCAGTGCAGAATCTGCTTCCAAGGCCCTGAGCAGGTGGGTCGTTGTTTTGTACTTTGGGGTCATGCTTAGTGCTTTGAGATGAAGTCACCTAAGGTAAAGGGTTTGTGGTAGAGAAGGTGCTTGTCTTCCTTTCGTCAGTTCCTCCAGGACTTGTATGTCTGAGGGGCTTGGAATCTATCCTACATAGCTGGAGAGATGGATATTTTTTTTTTGGACCTATTTATGTTCCTTTCTGTATATTGATACATAGTATTTACATATTTATTTACATAGTATATATTGATGCTTTGATGATAACAATGTTGCCATTATTTCAACACACCTGGCACTGTCCATATGTGAACAAAGGAGACTATGTAAAGAGGCTTTCAGTATATGAGGCAGGTGAATATATTGTGTCTTGAGATTTCTTGGCTGGATCTTAATCTGGCTTGATAATTTGGTTGATTAGGTCTTGTACATATTTTGGCCATCGGTCAGAACCTTTTATCGGAGACGGTCCAATTTTGTTATGGCCATTAACAGAAATTGGCCAAGAATTTCCCAGGTGGGACATCGGCGGTAGTCAGTTGTAATGATGTTTGCTACAAACACAATGATTTTTTATGAGATTGTAGAACAATATCTGTTTGTGTGTTTGGAGTATATGGGAAATGACGGACTACTTATCTGATGGAGTAGAGATCTGTGTCTGGTTCGATGTTCATCGTGTCTGAATTGTCTTCCTTGGTCTACTGAAGGGAAGTAGTTATTCCTTAATGGCTATTTAGTCTCCCGAAGCTACAATTATTGTTAATGACAACTCAAAAATATATATATATTTTTTTGCTGTATTGAACTTGTGGGTATAATCCAATCAAATAACTTCTTGTGATTTATACCCAATCGATCTTGTTGGGATTCATGTTTTATGGTATGCTAGTGGATGAATGTGGAGTCGACTACTGAGGTCCAAAATGTTGGGCCTGTGTCGATGGTGGCAGGACCGTAGCGCCCCAGTATAACCTACTGCACAGTGGTTCAAGCAATATTAAAAATTAGTCATTCTACAGTAAATACATATTCAATAGTAATCTTTAAGGCCGGGTTCATCCGTATGGCCGGCCGCATAATGTACTGCATGTGACTACGTACTCATGGATGCCGTCATGTGCAGTACACCCTTTTTTTTGTACTTAGTGATGACGCGGGTACCCGCAGGCCATAGATAATGTAATTGAATATGGGCTGCGGGTAGATCTGTGACCATAGAGCACAATGGGCCCTATGTTGCGGATATCCGCGGTAAAATAGATCATGCTGCGTCCTATTTTCTGCGGGCGGATTACACCTATCCGACCTGTTAATGTGAGCAGAACTGCATAATCCAATGCATTTGATATATTTGTGTATGAATGCGGTTCAAATACAATTCCGCAATTACAATCCACTCGTTTGAGGCCTGGCTTCACACTGTTGAGGGTGATATCGGGCTGTGGTTCACGGCCCGATATTGCCCTCACAATCCTTCTGAAACCCCAAGGAGGTGAGACATTTTCACATGGAAGCAGCCTCACATCTCTGTGGGGCTGAAGGAATCCCCCTGCGTGGCTCACACAGCCGCAGCAGGGGATCGTGATGTTGTCCCATTGATTTCAATAGGGTTGGCCCTGGCCCTACAATATGGGTTATATTAAAGATTTTTTTTTTGAGAAGGAATTCATTGAAAATCATTGGTTTCATAATCATGCGTTTTCACTCACTCTCGCATCGTGCGATTTTATCGCCAGTGTGAAGCCGGCCTGATTGTATTTTGGCCATGTAATACTAGCAGAGTCGCTAGAAAAATCTATAATGCTTAGACAGATCAGCTACAAAGAAGACCCGGCCGCCAAAGGACACAATGGCTGATACTGTCAGAGCGGATACTGGCATGAATATCACACAACTGAAAGAAGCAGTGCAAAACCGAAAAACATGGAGGGAGGGAGCCTTTAGGGTCGTCGGGGTCGTGAACGACTAAACGACTAACAACATTTTCCACTAAGACATCTGATTGATTGGACTTTTAAGCTGGTCGAAAGTAGGATAAATATATCCACGACCCAAATGTTGTGAGAGCGTATTGTCCTATCATAAAGGACAATGCCATTTTGGAGCTACAGTATATTGACAACTAACATTGAACCCAGTATTTCCAAACTTAAAGGGTTTTTCCAGGCTTTTACAACTGATGACTTGTCCTCTGGATGGGTCATCCGTAGTTAACCAATGGGGATCCGCCACTCTAGATCCCCGTCTATCAGCTGATTGTCTGGTCCGCTGTCAGCGCAGCAGGGCCGGACATCATCATCAGTGGTCAGGCAGGAAGTGAAGGCGCCAGCTTCACTCTCATTGAAATCAGTATGATTGCTGCGTTTCTATTACATTTCCTGTTCCTCTTATGGTCAGGATCAAAGTCCTGTCCTTAAGCCTAGAATAACCTTTTAAATTGCAATGGCCATGAAAGAAGTGTGCATTACATAGAAACATATACTTGTTGCCCCAAAAGAGGTAAAACAATGCCAATGTCCTACTGACAGAGATAACTGAGAAGTGCAGCCAGGGGAAGTAGGGATGTAACAAGTAACCATGGGACCCCGTAGCGGAAATTGGAATGGGGTCCCACCCCACCATGACTATTTTCCGCAGCAACTTTAGAAAAGCTCATGATTTTTTAATGCACAGGGATAATGTAGACCATATTGCCACAGGACATAAATAATGCGCACAGGGATATTACAGGACATGGAAAATGCACACAGTGATGTCACAATATTAGCATAATGCACACAATGATGTCACATAACAGGGATACTGTGTTAATAGTTTTTACCCCTTCAATATTACTGGTGGTGCCTTGGATTATTTTGCACACCAAAATAGGTCATGTCGGGTATTTTTTTCCACATACATGAAAAGAATACGTCCACGTGAATAAACCGAGTGAGAACAATGGGTTGAATTCACTCACGCAAAAATTGCCCGTGTAATATGTTGCACAAATATGCTCATGTGAACAAGTCCTTACTATACAATTACCATTGGCAACCATAAGGCTGATGTGGCCCTTGAGGAAAATGAGTTGGATCCCCCTGGTGTAGGAGATCGGTCTTCAGTCGCCTTATTTTTATATTATCTATGGTTACAAATGATCATAAACCTACACTATCCTACCCAAAGTAATTAGATACATGAGCAAGAATCAAAAGTAGTATTTATTTACCTATGGTAATACTTAGTTGGGCTCATTTGGCCCTAAGGACATCGGATACTCTCCGTGGTATATTTTCTACCAACGTCTGATACACTTCAGCTAATTATTCCCTCCATTCATCCTGCAAACTTCTGTCGAGCTCTTTCAGAAAATGGACGATGTTCATACTTCCTGACCTGACGTTCCAGTTCGTTTTAACTATGTTCAGTAGGGACTCTATGCAGTCTGTCCAGTCGTGGAACGTCCATATCCTCAAACCAACGTAGAATGTTGGATTCGTGACAAGGCTTGTTGTCTTGTTGGAAGTATGGCTGACCATTCCCAGAGTATTACCACATTGTCGGCAGCACATTATTGTCTACAATGTCTAGGTATACCTCCGTGTTCATGGTTCTTGGCATTACAACCAACAGTTCGAGACCATGCCATATAAAACATCTGCAGAACCTCAGCTATAATTAACTGTTGTCACAACACACTCAGGCAAAAGGCTTCCCAGGCTCCTCCACACCCAGATACCTCCATCTTATCTGAAGATGGAGTAGCGTGATTTGTCAGTCCATAGAACGTTCTGTTATTGCTCAACCGTCCAATTAAGACACTCCTGGTGCCATTTCACCTGGCCCAATGCGTCTTCTTTGAGAGAACTCGCCACATGTTTGCAGGATGAATGGAGGGAAATACCAGCTAACGTGCATCAGACTTCAGTAGAAAGTATGCCACAGAGAATATAGAAGTCATTAGGGCCACAATAATTATGAACACATGTAAATAAATGCTACTTTTGATTCTTTCTCAGGTGTCCAATTAGTTTTGATGGGAGAGTGTATGTTTTTATTAAATAGTTTATCTAGCCTTTAGAAATCGATGGCCTATCCTCATGATTGGGCATCAATATCTGATCATTGGTGGTCCGCTGCTTGAGACCCAGTTGATTGAAGGGGCCATGGCACTCATATAATTGCTTCACCCTCTTCAATGTTTACAGTCCTCTTCGTACTCAGAATGACATATTATTTGTGAGGGCTGTAGTGAAGTGAATGGGACAAGCCTCTAGTATCCAGCATGGCCAGCGTAAACAATATGGTGTTGGGAGCACTGACAGGTCCGTGCTTAGTTGTAAACATCGTCGCAGCCCCTGTAATCAGCTATTTGGCAGGGGTCCCAAGCGGTGAACCCCTACCAATCAGTTAGTGATGGCCTATCCTGGGGATAGGCCAGCAGTTTTTAAAGGTTGGATAACTTTTTTTAATAATGGGCATGGATGACGGAAAATGGAAAAAAGTAGTAAAAAATACTAGTATCCAATCAGCCTTGAATAGTAAAACTAAAGCCTATTAATAATCATGTTACAAGATATCTCCCTTGTACAGTATGCAATAACGGAACAACTCGCAAATTGCTTCTATAATTCTGTCTCCTCCATAATTCACAACTCCTTTCCAAAACGTATTTTTTTCTTCATTTTTTTAACATTTTATTTCATAGTTGGTGACATCTAGTTTCTAACTTTCTCGAATCGCCCTATGCATTTGTAGAGGAGGTGATGGCCGTGGAGGGAGATCAGGGAGGAATGATCTACCCGGTAATGACTGAGAGATAAACTTTCGCTGTGCGGCAGGAGCGCCGCCTGTTTTATGCGCCTGCTTTTTATTCTACCTCTTTCTGCCATTGTTTTAGCTATGACAAAGATTTGTTCAGTGTTTATGAAACCTGACGAAATGGATCTTTTTAGAAAGTCGAATCAAATGAACAATGAGTCTCATTTGTGCACTATTTGGCAGAGGTTCATCTTTCGGCATGGAAACTGCAAGACAAAGATCTACCTGGGACTGCAGCCACCTGAAATAAATCTGGTTTATATCCGGTGACGATGGCTGCAGCTTGCTCTGCATACTAGGCACCTGTATATACCTTGGGTAATGGTCACTGGTGCCCTTAACACTAATGACTTTCCAACTGTATCTTTTTTATTATTTATTAGGGATGACTAAAAAAGCACTTGTATGCAGATTATATTATATGCACTTGTATGCAGATTATATTATATGCACTTGTATGCAGATTATATTATATGCACTTGTATGCGGATTATATTATATGCACTTGTATGCAGATTATATTATATGCACTTGTATGCAGATTATATATGTGGTCTTTTGTATTTGAGGCACTAGTATAGCTTGTATTTTGCATTAGCATCATCATAACCACTATTCCTTCATGTATCAATAGTAGCTATCAGCAATCTGTTTCGGTCAATAGGATAACTTGTTTCGATTATTGAGCTATGCAATAACCTTTGTATTTGTCATTAGCTTATGAAAAATGTTATATTCCAGGAGGGACGTAAAAAGGATCAGCAATGACCAACTTTGTGTATAATGTAAGATGTAGGATACCGCAGATATCTATACTGTATATAATATGCAGAAAATATTAACTTGTTAGGCTGGCTGTCCACGGGCGATGCCATATCCCATGGCGGGAGCCGCCTGGGGAGCATGAGCGACGACGATTCACCGCCGGTCAGCCCTATTTAATAGATAGGCTGACCACGGAGAATCGGGGCGATTCGCAGCATGCTGCGAATTGCCCGCCGCGAGCGGAGAATCGCAATGATTCTCCGCTCGTGGACAGGTGCCGGCGCTTTCCATAGCAATGCTATGGGGAGCGTCGGTCGGCGTCATTTGCAGTTTACCGCCTGCGAATAAAGTGCAGGGGACAGGGGCCGTACAGTGTTTGCAGAAAAAGTAGAGCTGAAAGTATTTCTAAGGCCTCTTTCACAAGAGCGGATATACGGCGATGGCATTTTTACATTTTCACGCACGCTTCGTACAAGGGCCTGAATGGGTGTTTTTCCGAGATCACGGCCAGCGTTTTCTCGTCCATTCATACAACCACAAGCGTCAATTTTAGCAAAAAAATATGCTGCACCCCGGAAAACTCTCGCTCTGCCAAAATCCTCAAGATGCCTTCCAGTGTCTATATAGAGACACTTGTAAGCTTTTCGCAGCATTGGACGCTGCAAAAATGCATCCCTTCTTTTTCCCTGCTCCCAGGGAGTCTATAGGACCCGCCGGTGTATATTGGCCAGAAGATAGTACCAGAACTATCTTTGTGACCACCGTATATACGCCAGAAATATTTTGTCCGCCTACGTTACACCTTTACGGTACTGACGTATTTATGCGCCATATAGTCGCCCATGTGAGCGATTGCATTGGAAACCAATGCTTCACATGGGCAGCGTTTATACGTCCCGGGTGTAAAAATGCGCCGTACATGTGCTCATGTGAATAAGCCCTTAGGCCGCTTTTGCACGGCCGAAAAAATCGCACGAGTTTGGGCATTGTGAGACACACTAATCTTGCATGAATTTGAACCCAATTTTTTTTAATACAAAAATTGCAGAATGTCCTATTTTCCCCCTCATCGCCCATTGTTTTCAATGGTGGCGGCAAAGCAGCGTGCGGTGGAGGTTTACCACTGAAAATTTTGTGAAACCCTCTGCTATCCTTTGCAGCGGCATCTGCAGAGAAATCACACGTTGGCGAACCCGATATCAGGCCGAGTTTCATGGCCCGATATTGCACTCGTCTGTGAAATTAGCCTTAGGCTGAGTTTGCACGACCGCGATTCATGGTGTGCCGCCCATGGGAGGTAGACACTCGGAGATGGCATTGCATATATGCAGTGGGCTGCCCATCACCATGTACTACCTTGGCATCCATGTGCACATAGTACTTGCCAAGATAGAATATTCTGCGATTTTCCTTGTGTGCGTATGTAGCGCAATTCGTGTGAGCGGCAATATGGCCGCCTATGGGAGAATGGTACAGCGTATTCGACGCCCAAGACACACGCGTGTAAAACGCTGAACCGACACGGTCTTGCGAACCTGGCCTTAGGGTACTTTTATACGGGACGACTGTCACGCATGTAAGCGCCCAAGCTCCTGCGATTATTGCTCCTCTGCTTTCACGCAGGAGCGATGATCTCAGTGAACGGAGGCGGAACGCGCTGCAGATCTTTTCCGGCTGGCCAATTGTCGCTTGGTTTTTAGGTAAGTGATTACTAGGGCACCCCTGTAAAAGTACCCTTAGATGGCGGATACACCGTGAGATCAGTAAATATACCATGCATGGACAGATACGAAGCCGTTGGATTCCAATCTCTCTTTCTGGCCATTCCTGATTGTGAATGTAGGGTGTGATTCACCAGTAAGACACTGGCTTTCTTAGCGCAGCAACTGGGATGTATCTAGAGTGCGTGGGTAAAGATGTATTTAAGGGGTCTGTCTGGAATCATGTCCAAGCTGTTTTTTATATTAATCCTCAATTCGAAAGTCATCCATTGCTTTAAGTCTGGATCTAATTTAAGATTGGAGTTTGAGGAGTGAAATGGAAGCTATGTGACATATCTAAGTATTACCGCAAAATGTGAGAGTTGCAATTTCTTGCAGCGAAGACATACTGTAATCATTGAAGATTGTCCTGGAATCACACTAAGGTTTGCTTTGTGGATAGTGTCTAGGGAAACGGGAGAGCAAAAAGATTTGTTTTCTATGTGTTACACTTATTATTACCTGGTATATACATATGAGGGATTAGCAGGGAAGGTCATCTCGGAGAGGAAAGGACAGGACCCTCTGGATGACCGAGTGACAGAAAATACAGCCCTATGACAACTAGTTTGGGTGACAACCGTAGATAGGAGATAAGCCTCGATATCATCCAGCTGAGCATATGATAATGCACATTTGGCCAATAGCTATGTCTCCTGCCTCCGCCATACACATGAACACTGAGATCGGTTAAGCTTTCATATGTTTTCAAATGCCAGAGGGGAATAAGTTGCTGCCAGATGCCTCCGGCAGCGGCTTATCTCCAGGAAGAGCAAATGGATCCGGCATTGAAGTTTAACTTGCACAATTCTTCTTTCCCCCAACATCATCTGTTGGGGAAGAGTTGGGAAGCGCCCATACACATATGACAGTGATTTTGCCGAAATCGTAGGGCTTGGATGACTTAGCTCTAATGTGTATGGGGACATGTACTTTACAAGTATGGGAGGTGAACTTATAGGTTGTAAGAAGAGATTTGGTGTAAGAAGGATGATTGTCGTTGGCATTTATCTAGTTGTTGTCAAATTCTCAGGGCAGCCATGGCTCATACAGAGGAGTATTTATACAGGTGGACCACCTTTTAAAGGGAGGACCCAGGGGTATGTGGAGACCGACACGATATGGCGCTATACAGCATCAAGTAAGGGTGAACTTGGGTTAAACTCACTGGGATGCCTGCGACTTGATTCCCAAAAACATATCTACTTGGATATATTGAATTCTCAAGTTATTTTGAACCAACTGTATAATCCCTAAAAAAAGAACATGTTACACCGAGTAAGTGTCAGGACAGTGTCCGGGATATGGGGGTCCCTGAGATATCCCGCAACCCCTGTCCCTGCCTACTTGCCCCCCTGGGCTAACCCCCAGGGCGACAACTGGGCGACGGTCCCTACCCTCACTAGGGAAGCGGGACACGGGAGACAAACAGACACTGAGACAAGCAACGGTAGAATGGTCAGACAATCCGGGTAGGCAACAAGAGGGTACGCAGTACGGAGGGGTCAGGCAAAAACGTAGTCAAGTCCAAAAGCAGGTGTCAGAAAAGCCGAGGTCACAAGAGCAGTCAGGATAAACGCGGGTGCAGCTGGAGAACCAAACTAACACTGGCAAGGCCTGAGAGGAAAACACACCTATTTAAATGCTGTCAGCGCTCCCGCCCCAGAAGCTGATTGGGGCGGGGAGCCTGACAGCAGCAGGGCTAATCAGGGCGGTGCTGGGGGCACGCCCCCAGTCTCACTGCACAGACAGTTACTAGGGAAGCCAGCCTGGTAGTCAAGCGACTAGAAGCACCAGCTGCCTCCCTAGCAACCCGGCGGCGACCAGTATTACAGCGGCCCGGGGAGATCACAAGAACCGGGGTACCTCTGCGCCGCGCTCCTGTACCCCGGGTGGCCGGACCGGTGGTGCGGGCACGGCGGCCCCGAGAGTTGCCGGTTCTGACAGTACCCCCCCTTCTACGGGGGTACACCGGACCCCCATGGCCAGGTGCGGGCTTAAGCGGGAAAGCCCTGTGGAATGCCTGGACTAGGCGTGGCGCATGAACGTCCCTGGCAGGGACCCACGTCCTATCCTCAGGGCCAAATCCTCTCCAGTGGACCAGGTACTGCAGCCCACCTCTAACCCGTCGGGCATCCACAAGCCTTTCTACTTCATACTCCAGTTCCCCCTGTACCAGAGAGGGAGGAGGCGGGTTCTGGGTGGGGAGAACTGGAGTCACATACTTCTTAAGCAAGTTCTTGTGAAAAACCTTGTGGACCTTCCAGGGGTCAGGAAGTGCCAACTTATATGACACCGGGTTGATAACCTGAGAAACCGTAAATGGGCCAATGAACCGAGGAGCAAGTTTCAGGGAGGGAACCTTAAGTCTCAGATTCTTAGATGATAATAAAACCTGCTCCCCGACCACAAAAGGTGCAGAGATAGTACGTCTTTTATTTGCGTATTTACGCAGTTTCTCTTGGGAACCCTGAAGGTTCTTACGAACCTGGGCCCAAACTGTGCACAGTTCTTCGGCGGATATGTCGGCGGCCGGATTGTTCGAGACCAAAGGAGTAGAAAGCGAGAACCGGGGATGGAACCCATAGTTACAAAAAAAAGGTGACAGTTGGGTCGACGAGTTACCATGGTTGTTAATAGCAAATTCGGCGAGAGGTAAGTAGTTGGCCCACTGATGCTGGTTATCAGAGACAAACAGTCGCAGATACTGGATAAGTTCTTGGTTCATCCGTTCCGTTTGTCCGTTACTCTCGGGATGGAAAGCGGAGGAAAAGGACAAATTAACGTTTAGATTTTTACAGAAGGCTCGCCAGAAGCGAGCGACGAACTGAACCCCTCTATCAGACACAATATCCTCGGGGATCCCATGTAACCGAACAATCTCCTTGATGAACATCTCAGACAAAAGTTTGGCGTTAGGCAACTTGCCAAGTGGAACAAAATGAGACATTTTGGAGAAACGGTCAACTATTACCCAAATGACCGTATTCCCCAGCGAGGATGGCAGATCAGTAATAAAATCCATGGACAAATGGGACCATGGCCTGGACGGAATGGGCAAGGGCAGAAGAGGCCCCTCAGGACGTCTCCTGAGGTTCTTCCCCCTTGCGCAAACCGGGCACGCGGACACAAATACCCGTACATCCTTGGCCATGTGCGGCCACCAATAGAGTCTGGCCGCTAACTCCAGAGTACCCCTGATACCGGGGTGTCCAGCTAGGACTGAAGCATGTGTCTCCTCTAACACTTTCAATCTCAGTGACAACGGGACAAATAATTTGCCTTCCGGAAGGGCTTCAGGAGCAGATTGTTGAGCGGCGTGAATGAGAGGTGAAAGGTCGGAGGAGACAGCAGCGAGGACCACCCCAGGGGAGAGAATGCTCTCAGGCTCCGGCTCGGAAGGTTCCGGAGAACCAAAACTCCTAGACAGGGCATCAGCCTTGACATTCTTAGAACCGGGTCTATAGGTAACAACAAAATTGAACCGAGAGAAAAACAAGGCCCAGCGGGCTTGCCGAGCATTTAACCTCTTAGCGGAATCTAGATAAGTGAGGTTTTTATGGTCAGTGAGTACAGTAATCTGGTGATGGGCTCCTTCCAAAAAATGCCTCCACTCTTCGAAAGCCCACTTAATCGCCAGCAATTCCCGGTTGCCTATATCATAGTTCCGTTCGGTGGACGAAAACTTCCTAGAAAAATAGGCACACGGTCTAAGGTTGGTGAGAGTGGAGGGACCTTGGGACAGTACCGCTCCCACACCAAACTCAGAGGCATCTACCTCCACCACAAAAGGACTGGACAGATCCGGTTGTACTAGGACAGGTGCAGACGAGAACGCCGCCTTTAGGGTATTGAAGGCCCTCAGAGCCTCAGAAGACCAGGTCCTCACATCTGCCCCCTTTCTGGTGAGGTCCGTTAGAGGTTTAGCCACCACGGAGAAGTCTTTAATGAATTTGCGATAGTAGTTGGCGAAGCCGAGGAAGCGTTGAAGGGCTTTCAACGACCCTGGCTGGGCCCACTCCGTGATGGCCTTCACCTTTTCAGGATCCATCTGGAAGTCGCATGGCGTGATGATATACCCCAAAAATGATATCTTTTGTACCCCGAAAACACATTTCTCGAGTTTAGCAAACAGCTTGTTATGTCTGAGTCGAGCTAGCACAGTCTGAACGTGAGTATGGTGACTCGGCAAGTCGGAGGAAAAAATCAAAATGTCGTCTAGATATACAACCACGAACACCCCCATGATATCCTGAAACACTGAGTTCATGTACCCCTGAAAAATGGCGGGGGCGTTACACAATCCAAAAGGCATAACTAGGTATTCAAAATGCCCGAGGGGCGTATTGAAGGCGGTTTTCCACTCATCCCCCTCCCGAATGCGGATGAGGTTGTATGCTCCCCTGAGATCAAGTTTAGAAAACCATCGGGCACCAGCGACCTGGTTGAGGAGGTCAGGAATGAGTGGAAGAGCATACTGGTTTCGGACTGTGATTTTATTTAGCTCTCTATAGTCAATACAGGGCCGGAGACCCCCATCCTTCTTCTCAACGAAGAAAAACCCGGCACCCACCGGGGATTCTGAGGGCCGGATGTGCCCCTTGGCCAGGCTGTCCTGGATGTAGTCCCTCATGGATTCTCTCTCTGGAACCGTAACGTTATAAATGCGGCCCTTAGGAAGTTTGGCCCCAGGAATCAAGTCTATTTTACAGTCCCATTCCCTATGAGGGGGCAGAGCTTCAGATAATTGTTTGGAGAACACGTCAGAAAACTCGGAGAGGTATTCTGGTAGGGGGCTCCCCTCGCAGGTGGAGATTCCCACCTTCACCGCACAAAGGTGATTGGCACAGCGGGGACCCCACTTTACCAGTTCCAACGTGTCCCAATTTACTACCGGGTTGTGCTCCCGGAGCCAGGGGAGGCCTAGGACGACGTCCACAGACAAATCTCTCATCACTAGAAAGGTGCAGGTTTCCACGTGTAAGGCTCCTATAGTAAACCTTACTTCAGGGGTCACCAGATTAACCACCCCTGCTTGCAAAGGAGTGGAGTCCACTCCTGAAACCAGAATCGGAGTTTCTAAACGTAACAAAACCCCGGACAGTTGAGCAACGAAATTAAAGTTAACGAAATTAGCCGCAGCCCCCGAATCAACAAAGGCTTGCCCAGTACGGTGGAAAGCATGAAATTCTAGGGTGCAAGGCACTAACATTTTGGACAACACAGGGAGTACCTTGGCTCCTAGACAGTCCCCCCGACAACTGCCTAGGAGCGGGAGTTCTTCCTGCCGTGGCTTCTTAGCGCAGGTAGCAATGCGGTGACCCGGCTCCCCACAGTAGAAGCAGAGGTTCTTCTTCAGGCGGTGTTCCCGTCGTTGCTCGGGGTTCACGGCTCCCAGCTCTATGGCCTCGGTGGTGGGAGGGTAAAAGGTCGGGTCAGTCGAAGAAGTAGACGTGGGGAGTGGGGTGGTCCGAGCGGCGTGTCTGGCCCTCAAACGTCGGTCGGCTCGAATAGCCAGCGACATGGCTTGCTCCAGGGTTCTAGGCTCTGGGTGGGCCACAAGTAGGTCCTTGAGACCCTCAGACAGACCGGTCAAAAATAAGTCTTTTAGGGCGGCATCGTTCCACCGGGATTCCGTACAATGTTGACGGAATTGGGAACAGTAGTCCTCCGCCATCTTACAACCCTGGCGCAGGGCCAGAAGTTTGGAGACTGCGTAGCCCGCCCGGTCGGGTTCGTCATAAATTTGACCCAGGGCGGAAAAAAAGGCGTCAAGGGATAGTCGGGCTGGAGAGCCAGCTGGTAGCGAGAAAGCCCAATTTTGGGGCTCTCCCCTCAGGCGGGTAATTACGATTCCCACTTTCTGGTATTCAGTACCAGAGGAGTGGGGGCGGAGATCAAAGTAGAGCTTGCAGCTCTCTCTGAATGCAAAAAACTGATCTCTCTCTCCGGAGAAGCAATCCGGAAGCGTGGCTCGAGGTTCTGACATCGTTCCTGGAGCGGACGAGGGCTGCATGGGACCTGCAGCTGCCACTTGTTCCCGTGGCTGCAAGCGGGCTGTTAGGTCCTGGGCAAGGGTCGTAAGGACCTGGACCTGGTTCGCTACAGCCGCCACGGCCTCCATCGAGGGGCTCAAAGTTGCCGGGCGGATGCAAGGGTCTGACCTTAGTTCGGCCAGTGTTACTGTCAGGACAGTGTCCGGGATATGGGGGTCCCTGAGATATCCCGCAACCCCTGTCCCTGCCTACTTGCCCCCCTGGGCTAACCCCCAGGGCGACAACTGGGCGACGGTCCCTACCCTCACTAGGGAAGCGGGACACGGGAGACAAACAGACACTGAGACAAGCAACGGTAGAATGGTCAGACAATCCGGGTAGGCAACAAGAGGGTACGCAGTACGGAGGGGTCAGGCAAAAACGTAGTCAAGTCCAAAAGCAGGTGTCAGAAAAGCCGAGGTCACAAGAGCAGTCAGGATAAACGCGGGTGCAGCTGGAGAACCAAACTAACACTGGCAAGGCCTGAGAGGAAAACACACCTATTTAAATGCTGTCAGCGCTCCCGCCCCAGAAGCTGATTGGGGCGGGGAGCCTGACAGCAGCAGGGCTAATCAGGGCGGTGCTGGGGGCACGCCCCCAGTCTCACTGCACAGACAGTTACTAGGGAAGCCAGCCTGGTAGTCAAGCGACTAGAAGCACCAGCTGCCTCCCTAGCAACCCGGCGGCGACCAGTATTACAGCGGCCCGGGGAGATCACAAGAACCGGGGTACCTCTGCGCCGCGCTCCTGTACCCCGGGTGGCCGGACCGGTGGTGCGGGCACGGCGGCCCCGAGAGTTGCCGGTTCTGACAGTAAGACTGGGTAGGCTTTACTGCATGTAGGGTACTTTAGTCACAGCGCTGCTTGCACTGGGTTCTTGGGTTCCATTCCATATCCATTTGGGATCACATGATGCGCTTCCGGGAGTATTCATTTTCAGTCGGTTCTAGACATGGAGGGTTAAGCCTCTCGCTGCTGTTCAGCTAAAGGACTGGCTGGACTGATTGACAGCCCAGTCAGCCAATCAGCAACTTTCATATGATATAACCGGCTCCTCCTTGCTGAAGGTGCCGGTTATACTCCTTGTTTTTTGACCCTGTCAGGATCTCAGCATACCTTTCAGATTATCTGTTGGTCAGTCTTTCTGTGGTCTCTTGTCTGGTCCCCAGCTCTTTTCTGACGTCAGATCTTGCCATGTGAAAGTAGGGGAATCATCCTTCTCGGGGCTTTGTGGCGGGTCCAGTTGGTAAGGTTTAGGGGTTTCAGTCCTCTCCCATCCTTTGATGTTCTCTCCCGTCACCTGTCCAGCTCCGCAACCCTTCGCCCCCCACGTACACGTCATCCCGTCTACCCCTGTGTCCAGTCCGCCATAGTTAACGTGTGTATTCGTTGGCGATTCTGGACAGATGTGACAACTTTGCTGAATTTTGTAACCTTTTAACATAGCATATAATGCCCAAAAAAGACATATGTCCATCCTGTTCAGCCTGCCCCCCCCCACCCCCTTCCCCCATATTGATCCAGAACAAGGCAATAAAAAAAATGAGGTAGAAGCCAATTTTCCCCATTTACAGAATTTTTGAAGCTCCTGAAAATCCTTGTTTTATCGTCGTTAGATGCTAAGAGCAGAGACTGAGATATTATTATCCCATCTCATTAATGGGTTAGTAACATAGAGATATACTATAGCATAAAGGCAAAGCAGTGATTATCTTGTGCCCATCTAATTAAAGCTAATAAGTGTATCTGTCACACTGGGGTTCAGGTCATTTGGACTATACACACATTAGTCAGTAAATAATCCCCCTTTTAGTGAATGCAAATTTCTCCAAATATTTAAGCAATCTGTCTTTGCAAATGAACCAGAAGTCTTAATGCAATATTTAAGAAGCCTTCTTGCTGTTGCAGCAATGATCGATAGTCATTTTGCCATGCATTATTCTGCAGTAAATAAGCCTTATTCTCAAATCAACTGATGCAGCAAAAAGAGGTTTCTAATGAAGCATTTATGTTGTGGTTGTTGTTGTTGCTTTATTGTCTGTTAATTGGGTACTATAGGTTTAAGTAAATACATTTTCTCTCTAGATGTCCTGTCCATATAGAAACAAACACTGCCCCACCCGCATCTGCAACCAGGGTCCCTGAGAGCCGCGCCTAGTAATTGAATTTCAATGCGATCTACGTTTTTACATGGGACAACTGTCGGGGCGCAGAAGTGCTTGACCACTGTCCCAGCGATGATCACTCAGTGAATGGAAAGCGCAGCCCCCCTGTCCACCAGCGGAGATTCTGGAGCTCGCAGCATTCTGGGAATTACCGCGATTCTCCCTGGTGAGCCTGTCTGTCAGATAGGCTCATCGCGGAGATCCCTGGGCAGTGGCTCCCGCAGCAGAGATTCGCTGTGGGATTTCATAACGCCGTGGACAGAATATTGGGAATATTTAGGGCTTCTGCCCACGGCTGGATTTCTGCCGTGTGAAACGCAGCAGAAATCCACGATGGTGTCCCGCAGCTATTAAGTTCTATTCAACCTAATAGCTCAATGTTCATGCTGTGGAATTCTACTGTGGAATTCTGCAGTGTGAAAGGAAAACTCTCGTCCAGCTTCCATTGTAGTCAATGGAAACCGGCCGTCACACAATACATGTGTGCCAGCTCGCCGGTCCGGACCTTGAGCGGGGGATCCGGAGAGGTGAGAATGGGGTCTTTGGGGGGCACCGTGACAGACTCCTCTGTGATATTGGGCTGGCAGAGTCCATCACGGCCGTGGGCATGAGGCCTTTTATAGACCGAAATATTAGTTGTAAACTAGTTGGGATATGTTAGGTTCTTTGGCAGGTATGAAATTTGAAATTCCGACCCCTTCCCAATGCACACTCATTTTTTGGGGGGCGAGTCTACTGACTGCACATAAAAGCGTGCCTTTGAGTGAACACTCGTGGCTGGGGGCTCTCGCTGGTTTGACTGAACAGTCGGCACTACAGAGACCGTAGTCTTTTGAAGACCGGCAGGAACTGTTCAGTGAAGGGTCATTTGCACATATTTATGTGTTTTCGGGAACTAAAGAGCGTTAAATGGGAGTTCAAAATGTAAAGAAAAAAAGGCAGGAACCAATCAGTATTCAGTGGGAAGATAATAATCACCTGTTTACACCAGTAGAAAATTAATCATCCAACGACTATTTTTAGGTGAACTGAAACAAAATGACTCGTGAAGTAATTCTCATGCATCAGCCGGTTGGCGGTCGGTTTACACGGAACAACTGCTGCTTATGTTTGCTCTATCGAGTGACTATTCGGATGATACTTATCCCATGAAAAGCCACTCTAATAGCACTATTACCTGATATCGTCGTACTCCGTTCTGACCTAAAACTTTTGGCTTTCCTACAGACAGAAGAGTGAATGAACTGAAGGGAGTAAAGACCCTCTTTACTTGGCCGATGCCCTGGCATGAACGTTCGCTTGCCTCATCATTGGCCAATGTGAACCTGCTTGTGATCGGCTGATAAGACAGCAAATCTTCCTTTATGCTCGCTCGTCGGCAGTACGTCTCCTGTATATACCATGGCGAATACTATCTGTATGAGGAGGAACGATCGTTCCAAAATTGGTTGAAAAAAGTGTACATGGCCTTGTAAGGAGTTTTGTGCGACAGTTAGGGCCCATTTACTGATCGTTAAGCACGAACGTTCATTCACCTAATCCTCAGGCCATATAAAAGGTACAATAATACAATTATAATCACTCGATGAATGAGCAAAGTCATGTTTGTCGGCTGATTGTTGACTTTCAGCAAGCATAAAAATGCCCACTGATCATCTGTACGTCTCATCGTGTGAACGGGAAGATGCACAGTTGGGTTACGGGGGGGGGGGGCGTTGGGGTGAAGGATCGTAGTTACAATCATTCATCCCCGTAAGCGATTCTCATTCCGTGTAAAACAATTAACTGAACGCCAATCAACATGTTTGTCAATCGTCACTCGTTAAAAGTACACTTATATTGATGATATACCCTTAGGATAGATTATTAATATCAGAATGGTAGAGGTCTGACTCTCGGCACCTGTCGATCAACGATTTTCAGAAGTCGTGGTGCATCGGAACTAGCACAGCTCCGTACAGTGGCCTGGAATGGTACTGCAAGTTCAGTCTCATTCGCTTGAATAGGACTGCGCCTTCAGTACCGTTCATGGCAGCTATACCCCTTTAATCATGTCTATAGATAGCTTCCAAAAAATATCCCAGCATTTCAAAATAAGGTTAAGTTCACGGAGCATGGGATTTGCTCTCTGTTTCTAATATATGTTCTGCAGCAAACTCGTGCCGGGTGTGCCATATAAAAGTAGACAGCAAGGTATATGGAGACACAGTGCAGGATACCTGTTCTCACGGACCAGATCACTGTATAATTGACACGGTAATCCCATGTGGATTATCATTAGGTATGGGTTTGATCGCAAACTGCAAATACACAACATTTTTATGGTAGCCAGTTGTTGGTGACAATTTGCTGATATAAGGGCCAGTAAAGGGTTAAATCATCATGCATGCAGAGCATCTGTACAGTCATCTGAACTGGTGGTGGGTGCTGTACATCACTACCATAGTCCTTCTAAAAAAAGAAAAAAATAGACGTATGGCTGGCGAATCAGAGGGAAGACTCTCGCAGTCTGCAGCTATCCCCGTGTTAGTGCTCAGGAAGCACTCGTTTGGAGATATTGATTGGAAGGTAGTCGCTGACTGGGCCCTCTTCATTTGCTGCGCTCATGTCATTTCAAATGGGCAGTGGAAGTGATGTACAACATTCTCAAATTCTGGAGCTGGTTTAACCATTTGCAGACATCTTTGACACTATGTTGATAAAAGTATTGGAACCCCCACTAATCCTGTGCTGTGAGGCGAAGAGTATATGTAAATCAGATGTGTGAGCATTTGGTATAAAGGAGAGTATCACACAGATGCCGCAGTATAGAAACCATCAGGATGCCACCAGGTGTAGAGGTGATGGACTTCCAACAGAGTATGGTGGTGGGACGTCACCAAAACACTCGCTTTCACTGGTCATTGCAACATTTATTAGCACCTGAACCATCCATAGGGAATGGCATGGGTGAGAGACTGCACACAAAGCCAACATCACAGCAGTGAATGCACAGAGGCGCCTGCAGTGGTGCTTGGAGCGTCTTCTTGGACTGTAAATGAGTGGAAGCAAATGTTGTGGTCAGATGAATCACAGTATACCATCTTCCGATCTGATGGTTGGCCTTGGGTTTGGCAGTTATCCCCCATACCCAAGATGAGAGAGCGGTTTCTACTCTACTGCATCATCCCAACAGTGAAGTTTGAAGGAGGTTCTGTTCTGGTGTTGGGGTGTTTCTGCTGCGAAGGACTAGGACCATTGGTTATAGTGAAGTCCACTCTTAATGCCAGTAGGTACAGAGACATTCTGGAGAATATGGCATTACCTACTCTGTGGCAATACTTTGGTACAGCTCCGTGTCTCTACAAACATGGTATGAGGAGCTAACTGCAAACTTCATTGGCCAGATCAAAATCCAGATCTTGATCCCATTGAGCATCTTCGAGACAAACTAGAACGCCCTGTTTGTAAATGCCCAATACGCCCATAATCCCTTATTACTATCTGAAACTCTTAAGGAATGGAGGCAAATCCCTCCACACATTTATGGGAATTTGATGGAAAGCAGCCTAGGAGTGTTACCGCAGTCATTGAATTTCATCACCTTCTGTGTGTGCCCCAATACCTTTAACTGTCACATGATAATAGGACTTTAAATTGCTCCAAGGCTGTTCCTCTTGGGAGTGGGTTTCTTAATACCTCATACACATTGCTTGGTACATGTAGGAGACTTTACAGGTACTCCATATTAGGGAGCCATAGGAGTTCTGTGTACTTTAGTATGATGCTCCATGTAGCACCATGTTTCTGTGATATTCTTCATTGCAATTGGATTCATACAGAATCATCTAGAAGGAACCTTCTTCTGAAAACCCAGTCATATAGCGATACACTATGGCCCCAAATAGGTTTCCAAGTGCCCTATTACAGCTCCTCACAACTCGGCGATTTACAGAGTTGTAATATGGCCATATCTATGAGGCCTTAGGGTGTTTGTATATTAGTATTCTCAGCAATTCTCTAGCAAACAGACAGAAGCATAGTCAAAGTAACAAGTCAGGGTCTGGAGCGGAGACAGGAACTTAGTCAGGGATAGCCAATGTCAAGAACCGGACGATCAGAATGAATCTAAGAGTGGAAGAAGAAGATACAGCATCTCAAAGTTTAATTAATGAGCGCTATGCATAGAACAGTGGAAGCGGCAATGCCATGGCAGAGCTGCTGGGTCGTAGTAGACCCTGATCAGCTCTGCTAGTGACTGCTGTCACTACAGGGGATATTTTCCCTTGTAACTGGGGTTCCTATAGATGTCACAGCTACAGTGGGAAACTGCAAAAAAAATGCCTAGACTATACAAATTATATATCAAAACGTCCCAAACAAAACTGGGAACCCATTTCTGTTCTTAATTTTTTAAGATTGGTATATTTCCACTAAAATAGAGAAGTATACATTTTTTAAAAAATCTGTTTTTTTTCTTTATAGCCTTTTGTACACATTACGCTTAATAAAACAGAACAAAGGAAAATAGTGAAAAAGGTATTATAAGGCTGAAAACACACTGCTGAATGCGCAATCGGCAGTACTGAGCATAGTTGCATCTGAACGAAGGAGATTTTCTCTCCCTCGCCGGCAGTTCAAACTTCTCGTGAGAGCGCAGGAGTTTGAAAAGAGAGGCGGGAAGATAGCGGCTGCCCGAATCTCCCAGCACCATGTATTCATGGGGAAGATAGGGCAAGTCCTATATTTTCTCGTCCGTGGTATTCACGACTGAGAAATCCCCGCAGTGAAAAAGAATCCACTGAACTCCTATCAGAATGAATTTCCAGATCTAAGTGACCACAATACTCAAGCATCGTTCACAGGGGGAAGATGCCTGATATAGCCAGGTGTCAAACATGATTGGATTGGAAAGAGATAGTTTGGACACAGTGGCCTTTTAAGTGTGTGATTGGATGCATACACTCCCTTCTCTGTAGATGCCAGTGCTAGGCATCTGGCAGTAAGGCGGCGTAAGTGCATATCTTGGCCGCCAAATCGGCAGCTGCACCCTGTAACGATAAGGATTGATGTCTGGAATGTATGTCAATACACCATGTCCCAAAACTTCTATACGCCTACTGAAGTACAGCCAACTTTTTCGAATAGTAAGTTATAAGGAACCAGTCCTGTTTTTAGTGCTCTATACCGTATCACCAAAGCTCTGGTTTCCTCATCAGCGTGCGTTCAGTAAGATCATATCACCAGATGTCAACGCTATTACTGGCCAAAAACAACAGTGTCCTCAGGAGCCCGAAAGATGCAAGACACCACCTGGAAGTAGCATCTGCCCCAACTAAGCTTTTAAGAGCAGTAGTAGAAAGCTGACTACCCCACCAACTTTTCATATGTACATGATATCTACATGATCATACAGTTCGAATTCCATTTTGTATATAGTAAAAATCCTGGAATGATCCCGAATAGTAGAAACATTTCTGAGAGATGGAGCCATCAGTAATCTTTGCAGCCAGTACAGCTATACAATGCCTTTATAGTCTACAATAAGTAATAGTTTAGTACTGTGCCACTTTATATTGGCCCTTTCATAGATCAGATTTATATAACAGCTGAAACAGATATTTAAATGTCTTTTCAAAGGAACATTACTTTATCATCTAGAACTGCCAATGTCAGAATATTTCTTAAACCATTTCCCCGTATCTCCCAGTATTCATTAATTATTCATACAGAACATATGTTACGGCTATAGAACTGACAAAACACATAGGGTGTCATGTACAAATCTCGTAGAAATGGGACTTCATGTTTACAGCCGTGTTGCTCAGGTTAGTTCAAGGCTTTGGTTAATGGGACTACCTGTCTCTACAGGGAAGAAAACCGGTTCTCCTTCATAGTAGTAAATTGTGTTGAGATGTCATGTGCCTATTTCCAGTGTTTTGTTTTCTACATTCGGGAAGGTAGTGGAAGATCAGCCATAGTGGATACAGAGAAGAGTGGAAGAAGAAGATACAGCATTTCAAAGTTTAATTAATGAGCGCTATGCATAGACAGTGGAAGTGGCAATGCCATGGCAGAGCTGCTGGGTCGTAGTAGATCAGTCTGATCAGCTCTGCTAGTGACTGCTGTCACTACAGGGGATGTTTTCCCTTGTAACTGGGGCTCCTATGGATGTCACAGCTACAATGGGAAACTGCAAAAAAAATGCCTAGACTATACAAATTATATATCAAAACGTCCCAAACAAAACTGGGAACCCATTTCTGTTCTTTATTTTTTAAGATTGGTATATTTACACTAAAATAGAGAACTGTACATTTAAAAAAAAATCTTTTTTTTTTTTCTTTATAACCTTTAGTACACATTACGCTTAATAAAACAGAACAAAGGAAAATAGTGAAAAAGGTATTATAAGGCTGAAAACACACTGCTGAATGCACAATCGGCAGTACTGAGCACTCGCCGGCAGTTCAAACTTCTCGCGAGAGCGCAGGAGTTTGAAAAGAGAGGCGGGAAGATAGCGACTGCCCGATCCTCCCAGCACCATGTATTCATGGGGAAGATGGGGCAGGTCCTATATTTTCTCGGCCATGGTATTCACGACTGCGAAATCCCCGCAGTGAAAAATAAACCACTGAATTCCTATTGAGATCAGTGGTTTCGTTTTGTCCAGTTATACAGCCGTGATAATCACGGTTGTATAAGGCGAGAAATATGCGCTCATGTGTTTTTAGCCCCAAAATAGCCCTATATTTCATGAAAAATAACACATAGCAAAAATAGAGCCATTAATCCAACCACATGTGTTAAAAATTGTCTAGCTCCTTAGGACTGAGACAGCCTGGCCCTTAAGAGGTTAATGAAATGACATATAATATTGAGTATGAACATGGGATGAAGGTCAAGGGCCCATGTTCTTAAAAGGGACACTTGCGTCAGATCTTCTTAGACTATTCAATTTCTTACATGTGGTTTCTTTTAAGCAGGATGACTGTTAACTGGAAGCCGATGTCACTATTAACAACAGGGATGAAGATGAAAACATATTACTTGAATTTGGGAAGATTAAATGTTGAAAGTGTGTGAGTCACCCATAATTATAATTCATTAGAGCATCTACTCTTGGGTTGAGCTGCTTGATTGCTGTAATAACTGCTCAGGCTGGACAGGGTTAATGGTGATACCGTGAAACTTATAATCTGTAGAAAAGGGAAATCATCATAAGCATTTTAGGATGAAAGGAAACAAACATAAAGAGTACAGCCCTATAAGGGGTCTTGTTGGGTGCCTGGTGTGATGGTAACCATCCATGTAGAAGCAATATTTGTAACGGTGCAACTAGATTTACATGAGAGAAGTAGCATCACATTCCTCATCCTGGTGAGCACAGCATGGCCACCAGCCTTCACTGTTTTGCAAATCGACGGTATGTCAGAAGAAGACAAATTTAACCGTATGACGTTCAACTGCATATCCAGAGATCTGAACTCCCATATACCTATAGGCTGATTACTGGGTAAATGTAAGATCTATGGGGGTCCAGTTAGGACCCTTAATGATCGATAGAACAGTGGATCTCTGTGCTGTTTCCTCTAGACCCTGGCAACAGGTAGTGCGAATGAAGCGGCATCTAAGTAACATAGTAACATAGTATGTAAGGCCGAATGAGGACAATGTCCATCTAGTCCAGCCTGTTTATCCTCCTATGTTGTTGTTCCAGAGGAAGGTAAAAAAAACCAAGAGGCAGGAGCCAATTAGCCCTTTTGGGGGAAAAATTCCTTCCCGTATTCTTGACTTCTGATCCATTCAGCCTCTTCCTTGCCATCATTGTGCAACTGGGTTGGAGAAGGGACCAGAATTCCCCTTCTAGAAATTGGCGAGGGACCCACAATTTGGACCTTCAATAATCGATCATGTTTTAACTTTCAAGTTATTTCTGACTGGAGTACTCCTATAAGTTGTGACCCACTTAATAGGCCAAACACATTGGATCGAAGTAGGTTGATGACCACTTTTGAACAAACACTCCCCAGGTAAACAACCATTTCACAGACACAGCAATACACATTTTGGTCCATACTGGCCAACTGTAAAGATGTTCAGACTGGTCAGAAATAGTAATTAATAAGGGAAACGGATGAACAATCTTTCTGGGACTTTCTCTCAAGGAAAGATCATTCGTGAATGAAAGGTCTTTCTTTAGAACGTAAAGTTTTCTGCCTGACTATATCAGATGGAAATTTCAGATGTGGCCGACGTCCTTCCAAACAATGCCATTCTGCCACCGGTATGCTAAAATGATGATTCATTGTTAAATATCACCGACGACTCTTATTAGCAGAATTAGTTCGCAAAATTAAGTTTATTAAGCGTATTGAGCCTAAGAAGCCTAAGAAGATGATAGATCTAATGGACACCAGTCCACATGGTTGTCATGGACAATCTTCAGGGACTCTTCATATAAGCAGAACTTGCTTACGCACTCTGTACACTAAGACTATCCTGTATCCCCCCCTTATTGTTTAACCCATCACATTATATTACTCCCGTTCCAACATGCTGAGGGACCTCAACCAGCCCTCCTATCTTTTTGACCTTTCCATTCCCTCTTCTCTTCTTTTGTCTTCTCTACATATTTTCTAGCTGTTAGATTGTTTTTCTTAGATGTCAATGATTGGATTTTATCCTGCCATTATTGTTGCTTATAGTGGAAGCTCAGCTTTTTCATCAGCTTTGCTTTTATGCAAATGGGAAGATGTTACAATGCCTCTACAACGCCGCCTATGAGAGGGCAGCTTCCCTGCAAATCAGACCTTTTTAACAAGCCTTATCACAATGACTAGGAATTATGAGCCAAAACCAGAGTCTCCTCCAGAATGAAAAGATAACCATGCACAGACAGACTATTTCGGGGGGGGGGGGGGGGGGGGGGGGGGTGAATTGACCCTCATCTTGACTAGTAAGAGACTTATAGACGTGGGTCAGACAGGGTATCCTATCTTCTTAGGGAGAGCACCTATGCAATTTAGAAGTTGGAACAATGCATGTATTGCCTTAATGGTTGATTTCTACACTGTTAGCCTGTTTGTTATACCTATTTCATAGTCATTAAAACTATATTTACCCAAATTTCACTGGACGAATGATCGTTTTGGTTGAAATCGTTCAACTTTTCATCAACTCTACTTTAAAGTGTATGGACATCTTAAGGTACCAGCCATTCCGAATCCTGAAGTAATGATTTTTCTATTAATTAGTGTAGCGCTTAAGGTAACCATAAAGCTTGCTGTACTCCAAGAAGAAAACACTGCAGAATATATTACATGATAACATTTAAATATTATATAGAATTCAGACCCAAATTTTCAATGTTCAAATGGACACAATATTTCACACTAACAATGCAAGACTGATAAAAAATTAGAGTGACGTACTGGATATTCTTGATAGTTACACAGTTAGACCCTACTTTTGGATATAGTTTATCAAAATAAGCATATATGACTCAAAAGGATGAATGGGCAAAGTCCTGGTTGTTACTTGCTTTTATCTTCTTTAATCAGCAATAGGTAGTGCAGCCTAGTGAGTTGATGAGGGTGCTGGCTATCGTACAAGTCAGGGCGTTACTTATATTGTATGTTGACATGATATATTGCTGTGTAACATACAAGCTGGGAAGTCATCTTGAACTATAGACGCACCACAGCTTCAGGTTTTGAAATTCTCGATCACCTTCTCAATGTACTCTTGACACCTGATATGTTGTACTTTTTGACAGATACTGGATACTACTTAGGACAGCCGGCAGCTAGACATGAATTAATTAGATTGTCCATGCCTGTAATATGGCCGGTGTGATGGAAAAGTTCAGATATCAAGAAGACTAACCAAAAGAGAGCAGTCCCGAGAAGAAGAAGCAGGACATTTTATTAACACCTTAAGATGACCAAATGAGATTCATCTTAGGGAGCCCTACTACTTTGTTATGTTACGCACATAAACCGCATTGGCTCTGTGAGTGGGAGACGTGGCTTGCATATACAACGTATGGAAGAATTGGGTTTCCGCGCAGAGTTGGTTGATGACGTAGTACAAAAGAAAGCAAGAACGAGCAGTGTGTATGCGGCGGAAGGAGCTGAGTCTGTGAGCTTCTGCGGAGTGTGCAGAGCAGTAGCTGTGGGTGCGAAGAGACCAAGACAGCATTGTGGAGTTATCCTTAAGAGGGCTAACCATTATCTTGGTGTTGCCCGAGTCTGCCAGATGTAGAGGCTGCTGAGAGAGTGAATCACAAGTAAACCAACTGGAGTAATTCCCAAACCAGTACCAAGCCAGTAAGCCTAGTCTGCTGTTTCTGTTGGATACAGCTGTTTTAGGCTGGATTCACATGAGCGTATGCATATTTGTGCATGCTTTTAGTGCATCGGAGGTTGCGTATTTGCATGTGCAACTTTGTATGTGTGAATCCGGCTTTAGTTTGCCTTCAGTAAAAGAACTGAGCCACATGTGGCATTAGTTATTTAGTGCTGTGCCACCTCATTTCACCCCACAAGACACCAGCCATGACTGGTACTATAAAACTACACTGCCCCCTAATTATCTGCTTTGATGTCTTGGCAGCTACCGGTCTGCAGCCCCCTGACCCATCCAGCTAGCCTGCCCTCGGCTTATATAGCTAGCTGAGTAGTCCATTTGCTTCAATGGGAACAGTCAGGGGTAGACAAACTCTCTTCTTGCCCAAAGCCACCACCAATCGCAGTCACTGTCATTAAGAGAGGTAGCTCTCAGATAGGCAGTCATGCATTCATTGACTCGGTTGCCATCCTTTTGCCCTTACATTGTGGATCGGTACCAGTCCGTAATATATTCTATACTCTCTCTACTGCAAAGGGAGTGGCCTAATATAATGATTTATGAGACTGATGCAATGTATATTTCTAAAGCACCTCTGCTATAATGAATTGTAACCGTTGCACAGTAGGGGCTTTGTGACAATAGGATTTAGTTTGTATAAGAATTGAAGCATAGAGGAACACGTGATGCAGTAAAAAGCGAGCAGTGCCGACTCTATCTACATCAAACCCCCGGGTGCAGCAAACGGGAAGACGTGTCCAGTCTTTCCCAAGTCAGTAAATGAAATAAACAGTTGTTGTGCTTCATCGGAGATCCAAAGACAAATCAACCAGGAGCAGCTGATTCCTTTTGATCATGAGCAAAGTTGACCATCCCCACCAGCTGATTCAGAATTAAGCGGAATTGAAGAAATGTAGCACACCATCTTTTCCTGTCTTGAAGAAAAACAAGCAGGCGGACAAAGTGCAATCAACTTCCAATTGGTTAAAAGACTTTGTAAAGGTGTTTATTCATACTCGCTAACGGCAATAACATTGATGCATGTAACAAAACAAGTCCTTTCGGAACACATCTGCCCTGTTCTTTATTGATGGAGGCCAGGAGGCCAGAAACGGTGGAACGGTGATTATAAAGACCCCTTATATATTGGCTGCTGGGGTTTCAGAGGATATGCCCCAGAAGAAGCTAAACGTAAAACTCAAGTTGGGTGACGGAGGTTGAGTTCTGAAAAGACTTGATTTGATTGTTACATGCATCAATTTTGTTGGTATTTGTATGACTAAACACTTTTAACGAGCCCTTTAACCAGTTGGGAGTTGATTGCACTTTATCCCCTTGCTTGTTTTTCTTCTAGACAGGAAAGAATGGTGGGGCCAATTTAATTAGACCGGCGTTTCGTAAGCCAGTCTAAGTAGAGTCTTCGCCAAGAAATGTATTAAAAGGTGCAAGGGCATATTAAATAGGCTGTGGTGTGCTTAATTCTATCACAGAGGTGTGGTGCTTAGAGGGGTTGTCCGGTTAATGGAAAAGACCTTTTCAGTAGGATTCCCTGTACGGAGAGATACTTACCTCTCCACAGATGCTGGCATGCAGCACTGCGGTCCCGGCGTTTGTTGTCACTGATGATGTCACAGGAAATCACGTGATCACTGCAGCCTCTCATTGAATGCAATGGGTTAGCATCGTGGACCTCTGCCACAGCTGTGACAGGGCATCCCTTCATCCCCGTAGTCCCCGTGGGGATGAAGGAATCCCCTGACATAGCTGTCACAGCTGTGTCAGGGGAGCACAATGTACTCCCCATATTTTCAATGGGGCCGGCGCTGCTGCCGTCGGCCCCATTGGAAACAATGGGCAATATCGCCCATTCTTCTTTGTGATGTGAGGTTACAGTGAAAACATCGCAAATGAGAATAAAACCATTGAAAATCATTGGTTTTATTATCATGCGTTTTCACTCACTCTCGCATAGTAGGGAAGTCGTATCGCCAGTGGGTGTGAGCCCTAAATTTGATAATCCCTTTTTTTGTTAGGAAGGTCCCCAGATTTTGTGTTGGCTACAAAGTAATCAATTGTAAACTATGGGAAAGCCAAACAGTAAGCATTCAATCTGCTGCAGTGCCTCTACAGGAGAAAGGAAGCATTACAATGTTTCTATTGACCTCAATGAGTTGTCAGTTTATTGCATAGATATCCTGGGTCCTCCAGAGGGTAAACCTTGAAAGTTGGTCTCTGCTTTGGCTAATAGCTCAACATAGATGATTTGAAAATTAATTTTGTAAAGCAGACGACCTCTTTAATAGAATTAAAACACATTCACAGGAAACTTAGAAAGGAACCACGGCTGAAGACTACATTAGCTATTTTCTTGAATATTCTTCTGCTTTTGCTACCTTTCAAACTCGGGAAGATGTGTAGCGGTGATAGGAACCAGGCGCACATGGTACAGGTGTCACATTAATGATTCTACTTGATAACTTAATTATTCTGATGTTCTATTTAGAAAAGAAAGTTTCTGGCAAATATATCCATTTCTTCTAGTAGAGATGCCAATTCCTAATTTTCATTCTCTTCTTTGATATTTCTAATAAAACCATCTAAAACGTCTGTCCTGGCATCAGTCGGTGGTCACATCTTCAGGATCACCTCTGAACTGATTATATCATTTAACAAAACTCACAGTTTAGCTTTGGCTGCTTCATCCCTGATGGTTACCTTCGTGCAGGGCGCAAGTACGGAGCCCCTCACAAATGTCACTAACACATTAGACATCATTTATGTCCACAATGGACCAATATAGTTATATGTGGTATCACAAAAAGGGGCACTATCAACTTTGGCATGACAGACCTGGCCTACAAGCGGGGAGATTGCTCCGATAGGGATGGACCCACATCTCGAACCTAGGGGGCCTAGTCTTTGCCTATATGGAGGATAGGGAAGACGTTCACAGAAAATAAGCCTCACATGTTGGTGACATTGGTGATCTGACATGTTGGTGACATTCGTGAGAGGTGCCGTATTTGCGCCCTGCATGATCGGAACATAATAACTCATCCCTATGTAGAAGTGGGACTGGAACAAATACATTTCCATACTAACGGATTGGCAAGCTAGGGAAAACATCTTCCTGTGAGGCAATCAGTCCATACACCATAGGAGATTTTAAAGCAGGATGAAGAAGGAAACATTAAACACTGAGGGATTTCCGACAGACGACACCTAAGAGGCTCTTTGCAGTGACCAATTCAATTGAGGGATTTCTAATGAACGACATCTAAGGACCTTCTACAGTAACAGGAAAGAGGCACTGCCCAGCACCGAATGACAAGGCTCTACCCCACTGCAGCACAGGCATAGGCCTCTGGCACACTATCGTTTGTTTGTTTTTATGTCTTTGTGGAGTCAGATTTATAAATGGACTCCATACGGTCTCATATTATTCAATATGGTAGCACACAGTTTTTTTTTTCATTCACACACGCACGGACTGCATGAAAAAACTCATGACTTTCACTGGTCTGATCCAATTTTTATGGACAAGACTCTCCCACTCAAGTCTATGGCAATAGAAAAAAAACAAAACAGATACCATCTGTGTGCCATCTGTTTTTTAAGAAATGTGGAAAAATAAAAGTGAGCCTTTTCAGTTTTTCTGTGAATGTTAAAAACACATGGCATATAGAAATAAAAACGGACACACGGACTGCATACGGACTGCATACGGAACTGCGCACGAATCAGAAGAATACATTTTTTTTTTACGGAAGCAACATGGGCAAGTTTTTTCATATAAATGTGCACCTAGTCTCACTCATAGTGGTTCTAGAAACTCAGATATGGGGGGTTGTTTTCTGCTGTCCTTGCACTCGAGAATATTCTGAAATGGAGATAACAAATAATAAAAATGGTCCTTTTTTCGATTTTGCAACCTCGTTGTTTTTTTAGAAAAAAGTGCTCCCCAGTGATCTCTTTGATTGTTCAATGTCATCAGCGTTGCAAACCAGGGACATCAAACACGTTTTTTCCATTGTGAAGAGTCTACCAAACAACTCCCTGTATCACAGCTCATGTGTGTGTGATATATGGGGGGCAGGATATCGGTTTTAATTTCACTCATGCCAACATTCTTGCTTTAACCCTTTCCAATCCACTGTCTGACCTCTGAAGACATTATGGTTTAAGGTTGTACAGCTCCGATGTTGGAAGACGTCTGTCGGGGTTCTCTTACTGGAGCCTATCCAATGTGTCACCTCATGCAGTACTGGCTTTAGCCAGCAGATAGCGCCATTGTATAACGGCAGAAAAAGAGTAAGCCCCCTAGGAAAACCAGAATACAAATTGGATTGGAAAGGGTTAAGGTACCTTTACACGGGGTGATTATTGTCTGACTAATCGCTTGAAACAGCGATTTTCAGCGATAGTCGGCACACAGTCATCGACAAGGCGAGAAATCGCTCTGTAGCTGTTAGTCGCTTCGTTTCTGCTCCCTGATATGAAGCGACTACTAAGCGACTTCTCGTTCAATCTACGCCCGTTTACCATGAACGGAGGCGGGTGGCCGGAAAAGATCTCTGACTCCATTCACTATGTGAAAGCACAGAAGCGACAATTGTTGGGACGGCTGTGGGGGCACGGAAGTCGTCCTGTGTGAAGGTACCTTTTGAGTTACTCAATTCTACAGATATGGATCAGGTTTTTAGAATTCTTTGGGTTTCTGGGATCTTAGAGAAGCATGAAAAGCCTTAAGCAGTCTGCATTTGCACACAGTGGGTCTCTCCCAAACCTTTCCCTTGTGCGGTCAGCCTTCACATTACACATATAGGGAATTATGTCTTTAGAAAACAGCAGGCTGATGCTTGGGGCAAAAATTAGCAGTGCTGATATAAGCAGACTGTGCTGAAGCATTGCGTATTGAATTTAACAAACAAACCATGTAATTCCTTAGCCCGCTCTCGTGTCCTTTCACTCGGTGTAACCCTTTCTTATCCCGTTAATGCATTTTCTAGCTAAGCCTCGTCAGTATTATTCCCGCTATGCTGGAAGTGCCAACAACATGTTGCTTCCCAATTGTGTCCATGTTTCATTGTTGCACCTTTATGATAACAGCATTGATAGAGCCAACTGCTGTTACAAGCCATTCTACTCATCCAGCCAGGAAATCTATGATCATATCACCCATAGTTGTACAACCTAACCTCAAAACGGTAATTATCTTTTGTCAAGGTATTCCGGACACGTACACCTCCTCTTTTCTTTCCATTACACGGGGGGCATTGTACTGTGGCGCTATTCAGAGTTTATAGCTTTAGACACCTTCTGATTCTATAATAGCTGAATTTTATTCTCCACTGTATTATGTACATAAAATAAAAAAACAGATACAGTGCTTACGCCTTTAGAAGCGTTTTTGGGGGGATATTCGGCTGGGAGATTGCAAGGTATATTAGGGTCTAGGGATAAAAGGTAGTGTAGAGGTAGATGGTAGTCCTTTAGCTGATGCAGAACTGTAAGTTTCTGCACGCCTCGTAAGACAACGCCTTAAAGTGCTAAACAAATCACAAAAAGCAATGAGTTTGAATTCCAGGGCTATTAAATGTAATGATGGTTTAGAAAACGATTCCCATCAGTGTTGGCAATCCTGTATAGATAGTCAATCAATAGTTCATGCCATCTAGAAAATGTTAAAATGGGAGGGCCTCTTCGTTGTTCCAATATGTCAGGTTATCCCCAATGAGAGGATAGAGGATAACTTGTTGATTGGTGGAGGTCTTAGTGCTGACACACCCTCGCCAATCTCAAGATCGGGAGTCCTGTGTCCCCCTCTGCCTGTCGCTGTGGGGGTCGCTTCTTCCCCAGCAGTGACATCAGAATGAATGGAGTACTGGCCAGTCCTCGCTCCATTCATTGCAATGGGGCTGACGGAAATACTCAAGCTCTTACTGCGACCAGTGCTCCATTCGGTCTCCTCCGCACTGCAGATAGGGGGAGTGGGGAGGGGGGGACTGTTATTCACCAGTGAGAAGTATAGGCCTCAGCTCTTAAACACAGCATGATAGGAGAGACCGGAACACCTGCGGAGAACCGGGAGAGGTGAGTATGGGATCTTTTATTATTTTTAACCATTGGAAGCAGGAATTTGCAAAAAAATTAACTTCTCCTCTAACTATCCGGTGTCTGCTTTACAGGATGTGTAGAAGTGGACACCACAAGCCACATTTGGCGGACGTGCCATGCCATTTTGGTCTACCATACCTATCTGCTACACCTCATTCACACCTGCGCTCAACCTTCTGGTCTCATTTCTGTGAATTCGTCCTTGGAGCTGAACAACAAAAAATAACTGGAAATGTTGAGTCCGGCACATGCCAAATACAAAAAGTGCCAGATGGACCCCATTGAATATAATAGGGTCAGTACTGATTCTGGCATGCCGATTCAAAAATGTTCCTGGTAAAACAGCCTGGTACACTGCACTATTCCCTTTGGGATTTCGTGCCAGATCTGAACCAGAGGCTCAGAATGGAGCTATCCAAATAGATGTGAATAGGGTCTCATACTTATTGCTGTCCTTGACTACCCATTATATATATATATTTATCTTAGTGTGTGCTGTGTCAGTTTGTAACCTAAATATTGCCACCACGTCGTGGTAGGATAACCGCATGACACGCTAAGGCATTTATATATGCAGGCCAACAGAGGGAGACTTGACACCTAATTGGATGGCTTTTCACTTTCCCCGGAAACGCAGCCAGCCCCTGGCAGAGGGTGTGGTGCCAGCGCAGGGAGCAAGTGCCATCTTGGATTATGAGCGCACCGCATATTTATACAATGCTTTGTTCAGCAACTCCCAGGTGGTGACAGCCCTACCCGGGCACCCTAGCCACCCTCCAAAGTAGGGCGTTTGAGCTAAAGAAGAGGAAGGGGAGAAACACCATTATGGAGTTTTTAAGGAGTAGTTACATTTATGGGTCATTCACTGGAATACCTTATTGCGGGTTTTTTTGTGCATAGACTCATAGACTTCTCCTGCCTTCATTTATAAATACGTAGTGAATATGCATGTATTATGAATATATACCTGAACCCATTGACTTTAGTGGGCAATGTTGGTTCGTAATATGGACCATAATAGGGCATGCTGTGATTTTATTTCACGGCTGTAAGATACATGCCTAAAAAATTCACTCTTGAAGAACCCAATGCAAATCAATGGTGTTTAAGCTGTCTGCATGGCACACGTAAATGGGAGCTCAAACACACGCGTGTCACTGAACCCGTATAAACGTCCCACTGAAGGCAACCATATTGCTGATGTGGCCCTCGGTGAGAATGACTTTGACACCCTTGCCGTAGAACATTTTGGGCAGCTATGGCAGACATGGATTGCCGTAGAAGAGATGAAGATAGTAGAAACGTTGCATTGTCCCTACGAGTGGAGCTAGAATGTGTCTAGGACGGTGCATACTGTTGCTTCTTGTAATTATTCGGCCTCACCCCTCTGCTGTGTTTGTAGCCAGTAACTAATGTTAACACGCAGACTGAATCACTGGAATTTACTGCAGGAGAAGCAAACCTGACACAAGGAATCAATAACACTACATTACTTAGAATTAGCTACTATGAATGTGTCTAAAGTCTGTCCTGCTACTAACATTGATCGGTGGCATCAGCACGATGACAAATCTTACTATTCTAGTTATCATGGGTATTGTAATCTTGAACGTTAGGGTTGTTTTTCTCAATTCTGCCTGCAGACAGTTGGACACAATGGGGGGAATGTATCATCAGGGGGATTTTAGACACCACTTTTCTGGCAGTTTTTCTCCCCTTTCTCCAGTTTGAAGATGCAACAAATGTATAAAATGTCTCAGAATATTGATAAATTAGTTGCATCTTTATATACGTCGGGGGATGTGGAGTCACCCAACTACTAGAGGGAGATTGCAACAAATGTTGTGGCTTTTTAACCCTTTCCAATCCACTGTCTGACGTCTGAAGACATTCTAATTGAAGGCTGTACAGCTCTGATGCCGAAAGACGCCCGGCAGGGTGTTCTTACTGTATATTACTGGCTGCTCTGTTGTCGGGGGCCTCTCCAGCATGTCCCATACCACAGTACTGGCTCTAGCAAGCAGATGGCGCTATTGTATAATGGCAGAAGGAGAAAGCCCCCTAGGAAACCCTGAATCCAAAATAGGATTGCAAAAGGTTACAAAGTTGCATGTCATAAATGTCTCTAAAAATCTCACCTGAGTTTTAAAAAGTGGGGTAAGTCTTGGTGTAACATCGGTTTCTTTTGGTGCAAATCAAAAGAAAGTCTTTCTAAATTGATTTTCAAAAAAAGCCAAGTTTACGTCAGAATTATGGCACCGCACCAATAATACATGTACACTAATGTATTTAGATCTAGTCTATGATACATAAGTGAAAGGTAAATTTTAAATGTTTGCTGCTCCTCTCGTCAGGAATGTGTAGTAAAACAAGAATATAATACAATGCGCCTCTCTCACATTTGATAGGTTGTTACTCTTGAATGAAAGAACAGCTGCAGAACACATGGTATTCTCTTGCCAAGGCCTGGAAGACTGTGTATGTGGTCCTCCAAGCCCTGGTAAGAAACTACCAAGTGCTCTTCACACCACTAGGAGCGCAAGTTGTTTTCAAGATGGCTAATGATTCTTGCCTGAACCTTCTGGGCTTTGATAGGTCTAAGGGAGGCTAGCCCTTACAACTGGTTTACATTACTGTCTCACTGGTCCGGTCATCTGTAGATGCGTCCTCCAGTTCCCCCACTGTCAGTAGACGCTCGCTAAGTCTGCCCCTTGATCAGGCTGTGTAACAATCAGTCCTCAGTAGGAATTTGAACTTGTTTGGGGCTAATAAGATATCTGGATACAATACACAACCACTGTGTCCCTTGGTCAACAGTCTCTCTCAGACTTGCTAGACTCTCTCTTATGAGTGAACTCTCTCTGGGACCTGGTTCTCACTGCCTACTCACCGCAGTAGATCAGACTTTAGTCACTTTCTCTGGTACAGTGACCTTGTCACACTTCACTCCCCACTCAAGCCACAGATTTCTTTCCATAGATGTTCTTGTTGTTTGCGCTGCCCAGAGGCCTTCTATGGAATAACAAAGCACGGCGAAGCGGTAGTTGATGGCCGGGCTGGAAGCTGGTGCACATACGCCGGCCACCCAGGGGAGCATCACATTGGGAGTTCGAGGTGCACAAGCATCGTCCACTTCTTCTCCGTAGTGGAAGTGGTTAGTTCCTCTAACAACGAGCAGTAAACAATTTGAAAGAACATTAGAGCTTTTCAAGAGGACAGGGCATTTTTGAAACGGGCATGTAATGGATGAGTGCTTTGCATTCAAATTTTGCAGCCCATTGGAATTGGGGTTCCCTAGAATACCCCTTTAACTAAGTTTAAAAGTCTATCTGACATTGTAATCAGTTTGGCTGATGTCTCCAGTGCAGTCTTCTCACATCATCCTCAGGCACGTCTCATAGAGATGTGTTGAAAGCTACTGCAATCAAATCACCCAAATCACGCCTCTCTGCAGTTGCTTTACTCACAGCAGGCTTCTCCGAGGTTCCCTCTTCGTCAGGCCCTTACTTTGGGAATCTCACTATGCATCCGGACTAGTTATCTTTTCAACGCCGCAGGGGTGACTGGTGCATTGTGATAACTCCACTTACAGCATTGTAACACATTGTGGTTAAGTTATAATAACATGTTAAATATGAGGTTAACATTGGCTACATCGCTAGTCACAAAATTTACATGTATACAGATACACTGACAGGTCAACAAGAGCATACTGCTAGAGGGAGAATATAGGTTATATAGCATTCAACTCCTTTACACATATATTAAGAGTTAGAAGCAGCACACGGGACTCTCACTTGCATTAAAACTCACATCCCATTTTTTTTTTGTCCAGCATAAAAGCGACAATGTGAGTTTTAACCCTTTGCAATCCAATTTTGGATTCAGGGTTTCCTAGGGGGCTTTCTCTTTCTGCCATTATACAATGGTGGCATCTGCTGGCTAGAGCCAGTACTGCAGTATGTGATATGCCGGAGAGGCCCCCAACAACAAAGCAAATAGTAATATACAATAAGAATACCCAGCCGGACGTCTTCTGACGTCGGGGCTGTACAGCCTTCAATTGGAATGTCTTCAGACGTCAGACAGTGGATTGGAAAGGGTTAATGCAAGTGAGAGTCCTGTGTGCTGCTTGCAAAATACTTCTATGTCTATGAGCATTTGGAATCCCTTTGAAGTCCGGGTTCCGACTAGCAAGCAGGCACTCCAGGAGCTTCCCCATTTGGTATGGTACATTGTTGGTGCTGCTGGAGTCTTCTTACATTTTATATTAAGAGTTAAAGGGGTATTCCTCAGTCCTAAAATACAGCCCCTATGACAGATCTCAGTGCTGAAGAGCTGGCGGCTTACTTCAAAAAGACAATTGATAACATCCGTCAGGAAATAACTTCCCAGTCCCCATTAGTTTTCATCCCCTCCTCTCCTGCACCTCCTCTAGTTCACTCTCAGCATTTGACCCAACAACAGAAGAACCAGTCTCCAGGCTTCTCTCTTCTTTGTGCCCTACTACTTGCATGAATGACCCAATATTCAACCTTTCTCTTTCTTCTGGTATCTTTCCCTTTTCCTTTAAGCATGCTGTCATCTCCCCATTACTAAAGAAGCCGTCTCTTGACTTAACTTGTGCTGCCAACTACTGACCCATCTCTACTCTCATCTAAAACAAAACCCTTACAGTCTGGCTTTTGTTCTTCATATCTCCTAATGGCCAAATCGAATGGCAACCACTCTCTACTGATCCTCCTGGATCTCTCTGTGGCGTTCATTATCGTAGATCACCAAATTCTCCTAAATATACTCCAATCTATCGATTTTAAGGATACTGTTTTCTCCTCGTTGTCCTCCTACCTCTCTGACCGCTCGTTCAGGGTATCATTTGTCGACTCTGCTACTTCTCCTCTTCTTCTTGCTGTTGGGGTTTCTCAAGGTTCGGTCCTTTGTCCTTTCCTCTTTTCCATCTACATGGCCCCTGTTGGGCAAACTATCAGTAGATTTGGGTTTCAATACCATCTTTACACTGATGATACACAATGAGATACTTCTTGCCGTGACATTAGACCTTGGCTTCTACAAAATGCCAGTGATTGTCCTCTGTTTCTAACACTATGTTGTCTCTCTACCTAAAACCAAACCTCTCAAAAACAGAGCTTCATGTATTTCCATCATCTCCTAACTGACCTAAACCTGATGTCTCCATCTCAGGCTGTGGTACCACCATAACTCCTTGGCCGCACGTCCGCTGTCTTGGGGACATATTTGATTCTGATGTATCCTTCACTCTCTGTATTCAGTCACTTGCTCGCTCATGTCTCCCGCACCTCTCCCAAATCCCCCCATACTGTAGAGACATAAAAGCTCTTATTTTTTGCCCTTATCCACTCTAAGCTTGATTACTGCAACTTACTGCAGTTCGATCTGGCCCTCCCTAAACTCTTCCCTCTCCCATCCATCCTGAATGCCTCAGCCGGTCACTGCACTGGTTGCTCATCAAATATAGAATACAAGTTAAAGCCATCACTCTTCTCCATTAGGCTCTCCATAATGCTGTGCAACTCTTCATCTCCTGCCTCCTCTCTGTCTGCCACCTACCTGCTCCCTTCGCTCTGCTAATAACCTTGGACTAAATTCCTTTCTAATGTTCGTGTCCGGAGACCTAGAGGCGCACGCCGTTGTCAGTGCCCAAACTAAACCTGGATTAGTCGCTGAAGACAATCGAGGGGTGTCAAAGGCAGCATATGTAATGGGCGCTGTCAGACCAAAGTGTCTGCATATGGATCCAACAGGAACAGGGGTCTGTAACAACGGTGGCACCCATGCCTGAATGGCAGACGAGATAGTTGGAGCTGCTTGTGCTTGTCGGACAATAAGGCGATCCTCTTTACTGGTGGTCTGTCGAGGGTGTCCCAGCTTCTTTTTAACAGTCTGATCAGAACAGCCCAGGGGGCAGCACTTCATGGATACGACTATCCAGCTTCTTGTATTCCAATAATGCATTCCGATATTATTAGGTCTGCGTTTTTTTTTGATGGGCAGAATAACATTGTCACTTCTGCTATCCCATCCCGTAAGAACCTGAAATACTCAGTGTTAATTGAGTATGGGCTGCGGGTCGGACGGCCTCCATTGACTTCAATGGAGGTCGTCCGCACAGAATCGCAGCAAAGTAGAACATGCTGTGATTCTTCCTCCGCTCGTGAAATATGCAATTCGTATGCGCAAGTGTGAGTTAAAAAGCGTTTTTTTTACATTTTTTTTACATGTCCACGGGCGGGTGTGAATTCCGGGATCTGCGTGGTTCCCACCCTGCCCATGGCATTAGGACATTCCAGACGCGTGTGGGTCGTCCAGCGTCCCCTAAGTACATGTGGGCAGGTGCACCGGCATGTGGGCAGGCCCGCTGGCCGGCACGTCCCCGCACATGCGCAATGGAGATTTTTTTTTTTTAATCCCCTGCTTTACAGCGGGACCCGCGGCACACCCGGAGTGACAGTTCTGAGTGTGCCACAGACCGGACGGCTTCCATTGACTCCAATGAAAACCGTACCCGCGGGTCCCGCAGCAAAACGCAGCATGGTCCGGAAAACAAACCCTCATTCTTTAAGTAAGCTGCGGGCGCCCCTGAATTGCCTATGGGCGGCTTGAACTCTGGATCATCCGCGCGGGTACACCGCCCGTGGACATGAGCCCTTAGTCAGTGTGATTTCTTAGAATTCTTTTTACCATATTTACCATGAATCCTGTAAAAACAGAAGGCATGACACCAATGAAGACAGGGCCGTAATGGATGCTTCAACCTTAAATTGTGTTGACATTTCATATTGGCTTTGCATCTAGAGCTCTTACTCCCCATGATTTCTTCAGGGGTTTAGAGCTGCCAGTCTCCACACCTTGTCTTTTTTTTATACCGGATTCAGTAGAAGCAGAAACTGTCTAAATGCTTGAGTTTTCACTTAACATATGGTTTCATGAAAATAGCTGTAAAATTGGATAAGATTTTGTTTCTGCTTTCTATGTCTTTTACATTTAAGATGAAGTCTCTGTATCTATATACATACAGTGTACATCAGGGGTCCCCAACTCCAGTCCTCAGGGACCACCAACAGGTCATGTTTTCAGGATATCCTATGGTAAGAACCCCAGTGGCAATGTCTGAGGCACCGACAATAATTACATCACCTGTGCCATACTGAGGAAATCCTGAAAACATGACATGTTGGTGGACCCTGAGGACTGGAGTTGGGGAACACTGGTGTACATGACATAGACTGTCCTACAAAAAGTAATTGGGCATCTGAGCAAGAATGAAAAGTTGCATTTATTTACATCTGTTAATACTTAGTTGGGCTCCTTTGGTCCTAATGACATTGGATACTCTCTATGGCATAAGTTCTACTAACGTCTGATACACTTCAGCTGGTATTTCCTTCCATCCATCCTGCAAACTTTTAATGAGGTCTCTGAAAGAAGATGCATTGGAGCAATGGAAGAACGTTTTATGGAGTGCCGAATTACACTACTCCATTATCAAATCAGATGGACGTACCTGGGTGTAGAGGAGCCGAGGGAACACCTTTTTCCTGAGTGTGTTGTGGCAACAGGTAAGTACCGTGGAGGTTCAGTTATGGGCTGGGGATGTGGCAATACTCTGGGAACACTTTTACAATAACGAACTGAAATGTCGAATCAAGTAATATGAGCAGCGAACATCTTCTTTGAGAGAACTTATCAGGCGTTTGCAGGAAGATTGGAGGGAAATACCAGAACCATAAATTTATGGCACTTGATCCTAGGCTTTAATTCCGGCCGATAAAAATACTGTGCGGCATTAAAGCAATTTAGCAGGAGCAGGTCGGGTCCTTGGCTGTTAGTCATAGCTGAGGACCAGGAGGAGAAGGCAGAAGAGGTTTTTAACTGCTTCTGCCTTCTCTCTTGCAGGCTGCATAGCATTCAATGAAGGCTACGTAGTGAAGAGAGAAAGCAGGACTGTCACTTCCACTATTCAACCCGAGTGCCACCTACCGAGGCCGAACTGCAGGGTCCTAGCAGACCCAGGGGGATTATTTTTCCTGTAATTGGGGCTCCTATGGATACCCGACTTACAGTGGAAAAGTGTGAAATAAAGAAAAAGCCAATGTAAATGATCCCCAGAGGTCTTATATGACGTCATGGGGGACACAAATGTTAAACAAAGTAGTTATGAAAATAAGTTTAAAAAATCACAGAATCAAATATAAATATATCTATTAAAAAGAAAATGACCCATCACCGATGCCAACCAAAACTGTCGCCATATGCGCCCCGTAATCCGAGACTATACAAATTATATATCAAAACGTACGAAACAAAATGAGGAACCTGTTCCCATACTTTTTTTTAGCGTAAATATATGTTTATTTTAAAAATAAACAACTATAAGTGAAAAATAATTTTATTTTTACCTTTTTATTCCTAATAAAACTGAAAATTAAAAAAAAAAGTCATTGAAAAAGATATAAAATATAGCCGTATATGTCACTGAAAAAAAACACAGCAAAATAATTTTGTTAGTTGAATAAAAAAAAAATGGGACCGTAAAACCACCACATGGGTAAAATCCCTAAAAAGTGTCAGGTCCTTTTGGACCAAAACACCCTGGCCCTTAAGGGGTTAAAAGAATTTTCCAGAACTAAAATATTAATGACCTTTTGCTTAGGATAGGTCATCAATACCAGATCAGTGGGGGTCCAGCTCCCACCACCCCTGCTGTTTGAAGGGACCACATTACTCGGGTGAGTGCTGTGGCCTCTTCTTCAGCCTTCAACATCACATTCATCAGTTCAAAGAACTTCTTCCTTGGGGTCTGTGACAGTGCGGCCTCCTGGGACCCTGTGATTGTGCTGCCACCTACTATTGTGTTTCTTTCAAAGTAAAAACCTGTCTTATATAAATTTTTAACCCAAAAGAGGCACAGGGTCTTATTTTCGGGGGTGTCTTATACTCACCTAGCAGGCCATTCAATGCGATGCTGTGATTGGTTCATCAAGCGTCGACTCTGATTGAGTTAGCCGCAGCGCTCGAGAACCAATCAGAGCAATCGCTAAAACCCCATTACCAGCAAATGATGCTCTGTCTGCGCTGAGGACTATACGAAAGCCTGCCGGAGACCAGCGGGAGGGACCGGACGGCGCCTGCTGGGTGAGTATTGCTTTTTTTCATATGGTGTAGCCAGGGCTTATTTTGGGGTTAGGGCTTACATTTCAAATCAGAGTAGGGCTTATTATCGGGATATGTCTTATTTTGGGGGAAACACCGTAGTATGTCATGTTCATTGGTCACATGGCCTTTCTGCAGCCCAGTCCCATTCAAGTGAATAGATTTGAACAGCATTACCAAACACAGCAGCCATACAATGAAGAGACTGAGTGCTCATCCGAGTGCCACGGCCCCTTTAAACAGCTGATTGGCAGGGGTGCCGGTAGTCAGCTCCCTCTAATCTGATATTGATGACCTATCCTAAGGAGAGAACATCAATACTAAAATCTCGGAAAACTCTTTTAGACTATTTAGCATAATGTGGATAGTGACAGACTTGGATCTCAGCCTCACGTCTTCTGTATAGTTATGGGATCTGGTTCCTGGATAAGAGTTGGAGAACAATGTATGCAAGTCTTTCTTTCGGCAGGCAGTCTCCCCGTTCCAAAACCAGCAAGGCTATAAATTAGACATGTACACGGTTTACCCAGCCAACTCAATATTGACTATCACTGCTACTCAAAGTTTACTTTGGTGAGCTGACACAGACAGAATTTTATTGGCTGACGTTCAGCGCAAACAGTAATTGAGTTTCAACTGTATGAGATGCCCAATGTGTTGATAATTTAAGATGAAAATAGAAAAAAAAAAGATCTAAATAGAAGACGTCCGCTATAGGATAATGGAGGATCGGTTCCGGCACATTTAACCCTTCTTATCACATAGTCGACTCTACACCTGGACTCCATGATCACATATGTGGGACATCTGTCGGCAATATTGCATTCTGCTGCTTGCAAAGTGTGAATTATTCAGACTTGCTAATATGTTGCCCATGAGATATCTAGACCAGTAGCGCAATAGAGCAAGAGAAGTGGGTATATTAAATCCATTCCCCAGATCAAAATCAAGGTCATTGAGTTAACTCATGTTTATTCCCACCTGAATATGAGATGTTAGAAAATGCTCAGCTATTTGAAGACCTGTCTGAGCTGGTTTAGCTAATGTTCCCATTCTAGGGCATAGGCGTTAGATATATCGAGACCTACCGTATATACTCGAGTATTAGCCGACCCGAAGTATAAGCCGAGTCAATAAGTTTTACCACAAAAAACTGGTAAAACTTATTGACTCGAGTATAAGCCAAGCTATACTAGAGTATATACTAGGTAAAAAAAAAAAGCAACGCAATACTCACCTCCCAGCCGGCGTCTGTGTCCCCAGCACGATGGTCTCCCCGGCGGTGTGGCAACCTGCTTCAGACTTCTCCTCACTGTCATTTTCAATTCCCCTGCTGTCAGCGCTGTGTAAGTAAGCGCTGTGATTGGATCGAGTGCTGGCCAATCACAGTGCCAATGGGGGAATTCAAATCTGAGCAGGGAGATCGCAGAGGGTAGAATTCTCAAGCAACTTGCCGCAGTGCCTGGGGAGACCATCGCGCCGGGGACACAGACTGGGAGGTGAGTATTGCTGGGTTTTGTTGTTGTTTTTTTTTTTTACCTCACTTGAGTATAAGCCGAGGGGGGCTTTTTCAGCATTAAAAAAATGTGCTGAAAAACTAGGCTTATACTCGAGTATATATGGTATTTTATTTGGTGCTCACCTGTACTCTACATGCACTGGAAGTAGCCATTTGGTATTCTGATCTGACGTAGAATATCAGCCTAGTAGGAAGTAGTGACTTTACTAAGTCACAGAGGCCGGTTATAAATATTACGTTTACATTTACCTCCACCATCGATGTCACGTAGGCACTCTTACAACATGTGACTCGGGTGCAGTGACTCGGGTGCAACCGCCTGGGGTTGATCTACCTCTGGCATTGAGTCTTGCACACACCTTCCACTGAGGCTGTCAAATGAGCATAGATCAAAACCCAACAAAGTCCATGTACCACAAATTCTTACTAGAATTGGACAGTGAGGCAATAAGGAAGAAATACAACAAATATTAAACAGTCTGTTAGGGCTCTGGTTGTGGAACCACTGTTCTCACCAACCAGCCTGGCTTTTGGTATGGCTGGAAGCTAACTATAGTGGTCAGATGTACTGCTGCAAGGAAATCTCTGATGGGAAACTTGTCCTTAGCTACTCAGAAAGATGGGAAGACCCCTGTCTGCAAGCAGGGTGATCGTCCCGATAAGGACGGCCCAGCGCTAAAACCTCGGAACTGACTATCCCTGACAGAGCACAGGGACAATATACTGAGCATAGGGCACACAGAACAGGACTGACTTAGCAAAGAGATGGAAACAACGCACAGACTGGAAGAAAATGGACAAACACACACAGGCAAAAGCACAAGGCAAAGAACATACAGAATAAACAGATACAGGAACAGGATCAAACAGACAAAACAGTCCTGTAACAGGCGACCTAGATTTGCTGGGTGTCTGAAGCAAACACACATCAATTCTAAGGCCAAGATGGAGGATTCCCAGCTCCCTTAAATAGGAAGGTGATTTCCAGTTAAGCTGCAGCTGTGCTGTCAGCACTGAGCAGGGTTAACTAGTGCAGTGCCGATAGAAAGTAGAAGATACATTTATACACAAGGAGCAGAGTGACGCCCAAGTCCGCCCGGAACAGCAAGAAGGCAGCAGACATTGGTAGCAGACCTAACACAGTCCATTTTCCTGTACTTCTCCCAGCTGGTGGTGGTAGTTGCTGGATGTTCATCTGTTTCCCTCTTTGGCCGGGCTATTACAAGAACATAAGATTGTTTCTGTTTGTACAGTTAGTCGTGGCCATGGTTTAACGTGCACCTTTCGGTTTCTATTTGGGAAGTGCTGACTTATTTATTTTTTGTTTGCATTAAAGGGTTTGTCCGAGTTGTAAGAGCTCTGCACAACCCCTTCACCATGCATTGAAATAACAAATGGTGATATACTCACATTTCCCCGCTCTGTCCTGCGCCGGAGCTCGGTCCACCACTCTGGTCTCTGTTGACAGCTGCAGTTCCCCCCAGTTAGCAGAGCTTTAGGGCCAATATCTATTGTCCAGAGAACAATAGTTATATCCTAATCCCATTTCCACCAACATGAGCTTAGGACTGTTACTGGATGCCAACTTGGTGTAGGTTTTGATGCTTTTTAAAATGTAAAAGGTTGTATGGCCACGCTCCATTCCCAGTAAGCATCCCGACAATTTCACAGCAGTTAATCCGAGTAAAGAATTGTGGTGGTGCCTGCCTACTACAAACTGACATGTAATGACTTTATACCCAAACTTCCCAACTGTATAACTTTTAAGTATGTATTCTTGCAACATAATTGGACCTGTAGTCTGATGGTTGTCATGCAGTTTAATTCATCACCATGCAAATATTCATGTGATGGGCCCAAAAAATGAGCAAATATTATGGTCAGCTATGATGAATGAGGCTTGGAGTAAGCTGTATTATAATCATTTCTCTGGACCATGCCTTATTATATAGTGCTGTTTGATATTGGTGAGATATTGGAAATATCTCCCTGTTGCAAGAAGACCTACCACCATCATGCCAACACAATGGGGTTGTAGCTTTATTTAGTCCTGAACACCTTAATGCTAAATGGCATACCTATATGCCCTCCATCAGCGGGGTTTGCATTGAGAGAGCTGAGAAGCTGAGGCTGATCCATACACGGAGAGGTGTCGGCTGTCTTTGACAGCCGACAGCCACCCGCAACAGCTGTGATCAGAGAACTCCAGTTGCAGCTGTTAATCATTTAGATGCCGCTGTCAATGAGATCATGGGCTGCCGTTTGGGTGTTATGGCAGCTTGGTGTCTGCTAACTGACTGATTTGCCACCCGAACTGGCAGAAGATAGGATCAGCCTGACAGTCCAAGACGCAATGCCATGTGAGCCTATTGGTGAGTCAATAACAGAGTTATAGCTACACATGGTGGAGAGGTAGAAGTCCTAGCTGGACCCTGATGCCTAAGGAGACTTAAAGGTCCCTCTGTATTATAAATGACACGTGGTAGATGGGTGGGCCTGTTATAAATTCTCCATTGTGACCCAGGAACTTCAAGTTAAACTTCTAGTCAATGCATCTGATAGGCCATCATCACTTACCAACTTTCTACCATTAACTTACATAGGCTTGAACAAAGACCTGTTTTCCCCAGCCGATATCTACGGGTCTATACTTTAGTAATCATCTGAACATTTTTCAGTAATGAAGTTAACCTTTTGTTGTTTCTGTTCATTACTTCCATTTCTAATGTTTTATGCAAGCTCCTTAAATTGTAGTATAATAGATGGATAGCACATTACTTTCCCTCAATAATTAAATTAATGGCTAATAATGCCTCTTTTTATTTTGCTAAATGTCTTTTTCATGGTTGCAAATGACATTAGTTCTGGTATTATACCCAAGGAAGTTTACCTCCTATATACAGACACATCGGGGCGGACTCACCATGTGTGATCTTGTGTAGCTGCACAGGAACCCTGAAGATATGGGGGGGCGCTGTCACTTGAAAAAGGAACATGCTGTCTGTTTGTTAGACTGCATGTAAGAAACTGAGCCGATGAGTCTCCATAGCTCACGGTTGCTCTTGGTCTGCAATCCACCAGAGAAATTGACCTATTTGAGAGGGATTTGCTAGAGAGACATGAAGAACGTAAACTATGATGCTCTGTTGGGAAGCATGAGGTCCTTATGCTGTTTGTGGCTGGTACTAAGATGTACCCTACTAAGAATTGATGGCACGTTTGGTCTTCATTAAGACTATACCAGGCTTGACAGTTAAATCCTCAGGTTTGCATGTTATAATCTGGAGTGCTATAGCTGAACAGGTTTAAATCGTATGGTTACAGATTCAGGTAATATTAAAGGAAGCAGAGCGGTAGTCAGTAAACAATCTGGATTTGGCACATAATTAACACTGGAGAGTTGGAGAGCTGCAGCAAGTGAGATAAGGAGAACAGCAGGCTGGAATCAGAACGCTTACATAGACGCCATTGAGTTTTAGAACAAGGAATATGCCAATAGTCGGGGACTGGTGAAGATTGACTCGAAAGCCAGGAAAGGAGCTGTCTGGCATCCAAAGTAGTTTTGTGAGGAGCCTCCACAGATGGGAGAAACCCTATCAGACTACACAGTAAGAAACAGTAAATGAAACTTTTGGAAGTAACGGGATTTCTGCATTGATTACTAATAAAATGTGATCTGATTGTTATCTAAGTCACAATTATAGACAAACGCAATCTTAAGTAAACCAGGAACACACAAACTGTTGTACCGTTCTTGTCTTTTATTGAGATCATTGAGTAAATATCTTCAATGCTGGAAGAGAAGTATGTTCGCCCTGAAATGTAATAACTTGTTGATCGCCCTTTAACAGCAATCATTTAGACTAAAAGGTTTCCAATAACATCTAAACAAATGTTAAGGAGAAAATTTAGACCATTTCAATTATGCAAATGTGTTTCAGTTCATCAATATTTCTGGGATGCTTTGCACGCACTACTCTCTTCAAGTCATGCTGGTAGTATCTTGATAGGATTGAGGCCCAATGTCTAGGGGCGAGATTGAATTGTGGAATCCGCGCGGGGCACGATTTACAATTCAATCCGCCCATAGGGAGACATGGGTGTCCGCAGCTGAATTAATGCATGCGGAATTGTTTTGCGGACGTTTTGGTCCAGAAAACAAATCGCAGCATGCTGCATTTTGCTGCGGTTCCTGCAAGGACGGCTTCCGTTGAGTCCAGGAATGCAGAAATCCGGGTAATGCCAAAAAGTTCACTTTTTTGCAATTGTTTATGAAAAGTCTGTTTCAAACATGCTGTCATCATCCATTCAAAGAAAGTAAACTGTGTCACTCTATTCCATCTGCAATGGAACCTTCGGTCAGAGGTTCCATCAACGATCCTGCTGAAAGTACTAGAAGGAAAAGCACTTTTTCTTCCGTCTAAAAGCCAGGCAGCTGGGCGGAAAGTGGGCTGACCCCATTGTAGTCAACGGGGTCCGCCCAGTGCTGTTTGGTTCCATCCAGGAAAGTGGATTTTCTGCCGCAAATATGAAACCACCATAAGAGTCATATTCAAGGAACCTTTGTCAACTATTTTTTCTGGTAAGTTGCTTTTATTAACATAAATTTATAACAATAGAAAATTCGAACAAGCAAACATGTAACTAAATGAAGGGTACAAAGGGACCCAGTTGCCAAGTATTCGGCACTACTTTACATGTAGTCAGGAAGTTGTGTGAGGCATATCTTAAGTCATGTAGATGTAAGCTGCAGTGTACATAAGAAAAAAACCGGAAAACACTAGAGATGAGTGAACATGCTCGTTTAGAGCAATTACTCGATCAAGCATCGCTTTTTTCGAGTAACTGCCTAATCGGGCGAAAAGATTCGGGGGGCGCCGGGGCTGAGTGTGGGGTTGCGGTGGGGAGTGAGGGGGGGGGAAGAGAGAGAGCTCCCCCCCTGTTCCCCACTGCTACTCCCCTCTCCACCCCGTCGGCCCCTGGCGCCCCCGAATCTTTTCGCCCGAGTAGGCAGTTACTCGAAAAAAGCGATGCTTGATCGAGTAATTGCTCTAAATGAGCACGTTCGCTCATCTCTAAAAAACACACATAGTTTTTCACAGTGTTTCAGATGCCGCTGTAAACGCTGTAAAACGTCCCCATTGATTTCAATGGTGCTCCTTAGACGAGCGTTCAAAGGTGGCGTTTCTAACTCCAGGATTTTCAAACACTGGCTGCTCCGTTTTAGTGCATTTCAGTGCTTTTAACGCAACTCATCGCCCATTTGAAAACGTGTTAAAGCGCAATGTTTTAACAGATGCCTGTGTGAGAACAGCCTAAAAGAGAACGGCTACCACCTTGGACCCAAACATGCATAGTAGAAGATCTAAAGGAATACAAGTAACACCAAGTAGTAGTCAGCATTTTTGACATATTTGACGGCAAGAACGACGCAGCTTGCACCACTATTCTTTTTGTCAAAATGGCAGCCACTATGACGAGACCCCCGGTGGTCCGCACACTAAGTCCTTAGAGACCACTGTTTCTATTCATCCCACAGATCTGGCATTGTGTCGTGGCTTCCCTTATAAACAGAGGCCATGAAGCAGGTATGTACAGAGCCTAAATACACTTGAAAAGGCAAGTAGTCAATGTGCATAATGTGGGAGCTAACGTTTCCGGGCCCTATAAAATAATGTGTTAGAGATGCTTGCACATCCTTATAGAGTCGATCACAATCCTACCAGCCGCCTTAACTAAATGGTTCTTGAATTCTACAAGCTTTTGTCTGTTCCTTCTTCAGAAACTGTTAAACAGAGTAGTAGGTTTCCCTCCCATAAACACCCGTTGAGAGCAGGTGCTCCTTCTAAACCTCATACACTATTTTCTTCAAGAGATCTTTTGTCTTCGTAGAATACCTGTCAAGTGAAATAGAAGCTTACTTCTGATTGTCTGCTCTACAGCATCCATTAGTAGATCATTTAGTGGAGACCATCACTAGATAGCACTCAGCTGGTGCCGCTATCAGTGATGATGAGGAAAGTGTCAACAGGAAGAGCATTGTTGTGGAGGTCGGCTATGATATTTGGGAATATAGTGGTGGGTGATTTTAGTCACTTAAAGTTGACGCGTATCAGTAAAGTTCTGATCGAGGTTTTTGGAAAGCTTGAAAGAAGATATAGACAGTTTTTTTAAATCTTGGCAATATTCTTGTGCCCCCCTTCTTGTGTGTGGTCGAGCATTATCCTCCTGGAAGATGCCTCTTGGAAGCCGCCTTGAGACAAACACATGTGGCTGCAGGATGTCTTGAACATATCGCTGAGCTGTCATTGTCTCTCGTACCACTACAAGGGGGGACCGACTGTTGTATGCAATGACCCCCAAGAGCATCACATCAGCAGCAGGGGGAGTGTGCCGCTCCACAGCAAAGGCAGGATTGAGGCGCTCACTCCGAGGTCTCCAGACACGAACACATCATCGCCAATGCCGGAACTAAACCTAGGATCGTCGCTGAAGACAACCCGCTTCCACTCTGTAGCAGTCCAGTTACATCATCCATGGCACCACTGCAATCGGAAGCGATGGTGGGTGTCAAAGGCAGTACATGTAATGGTCGCTGTGAGACCAAATGTCCTTAAGCCAAGCACTTAGAAATGGTTCCAACACACACAGAGGCGTAACGATGGTGTCACCTGTCTCTGGGTGGCGGACAATGAAACAGTTGGAGCTGCTTGTGCTTGTCGGACAATCCTCTCTAGTGGTGATCTGTTGAGAACGTTCTGAGCCGGTCACCTTGTGTGTGCTCGCGCATCCGCTGGTCCCAACCCCTCCTAACAGTCTGGCCAGAACGGCCCGGTAGGGAACAAATCGTTGATATGACCATCCAGCTTATCACATTCCAATAATGTTCCCCTCTCAAACCCTGTTAACTGGGCAAAATCTTTCCATCTTCCTCTTCTATTGCGTGGTAGAGCAATATCTAGTGGTCAACAAGCTCTACAGAAGTGGAAAAAGAGTTCCACTACAAACAAGTAACCTATGAGAGCTTTTTTATAGGCCAAGGGTGGAACCACTTCTAGGGCCTCAGGTGGTAAGACCGTTCATCTAATCACCACAACTCTAATTATATTTGTATATCTGCCTGAGATGTAACAGCCGAGTTTGCAACAAAGTGACAACTTGTAGGGGCTGGATTTTTTTGGGCAAAGATTGTATAAATACAGATACATAAATAATCACGAATTGGTCCTAAATAGATGAATTTCGATAAGGTATTAGGTCTGATAAAGAACACCAATCGGGTCTCTGACTGAATGGTCCTTTTGTTCTTTTTTCAAAAGCCGATTCTCTTCGCAACAATATAACAAGCAGTCATATACTCACTTCTTCTACATCTCCCGCATCACTAGTCGGTCCTCTATGCCTGGTGTTTGTTTATAGGCCATATATGGAATGTCACAGGCTGACTGCAGCCAATGATAGAGCTCAGTCTGCTGCTGCCTGTAGGCATTACGTTATGGGGGAGACCCGGAGTGGCAGTATGGGACACAGTGGGGAGCCAGGAGCGGAGAGTGTATGACTGCTTGTTATGTTGTGACAGGGAGAACATGTCCACTTATAGGACAGGGTCCTACACAGCGGTAAACCACTTTCGACTGAAACCCCACCCACCCATGGCTCTCAATGGCTAAAAGATTTTGCTGGTAAAAGGGCAATATAACCAGAAAAATCATCCGTTCATTGGCCACCTTGGGTCAGTGGAGTTTTGACCACATGCATTAGCTACCTTTTGGGACCCTGCCTATTAGATGCTTATACTGAAATGCAGCACTTCTCAGGTGCATAGAATTATACATTCTGCTTATCCCATGCAGAATAAGACTTCATGCCATATTATGGCTACATATGGTCCAGAACTATAATAGGACACCTATACACATGGCCTTACTGTACCTCCATATGTCTTCAATTCTATACACATGCAAAAAAATGTATGAATCCTACAAAACACAACTGTGGCATGTTCCACTGATTAGGTGCTTTTCTACCTAGAAACATTCTCCGACATTCAGCACCCGATGGAGCATTGTACGGCAATACCTTGAACTGTACAGGACTCTGTGGGCTGTCGTACAGCCTCTGGGTCAGTTGTATCTTTAGGATACATTCACATGTAGTGGAAATCATGTACCATCATCAGCCGACACTTCCATTGCAGCTCCCCATTGTCATTAAGAAGTTTGGATCATGGATGTTGCGTACTACAGGTGGGCCACAGAAAAGTAGCCTGCCTCTGACAATAATGTGACAGGAAGAACAAACAAGTGTATTGTTTTTTCCAAAGCTTTATTGATTTACCCACACGTTACAACAGATGACGTAAATGGTACTTCTATGCACCTCTGGGCATGTTGCAACATGTTGGCTGATACTGCCTGCAGCTCTTCAATGGTGATTCTACAGATAGTGTTCATGATATTTTGCTGATTATTACCCCTTGTTCACAGTTCACTTTTTCATAAACAGTTCATGAACCCGTGCCAGTGAGTCGCAGGATTTATGGCATGTTGCCCCATCTTGTTGGAAAAAGCAGTATAGTCTTTCTTCTGGTGTTAGTTGGTCATAAAACTGTTCACACATGTCCAGATAAACCACAGACTCACAAATGACTCAAAGAATATTGGGCCCACTATTCGTATTCCTGACATTGCGCACCCAACGCCAATTTTCTGGTCGTGCGGTGGTTTTTCATGACTCAGGTGGGGGATTTTAATAGACAAATACCTCATATTCTGTGAATTCAAATAACCTGACCAGCAATGGCTCCAAACGTCCTCCAGCAATCATAGGCAGCATCCATGCAAAGCGTCTTATGCGTTTCGCTTTGTCGAGCTCTTTCAGCTCCTGCACACGTTATTCAGTATGGTTTCAAGTTCAGAGATTTCAGTATTTACCGACTTGTCGTTCCTGATGACCAACTTGCTAGGACAGTCTCCAAGCTGATTTTTGTTGGCTATTTGCACCCCATTGCTGAGTGTCACCACTTACTTTGGACTTTTGTGATAGACATGATGATTATTTTGGTATAAAATGTCTATCGATTAAAGGAGATGTCCCGCGCCGAAACGGGTTTTTTTTTTTTTAAACCCCCCCCCCGTTCGGCGCGAGACAACCCCGATGCAGGGGTTAAAAAAACCACCCGCACAGCGCTTACCTGAATCCCGGCGGTCCGGTGACTTCAATACTTACCGCTGAAGATGGCCGCCGGGATCCTCTATCTTCGTGGACCGCAGCTCTTCTGTGCGGTCCACTGCCGATTCCAGCCTCCTGATTGGCTGGAATCGGCACGTGACGGGGCGGAGCTACACGGAGCTACACGGAGCCCCATAGAGAACAGCAGAAGACCCGGACTGCGCAAGCGCGGCTAATTTGGCCATCGGAGGCCAAAAATTAGTCGGCACCATGGAGACGAGGACGCCAGCAACGGAGCAGGTAAGTAAAAAACTTTTTATAACTTCTGTATGGCTCATAATTAATGCACAATGTATATTACAAAGTGCATTATTATGGCCATACAGAAGTGTATAGACCCACTTGCTGCCTCGGGACATCTCCTTTAATATAACCCAAATGTATTTTGCTGTTGTAATGACTTTTAGCTCAGGAGTTTAAAGGACACACACACAATCTAATCATGGTATTTGCTAGACAATGGATGTCTGATCTAATGTTAGCTAAATACATAGGAAGTACATAGGAGTTGCACAACCAGCTTCTAAGAGTTAAAGGGCCATAGTGTTATGTGTATATTTGTGTCCAACACTGAGTGTTTACCTAGCCCCCTTCCACTCCTTCACACAAGCTAGTTAAACAATGATTCATCACTACACGGAGCTGACTTCAGCTAGGACAAAAGTCCATACTACCTCAGCACTTGGAAGGGGGTGGGCAGAGAGGTGGGGGATTCTATATGATCCGACAAATGAGAATCTTATATGTTACTGATGTAATCTGTTGCACGCCCATTGAAGGGCGGTTGTCATGTGTTATAATAAAAGGCTTGAGCCTCTACACATTGTAGAGACTCTCCCGGTTTTAGACCAGCATTTGTGTCTGATTCTGGTCGACGATGTGTGCACACGATATAATTCGGAAGCGGCAAAATACCCCAAAGCCTGCTGGAGAAATCATAATCCAGATCACTTTGGACATCTGGACTGGCGGTTTGCGCTAGACCCAGTTTGGCGCCATTTCTAAACCAGTCTCTGAATACAATGTTTAGTAGGTGGTTTTGTACATGGCTACTTGTTGGCGAAGACCTTTTGAGTTTCCCTTATTGATCCACTTCACACATAGCCTTCCATAATAACTATCCACTGTTTCATGTAGAACACCATGGGGCAGATTTATAAAAACTTTCTAAAAGAAAATCTGTCCTGGTTGCCGATAGCAGCCAATCACAGTGCAGCTTTCTGTTCTTAAGAATGAAAGGCCTATGGCCTCCGCCAAGGAGTATGGTGCTGGGATTGGAGACGGGCTACTTTTCCTTGGCCGACCCTGTATAAGGGCTCATGCCCACAAACGTTGTGGAATTCTGCCGCGGATTTCGGCTGCGGGAGTATCACGTTTAAATACGCAAGTGATAGCGGAATTCCGCCACGGATTTCTGCAGTCTCCATTAATACTATATTAGTGGAGACCTCCCGGCTGTGGAAATCTGCGGTAAAATAGAACATGCCGCGATTTTTTCCCCGCAGCGGAAATCCGAGGCAGAATTCTGCATGTGAGCATTGGCAGCAGGAAAGCTAGTAGGCTCAATAAAACCTAATAGCTGCGGAATTCTGCTGCAGATTTCCACTGCGGGAAATGCAGATGTAGAGATCCGTCCGTGGGCATTAGCCCTAGGGCCCCCTGTCTGTGGGCGATGCAAAGTCCCGCGGCAGATCTCCGCTGCAGGAGTCGCCGCCAATTCTCCGCCTTTCAGCCCTATCTGATAGATAGACTGGCCGTGGAGAATTTGGGCAATTCGCAGCATGCTGCGAATTGCCCGCTGCGAGCGGAGAATCGCAATGATTCTCCGCTCGTGGACAGGTGCCAGCGCTTTCCATGGAAAGCGCCGGCCAGCGTTATTCTTTCCCCGCCCGCAAAATCACGCCCGTGGACAGGCACCCTAATAAAGTATTTTCGATACACAAACAGTTCCTCAACTGTTTTACATTGGTTTGAGGATATGGAAGTTCCACGACTGGCCCATTTACACAGTCCCAACCCGAATCCTACTGAACATCTTTGGGATGAACTGAAACATCAGGTCAGGAAATATAAACAACATCCATCTTCTTTGAGAGAACTCTCCAGACATTTGCAGGATGATTGGAGGGAAATACCTGCTGAATTCTATCAGATGCTAGTAGAAAGTATACCACGGAGAGTATCCACTGTCATTAGGGCCAAATGAGGTCACACTAAGTATCTGGTAAGATAATGTCCGCCCTTTTGTAGCTGGCCAATCACTACTTGTTATTGAAGTACGACTTGTAAAATATTGGTAAGCGGTTTTATATTTTACAGTAGGAGACAGAGGAAATTGATTTGTGTGCTCTATTTTCTATGCTTGGCATTACATGTTTGTATAATCTCCTCTGCAGCCTTTGAGGTGATAAAAACACTTACTTTACCCCCGGAGACAGCCCGGTGATCTGCATTAAACCAACAAAGAGAGCGGTGTAACAATTTGCTCTACATTAGTATGAAAGTCACAATTTCCTTGTAAATTTCAAACAATTAAAACAACGCTTAAGGGGGAAATTTCAATTCCACATCTTTTACTTCTTTCCTCATAGAACTTCCAAAACTAGAAGAATTCTGGAGCACAAAAAAAAGAGAAGTAAACTGTTAGATATAAATTGTTGTCATTATGGAGTCAGAAAATACCTTCACTTCATGCAAATTAAAGGTAGTATAGTTCTGGCTCTGTCTTTACTTCGCATCTTGTTTCCCGATGCTTTATGTATCACTAGAAGGAGTGGACTGAGTCAGTATCCGGGGAAAGTAGCAGGGATGCTGTTAACACTTTCCGATATTGTCATTGAAGTCAGACGAATAAAGCTCCTTTTACACGGGTCGATCGGCATGCAAATCGCTCATTAGATTGAACGATTTGCACGATAATTGTGCCGTGTGAAGCATGCAGGGATAGACCGATCAGCGATAAATTGCTGATCGGATCTTTCATGCAAGCCGTAAATCATCGTTGGTCTGCGCTGCATCATTCAGATTAAACAGGCAGTTGGTCATCTATGAACGACTGCCTGTTTACTGTGAATGGAGGCGAGCGATCCAGAACAATCTCTAGCCTACTCTGGTTCCATTTGCTGAGCCATGATCCTCCTGTATAAAAGTACAGAAACCATAATTATTGCTGGGACAGTTGTCAGACGTGTCGGTGCAAATCTTATAATCGCCCCCCACTCCATCACGACCATCTTTTATCGGGGTGTAAATGGCTTATAATTATATTGGTTCCCAGTCTTTCCCTTTCACACGCTTTTGTTTGCCAAAAGCAATTGTAGATGTGGCCATATGGTAGCTTTCACGGCAGAGATGGGCCATAATTGGTATAAACAGCCCCCACTTAAAGGGGTTGTTCAGTGATTTTTTTTTTCTCAATGCATGTAATGCTTTAAAATATGTCCCCACCATTGACCCCATTACTCCAGCCTCTGCCGATGTCCATTAAGTCCGAAGCAGCTGATTATGTGCTTTCCACATTCAAGACCGCCATAGCCAATTACTTGCCTTAGCATTAGTACCAATGAGGCCAGCAATAGGCCATGAGCTTAGACAGCATGAGAAATCAACAGAGACAGGAACAATTAGTACAATAAAAAGTTTTGTATAGGTTAGTTTATCATCTTAAACGATTCCATGCGCTTACAAAGGTACTTTTTTCACTAGACACCCCTTAAATCCCATTGCCAGAGCTCTGTATTTGCTTATCTGTGTCGGAACCGCCGGTCGAAGGTTCCATCACAGATCCGGTGGCAAATACCAGAAGAAAAAAGGGCTGCATGCACTTCTGTCCCCAAACTAGGCAGCTGGGCGGAAAGCAGGCAGGCCTCATTATAGACAATGGGGTTCACCCGACACTGTTTGGTTCCATCCAGAAACGGAACCGTTCAGCCGCGGGGATTCCCCTTTCCTTCTCCCCGAACGGAGGAAGAAAGAAGAACCCCCAATGCCAGTGTGAAACCACTAAATGGATCAGATTGTCTGTAATACAAACTTAGACTTTGCGGGTTTTCATGGCCTGTTCTGTATGATTTTGTACACCTTCTTAACATAAACACTTTGTCGCATGAAGACTGATCAGCTTCCCTTATAAACTACCCCACGATATCTTATTGACTACATTACATATACCAGTTAGACTCTTTTTACATCTTTGTTGGTATTTTAAGTTGGAAACGTAATGAAAACCAGTGCTTTTCGTCCTGTCAACATGACGGAAACCTCAATGGAAACCCAACCATGCAGCCATGCTGATGTGTTTGATAATAAATGTCATCGATGTAAGGAAATGTCATCAATGCAAAGATATCATCTAGACAAGTTGAATGAAAGACCAGTTTGTGTCTTATTCACAATTCATATTTGGAACATAAATAGCTGATGGAGCGTAGTTGTAACTTATATCAGCCATATGATATAGTAAATGTGGCGTCTCAGATTGCAAAGTACAGTGATGTTTCAGTTTTAGATATTTAGTTCTTAATTAAATGATACAACTTGAATGACCACTGCATTAGAAGCAGCTGACGCATGAGATCTTGTGATCACTAATGTGGTACCACGTGATGGCTGCATCACTAGCTGTCCTCCGATAATGTGTTGACCTTTCCTCTGAACAGCAGTAGACCATATTTGGCAGTCACGGGTAAACATAGTGACTTAAGTGACTTTGACCGCGGGCAGATTGTTGGTACCCAGAGTTGTGGTTCTAGTATGTTTAAAACAGCCACACATGATGACTGTTCCTGAACTACAGTATCGAAAGTGACCCAAGTCTAGTTGAACCATGGAGGCACATCCAACAGAAGATCACACAGCGGTAAGCCATGTGTGGTTAATCCTACTGGTGAGTATCGGGTGGCACTTGTGGTATCTCAGGAATGACGTACCGCAGTGTATCAACTGACCCAGCAGTACAACAGTGAGAAAATTTGACAAATTTACACAATAACCCTGCAGTATACCTTGCGTCAAATGGGGTTCAGTAGCCGAAGACTTTGCAAGAGTGCTTCTAATGATCCTGTGTCATCGCCAAGAACACCTTGCATGGGCCTTAGAAAAATGTCATTGGACCTTGGACAGATGTCAGAAAGTCATCTGGAGTAAAGAGTCCCATTTCCTGCTGAACCATATGGATGGCCGAATCCGCATCTGGTGTAAACAGCATGAAGTCGTTTCCTATGGGTGTAGCATTGGGGCTCAACAGGTTGGTGGTGTCATGCTCTGGGGAGCATTTTTCTGATAAGGCCAAGGACTGTTGGTCATCATATCTCAACCTTGAATGGGGAATACCACCTGCACCCATATTTTCATCTTGTCCTCTCCAACTACAGTTTTATCTTTCATCAGCACGGATCAATAGTTAGTGGCTGGAGGAACACGACATACTGCCTTGGCCCCCAAACTCACCAAATTGTAGTGCCTTGTTTGGAATATGCTGAAAAGAGTTGTGAGATCTGCTTCCACTTCTCCACGAAATGTGTACTCAAAAATGTGGACCAACCCGTTATTAAGTAGGAGTTACTAATGAAGTAATCATTCAGTGTAGTGATAGTTGGGAAAAATTAGTCATGGTTTTGTCACCATAGTAGAACCAATCATTCCTCCAACTTCTTGTTAGTGATCAGATTGGCCAAATTATTAGTACTTCTATGACCATCTTTACAGATAGGACCACTGAAGCTACACATAGCATTTGCCATGAACTAATGTCACGTGTTAGTCTATGGAGGGTGCTGGAAACAACCAAATGTGAGTGCTTGGCTATTCCTGATGGTCCCAATCATTTCTTCGAAGCGTGTCTATGGATGCACTTCCAATTCTCCTACGGAACATGTAGACTCATGGGTCTCTCATTCTCAGTAATAGTGGATTTCTCAAAGTTTGGACCACATTCTATCATACTTATAGGACTTATATGACTTGCCTATTTGACCGGTCAGAAGGCAACAAAATGTTGTTGTGCAACAATCCCATTAAATACAAGAGCTCACATTCAATCTTCCACAGTTTATTGACATCAGAGTAAGGAGCGCTAGCAGGAAAGCGGGGAAATGAGCCTGTCTACAGTAATGACCTTAATGGAAAATCTAAATCCACTAAGGATCTACAATCTACAGAATTGTTATAACCTGCTTTAGGCGAATGCTTGACAAATCCCCGGAGGCAGGTAGCGGCAGCTCTTACAAAGTTACGATTGTTTAACTTTTTGTAGGTATTTTCTGTTAATGAATGAAAATCTTCCATAACACCTTTAAATCATATTGACTTCCAGAATGGCATCTAGGCTTCTCAATGTTTTTTGCCTTCAGTTTGCATCATTATGGGATTGGATGAAGTGAGATCAAAATTTATCCCCACGGAGATGGCAGCGATTCAAGTCCCGGAACATACAGCACATATTTTATTTCTATAAGAAAGAAACAATGGCAAACATAAAAGATGAAAAGTTTGTTATCCACAGACAGAGAGGTAGGACTGATCTAATTTCTTATTCTCTGAAGGCTAAGTCAACAGAGCTTTCTCATCCTCTTGTACCGAAGCGGTCATATATTGGAAGCTTTAAGAACCACTCATTCTACTCGAAGTCTCTGGAAAATTCCAAGGAACACAGGCTTCATAAATAAGACTCACTTTTTGACATTCACTCATATTTGACATCATTTCATTTAGGGTTTGATAGCTTTTTTCTTTATTTTATATTGATTTCTTTTCGGCCTATATGTGTAGCATGTATGATACTGGTAAAGGCAACAGATCATTGTAGTTTTTACATCAGCAGATGGATGGTCTGGTTTCGAGTTGAGCGAGCATACTCTGCCGAGCTTGATGCTCATTCGAGTATTAGCGTACTCAATGGTGCTCGTTACTCAAACGAGCATCAAATCGTGTTCGGGCCTGTTTTGGCCCCTCCCCGCCGCGACGCAGTGCGCGTCGTTTGCAAATTTTTTTGTCTGGCAGGTAGGGGGGGGGGGGGGAGAGAGAGAGAGAGAACGAACTAAGAAAAGAAAAAAGAAAAGCTCGGGACCCGGCGTCCCGCATACAAAAATGCTCGAGTCTCCCATTGTAGTCAATGGGGTTCGTTACTCGAGTAGAGCTCTCGAATTTTACGAAAAGCTTGACTCGAATAACGCGGACCCGAGTATTTGGGTGCTCGCTCATCTCTAATCTGCTTGCATGACGGTGAATGATTGAACAGGCTTCCCTACAGAGCAGCTTAGTGTTTGTTCCATTGTAAAGTATAACTGCACTTTTGTGAAACTTTTGACACGCCGGAAAGACATGTCAAAAGTTTAAATCAATGGGAGCCCCGCTGCTGAGACCCCCACTGATTGCTAGAATGAGGACCGGCAACGCACATTCAAAAGCTATCCCCCTCGGCTGTCTTCAGTGCTTTTCCTCTCTTCCCGGCAGCTGAAGATGGTCTTATAGAGGTGTATAGACACCTGTTTATGTGGTTAACAAAAAACTTTAAAACTAATTACCGATTCTAGAACATCTTCGCTAGAACTTTCTGCAGTTCATTTATTAATCCACTTGGAAATGTATGAATACATTGACAACCGGGTGTTACCAGTTAGAAGTATGAAACTCTCCAATCAGTACTGATAGTATCAGACTGATAGTATTAAACTAGACCCGTCAGGAGGTGTGACAGCTCCTCTTTAAGGCTAGTCTCCCACGAACAGATTCCAATTGCGGAATTCGCAGCAGCCTTCCGCACGGAGGATCGGCAGCAAATCAAAAGGTATGAAAAATTGACTTTTCCTTCACAATTGCGGAAACAAATTGCATATTCTGAGAGCGAAGGAAAAATCACAGCATGCTCTATTTTGCTGCATACTCCGTCCGGATGGCCTCCATTGAACTTCCACAGCCCATTGCGGATGGGCTGTGGGTGCCCGCGTCATCGCTTAGCAACGGAGCAGGAAATACAAACATTAGAAAAAAATAGGTATTGCACATGACCAACGGCGAGCGTCCACAGTACAGAAGAAGTAGGGACGCAGGGTCGCCGGCCGGGGTCACAGCCGGATTCCGTTGTGAGTTTCCGCATGCAAAATCCAGATTGTTCGTTTGAGCCCGGCCTAAGTGGTAAAATTAGATTCTAAACTTGGACTGATATCAGGGTTCCTAACTGTTTAGAAATGTATTTTTGCTGCATTGTGTACACCGTGAAAACAAGATCCTCTAAACATGACGGAATTACACTTTTTTCCATTTCACTCCACTTCTAGGAAAATTATATGGTACATTAAATAGTACCATTGCAAAATACATAGTTTGTAAGGCTGAATGAAGACAATGTCCATCTAGTCCAGCCTGTTATCCTTCTGTGTTGTTGATCCAGAGGAAGGCAAAAAACCCCAAGAGCAGAAGCCAATTAGCCCTTTTGGGGGAAGAATTCCTTCCCGACTCCCCAATGGCAATCAGACTAATCCCTGGATCAACCCCTAATAGTTCCTACTTGCCTGTATACCCGGATTAACAATTAACCTAAGATTTATATCCTGTAATATCCTTCAGCTCCAGAAAGACATCAAGTCCCCTTTTAAACTCCTCTATGGATTTTGCCATCACCACATCCTCAGGCAGAGAGTTCCACAGTCCCACTGCTCTTACAGTAAAGAACCCTTTTCTGTGTTGTCGATGAAACCTTCTTTCTTCCAGACGTAGCGGATGCCCTCTTGTTACCGTCGTAGTCCTGGGTATAAACAGATCCTGGGAGAGATCCTTGTATTGTGCCCTCATGTACTTATACATAGTTATTTGATCATCCCTTAGCCGTCTTTTTTCTAGAGTAAATAATCCCAGTTTTGATAGCCTCTCTGGGTATTCCAGTCCCGTCATTCCATGTATTAGTTTAGTTGCCCTTCTTGAACCCCCTCAAGCACTGTAACATCTTTCCTGAGCACCGGTGTCCAGAATTGTACGCAGTATTCCATGTGAGGCCTCACAAGTGCCTTATATAGTGGGAGGATAATGTTCTTGTCCCTCGCCCCTATACCTCTTTTAATGCACCCCAAAACTTTATTTGCTTTTGCAGCAGCTCGTCCTGCAAAAAACAAGCCCTCATGTAGCTATTCAAAAGAACAACTAAAATGTGTGTACCGGCGCATTTTAATGTACTTTTTGCACACACAGAGCACATCCATTCGCGCAGCAGACGAACACGCCCTGATTTAAATGTCTATTTAGCCTTATGAGTTCCAAATGTGTTCTTTTTCTCATAGAATTGCGCATCCGTGTGTGCAGTGCGCGCACATTCGCACACGTCCCACAGACTTCTATAGGGACCTTTGGTTTTCGCAAATGCACACAAAAATAGAGCAGGTCTAAAAAAAATATATAAAAAGGTGAACGAACCTTAACGGGTTCTTTTCTCCGTGTATTGCGCACGCAAATATGCCCGTATGAAGGAGCCCATAAGAGGTTAAAAATAGGGTGTGATTTTTTTTGAGGCTGGCGGTACTCGAGCAGGTTAATATGACAGTAATTATCATCATTTTACAGCTCCCAGTAATGAGTTCACATCAGTATCTGACCTATACGCATATATCACATATAATAACCATTATCATACATTATGGTTTTCCGATGCGGCCATAAAAAATATGGACCGTCCATGAATTTTTTTGGGTGAGTTGTCCGGAAAAAAAAAAATTCCGGTTGACGATTCTTGACTGAGGTCATTTTCTGTAGAGCTTTACGGAATATGTCAGCGCTAGAGATGAGCAAGTATACTCGCTAAGGCTAACTACTCGAGCGAGTAGTGCCTTATTCGAGTACCTGTCTGCTCGTCTCTAAAGATTCGGCTGCCGGCGGGGGGCGGGGAGCAGCGTGGGAGAGTGGGGAGGAACGGAGGGGAGATATCTTTCTTCCTCTCTCCCCCCCGCTCCCCCTGCTCACCGCCGCAACTCACCTGTCTCCCGCGCCGGCAGCCGAATCGAGCGGGAGGATACTCGGCTAAGGCACTACTCGCTCGAGTAGTTAGCCTTAGCGAGTATACTCGCTCATCTCTAGTCAGCGCCATATTAATTACAGTTAACCATTCCATCCTACGTATATCGCTGTACGGTTCGTCTGCTTTTCATCCTCACTGCAAGAATACCTTGCTAACAACAAAGGGTTAACCCTGGCGGCGGCTAACCGGATGGTTTTACTGTTGTAAACTAATCATATATATTGAAAGCCATTGAAATGAAAATTTTAATGAGGAAATTACAGCTTTCCAGGGCTTTTAGTAGGCCGCCTGATTTCCACCTCATGGTATTTGTACCTCGGTAATTGTCACCTGCTTGAATAAGGCTTTGGGGACTCGAGCAAATTAAGAGCCATTTTCTAAATAAATCTGAAATATTCCAACATTGTCTGTTCGGCACACAAATACACTTGGTTCCTCCAGAAAGATGGGAAATAATAGAAAAATAACAGTAATGGCGCATTAGAAAAAGTCGAAAGTCCGCGTGTGGCTTCGTTCCCGCAATTGAACTTTTGTGCTCCAGAGTCCCACTTTCTGCATGTTGCACAGGTTGTCGAAAACATCTGCTCGGAGCCGGTAGAAGGCCGGTGCACCAGCTGTCCTTGGATCTTATCCGTACCTAGCACAAATAAACAAATCTGTCCTTTTGACTTAAATGCCACCGCCAGAAGAGAAACGGTTATTTAATACCGAACAGAGGATAAACAGTAATATCATTTCTGAAATACGAGGAAACAATCTGTAGTTCTGCTGCTTTCACGATTTTATGCCGCCAAGACTAAGGGTCTGTCAAGGTTGCAGGTTGGTGTAAAATGGAAATGTTCCTGTGGCAGACCTTACTGTTACAGATAAAATGTATTGATGGTTCCGGGCCAAATACTAGAACGAGTGGGGGAGGATTTCTTAAAAGCTGTGTTCCTTAATATACGGCATATCTGTTATCGGAGTCTCTACATTTATGAACAGAAGCCATTCGCAGAATCATATTCTAGGCAGGTATAGTGTTACTATAGGGCCGGGTTACTATATATCTGGCCATCCGTTGTTTTTTGTTTTCTCCAGCATTGCCGGGGTAAAACTGTTGCCAGAACTGATCCTATAGTTTTCTATGCCTTTTTTCGCCGGTTTGATGCCCGGTGCCTCCCTGTGCCGGACGGGAAAAAATATGCATTTTGTTGGCTGCTCAACTGGTGCATAAAGTGCACCATAATGTCATCGGTTGTGTCCGGCTCACAGCCAAACACAAGTGATATATGGTAATCCAGTTTAAAATGAACTCTCTGTAGCTACATAAACATTTACAACATACATTATCTTACCAAAAGTAATCAGACACCTGAGAAACAATCAAAAATAGTATTTATTTACATATGTTAATACTTAGTGGGGCTCCTTTGGCCCTAATGACATACTTTCTAAAACATCTGATACAGCTCAGCAGGTATTTCCCTCCATTCATCCTGCAAACGTATGGCCAGTTCTGTCAAAGATGATGGACGCTGTTCATATTTTCTGACTGACGTTCAAGTTTGTCCCAAAGTTGGTTCAGTAACGTATTACATATGTTAATACTTAGTGGGGCTCCTTTGGCCCTAATGACATACTTTCTACTAACATCTGATACAATTCAGCAGGTATTTCCCTCCATCCATGCTGCAAACGTATGGCCAGTTCTGTCAAAGATGATGGACGCTGTTCATATTTTCTGACTGATGTTTAAGTTTGTCCCAAAGAGGTTCAGTAGGGTTCAGGTCAGGACTTTGTGTAGCCAGTCCAACCGTGGAAAGTCCATATTCTCTAAAATGAAACAGAGTTGGATTCGTGCCAAGACGCGTTGTCTTGTTGGAAGTATGGCTGGTCATTCCCAGAGTATTGCCACATTGTAGGTCGCATATTAATGTCTAGAATGTCAAAATACACCTCCGTGTTCAGGGTTCTTGTCACTACAACCAAGAGCCTGAGACCATGCCAAGTAAAACATCCCCAGGCCATAATTGAACCTCTGTCGTACTTACTTATTGGCACAACACACTCAGGAAAAAGGTGTTCCCAGGCATCCTTCGCACCCAGATACATCCATCTGATCTGAAGATGGAGTAGCATAATTCATCCCTCCATAGAACCTTCTTCCATTGCTCAACTGTCTAATGTCGATGCTCCTTGCACCATTGTAGACAGGCTAATGCATCTTCTTTTACAGAGCTGACCAGACATTTGCAGGATGAATGGAGGGAAATAACAGTTGAAGTGTATCAGACATTAGTACAAAGTATGCCACCGAAAGTATCCAATGTCATTAGGACCAAAGGAGCTCCAATAAGTATTAATATACGTAAATAAATACTACTTTGGATTCTTTCTCAGTTGTCCAATTACCTTTGGTAGAGTAGTGTAAAACATAGCTTCCAACTTTCAGACTGATGAAATGCCAACTCTTGGGTGCAGAAGTCGGAATCAAAGCATATCATACAGTCATAGCCCCATGCTCTTTCAGAAACTGTGATAACCAAAGGACTTCTAAGCATGCTGCCCCTCCATATAAAGTGTGTGTTCCCATAATTGCCAGCCAGTTACCCCAACATAACAACTAAATTCCCCCATAAGTGCCTACCAAATGCCCCTATAACCTTTGCAATGCAGCCATGTGCCCCTTCACATACAGTGCAGCCATATGCTCCTATATACCATGCCGGTCACATTCCACCCATAGGTGTCTGCCACAGCCCCCTCCTCCCATGCAGAATACTCACCATCTCCGGACCCTTCCCTTCTCATCAGCAGCAGGAGGCATCGTTATGTAATTCTGCCACTGACTACATTGCCTTCTCTAAAATAGGGGACATATAATTACTGCAGCAGTCCCAGATCACAAAACCTTTTGGGACTCATCCGCATTCAGGAGGGAACTGCTAGAGCCGTGGGGTAGTAGCCCCAAATTCAGGATACACGTGGATGCTACCCTGCGACTTTATTGGGGATTAGCAGCTTGCATTTATGGCCGCCTCTCGTCTGTCAATATTCCCCAGACTACAGTCTGCTGTAAAACAACTTATACATGCAGAATGTGACTCGGAACTTCCGCGCCTGCCGTAATGTTATTTTTGGAGCACTCCTGCCGTTCTGCTAACAGTAAATTAACACGTCGCTATTTAAGGAGGTTTCCTAATAAACCGTTGAGATCAAAATTGGCTTTTATTTTACGTGTACCCATATATTAAAATGCAGATTATCGGCTATGCAAAAGAGGATTCTTTTACTGCTGTTATCTCCCGACTGCCAAGCAAGCTAAATGCCTCTTTGTCACCATTAGCTATTTTCTTGGTCTGAAAGTACAGGCACTTATTACTGATCTCTTCGCTCAAGACTTGGCTTCTTACTTTAAGAAGAAAAAATTGACTGCATCCGACAAGAGATTCTGTCACAATCTCCGGCGCTCCTTGTGTACTTCTCCTTGAATGCTCTCGCGATTTGACCCTGTAAAGGAGTCTGCATATTTTTCTGTTATTTGGTGTTCAGTCCTGCTTTTTATAAAGTCTCCTTCACTGTTTCTTCGTTGTCTCTTTAGCGCCTTCTACCTTGTCTCAGCTTCCTGTCTCTGCTGGGGTTCCTTAGTTGTGGCCTCCACTGTTCTCTGTTCCTACAGTTCTATGACAGTTGAGTAGGTTAGGTTTTTGGCAGAGTCTCCGTAATGATCCGACTCACCTTGATACCCTTTCTTGCCCTCTTAAAAGACACCTGAGCTGCCCTCATAATACAATCCCTTTAACTCCGCTCCTTCAGTTTCTTCCATCTACTAATATGTCGACACTTGATATTTTCCATCCTCTGTGCAATGGTACCACAGTTCCTAGATCTCCAGATACAGTAGTTCTTAGATCTCAGGTATGGTGTTGTAAGGTTAAAGTTGAGGGATATGTGTAGGGAGGGTTTAAATAGGCCATACTATGTCCGCAATGGTTGCCAAGCTCACGGGGCGAGAAATCGTTCATATACCAGTGATCAGCAAACATCTGAACAATTATCGTTTTTTTCCCTCAGCTACCAAAATTATTTTTGCAGCGTTTTCTTAATGTGACATATAGGGCTATTGTTTAATCTTTTGATCACTGACTTTTTTTTCCTTTCTTTAAATTTTATTGGGAGTAAAAAGCTAAAAAATAAAACGAAATAAAAAACAGAAAAAACACTTGTCCCTTCTCCTCTGGGTCCTCGGCTGTGTCTGACAGCTGAGGACCCGACCTGCTCCTGTTTGATTGCAGGAGCAGAGGCTTTAATCCTGCACCATACTTCTGCTATCATCTGGTATTAAAGACCAGGACAACGTGCTGTATATTTACCGCCCTTGGTCCTTAAGGCCGCTTTCATAACGGCTGCTTTTAACCATGATTAGCGCAGTGTCCCGAATGCCACGTTAGTCGCAGTACAACGCTCCCATTGATTTCAATGGGGCCTCGCAGACCAAGCGATGTGTGTTCTATTTTTCAGTGGTGCATTAAATGATGGGGATCATTAAAAAGCTGTACCATGCGTTCAAAAACACTGCTCGAAATCGCAGCAAAATGACGTGGTTTCGAGCGGCGTTTATCTGAATGCATGTGTGAGAGTGATCTAAGGGATTATGAATATTCCTACAGGGCTCGCCTGGTTAGAAAGCCCCTTCTCATTTATCCCTTTTAGAAAGTTGTGAGTTATTAGAGGGTGTCTCCGGTTGAGGATCCCCATCTTTTGGCCAGGGTAACGCGCAGTGATGGTGAGAGGCTCTGTTACAGTAATTTCCCAGAGTAAATGGCCAACAACCGAATATAAAAAATACTACTTGTGCTTGGCAAAAATTTATTGCTCATGCGTACAAAGTATCATTCTAGTTTATGCGATACTGTTAAATTGTAACATTTGGATGTTTGTTCTCCAAGTTGTTACCCTAGTTGTTAACTATATTGCCAGTACAATTAAATATATGGACAGAATTGTTAGGAACAGGCAAAGGTGTAAAGATCCATCCGACAGCGATAACAATGTGAAAGTCATCTATCTCTAATCTCTAGTGCGAAATAATCGCTTGACCTTAAAGTGAACATATTTATTTGTGTATGGCATAAGTCAGCAAAGAAACCTTGTAATATATCTAAATAGGCCAAAGTGGCATCTTCCCCCTGTATTCCTCCTTTCCGTACATGCAGGATTTTTAGACATGTTCACAAACTAGCTCCGGCCGCATAGAATATGTCTACAGTGACACAGTAAGGCCGGTTGCACATGGGTGTAAGTGCAATTGCGCACGTCTTTGCGCAATAAATGAGGCCTTTTTGCATGCATATCAGTGTATTCTACTGTTCCTTATATCTGCCCACAAGGCATGTTCATTTACACGGCACACAAAAGCACCAATTAAAATGGCTAACTGGTTCCAGATGTGTTATTTTTCCAGCGCAATTACGCAGTGTTTCACACGTCTCCGTACGTATTGCGCATGCATTTACCCACCCCCCATTTTATTTCTATGGAGGCATGTACGTGAATAAAATGCATGTATAAAATACAGAAATGTGAATAAACCCTTTGAAATCATTGGGTTCTATTCTCTGTGTATTGCGCACGCAAATATGCCCGTGTGGAGCCGGCTTAGGCGGGACTTTTTTACAGGACAACTATTGTCTAAATAGCCGCTAAAGCGTATTGTTAAAGTAACCACTTAATTTAGGTGATACTCAAAGGGTATCATAGCCTCATCAATCAGATATGCCTAATTCTTTTTCACTGGGGCAGAAGAGTCAACTAGGTAACTGAAAAGTTTCTTCACTGTGGAGACTCTTGGTCTCTAAAACATAACCTTAATTGAAAATATAGTTTAACCCTTTCCAATCCACTGTCTGAGCTCTGAAGACATTATGATTTAAGGCTGTACAGCTCCGATGTTGGAAGACGTCCGTCGGGGTTCTCTTACTGTATATTGCCAGCCTCTCTGCTCTTAGAGCCTATCCAATGTGTCACCTCATGGAGTACTGGCTTTAGCCAGCAGATAGCGCCGTTGTATAACAGCAGAAAAAGAGTAAGCCCCCTAGGAAAACCAGGATACAAATTGCATTGGAAAGGGTTAAAAACAGTCTATGGTAAATGTAACCACATAAAATAATTTCCTAACACCAGATGGGTGCTGAAAAACAGAAGAAGAGGGATCAGAGACTCGACCCCTCAGGGATATTAGTTTAGCTCTATAGGGTGCACTTATGCCACATATATTCAGGTGTGCATCCAGAGTAACTGAGTCCCATACCACACTACTTCTATAGTAAGAAGTTTAAGTTGATTTTCCCCTAATTAGTCTATGGAACCACGTTCCAATTTGGATTTCAAAGTTCTAGATCAAATTCAGATTTCAAAGATTCTAGGTGTCAAGGTTCAACGCGTTTCCGCTACAATGAAGTATTTTCGTCAGGAAACTATTCTTTCTATCTCTTCATTCTTCATAGATATTTTCTAATAATGCGTAATTCACCTTTTCTAATACTAGACTAGCAAGTTAATGCTTTCCATGCTGATAGAGAGTAAAAGTTCTGTTAAGTAACTAATACTATGAGGCTGGACCCTATAGCTACAGAGCTCCCGGACCCAACCCCAAACCCCCCAGCAGCAAATAAAAATAAAAAAAACTGCAAATTAGTAGCATCACCAGCCTTGATGGTAGGCTGGCGGCGAATCTACCATCAAGGCTAGTGATGCTACTAATTTGCAGTCAATGGTTAGTGGGAGGCACACACCAAACTTAAGCGCACATCCCTGTAAAATCATTGGCTGTTCGTTGAAACAGAATAATTACTTGTTTATCCCAGACAATAACCAACCAGCGACTATTTTTAGGTGAGCTAAAATTAAGTGAGTTGGGAACAAGTTATTATTGATCATCACCCTGTTGTTGGCCATATTTACGTGGAACAACCTAGGGGCTAACCACACTACTTTAAGTGGCCTCTGTCTTATGTACGGACTTTGGAAGTGTTTTTCAGGCTGACAAAGGATGTGCCACGGTCAAGCCAGGACAGACTTACAAGGTCCATACATAAAACGGAGGCGACATAAAGCAGTGGTTAGCCCTTTACATTCACTCTATCAAGCAACTTTTGATACAGTAGTTGTCCTGTGTAAAGTCACCTTAAAGTAGAAAGGGAGGAGGGGGATGCAGCTGCAGTTTTGCTTTTTCATTGTTTTGGTGAAACAGTATAAGGGTAAAGTAGTAAGTAGAAACAACACTAATGTGACATCATGAAATCCTTCCACTCAGGTTTGGAGAGAAAAATGTGCAGTTTCAGTAGTCATGTAGAGTGTTTGCATTGGACCCAAAAACAGAATTTCCAATTGCTCTCTAAAGAGAGAATGTGATTATCTTTTGTAAACATAAGTACGCATTACAGGAGTTTTATACTTTCAAGATTTTTGGCCTATCCCTAGGATGCTAAAGTGCCATTATGATCGGTGTGGATCTGATCGCACATGAATGAATCTAAGTGAATCACTACAAGCCCCTTCATGGTTTTAGTAGACACAGCACCTTTCTTGCCTTTGTACTTTGTATCAGACATTGCACCATTCATGAGAATAAAGTGCCACACCCCTATTGTTTTCGAGACTATAAAGGGTCCTAGTTGCTCAACCCACGCCAATCGCATATCACCGACTTAAGATGCTGCGGGATGCAGGAGCTCCACTCGGCACTGAACAGGGCCAACTCTCTACAGTTTGTTAAGTTTTTTTGTACATACCACTACAACGTGTTTCAAGTCAGAATTTCACTCCACATCAGGTAAATACATCAGCTGATATACATCATAGAATGGTAGAGTTTTAAGGGACCTCCGGGGTCATTGAGTCCAACCCCCTGCTAAATGCAGCATCACTAAATCATCCTAGACAGATGTCTGTCCAGCCTCCGTTTGAACACTTCCATTGAAGGATAACTCACCACCTCCCGTGGCAACCTGTTCCACTCACTGATCCCCCTCACTGTCTAATATCTAATCTGTGTCTCCTCCCTTTCAGTTTCATCCCATTGCTTCTAGTCTTTCCTTGTACAAATGAGAATAGGGCTGATCCCTCTGCACTGTGACAGCCCTTCAGATATTGGTAGACGGCTTTTAAGTCTCCTCTCAGCCTTCTTTTTTGCAAGCTAAACATTCCCAGGTCCTTTAACCGTTCCTCATAGGACATGATTTGCAGACCGCTGATCATCCTGCTAACTCTTCTCTGAACTTGCTCCAGGTTATCGATGTCTTTTTAATATTGGGGTGCCCAGAACTGGACACAGTATTCCAGATGATGTCTGACTAGGGAAGAGTAGAGGGGGATAATTACCTCACATGATCTAGACTCTATGCTTCTCCCAGAATTGTTTTTGCCTTTTTTGCCACTGCATCACACCACTGACTCATGATCAGTCTATGATCTATTAGTATACCCGTCTTTTTCACATGTGCTGCTTAGCTAAATTTTCTTGCCTAGATGTAGTACTTTGCATTTCTCCTTTTAAATTACCATTGCGTTAATTGCCACCCAATATATATATATATATATATATATATATATATATATATATATATATCAATTGATATACTGAAGTGATTTTTGACTTAAAGCACATGTAGTGGCATATATAAATAAACTTTTTAACTAAGGCTGCCTGTCCACAGGCGTTGTGGTATCTTGCAGCGGATCTCCGCCGCCTGGGAGCAGAAGCCGCTGCCCGGGAGCAGGAGCCGGCAAACGGATCTCCGCCAGTTAGCCTATCTGACAGATAGGCAGACCAAGGAGAATCGCAGCAAATGCCGTTTGTGAGCGGAGAATTGCAATGATTCTCCGCTCGTGGACAGGGTGGCTGCGCTCTCCATAGCAACCCTATGGAGAGCTTTCACTGCGTTTCCCGCGGCCGGATTATCGCTGCGGGGAACACAATGAAAACTCGCCCGTGGACAGGCAGCCAATGCTGAAATGTTAGCTGTGGTCTGCCCGAGTGGAGCTCCTGCATTTTACAGCATCTTATCTCATCCCTCATCTGTGGATCTCGGTTGAAGCAAGTGTGGAGCTGGCAGCAGTCCAGGGCATTACAGAATTAGCGCATAGAGAGTTGTGTACCGCATAACCTTGCAAAGTGAGTGGACTAATCAATTCATTTCAATGATGACATATGAGCCTATACATGAAGCTCTTTCTCCATTCTTTATGAGCCGAACGGTTCTGTCTCTGGATGGAACCAAACAGGATGGTGCATACTCCATTAACTATAATAGGGTCCGCCTGCTTTCTGCCCAGTTGCCCAGTATTTGCAGCCGGATCTTTGATGGAACCTCCAGCTGGAGCTTCCTACGCAGATGTGAAGCCACCCTTAGCTGCACATACAGTACGGCTGGGTTGGTGGAAGGCGCTGGAGGTGTTCGGTATGTCCACTGCTCTTTGATATAATGCAGTATAATGACGTGTTGCTACAAGACATTTTACATTCTTTAGAAGTGGAGTCTGTAGAAAACTGTATCTAAATTCAAGCTAGTTTTAGGGATGTGGGTTCAGAGGGGAACAGGTTTGTCCTCACATTTGCATTGGTTCCACAAATGGATCCAATATGTATACAAAAATTGAGGTCTATATATATTTACAGCGTACAACCCTCCTATTACATTATGAAAAATGATGGTAATCACTGATATTCTAAGTAAGTGAATATGGGATAGGTCATGACGTCAAAAACGCACTCCCCCATCATCTACTCTTCCAGGAGAGGCCGTTTAGAAAATACTTGCAATTCTAAAAGTTCATGGAAACCAGGAGATGCTGTAGCTTTTAGAGAGATTGTGGATGGAACTGAAGTATTGTGAGAACATGAACCCTGGGGAATTGTGCGCTGTTCGCCGCTGTCACTACTTCACAATACAATGCAAAGCGCATGTGTTCCAATACTCATCTACCTGAAATCCCACGTACTGTATAACAGATAATACACAGGTAAGACTATCAGGACAAGCTATAACAGTAAGTCCAAATCTAAAGCCCCATTTACACACAACGATTATCACTCAAAATGCGTTTAAACCATAGCTTTTGAGCGATAATCGTTGCATGTAAACACTTCCATCTTTCACTCTTTGGCTGAACGATGATTTTTAAGTCAGCATAAAATCCATCATTCAGTCGGAGAGGGATAGCAGGGACCGCAGGCTATGCTTTGCACGGGAGCAGCTGATTACATTGTATTCCGCTGACAGCGCGCAGCAGCCCAGCCCATGCAAAGACAATGCAGCTGAGTGCAAAGTCTAGACCACATGTTGGGATTTGCAAACAGCTGTTGGAGGCTCATTTACATGCAAATGAAGCTGATAAAGTGCTAATGGGCATTAGTGTCTTTTAGCAGTTTGTGCAAAACGATCACGAAAACCGTCAGTCTTTCAATCGTTCGAAAGATTGTCTTTACGTGTAAATGGGCCTTTATAGACTACTTGTGAAGAAGCTCTAAGTATGCATGTTACATGCGGATTTGCTGCGTACTGCGTATTATGTGTGTACTACGCAGCCAAAATACACTTGTGTTAGCCTAAGCTAAGCTAAGGCTAGTTTCATGCGGATGAGTTTGATATATCGAGGCCGATATTGCACTTGCCAACATGCGATGCCCCAACGGAAACCAGGCGTTTTTGTGGTAAAATCACCTTGCATCACTTCAGGGAAGTAGCCATCCTCCGCCGTGTCTATAAGGATCGCGAAGTGTTCCCCATTGTTTTCAAAGAGTAAACATCGCATCGCACTCCCGTGCAGCTCGCATGCCGTGTGATGCTGTGCCAAACCTATTGAAAACAATGGGCAACACAATGCAAAAACGCCCAAAGATGTGCTACGATGTGCGAAAAAAATTCCCAAAAATTTGCTCATGTCTATGATCTTGTGTATGCATCCCGCAACGCACAAATCTCACACGATTTTCTTGGCCGTGTGAAACCGGAGTTTACAGTGGATCAGTAAGAAGAGTACCTGTCTGTTAGAACCAATGAATATCTTGCGGTAGTCTTGGTATGGATATATACAATCATGACAAAGTACACCCTCTTTGAATTCTATAGTTTTACGTATCAGGGCATAAAAAAAAAATCTTGTCCTTAGAAAGTCTTAAAATCAGCCAAATACAACAATAGTTGACAGATTACACCGTGTTATTATTTATTTAACAGAAACTAGGCCAAAATGCAGAAGCAGTGTGTGAAAAATGAATCAATAGCTTGTAAAATCATCTTTATTAGCAATAACTTGAAGTAATCGTATGATTGTGGATGATTTTCTGTATGACTATTAGTCTCTCGCACCGATCTGGAGGAGGTATGACCCAATCTTCTTTACAACGTTGCTTCAGTTCATTGGGTTTTGTGGGCATTTGCCTATACAAAGGGCTCTAAACCCCTTAGTGACAAAGCCTATTGCACCTTAGGGCTTAAACATATGGGCATAGGAGCTAATACATTCGCCATTTGGGAGCGCAATAGCGCATGGACCGGGAATTTTTTTAATTTGACTATTCAAACTCCGCACTACAGCTGGTAAGTTTGAAATAAAAACCGGGAAGTTAGGTCCTGCCCTGTCTTTTATCATGCTAGTACATTAACCCTTTCCAATCCAATTTGTATCCTGGTTTTCCTAGGGGGCTTACTCTTTTTCTGCCGGTATACAACGGCGCTATATGCTGGCTAAAGCCAGTACTGCATGAGGTGACACGTTGGATAGGCTCCGACAGCAGAGAGGCTGGCACTATACAGTAAGAGAACCCCGACGGATGTCTTCCAACATTGGAGCTGTACAGCCTTAAATCATAATGTCGTCAGACAGTGGATTGGAAAAGGTTAATGCGAGGATCCCGTGAAAGCGAAACCACTGAAATCAATGTTTTTGTTTTGGCCAGTTTTGCATTTGTAATTTTCACGCTCACAAAACGGGACAAAAACACGCCCATCTGTTTAAGCCCTTAATGGCCAACTAATTTTTCAGTTTTTTTCATCGACACATTCCAGGAGCCATAACTTTTTTAAAATTTTTCCGATGACATAGCCATATGAGGGCAATTTTTGGAAATGTATTTTTTGTTTATTGTTGCATTCAAAGACCCCTAACATTTTTCTTTTTTTGTCATTGGTGCTGTGAAAGGGTTTTTTTTTTTTCCGGTGTGAGTTGTATCATCAAGGGTGTATATACCTAATTTTATGACCTTCTAAGAACCAGATGTTTTTTTATTGTGTCCTGGTACAACCAGAGAATTCAAATAGGGTGCACTAAGTTTTTCTCATGACTTGGGCTAGCATTATGGTCTCATGAAGGAGGAAAGGACTAGTACAGGAAATAGTTTTGAGCTTGCAATGGTAGAAGTTGGAGTGTGGATAGCAACACAAGATCAGGCACACTTAGTTTTCAATGTATATCCAAGCACATTGGTGTTCCTGTTTGTGGAACTATGCCTGATGCTGCAGCGGTGCCCCATTCAAGGGAGTAGGGATCAGCTATGGTACTAGGCACAGTCATGCATATAGAAGACCATGTGGCACTCTATAGAATGGGACTGAACTGTAGTACCAGGGACAGATTCACATATGGTGTAGCTGTTGTGGAGGGGTGTAGCATCTTGTGATGTGGGGCTGAGTTGCAGTTCTAGGCACAGGCACATGTATGAACAAGGTGCTGTGAAGGGGTGCAGTACTCACTGGAGTGGGGCTAAGCTACAGTACCAGGCAAAGCTGTAAGGAGGCAAGTTGAATTACTATTCGTAATCACAGTTATGGATGAACCGCTGTGAAGACTCCAAAAGACTTCCATTATTCTGCTGATGATTGGATAACTCACCTAAAAGCAATAGAATAAATACAATATATGACGTGGGCAGAATTAAAGGCACCTTCCTTAATACTTGGTTGCACAGCCTTTAGCAACAGTAACCGCCTTCAAAGGTTTTTAGTAGCCATCTGTAAACTTCTCAGACCTATCTGCCGGTAGTTTTTACCGCTACAATTCTCTCAAGCCCTGGAATGTTTGCAGGTTCATTTTCCCAACAGCAGATTTCAGCTTCTCCAGAGATTTTCAATTGCATTAAGATGACTGGAGGGACTTTCTCCTATTCTTAACTGCTCTCTTTTTACTCTACATTAAAAACTCCACAAGTTTTGGATTTTGAAACTATTTAAACATTCTATAACTTTAAGCCTTTTCCATGCTTCATCAGAAAACTCCGCTTCTTTCTCAAAATCCGCAAAACCGTCTGTAAGCCCCGATCTCCTCGGGCTTACTAGCCACCCTTGCCCATTACCCTTGCTGGCATGGAAAGACCTTCCGCCTACACCAACAGCTGTGACAACTTCCATACCTCCTCATCCCGTCCTTCATATGACTCCAAAACGGATCCTGACCGAAATCCAAAGCTGGGAGGGTGGGTGTGTTCCACCTGATCCTTCTTCACCGCTGTCCTTCTCTTCCTTCTTCTTCTCTCTTCCTCTGCTTCTCCACATTTTCCTATCCTAACTCCACCCCTTCCTCACTAAGGGTCGCTGCCCCCTAACTAACTTAACCCCTCGACCTCCAGTCCCTGGCAGCTTCATTAACAAATTCTGCTGCCTTCAATGCTGGTCAGTTTAGCACCGTCCATTTCTCCAGCTTATCAATTTTTCTGTACTTTTGGATATGGGCTTTGGGTCATTTTCCTGCTGCAGGAACCATTTTATGTAACTCAGACATAGTTTTCTTACACCGGAGAATACATTTTGTCTAAAATACTTCAGTAATCTTGTGATTTCACTGTTTCTATAAAGCTTTCTTGGCCTCTAGTCCCTGAGGCTGAAAAGCAGGCCTACAACATTATGGATCCTCCACCATGTTTCACTGTAGGTAGAATGAACTTTACTTCATAGGCCTCATTTTGTAATCTATAAACATAGCTCTGGTAGGCACTGCCAAAAAGTTTGCTGTAGTTGTCCATGGAACATTTTCCCAGAAGGATAGTGGTTTGCCTTTGTAACTTTTGGCAAAGTTCAGTTGATATTTTTTATGCCTTTCTTTAAGCATCGGAGGTCTTCCTTGGCCTTCACCTGTAGAGCCCTGTAGGTTAAACTATCACTACAAATCTCTCCAGCTCAGGCTGAAGTTCTTTAGATGTTTTTTCGAAAAAACCTTGGTGGGATTCTCTCATCAGTTTTCCTCTTTCTGCCGTCCTGGAAGATTCTTGACTGTTTCATGAGTGGAACACTTCTTGATAACGTTTTGAACTGTTGAAGCCGGGTTGTGAAGGTCTTTGGAGATAGTCTTGTACCCTCTAGACTTCTTGTGCTTGGTGGTGATAGCCTTACTGATCGGATCAGGCAGCTCTCTTGTCTTTACCTTTAGGAACAAGGAATAAAACTGGCTTTCTAAGTGTTAAAGCCGCCATTCAAAGGCTTGTTAAAGTCATGTAAGCAGTGACAAGTTGGGATAAGTGAGTGTAATTTCTTATTTACACCAGGTTGGTCTGATTTTGTTCTTTGTGCATTAATCATGTCCTGGCATTGTTTTCAGTTTCGTGTTCTCTTTTCCAGGCAAGTTTTTAGTTTGTTATTTTTGCATCTTGTGCTTTTCTGTATCAGACACATGAATTTGTATAGATGCAAGCAGTTTCACTAAGCCTTTTACTTCAGGAGATTTTTTACATGGTATACTTAATATTCAGGGGCACCAATAATGTTGACCACAACTGTAAATAATATTATTGCTGTCATTTAACTGTTTAGAAAACTTCATTGAGATATACAATATACCTTAAAACATATCAGCCCTGTTTTGTAGCGCTGTAAAGATGGGGAAATGTTATGTAGTAACGACATCAAACAGATATTTACTAGAATACTAGAGAGGATCCTGTTTTCACACTAATGGAACAAGAACCAACAAAGTCTTAGATCATATAATAATCATCTTATTTTATTGTGTCAACATATATTGAACAATAGGGGTGAGGGCTCAGCTCGCAAGAGTTTATAGACTGTAAGGAGGTAGGGGGACATGAGAGGTATAAAAGCTTGTTCTGTACAGCCCAGTACAGGGATAAAGGTAGAATATATATATATATATATATAATTTTTGTGTATTACTATACATATATACTTAAAGCTGTATTAGCTGTATTAGTTGATTATCAGCCGTGATTGTCATATTAGTGTATAAATAAGTAGGAGGTACAATGGGGTGTGTGGGGGATACAGTGGGAAGAAGGGGGTCAGGTTTCCAAGGGAGAGTGTAGAGGCAGGGTAGGCGGAGAAGAGTTTAGATTAGGGAATATGGTTGGCCTCTCTAAAAAGATGTGTCTTTAGGCACGCATAAAGCTGTGGGCCTTGGGAATTAACCTGATTGTCTTGGGTAGTGCATTCCAAAGAACTGGTGCAGCACAGGAAAAATCTTGGATGCAGGAGTAGGAGATCCGGTTTAAAGAGGTAGTTAGTAGAGTGGATGCATCGGGTAGGGTGGTAGACAGAGATGAGGGAGAAGATAAGGGATGGAGTAACATTGTGGACAGCTTTATGGATGAAAGCGATGAGTTTAAATTCTATATTTAATGGGCAGACAGTGCAGTGACTAGCACAGGGTGGAGGCATCAGTGTAGTGACTGGTACAGAGTGGAGACATCAGTGTAGTGACTGGTACAGTGTGGAGGCATCAGTGTAGTGACTGGTACAGGGTGGAGACATCAGTGTAGTGACTGGTACAGGGTGGAGGCATCAGTGTAGTGACTGGCACAAGGTGCAGGCATCAGTGTAGTGACTGGCACAGGGTGGTGGCATCAATGTAGTGACTGGCACAAGGTGGAGGCATCAGTGTAATGACTGGCACAGGGTGTAGACATCAGTGCAGTGACTGGCACAGGGTGGAGTCATCAGTGTAGTGAATGGAACAGGGTGATGACATCAGTGTAGTGAGTGACACAGGGTGGAGACATCAGTGTAGTGACTGACATAGGATGGAGACATCAGTGTAGTGACTGGAACAGGGTGGAGGCATGAGTGTAGTGACTGGCACAGGGTGGAGTCATAAGTGTAGTGACTGGTACAGGGTGGAGTCATCAGTGTAGTGACTGGCACAGGTTGGAGACATCAGTGCAGTGAGTGGCACAGGGTGGAGACATCAGTATAGTGACTGGTACAGAGTGAAGTCATCAGTGTAGTGACTGGCACAGGGTGGAGGCATGAGTGTAGTGACTGGCACAGGGTGAAGTCATAAGTTAGTGACTGGTACAGGGTGGAGTCATCAGTGTAGTGACTGGCACAGGTTGGAGACATCAGTGCAGTGACTGACACAGGGTGGAGTCATCAATGTAATGACTGGTACAGGGTGGAGACATCAGTGCAGTGACTGGCACAGGGTGGAGTCATCAATGCAATGACTGGTACAGGGTGGAGACATCAGTGCAGTGGTCGGACAAAAAATATGCTGGGCTGCTGCATTCAGGTTGGATTGGAGAGGGGAGAGTTTATTGAAGAGAAGACCGATCAATAGCGAGTTGCACTAATCAAGCCGAACGTGAATAAGGGCAAGCATTCACAAACAAGTGTCATAGATGGTAGACATTTCCATCATCTACAGAGACTATTAACTGGATGACAGACTTGATACCGGTGGATCTAGATCATAAAACTTACAATATTAAATAAAGAAAACGCCAGTGTCTTGTGTCCTTGTCTTAGGCCGGCTGCACATGACCGGATATTCATTGTGGAATTTGGAGCAGGCGTCCGCCTCTGTGTTCCGCAGCACATACCTTCCATAGCATGCTATGGAAAAGTGATTCTTCCTGCACACTCGGTGGAAAAACCGCAACATGTTCTATTTTTAGGTGGATTCCATGCGGATGGTTTCCATTGCAGTCAATGTAAACCGTTCAACCCGCTGCCCTTCTGCAATTGACATTGCGGAAAGGTAGCGGATTCCGCATCATCGCCTAGCGACAGCGCAGGAAAAAAAATTGCCGCGACCATCCGCAGTACAGAATAAATCAAAAGTAAATGGATGGGATTTTCAGAATCAGCGGCACAAATACCCAAAACAGGATCTACAATTCTGGGCACCATGAAAATATTTTTTTTGTTCCCCAGTGTAAGAGAGGGTCCACTGCTTTGGACCTCCACCAGTTAGCTGTTTGCCCGGCCTGCTGTCACTGTGTACGTAGTCGGAGGCAAACAGCTCCATACACTTTGCAGTGGGCCAGGTTGGTATTGTATGGAATGTTCCTATTGAATTCAAAGCTAGACAACCCCTATACTACAAAATACACTGAAAATAATCAAAACTGGGGATAGGAAAGTGGGATGGGGAAGAGGACCACTATAATCTGTCGTAGGAAATCTGGTCTAGAGACCTTCACAAGTTGGGTGCCATTTGTAGAGGTCTCACTGTAGTTTGTACGGATAATGAAGATATGTGGACATTTGATGGGAAATCTGGAATGTCTAGGCATAGGTGATAACATGAAAATTGGGGCAATTACTTATTTCCCGTACAGTGACACCTTAATTTGACCTTCTACTTTAGTAGGTTGTTCTGAAAAAAAGCACAAATCTGTGCAGCTGCAGCCGGTAACAAGGTAGATTCAGCTTCTAAGGATCTAAACTTTCAAAAGAAACAACAAATAAAACGTCTGCGGACAGCGCTCAGCGGCTGCCGCTGATTTAATAAATCTCCTTTGGGCTACAATGCAATTAAAAGAGAGAAAGCAGACCTTCCTTGTACAAGGCTAATAAATCAGTCTATGACCAGACTTCAGACATAGACAACATGACTTAGAGACTCAGCCGGGGTGTTGTGATCCAAAGCTGTGCCAGTTATTCCATGCCAGGGCTGCCAACCTCTGTAGCCTTCTTTATGTTGGATTTTGATAGGATTTTAGTTATATTCTTCAGTGCTGTGCAAAGGTTTTAAGCAGGTGTGGAAAAAATGCTGTAAAATGAGAATGTTTTCAAAAATTGGAGTGTTTGATTGTTGTCAATTAACAAAATGCAAAGGGAATGAACAAAAGAGAAATCCAAATCAAATCAATGTTTGGTGCGACCAATTTATGCCTTCAAACAGCATCAGGTCTTCTAGGTATACTTGCACACAGGTTTGGAAGGAACTCGAAGGGAAGTTTTTCCAAACATCTTGGAGAATTAACTACAGATCTCTTGTGGATGTCGGCTTGCTCAAATCGTTCTGTCTTTTTATGCTATCCCAGACAAGACTGGATGATGTTGGTAACAGGACTCTGTGGAGGCGGATCATCACTTCCAGGACTCCTTGTTCTTCTTCACACTAAATATAGTTCTTAATGAGATTGGCTGGATGTTTAGGGTTGTTGTCCTGCTGCAGAATACAATTAGTGCCAATCAGACGCCTCCCTGATGGTACTGCATGATGGATAAGTATTTGCCCATACTTCTCAGCATTGAGGACACCATTAATCCGGACCAAATCCCCAACTCCATTTGCTGAAATGCAACCCCAAACTTGTAGGAACCCTCCACCATGCTTCACTGCTGCCTGCAGACACTCATTATTGTACCGCTCTCCACCATGCTTCACTGCTGCCTGCAGACACGCATTATTGTACCGCTCTCCATCATCTTTACTGCTGTCTGCAGACACTCATTATTGTCCCACTCTCCACCATGCTTCACTGCTGCCTGCAAACACTCATTATTGTACCATTCTCCACCATGCTTCACTGCTGTCTGCAGACACTCATTATTGTACCGCTCTCCACCATGATTCACTGCTGCCTGCAGACACTCATTATTGTACCACTCTCCACCATGCTTCACTGCTGCCTGCAGACACTCATTATTGTACCGCTCTCCACCATGCTTCACTGCTGCCTGTAGACACTCATTATTGTACCACTCTCCACCATGCTTCACTGCTGCCTGCAAACACTCATTATTGTACCATTCTCCACCATGCTTCACTGCTGCCTGCAAACACTCATTATTGTACCATTCTCCACCATGCTTCACTGCTGTCTGCAGACACTCATTATTGTACCGCTCTCCACCATGCTTCACTGCTGTCTGCAGACACTCATTATTGTACCGCTCTCCACCATGATTCACTGCTGCCTGCAGACACTCATTATTGTACCACTCTCCACCATGCTTCACTGCTGCCTGCAGACACTCATTATTGTACCGCTCTCCACCATGGTTCACTGCTGCCTGTAGACACTCATTATTGTACCGCTCTCTACCATGCTTCACTGCTGCCTGCAGACACTCATTATTGTACCGCTCTCTACCATGCTTCACTGCTACCTGCAGACACTCATTATTATACCGCTCTCCACCATGCTTCACTGCTGCCTGTACTCACGCATTATTGTACCGCTCTCCACCATGCTTCACTGCTGCCTGCAGACACTCATTATTGTACCGCTCTCCACCATGCTTCACTGTTCCCTGCAGATAGTCATTATTGTACCGCTCTCCACCATGCTTTACTGTTCCCTGCAGACACTCATTATTGTACTGCTCTCCACCCTGCTTCACTGCTCCCTGCAGACACTCATTATTGTACTGCTCTCCACCATGCTTCACTGTTTCCTGCAGACACTCATTATTGTACCGCTCTCCACCATGCTTTACTGTTCCCTGCAGACACTCATTATTGTACCGCTCTCCACCATGCTTCACTGCTCCCTGCAGACACTCATTATTGTACCGCCCTCCACCATGCTTCACTGTTCCCTGCAGACACTCATTATTATACCGCTCTCCAGACATTCAGCAAACAAACTGCCTTCTGTTACAGCTAAATATTTCAAATTTTGACTCATCAGCCCAAGAGCACCTGCTGACATTTTTCTGCACTCCAGTTCCTATGTTTTTGTACATAGTTGAGTCACTTGGCCTTGTTTCTGCAATAAAGCTTTGGCTTTTTGGCCACAATTCCTCCATAAAGACCACTTTTAGCCAGACTTCTCCGAAGAGTAGATGGCTGTACCTGGGTTCCACTGGTTTCTACCAGTTCTGAGCTGATGGCACTGCTCGGCATCTTCCAATTTCGATGGAAAGTAAATATGATGTGTCTTTCTCTACTAACCAAAATTACATACCCAGTGTGCAGATGATTGGTAAAATTAAAAATTTTATTGTATCTATCAAAGCTACAACTAAGGGCAGTACGTCTGAAACCTGTCAGATGCTTGCTGGTATTTGCACATTTGATGGAGCAGTTTTTGATGGATTCAATAAAATTTAGAATTTTATCCATCACCTGCGCACTGAATATGTAAATTTGGTTGAACGAGTCTACTGTTCCTTGCAGGCTTGTTTGGTGGATTTTTCCCATGCGGTATTCACGCTGGCTTCCTTCCTCCCTCAATACTCGTCTTTTATCTGTTTACTTGGCCGACCACTGTATTTGCAGACCTCTACGTTGCCCGTTTCTTTGTGCTTCTTCAAAAGAAGTTGAACAGCACATCTTGATACCCCAGTCTGCTTTGGCTGGTAGAGACCTTACTGATGCAGTATAACTACCTTGTGTCTTGTTGCTGTGCTCAGTCCTGCCATGGTCTATGACCTGTCTATGAAACTGTCTTCCACAACCTCAACTGTGTACCGGATTTTGGCAGTTCTTTACCCAGTTTTAAGCCTCCTACACAGCTGTTTCTATTTTAGTTAATGACTTTATTTAAACCTACGTATGAAAATGATGATCATTATCACCTGTTTGGTATGATTGGTTTATCGTACACTTGACTATACTCCTACAAGTGGGCAAGTGTACCTAGAAGAATTGATTCTTTTTTTAATGCACGCTTCTAAAAGAAGCAATGGGTTCCTATAGAAGCGTTCATATGCACAGAATTTGAAGTGCAAAACAGCCAGTCAATCGAAGCTGCTACGAAACGTGCAACTATGTGCTATCTTTTTTCGGTGCGCATTTTGCAGGATTTTATATTGACTCCTATGGGAGCAGGAGTTAATAGAAATTCCTGCGCAGGGATTAGCTTCCCAGCTGCTTACAACAGGGCATTTATAAGGTGATTCTGGCCAGAAGCATCTTTTAAATGTTCTGCTGTTAACCCCTTAGTCCCCACGGGGATGAGGGGACTCCCTGAGGGTTCCGTTAATCCCCGCAGGGAGTCCCCTCATCACTGAACACTATGACAGCACTGTCATAGTGTTCAGTGAAGAGGGGACTGCAGCAGGATGAAAGAATCCCCCGCCACAGCTGTGGCAGAGGATCACGATGGTATCCCATTGCTTTCAATGGGGCTGGCGCTGCTGCCGCCCCAATCAAAGCAATGGGATGAAAGCAACCCCGCAGGGATTTTCGGGGAAGCGCTTAAAATGTAAGCCCTTCCCTAAAAATAAGCCCTAGCTGCTTGAAAAAAAATAATAATAATACATCACCTCTCCAGCATTGTCCAGCTCCTGCAGGTATTCACCCTGGCTCTGCTGCACTGTTCTAAAGCATTTTCTATTGGCCGAGGATTTTAAAATCCCCGCCTCCTGAAAGCACTGCCTTTGATTGACTGAGCGCTGTGACCAATCAGAGGAAGAGGATTCTCTTATCCCAGCGGGGAGTCCCCTCATCCCTGAACACTGTGACAGAGCTGTGTGTGTGACAGTGTTCAGTGATGAGGGAACCTTCTACAAGCGCAGCTGCTCCAGTGAATGGGCAAAGTCTCATGTGCTGCGCATATGAAAGTTTGCCAATTCACGTGTTTTGCGCTAATGCGTGGAGTGCATTTTTTTTGTGCAGATAGGCGCTCAAAAAAGCACGATCGTCTGACCGAGCCCTTATATTACAGCATTTTTCCACACCTGCCTAAAACTTTTGCAAAGTCCTGTACATGAAAAAGAATTCATGTATTTAACTGCTGTCGTGTGGGCAGCGACCTTGTTGCTATAGTTATTGCTACAGTTACCACAACCACTGATTGCATTGTATTTAGAGATGTGGCAGCGCCAAACAGCAGATAGCATGGCGACTTTCAGCCGAGCTACACTCATTGAATAGTGTGGCTGCTGCTAGGTCTCTCTCACCCGAGCGTATGCTCGCTGCGTTCTACGCAGTACGAAATACCACAAACTTTAATTTGTGGTAGCGCGCAAAAAAAACATGCAAAAAAAATCACGGTTTGTCCTATCTTGGCGCGCATTACACACACATACACAACGAGATAGGCTATGGGTATTAGGCGCATGGAGGATGCTACGTGCAGGTACGCATGTACATGCCTTCTCGCCGTGAAAACTATTCCCGTAATACATATGAACATACGCCCATGTGAAAGAGGCTAAATGCATGATTTTTGCAAGATGTTGATACATCAAGGGGGGCCTCGTATTTGCGTAATCGCATATACGCTCGCTATCGCAAAATTTATATGCGCTGTGCAGGGCACACTATTGCGGGCTATAGCACCCGACGAATGGGGGCCTTCAGTGTGCACCAAAGTAGAGCATGTTTTTTTGAAATGTGCACGGAAAAAAAACAACATATGAAGGAACCCATTGAAATTAATGGTACTATTTGCTGCGCATTCGGCGTGCAGATTTACAGCTGCAAATGTGACCGCCCTAAAGAGAACACACGCATTCATATTGAAATTGTTGCCTTCTAATCAAAGCCCCTCATACAGATCTCATTCTGATACGTGCATGTAAGACCCAAAACAATAAGGCTGGGCTCACACTGGGCGGATTCCGAGCGGAAATCTCACGGTTTGGCCGCAGTGAAAAACTGCGAGATTTCCGCTGGGAATCCGCTGCTTCAAAACCTGTGGCACTTAGCCATGGGTTTTGAAGCGGCCTGGCCGCTCACTTTTCCTCTGCGGCCAGCGCTCCCAAAGAGGAGAGCGTGGCCGCAAAGGAAGAAAAAAAATGAACATGCTGCGGCCGGCAAATCCGCGCAACAGCGCCAGCTTCTGCTGGCTGTGCCGCGGCGGATTCGCCATCCCGTGTGGACGAGATTTCTGAGAAATCGTCACATGGCTGGCTAATCCCGGGATTAGCGGCCGCCCAGTGTGAGCCCAGCCTCAATGTAATATATTTGCTCACAATAATGTAATTTATTACCCTAGGCCACATGTACACTGGCATTTCTGGCTTTCTTCTCAGCTGCCATTGATGCCATTTCTTCGGAGCAGAAGGACGTGGAGCTTGGAATGCCATCGGGCTTTGTTGTTGTGTGTACTATTCACAATCATAGTAACATAGTATGTAAGGCTGAATGAAGACAATGTCCATCTAGTCCAGCCTGTCTATCCTCCTGTGTTGATCCAGAGGAAGGCAAAAAAACCCAAGGGCAGAAGCCAATTAGCCCTTTTGGGGAAAAAATTCCTTCCTGACTCCCTAATGGCAATCAGACTGTTCCCTGGATCAACCCCTAATAGTTCCTACCTGCCTGTATACCCGGATTGACAATTAACCTAAGATTTATATCCTATAATGTCCTTCCTCTCCAGAAAGACATCAAGTCCCACTTCCTCCAGGAGAGAGTTCCACAGTCTAACTGCTCTTACAGTAAAGAATCCCCTTCTATGTTGGTGATGAAACCTACTTTCCTCTAATCGTAGCGGATGCCCTCTTGTTACCGTCGTGGTCCTGGGTATAAACAGATCCTTGGAGAGATCCGTGTGTTGTCCCCTCATGTATTTATACATAGTAATTTGATCACCCCTTAGCCGTCTTTTTTCTAGAGTAAATAGTCCCAATTTGGATAGCCTCTCTGGGTATTCCAGTCCCGTCATTCCCTGTATTAGTTTAGTTGCTCTTCTTTGCACCCCCTCAAGCACTGTGACATCTTTCCTGAGCACCGGTGACCAGAGCTGTACGCAGTATTCCATGTGAGGCCTGACAAGTGCCTTATATAATGGAAGGATAATGTTCTCATCCTTCGCCCCTATACCTCTTTTAATGCACCCCAAGACTTTATTTGCCTTTGCAGCAGCTGACTGGCATTGGTTACTCCAGTTTAGTCTACTATCCCCTAATACCCCCAGATCCTTTTCCATATCACTTTTCCCTAGTGGTACCCCATTAAGTGAATATTGGTGACATCCGTTTCTCCTGCCCATGTGCATAGTCTTACATTTTTCAACATTGAACTTCATTTGCCATTTTTCTGCCCAAATACCCAGCTTATCTAGGTCAGTTTGTAGCCGCACATTGTCCTCCATTGCATTAATTATATTGTATAATTTTGTGTAATCTGCAAATATTGATATTTTGCTGTGCAGTCCCTCTATCAGGTCATTGATAAATATGTTGAACAGAGTGGGGCCTAATACTGGACCCTGTGGCACCCCGCTAGCGACTGTGGTCCAATCAGAGTACGAACCATTTATTACCACCCTCTGCTTTCTATCATTGAGCCAATTTTTTACCCACTTACACACGTTTTCGCCCAGTCTGAGCTGCCTCATTTTGTATATTAGCCTATTATGTGGCACGGTGTCAAAGGCTTTAGAGAAGTCCAGATATACGAGATCAATAGATTCTCCCAGGTCCAGCCTAGAGCTTACTTCATCGTAGAAACTGATCAGATTTGTCTGACATGAGCGACCCTTCATGAATCCATGCTGGTGAGGAGTTATTCCCTTCTTCTCCTTGAGGTACTCATCGATGGCGTCTCTCAGAATCCCCTCGAAATTTTTTTCCCGTTACTGAAGTGAGACTTACTGGCCTGTAGTTACCAGGCTCACTTTTGCTCCCTTTTTTCTAAATTGGAACCACGTTGGCAATGCGCCAATCCAATGGTACAACACCGGTCTTGATAGTGTCTAGAAATATTTGATATAGCGGCCTAGCTATCTCGTCACTTAGTTCCCTTAGTATCCTTGGGTGTAATCCATCTGGGCCCGGCGATTTATCTATTTTAGTCTTCTTTAGTCGCTTCCGCACCTCCTCCTGCGTTAGGTATGAGATATTTTGTGATGGGTTAATTTTATTCCCCTGCATCTCATGTGGCATTTCCTTTTCGTTTGTGAATACACTTGAGAAGAAACTGTTTAGTAGATTTGCTTTCCCTTCGTCATCATCAATGATTTCTCCTGCATTATTTTTTAAAGGGCCAGTGCTCTCCCTGCAAATCCTTTTGCTGTTAATATAGTTGAAAAATAGCTTTGGGTTGTTTGTGCTCTCTTTGGCGATCAGTCTTTCTGCTTCCTCCTTGGCAGTTTTGATCTTATCTTTGCATATTTAGTTTTTTTCCTGTATGATTTTAGCGCTTCTTCGCTGCCTTGTTGCTTTAGTAGTTTGAACGCTTTCTTTTTTTCGTTTATTGCCCCTCTTACCGTCTTATCGAGCCACATTGGTTTCCTTTTAGTTGAGTTTCTTTTATTTTTAAAGGGAATGAACTGCTCACATGAGGTGATTAGGATCCTTTTAAACTTTTCCCATTTGTCCTCTGTACCATTATTTTTGAGGATGTTGTCCCAATTAATGTTACCGATAGTAGTTCTAAGCTCATCAAATTTTGCTTTACCAAAGTTTAGTTTCTTTGTCACTCCCTGATAAGGCTTCCTATTCATTGACAGCTGGAAATTGATCATATTGTGGTCACTGTTCCCCAAGTGCCCCTCAACCTGCACCCCCATTATTCGGTCCAGTTTGTTAGTTAGTACTAGGTCCAGAATGGCCCTCCCTCTTGTTGGTTCCTGTCGATCTGTATTTATGAGTCACAGGGTGAGTGTATGCACAGAAACAATTGCAATAGAGCTCAGTGATCCATGGGATGTGCTTCTTAGTTTCCTAAATAATAAGCCTATTAGCCTCTGTTTTCAGTATGGAATATCAGAGATCTGCATGATATCACAAAGTAACAAAATTTTTAAAAATCTTGTTATTTGTATGGCGTCAACTTTTTCCGCAGCACTTTCAGGTAATTTATTTATTACCCCTCCCCCCCACTCCCTTCAAGCTGGGTACTCATTTTACCGACCTCAGAAGGATGGGAGGCTGAGTCAACCTTGAGCCGGCTACCTGAACCAGGCGGGAATTGAACTTGCAACCTTCATAGACACAAGGGATGCTAAGAGTATACTAGAAATAATAAATCAGTGGCTGTTTTGTACATAAGTCTGAATTTTCTTCCATATTGTTGGACCCAAGCAGAAAATTCCGACAGTGAACAGTTTAAGGGGTCGTTCTATTTTATAAGGGACAACATGCTGTTATATGTAAGTGAGGTCTTAGTGGAACATATGGCAAATCACACTTTATAGATACCAAGAAAAATGGCATGCTGGGTCACAGCAAGAGGAAAGGGGGCAGAAAAGTCACCTGTCGGAACTGGCAAATTTTTACTTTTATTTATCTAGAGCACTTTGGAAAAATAATCTACTCAGTTGTTATAAGAAAATACAACTTTGTATCACAGTAACAGTATAGTGACAGAGTACAACTACAACTTTGTATCATAGTAACAGTATAGTAACAGAGTACAACTACAAATGTGTATCATAGTAACAGTATAGTAACATAGTACAACTACAACTCTGTATCACAGTAACAGTATAGTAACATAGTACAACTACAACTTTGTATCATAGTAACAGTATAGTAACATAGTACAACTACAACTTTGTATCTCAGTAACAGTATAGTGACATAGTACAACTACAACTTTGTATCTCAGTAACAGTATAGTAACAGAGTACAACTACAAATGTGTATCATAGTAACAGTATAGTAACAGAGTACAACTACAAATGTGTATCATAGTAACAGTATAGTAACATAGTACAACTACAACTCTGTATCATAGTAACAGTATAGTAACAGAGTACAACTACAAATGTGTATCATAGTAACAGTATAGTAACAGAGTACAACTACAACTCTGTATCATAGTAACAGTATAGTAACATAGTACAACTACAACTCTGTATCATAGTAACAGTATAGTAACAGAGTACAACTACAAATGTGTATCATAGTAACAGTATAGTAACAGAGTACAACTACAACTTTGTATCATAGTAACAGTATAGTAACAGAGTACAACTACAACTCTGTATCATAGTAACAGTATAGTAACATAGTACAACTACAACTTTGTATCATAGTAACAGTATAGTAACATAGTACAACTACAACTCTGTATCATAGTAACAGTATAGTAACAGAGTACAACTACAAATGTGTATCATAGTAACAATATAGTAACAGAGTACAACTACAACTGTGTATCATAGTAACAGTATAGTAACATAGTACAACTACAACTTTGTATCATAGTAACAGTATAGTACCAGAGTACAACTACAACTCTGTATCATAGTAACAGTATAGTAACATAGTACAACTACAACTTTGTATCATAGTAACAGTATAGTAACAGAGTACAACTACAACTTTGTATCATAGTATCAGTATAGTAACATAGTACAACTACAACTCTGTATCATAGTAACAGTATAGTAACATAATACAACTACAACTCTGTATCATAGTAACAGTATAGTAACATAGTACAACTACAACTCTGTATCATAGTAACAGTATAGCGACATACTACAACTACAACTTTGTATCTCAGTAACAGTATAGTAACATAGTACAACTACAACTTTGTATCATAGTATCAGTATAGTAACATAGTACAACTACAACTCTGTATCATAGTAACAGTATAGTAACATAATACAACTACAACTTTGTATCTCAGTAACAGTATAGTAACATAGTACAACTACAACTCTGTATCATAGTAACAGTATAGTAACAGAGTACAACTACAAATGTGTATCATAGTAACAGTATAGTAACAGAGTACAACTACAACTCTGTATCATAGTAACAGTATAGTAACATAGTACAACTTTGTATCATAGTAACAGTATAGTAACATAGTACAACTACAACTTTGTATCATAGTAACAGTATAGTAACATAGTACAACTTTGTATTATAGTAACAGTATAGTAACAGAGTACAACTACAACTTTGTATCTCAGTAACAGTATAGTAACATAGTACAACTTTGTATCATAGTAACAGTATAGTAACATAGTACAACTACAACTTTGTATCATAGTAACAGTATAGTAACATAGTACAACTTTGTATTATAGTAACAGTATAGTAACATAGTACAACTACAACTTTGTATCATAGTAACAGTATAGTAACAGAGTACAACTTTGTATTATAGTAACAGTATAGTAACATAGTACAACTACAACTTTGTATCATAGTAACAGTATAGTAACATAATACAACTTTGTATCATAGTAACAGTATAGTAACATAGTACAACTACAACTCTGTATCATAGTAACAGTATAGTAACATAGTACAACTACAACTTTGTATCATAGTAACAGTATAGCGACATACTACAACTACAACTTTGTATCATAGTAACAGTATAGTAACATAGTACAACTACAACTCTGTATCATAGTAACAGTATAGTAACATAGTACAACTACAACTTTGTATCTCAGTAACAGTATAGTAACATAGTACAACTACAACTCTGTATCATAGTAACAGTATAGTAACATAGTACAACTACAACTCTGTATCATAGTAACAGTATAGCGACATACTACAACTACAACTTTGTATCATAGTAACAGTATAGTAACATAGTACAACTACAACTCTGTATCATAGTAACAGTATAGTAACATAGTACAACTACAACTCTGTACCATAGTAACAGTATAGTAACATAGTACAACTACAACTTTGTATCTCAGTAACAGTATAGTAACATAGTACAACTACAACTCTGTATCATAGTAACAGTATAGTAACATAGTACAACTACAACTTTGTATCATAGTAACAGTATAGTAACATAGTACAACTACAACTCTGTATCATAGTAACAGTATAGTAACATAGTACAACTACAACTTTGTATCATAGTAACAGTATAGTAACATAGTACAACTACAACTGTGTATCATAGTAACAGTATAGTAACATAGTACAACTACAACTGTGTATCATAGTAACAGTAAGCCCAAAAACGACATATGTCTATCCAGTTCAGCCTGTTTCCATCCAATGTTGATCCAGAGGAAGGCAATAAAACCCAATATATTTTATTATTTAAGAAGAATTGCGAGAATAATTCGATAACCCCTTTGCATATTAAACAAGTTGACCGAAGAAGACACTGTTCCTATACCCTATTAGAAAAGATGGATGTCACAGAGAAGAGTCCCCTGTTCAGGTCCCACTCCCTCCTCTAAGAGTCAGAAAAGTAAATTTGAACTGTCATTGCATTACATGGGTGGCCAGTCTTCTGGTTGGCTATCATGCCTTTGTATATCCCTTTTTGGGAATATAGAGTGAGGTACCCCGCTCGGGACTGCCCTCTATGAACCAGAATGAAAAGTATTCTGTAAGACTTTTTTGTCTTCTGGTGGGCTTAAGTAGTTCTTGAATTACAAGGACAGCCAGTCCGTCATGTAATCAAAATCAGCTGTTTGCATCGTTTTCCGGGACTGAAACCCAGGATGATTGACTGATCTCCGTGGAGTGTGCATTTTGAAGGGGGCTGTATGCGATGGAGCAAGCCCTTTAGTAAGTTGTTATTGGAGAATTTTATGTAAATAAAGGAGGAGTCCTAATTTCATGATCCTCACCTATTATGAGTGGCTACAAGGTGTGTCTGTAGCTTGGGAGGACCCAACATGTTTACGTATTACATAGAGAGCTCATTGTTTTTTAATGGACCCTGTGTAGTGCTTACATTCTCCTGTGGAGGTGCTGCAGGAGAATTGAACACTTGCTGTTTTCCTTCCCCCTATAGATTACAGTGGATCACTGGGACCTCCTGTGAACATCTTATTGTTGGAGACCCTTCCAATGTCCAGTTTAGATGGAATGATTTGTTCAGAAAATAGTTCAAATGAACAAAAATTAATCGTTCAGTTTTAACGCCTGCAAATGACCGAACCGCCATTTCAACCGGCATAAAAACCAGCGCCAAATCGGGCACTTATCGTGCTATTTAAACACTGATCGTTCAGTGTTTCACGTGGAATGGGAACGATAAGGGCCTGAGGCCTGAGCAGTTCTCAATGAGAATCATGCAATTTAACCAGTTTGCCCGAGAGCAAATGAGCTGATGATGATGTCATCAGCTCGTTCCGTTGGGCAAATGAGATTCGTGAGATTCTCGGCCATGTAAAAGGGCCCTAACAAAAGGGAGTTTCCAATGTGGAAAGGAAAAAGCTTGATTACTAAATACCGCACCACAATTTTGTATAGATTCTATGTCCGGAGGTGCTAACTTTGGATACAATATTGTATCTATACTATTATGGGTTTTCCATTTGTAAGGCATGTCAGAAGGTGTGACTGTTGGTGGTGGCTTTGGGGTAATTTTTCATGTATCGATCATTTCAAAATATATTTTAAAAAAGAGATAAGCCGATGCACGGCCACTTCTCCGGTGAGAATGAGGAACGGGAGCCTGTTATTCTCTAGACCTGAGGTACTGGCTGCTGGACCGCTATCAAATATACTTTTCTGACATGACTGATGGACAAGTCATATCATTTTGGGGAGTACCCCTAAATGTATTAGGACAGGTGGGGCTGCACTCTAAAGGATAATATAGACTTTACTTTTCTGGTTTGGGTTTAATTACCTCTATTATTTGTCATTTGGGAATCAGGTGACCTAGTTTTAATTCAGAATATAATTCTCTTATTTAAATAGGCTGTAAGATTGTCTATAGGGAACACTTACCGTAATTATTGTCCTTTAATTAATGATCAGATGGAAAGATGAATGTTTTGTGGAATATGTAAAATATTTTAATGAGCACTAATGTGGACCAAAAATATTAGTTCACAACTATTTTTAGTTATGTATTGTTGTTAGTAGTAGTGGTAATTCCAGTAATATGTACCAATAAACTTGTGTACTTTCTTTCCATATGTATTTTATGTATATTTTTAGCCTTATGAATTGATGACTAAAAAGTTGTTTCACATCTATGTTGGGTATTCCACTCTCCTGCTATGTTCAGGGAGCAGGAAAAGGGAATCCCTGTGTCCGAATAGTTCTGTCTCCATCTCTGAACGGAACCAAACAGAACTGGGACTCGAATCCAGGAGCTTCTCTGCTCCATGCGGCGGCTCTACCTGCTGAGCTATCCAGCCTGTTGAACACTTCCCCTGCATAACCTTGTTTTTATCTGTAGCTCCTGCTCCTGATTGGCTCCACCCTGTTCCTTAGTGGGACTTCCTATAAAAGCCTGCTCCTTCCTCCAGTTCCTTGTGAGATTATTTTGCTCTAAGCCAGTAGTTAAGCTTTTCCTCCTGCTGCTCCTCCATACTGTTACTTGACATATCTACCTGTGTATCGACCTCTGGCTTCCCTGACTACACAACCCGCCTGCTTCTCTGTATTGTGAACTGATACCTATCCATGTACCGACCTGTGGCTTGCCCTGACAACGCTTCCAATCCATATAGATTGCTACAAGAGACCCCAACCCTGAACCGGATTGTTACAACTGGATGAACTACTTTGACTATAATGGGATCTGCCCACTCTCCACCCAGTTGCTTGGCTTTTGGGCGGAAGAAAAAGCTCGTTATGCAATGCCTTTTCTTTCAGTATCTCCAGCTGGACCTGTGATGGAACCTCCGATGGGAGGTTCTGACGCAGATGTGGAATCGGCCATATATCTACGAGACTAGGTTTGCTTTCTGGCCCTACTTTTTTGCAAATGGGTAGTCTAGGGTCCTAATAATATAATATGAGATTTACATAGTAAAATATTCCCAGCGCTGTGCCCCCAAGAAATCAGCAAGTGCATACGACGTGATCTTCAGAAGGCTCTGTGTGTAATGTAGTTTATTGGGTTCAAAGTGCTGACAGGTTCTGACAAGTACTCATTAAGGACTATTGATTTAGTAAGGATTTCTCATGAAACCAATTTAAAATAGTGTTGTGATGAGCTAATAACCCTTAAATTCTGTAATTCACAAAACAACCCCTAGGGGAACCACATATAGGATAGTCATCTCAGGGCAGAATATTGGGAAATCAGGTTGTTTTAAAAGCTGGTTGTTTCTGTTGACGGTGGAACTCACGTGACTGGTGCAACCAGTCAGAGGCTACAGGATCACTGTTCGGTACTCCTGGCATCATGGCTCCCAACATGTGAGCGTGGATGCCAGAGAACGGGCGGTGATGCTTTTGCCTCTGACTAGTTGCAGCGGTCACATGACTTCCACTGCCAGCAGAGACTGGCATCGTCGTGGGACACGGTGCAACATCTCCTGGGAGGAGAAGAGAGGGGAGTATGGTTTATTATTAGAGATGAGCGAGCATACTCGTCCGAGCTTGATGCTCGTTCGAGTATTAGGGTGCTCGAGATGCTCGTTACTTGAGACGAGCACCACGCGGTACTCGTCTCGATTAAATGAGCACTGACCATTGAATTCAATGGAGTCGGCAATACAGCCCGCTCCATAGAAAGCAATGGGCTGCCGGCGATCGCAGGATGAATTGTCGAGAAGGGCTTAAATATATAAGCCCTCCCCTGCAATTCATCCAGAAATGTGTAAAAATAAAAAAAAAATATACTCACCTTGTCCCGGCAGAACGATGTTAGCCCATTGAATTCAATGGAGCCGGCAATACAGCCCGACAATTCATCCTGCGATTGCCGGCAGCCCATTGCTTTCAATGGAGCCGGCTGTATTGCCGGCTCCATTGAATTCAATGGGCTAACATCGTTCTGCCGGGACAAGGTGAGTATATATTTTTTTTATTTTTACACATTTCTGGATGAATTGCAGGGAAGGGCTTATATATTTAAGCCCTTCCCGACAATTCATCCCCCGATCGCCGGCAGCCCATTGCTTTCTATGGAGCCGGCTGTATTGCCGGTTCCATTGAATTCAATGGGCTAACATCGTTCTTCTCTGCCACAGCTGTTACAGCTGTGGAGAGGAAAACGATCTTTATGCTGACAGTGTGTGTGGGGGGGTCTCACTCTTGCCACTATTGTGGCTCAATAGTGGGACCTGGGAACTTGAGATGCATCCCAACATGTAGCCCCTCGCCTGCCCTATCCGTTTCTGTGTCGTTCCCATCACTTTCTTGAATTTCCTAGGTTTTCACAAATGAAAACCTTAGCGAGCATCGGCGATATACAAAAATGCTCGAGTCACCCATTGACTTCAATGGGGTTCGTTACTCGAAACGAACTCTCGAGCATCACTGAAAGTTCGACTCGAGTAACGAGCACTCGAGCATTTTGGTGCTCGCTCATCTCTATTTATTATGCTATTTTATAACATCGCCATTTATTAAAAAAAATAGTTTTTTTTGTCAGGTGTTGGGATTAAATATAAGAATTGTTGGACAGATTTGCATTTTGTCTTCCGTCCAGCCCACATTCGCAAATGCAAATAAGGTAGATAGAACAATACCTCTGCAACGCCACCTATTGGAAGGCACCATTCCTGCAAGTCACTTGCAGGAATGCTGCTATCCAATAGGTGGTGCTGCACTGGTATTGTTCCATCTCCCTTATTTGCATATTACCCAGAGGAGCATGAATGGCCTTATAAATCTACTCACTCACTTCTGGGTGCTCTCCCTAAGGAGAAAAGATGGCGTTTCTGACCCTTAAAAAAGAAGATGGGAAGTTTGACATCAGAGGGTTGAAAACACAGCAGAATAAGGGCCATCATGGCGTAGAAACAAGCCCTGCGGCTGTTCCGGGGGTTAGGGTTCATTTTCATGAGCGTAAGTGTATTCTGAAATATGCTGATTTCCTTTGTATTTGCGCATGCTCATTAAATTCCATGGCTATTTTGGTGTGTAATACACACCAAGATAGGACAAACTGCAGGTTTTTGTAAGCGTGAAAGCTGCGAATTAACCCATTGAAATCAATGGATTTTATTCATTGTGTATTCAGTGCGTATAAAATACGTTTGTGCGAATGAACCCTTACAGAGTAAGGGGTTCTCGGCTCGTTCATGTATCCTTTCCCAAAACGTGGTGTGAGCTTCTAGAGGGATTCCCTTTTCCTACAGGCACTAGAACATTAGCAAACAAGGGAAAAAAGTAAGTGGGTTATTTTTGCAAAGAGATTACGCGGGTGATGACGTGCCAAGCTCCCCTGTGCCCGCTTGGCTATTGTGGCACTGTGAAGAGCCTAGGAGGGGGACTCATATGTATTCTAGCTTTGGGGTGGCCTCCATCTGTGCAAGTGTGAACGAGATATTCATTGCAAAAGGCATCTTGTGGTATAATGGCAGAGAACAGCAAGCGAGCTCGTAGTCTGCTGGGCTTCATGGCAAAGATTCCCACTAATCATCTGCTGGGAACAACAGCGAGCACAATAATAAACAGCTTCGGTAAACCTTGATCTTCCTGTTTACTTTCTGTACGTATTTGTACTGCATCTTTCACCACTAATTAATACGGCGTGGTAAATATGACAGGGTCATCCTCTGTTCTCTGTGGGTTTAATACACATTTTGTTTATTTTCTTCATGGAGACCTTGAAGAATTAATAGAAATAACCACATTCACACGTGGCATGAGATTAGGAAGCAGAATACTTGTGATGCGAGGCGCTATTATTGTAAACCCTTCTTGCAATCTGCCAATGCAGACAATGGGGGATATTTACAAAGTCAATTGCAAAAGAAGTCTGGCTCAAATTGCAACAAAAATAATGACTACGGGTGGACGCTCACTGGCGTTTTTTTCTCCACTGCGCTGCGAGAGTAAAATTAAAGTCTCGCAGCGCAGTGCGAGAAAAAAGCCGGCATCACGCCGGGATATCGGCAGTCTCTTCAATGGGGCCAGCGGCAGCAGCGCTAGCCCCATTGAAAAGAGAAGCAGAATGCCGGGACTTCGGGGACCGCGGGGATGAAGGAATCCTCTGCCACAGCTGACACTGCTGCCTATCCCATTGAAAGCAATGGTTTCTGCCAAGCCCCACGGAAAGATTATCGGGGAAGGGCTTGAAATATAAGCCCTTCCCCGATAATCAGCAAAAAGTGTGTAAAAATTTTTTTTAAAAAGTTACTCACCTCTCCAGCGCTCAGACGCGTCCTCCTGGTGGCTCCCCTGCACTGCTATTAAGCTCTTTCAGCAGTCAGGGATTTAAAAATCCTCGCCTCCTGAAAGGGCTCTGCAGATTGGCTGAGGGCTCAGCCAATAGCAGCTACTGCTTAGCTATTGGCTGAGCGCTCAGCCAATCACACATAGCTTCCGCGGGGATGAAGGAAACTCCTGCCACTACTGTCACAGCTGTGGCAGAAGTCCGCGGCATTCTTCCTATGTTTTCAATGGGGCTAGCGCTGCTGTTGCTGGCCCCATTGAAAGCACTAGCGATATGCCGGTTCTATACCGGCCTCTTTCTTGCGCTGCGAGGCGAGAGTTTTCTCGTGCTCTCGCAGCGCAAGAAAGAAAATATCGCTAGTGAGTGTCCACCCTTATAGTCAGAGACAAAAGTACCCACCTATCATAGGCTCCCATGTTGCCGCTCACACATATTGCGTGAAATGCACGTGTAAGAAAAATTGCAGTATGTTCTGTCTTGGCACGTATTATGCATGCATACATGCTCAGATGGTGATTGGTGGCACGGAGCAAGTACACAGTGTCATTGCTTACTTGCTGTGTTCTGCGCTCATGCGTCTCACAGGCCTTACAGTATTCACCTTTATTTTGCCCCGGCATGCTGGATATCAGATTCCAGGTCAAGTTCTGCCTAATCAGTGTTTAGAGTTTAAAACTATTTCTGTTTTTGTTTGTCCACACTGTTTTAGAGGATTGATCACAAATTCTTATTGGGATTGAGATCTGGGGAGTTTCCTGGCTATGGACCCAAAATTTCAATGTTTTGTGTTGGTTGGGAGACGCTGCTGTTGGATGGTTGGGAGACGTTGCTCTTGGATGGTTGGGAGATGTTGCTCTTGGATGGTTATGAGAAGTTGCTCTTGGATGGTTGGGAGAAGTTGCTCTTGGATGGTTGGGGGACGTTACTCTTGGATGGTTGGGAGAAGTTGCTCCTGGATGTTTGGGAGAAGTTGCTCTTGGATTTTTAGGAGAAGTTGCTCCTGGATAGTTGGGAGAAGTTGCTACTGGATGGTTGGGAGAAGTTGCTCTTGGATGGCTGGGAGAAGTTGCTTCCGTTCCGACCCTGATGTAGCCCTGCCTTGACAGCTGGCATGGGCTGGAAAACCCCTTTAAGTTAATTTTCATGGCAAGGAATGATTGACGTTCATCAGTCTTCTTAACAATCGAGAGGTATTGTAAATTGCCACAATAAAACCTGAAGCAGTAAAGTTTGCGAAAAGCAAAATTAGTGTAAGTCTCAAAATTTTTGGCCACAACTGTACACAACGTGTGCCAAATCCATTAGGTGTTTCAATCCCTTTTTAATGTTTTCTTAGACAGTTTTGTCTAGAAAAACAAGTTTAGCTAAGCAGAATAGGAAAACGCACAAGATTTCTTAATGGTGTACGCCGTTATTTTGGACATAACATATTGGTGCAAAGTAAGCCAGTCAAGTGTGTTGGTTGGGAGACGCTGCTGTTGGATGGTTGGGAGATGTTGCTCTTGGATGGTTGGGAGACGTTGCTCTTGGATGGTTATGAGAAGTTGCTCTTGGATGGTAAGGAGAAGTTGCTCCTGGATGGTTGGGAGACGTTGCTCCTGGATGGTTGGGAGACGTTGCTCCTGGATGGTTGGGAGACATTGCACCTGGATGGTTGGTAGACATTGCTCTTGGATGGTTGGGAGACGTTGCTCTTAGTTGGTTATGAGAAGTTGCTTTTGGATGGTTGGGAGAAGTTGCTCTTGGTTGTTTGGGAGACGTTGCTCCTGGATGGTTGGGAGAAGTTGCTCCTGGATGGTTGGGAGATGTTGCTCTTGGATGGTTGGGAGACGTTGCTCTTGGATGGTTGGAAGACGTTGCTCCTGGATGGTTGGGAGACGTTGCTCCTGGATGGTTGGGAGACGTTGCTCCTGGATAGTTGGGAGACGTTGCTGTTGGATGGTTGGGAGACTGCTCTTGGATGGTTGGGAGACATTGCTCTTGGATGGTTATGAGAAGTTGCTCTTGGATGGTTGGGAGAAGTTGCTCTTGTATGGTTGAGAGATGTTGCTCCTGGATAGTTAGTAGACATTGCTCCTGGATGGTTGGGAGACATTGCACCTGGATGGTTGGGAGACGTTGCTCTTGGATGGTTGGGAGACGGTGCTCTTGGATGGTTGGGAGACGGTGCTCTTGGATGGTTGGGAGAAGTTGCTCTTGGATGGTTGGGAGACGTTGCTCTTGGATGTTTGGAAGATGTTGCTCCTGGATGGTTGGGAGACGTTGCTGTTGGATGGTTGGGAGATGTTGCTCTTGGATGGTTGGGAGATGTTGCTCTTGGATGGTTATGAGAAGTTGCTCTTGGATGGTTGGGAGAAGTTGCTCTTGGATGATTGGGAGACGGTGCTCTTGGATGGTTGGGAGACGGTGCTCTTGGATGGTTGGGAGACGGTGCTCTTGGATGGTTGGGAGAAGTTGCTCTTGGATGGTTGGGAGACGTTGCTCTTGGATGGTTGGAAGATGTTGCTCCTGGATGGTTGGGAGACGTTGCTGTTGGATGGTTGGGAGATGTTGCTCTTGGATGGTTGGGAGATGTTGCTCTTGGATGGTTATGAGAAGTTGCTCTTGGATGGTTGGGAGAAGTTGCTCTTGGATGGTTGGGAGACGTTGCTCCTGGATGGTTGGGAGATGTTGCTCCTGGATGGTTTGGAGACGTTGCACCTAGATGGTTGGGAGACGTTGCTCTTGGATGGTTGGGAGACGTTGCTCTTGGATGGTTGGGAGACGTTGCTCTTGGATGGTTGGGAGACGTTGCTCTTGGATGGTTGGGAGAAGTTGCTCTTGGATGGTTGGGAGAAGTTGCTCTTGGATGGTTGGGAGAAGTTGCTCTTGGATTTTTGGGAGAAGTTACTCCTGGATGGTTGGGAGAAGTTGCTCCTGGATGGTTGGGAGAAGTTGCTCTTGGATGACTGGGAGAAGTTGCTTCCGTTCCGACCCTGATGTAGCCCTGCCTTGACAGCTGGCATGGGCCGAAAAACCCCTTTAAGTTAATTTTCATGGCAAGGAATGATTGAAGTTCATCACTCTTCTTAACAATCGAGAGGTATTGTAAATTGCCACAATAAAACCTGAAGCAGTAAAGTTTGTGAAAAGCAAAATTAGTGTAAGTCTCAAAGTTTTTGGCCACAACTGTACACAACGTGTGCCAAATCCATTAGGTGTTTCAATCCCTTTTTAATGTTTTCTTAGACAGTTTTGTCTAGAAAAACAAGTTTAGCTAAGCAGAATAGGAAAACGCACAAGATTTCTTAATGGTGTACGCCGCTATTTTGGACACAACATATTGGTGCAAAGTCAGCCAGTCAAGTGTTGGAGTAATGAAGACAAAAGTATCTGCCTAGTAAGATGCGCCAGATTTATCAGATTGCATGCTCCGCTGTGATCAATTTGGCGCAGCTTCTGCCCGTCTCGTCTGGTTTTAGCCTGTCTACATTTAGGTCAATAATAATAAATCTGCCTCATCGTCTTTTATACAACATTAAACATATTGAGCTCCACATTAAACAGTTCACACAATTAGCGCCACTTGTCCCCGTTATTTATTTTGGCCAGGCACTTAACAAAAGTCTTTGGTATTGATCCAGTAGACTGTGGAATGGTCCCTAAATACACTGTGTGTCACTTTTATAGATGGACCTGTCTTTAAAAAAAATGAGGAGAAATCGTATCTAAGGGCTTCGATCCCATCAGGGTTTTTGTTTACCTTCTGCTGATCCATCGGAGGAGAAAAATGGAACAAAACTGTTCCGTTTTACTTCCCAGTGGACATTAGTGAGGTTGGGATGCGAATTCGATTTTCGATGTGAGGGCAATATGTTTTTGTTTAAAAAAGCATCGCATCTATGGAATTGCGATTTTCATGTGTGTGAAAAAAATCGCAAGGGATTCCAATAGTTTCAGTGGGAAAAATTGCTCTCACCTGCAAACCGAGTACGATGCGTTTTTTTAAAAAAAATCCCAAAGAGAGTAGTGGGCGACTCCTTCTAAGGAATCATCCAAAAATACGACACGCGGCGACTTTGCAATCGCACTGCAAGAGAAAAACTGTTTATGTGAAAAAAACACATTGAATTCAAAGTGTCATTTTGAAGTGCACGTTCCGTCCATATCGCAATCGAACGGAACTCACGCGTGAAAATCACCCATGTGAATCCAGCCTTAATGCTCACTTTGGTTCCTTTCCATGTGCTTTGCTTTATTCAACGGCAGCGATTAGGCTAGGAAAAGAGAAAGCGGACACAAATGACCCTTTTTGCACCTTTTTGCTCTCTGGAGTCTTGCCTTTCTATTTCTTAGACAGCAATGGCACGCAAGCCGGTCGTTTACAGTTATAGCCCATCTGTGCTAAAAAATGATGAGTTGTACATGTGGATGCATTAGTTGGATCACCAATGTTGTAGTCGGGTGCAATTTGCTTGACGATGCACTGCCTGTTTGTCAGAAGGATTCTTGACATCCTCCTTTGACCCCTTTCAGTTGTTTACATCTATAGGATTCTCTTTCGCTGGATGTTTTTTTCTTCAAACTCACCATTATCGTTATACTCTCGACACTGTCGCCTGAAAAGCCTCCAAAAATTTGGCAGTTTTTGAAATACTGGTCCCGATTGGTCTAGTACCAATGACCAGAAGAAGCAGGACCCCTTTTTCCCTTTTAGTACCAATGACCAGGCCTCATTTGAAGTTGCTCAGATGGCTTGATTTTTTCTATCCAAATGTGAATTGACACTGAAATTGAACCACAGAAAACTTGCTCTAATTTACATACAGGGAAGCTCCAATCCTGAAAGGGCTGGTGTCTCTAATAAAGTGGCCATTCAGTGTAAAACTTAAGAGTAGGGCCAGGATCAGAGGAGGGCAGAGTAGACAGTCTCTGATATCTACAGTAAGGGCAGCTAATAAAAAATATCCTTTGCCTTTAAATTTTAGATAATTCTATATGACATAAATATACATGCAGATATGCATTTTGAACACTTGTGAAGAACATGCAAGTTCAAAACGGGTATGATTAGCGGTCAATGCTTATTTATCTGACACCTATTGCACTGAATTTTAGGGACTAAAATAGATGAGGCGGTCTAATGACCCACCATAGGGCCCCAGGAAAGTTTGTCCCGCCCCCGCTTAAAAGTTGTCACTATCACCAAATAGTCAACTGTGTTAATGAAGTGTTAATCCAGTGGAACCATAGCGCTGTAAGTATTAAGTAGTGTCATTGAGTCGCCCAGCTGCGCCTCTTACAATGTACACAGAGTTCTGAGTGTTAATGTCTAACTCAGCTATTTTTACTGAGCTGTCTGCCTGACCTATAAATCTTAAAGTAGTATATGGCTTGTTTACTGCACACTCCACACACGCCTGAGAGACCCGAGAAAGGAGGATTCGTATTTGGGAAGGTAAAACGTGGAGTAGGGGTGCACATAGAATTCATGGGGCCCCATAGTAAAATTCTGACCCCCCCCCCCCCCTCTTTGTATAATGAACCTCATTGAGCTATGGAATGCCCCCCCCCCCCATCCTTGTTCTAAATGTCATTTCCAAGACCCCCACAAATTTAATGAAAGCCAGGAAATGTTATAAAACAAGAAAAGCAACATAACTCACCCATTCGTTCACCACCAGTTCAGCACTGATGATATCACTGACTGCCCACATGACCTCTGAGGCCGGGGATTCACTGCAGAGGTCATAGGGTTAGACTGCTAGCTGCAGTGCTGCTGCCTGAAAACAAGGACCTGCGGGGAGCATCAGAGCAATGGCGGGATGGACAAGTAAATTATGCTTCATTCTCCTGATTTTCATTAAGTCTCATGCCTGCCTTTATTTTCATTGTACTCAGCAACAGTAAATGAGTGACTTGTCGTCACTCTCACTAGTTTGGCCTTCCCTTTGCTCTCTTCAAAGACTTTACTCCAGCAAACTAGTCCTGAAGAGTGCTTCCTGTAGGCCATGGACACAGGGCCAAACACTTCAGGTCAGGATTGGTTACTGGACTCAGCAGTGCGAGTTGAGAATTTCTACATCTACTTAAAAGAGGGTTCTTTACTGTAAGAGCAATGAGACTATTGAACTTTCTGCTTGAGGACGTGGTGATGGTGGGCCCACTAAGAGAGTTCAAGAAGGGTCTTGCCTAGAGTTGAGCGAACGTACTCTGCCGAGCTTGATGCTCGTTCGAGTTTTGACATACTCGATGGTACTCGCTACTCGAGCGAGCATCACGCTGTATTCGACCCCGCCCCAGTTTTGGCCCCTCCCCGCCGCTGACGTGTCAGATTTGACCCCTCGGCGCTGCGCACGTGAACGGTAGATGGTGGCTGGCTTGGCGGAGGAGAGAGAGAGAGAAAAAAGAGCTTGGCAACCGGCTGGTCCCATACAAAAATGCTCGAGTCTCCCATTGAACTCAGTGGGGTTCATGACTCAAAAAGAGCTCTCGAATCTTACGAAAAGCTCGATAACGAGGACCCAAGTATTTTGGTGCTCGCTAATCTCTAGTCTGGACGCCTTAAGTGTAACAATATTACATGTTATAGTCACTGATTAATTCAGAAGGGTCGGTGATCCAGGGATTATTCCAATTGGCAGATTTGGAGTTGAGAAGGAATTTTTTTCCCTAAAATGAGAAAAATTGGCTTGTACCTCATTGGGTTTTTTTGGGGCTTCCTCTGAATCAACAGTATAGGGTAATAGGCTGAACTAGATGCACATGTGTCACATACTATGTTACTGTGTAACTGTGAGCAGGCAACAGCAGGTGGATGGCGCTGGTGAAGATCAAGACTCATTCGGTGGTGGTGCTGCTATCTGGCGATGGGTTGGGAGCATGAAGAGATGGAGTCATGGCATGTTGGGAGGCAAAGCTTTTTAGACCGGGGTTGTAGTGAAGAATTGTCAGACGAAGCTGCTGGCCCATAAACCAAGAACATCTCTCTGTCCTGCTTATTGATCAGCTGAAACGTGTGTCTTGCTTTTCTTGCTTGTAGTTGAGTGGGAAAGGGGTGGGGCCATTTGACCCCAGGCAGACTTCTCCCGCTACATGGCCTCCATTGGGTCACTATAATAGACTATGATAATTATAAGTTTAATGCTAAATTTGATTAAAAATTGATGAGTGGAGAGACAGGAGAGAAAAGATGCCCTTCTATTTTGCTTTAGTGATCATTAGGGGGCGGAGTGGACATTGCTGACATATCCTATCTACTGTATATAGCATCAGTGTCTGTGATGAGACAACCCTCTGATATCTTAGAAAGTTACTTTTCTTTTTAATTAGCGATGAGCAAACCTTTGAAACGTTAAGTTCAGCTGGTTTGCCGAACTTTTTCAAAAAGTTTGGGTTAGTCCAAATTAGTACAAACCGAACTGGAAGTTCACCAAAACCCCTAAAACTGGTGTATGACACTGTCTAAGGGCTTTTTTTCTAGCTCTTAGATAGTGTTATACACCAGTGTTCAGGACCAGTGTTGAGTGAAGTGAACCAGCAGAACCCGGTTTTGGACAGAACTTTGCTAAAAGTTCTGTTCAGGTTCATGCAGAACCAAACTTTTAGCTAAGTTTGACCTGAAACGGGGTTCTATTAGTTCGGTTTACTCAGCACAAATTTTAAGTGTTACCTGCATGTCACCATTACACACTAAATGGGTAAAGCGAAAAGGGTTTGGTACCGTGTGGGTACAAAGGCGGGCAACTAAAGTAATAACTGGAATAGGCAGACTACAATACCCAGAGAGGTTATCAAAATTAAGGAATATTTAGTTTAGAGAAAAGATCGCTAAGGGGCGACCTAATAATCATGGATAAATATATCAGGGGACAATACAGAGATCTCTCCCATCATCTGTTTATACCCAGGACTGTGACTGTAAAAAGAGGGCATCCTCTATGTCTAGAGGAAAGAAGGTTTCTACAACGACATAGAAGGGGGTTCTTTACTGTAAGAGCAGTAAGACTATGAAACGTGGTGATGGCAAACTAGATCAAAGCGTTCAAGAAGGACCTGGACTCCTTTCTTGACCATTACAATATTACATGTTATAGTCACTGATTACTTCAGTGGGGTGGGTGATCCAGGGAATATTCCGATTGCCAGATTGGGGTCGGGAATGAATTTCTTTCCTTAAATTAGGGAAAAGTAGGCTTCTACCTCAATGTTTTTTTTTGCCTTCCTCTGGATCAACATTTGCGGATTAAAAGGCTGAAGTGGATGGACGTATGTCTTTTTTCGGCCTTACATACTATGTTACATGCTAATTAGAAATTGGCTTTTGGAGGGGATAGTTAGAGCTCCTCTTCCTCCGGCAGGCTCAGTGGCCGCTGGGTAGTCGCCTCTGTGGCAGGTTTACCACTAATAGAAAGGGTTCTCCTGTTTGAACAATCCTGTAGTCATGCATGAAGCCAAAATATACTATGAAATCTGCAGCATTATGTTTTTCCAGCTAAAGATAAACTATGATTCAAGGGCTATATCTGTTGTTTCATAAGGGGGATAGAGCTGTACTCCCACCTACCATATGGTTTCAGCTGCGATCTCTGCGAGTAAGCCACCATTCTCTCATCTCTAGCTAGCACTTTTCTTGATTAAGGGTGAATCTTAACATTATGTTAATGTTTTCTTCATTCTCCAAAGCCAAGCTCATCAAATTACTAGCCAATCACTTAATAGCACATATGTAGCAAACAGACCTTATTATTTGGCCTGTAATCTTCCCATTATGTCCCTCAGTTATTTATAGTGATTGAGAGTCTCTCTTCACTCTTCAAAATGCTGTTTTTAATCTATGAACTACTAAATTGGAACACATTTGGCAAATCATTTGATGCAAGCACATTGTGTTACAACGGGAAACAGAAATCCAACATTTTTTTATTTGCAAGAGTGGGATTTTGACAGGTGATTGCTGACTTTCTACCAATCTATACTTCTATTTCTCGTTAGCATGCACAGTCTATCTTGTTAGGGTCTACCACAGATGTCCATGTGGGTAGAAGGATATTTCCCAGGCTTTGCCACCCTCATAATCATTCCTCATAAGCATGCTCCTGAATGCATAGGGAATTGTGGTAGGTTTATTATGACCAATGTCAGCGCAGCAAGCCCCGAAGATTTTCCTGAGGTAATTCGGCAAACGTGTACAGTGGCACAATAACTGTGTGTCCTAGCCAGCATTTCAGCACTATCCAAATAGAAGAGATACACGCAGCACAATCGGTATAACCCCTGCTCGAGGGAGGGAAAACTTGACAAAGACCACTTGAATGGTCGAAACGTTGCCTGTACCATTTTAAGGAATTAAATAAAAGACCTGTTTTATGCACTGGAGCAGTCCTGCTGCCATTCATATTGGATTTGAGCATTTCAGCACTAGAGCTGTCCACGGAAATCCTCCTGGGTTGAACTGCATGGTCAGTGCAGCAAGCCCCGGAGATTTTCTGGGCGTGCCACTAAAGGGGTTAAAGTGAACCCAGGGTTTTCGAAAAAATGTTCACAAGCAGCCCGGATCTTCATTGGCCGCTTCTTTGCACCCAGTTGGAGCTCTATCAATTCGGTTTTCCATGCAGATTTTCCTGCTGTACTACTGTTTGCAGTCCACAAATAGGTGGGGTGTCCTAAGCCGTCATTTTGCCAGTACAGTTAGTCCCCGACTTGCGAACAGGTTCCGTTCCAGGAACCTGTTCGCAAGTCGATTTGTTTGCAAGTCCGAACAAATGGTTGTATGGAGCGGGATCGCGGGTGGATCCCGCTCCATACAACGTCGGGTGCTGTTCTTACAGCGGGCACCCGGCGGCAGCAGTTCCAACGAGTCGCGCCGCTTGTTGGAACTGTTAACACTTTAAATACCACTCTGACAGCGGTATTTAAAGTGTTACCAGTTCTAACGAGCAGCGTAGCTCGTCGGAACTGCTGCCACCGGGTGCCCGCTGTAAGAAACAGCCTCCACCCGACGTTCAGGGGGCCCGTACAGCGTCCCAGGATGAGATCGCGGGACGCTGTGCGGTTGCTAGGCAGCCAGGGACCTCCTGAAAGGCCCCAGGGCTGCCTATGCTGAGTGCCTATCAGGCGCACGGCTTGATAGGCGCTCTGCATAGACAGCCCTAGGGCCTTTCAGAAGGCCCCCGACTGCCTAGCAACCGCGATGTGACCGGACAGGCTTCTATCAGGCTTGATAGAAGCCTGCCCGGTCCCTGCACAGTATGATGTAATGCCATAGCATTACATCATACTGTGCTGTACAGATAGTTCGTATCTAGCGAAATTCGTAAGTCGAATGTTCGCAAGTCGGGGACTATCTGTACTGTACTGGCTTGGACCTCCTCTCCCACACTTCCCATGCTGCCTTGCAAAGTCCTCCTTCAGTCAGCTGCAAGGCATGCAAGTATATTTCGAAATGTATAATTCACATGTAGACGATGAGATGAGCATAAGGCCTCTTCACACGGGGGACAGCGATTTTGCTGCGAGAAAATTGCGCTAAAATCGCATCTTTGTTCCCGCAATTTTTCAGGGATATTGCAGCTTTTTTGTGAGAATAATCTTTTATTGCATTGCGGCCGCTTCCCATAAAATCGCATGATTTTTTTATTGTGAGAATCAATATGACTTTCTAATGTTAAAAACGTATCACATTACAGAAAAATCGCAAGTTCATGCGATGCGATGCAATAAACAAGAAGGCTCCATAGGGAAACATGGGCTACAATAAAAAGATAAAGCATGCCGCCATATTTGTCTCGCAAGATAGCATCAGAGAAATCATGGCTAATGTGAAGGAACCCATTGAAAGCGAAACAGTTGGTGCTGCTCTACTGGTGGTCTTTCAAAGGCATCCTGAGCCCAGTCGCTTTGTGTGCCCTCATGCATTCAGTGGTCCCAACACCTCCTAACAGTCTGGTCAGAACGGCTCAGGTGGCGGGGAATTCATCGAAACTCTCAGACTCTGGTAACGGGGTGAAACCTCTTCTCTGCATCATAGAGGCGTCTAGTGGCCAACAAGCTCTACACAAGCGGAAGAAGAGGTCACTACACACAAGGAGCCTCTGAGAGCCTTTATAGGCCAAGGGGGGAACCACTTTTAGGGCCTAATAATATCACTGTACACTGACCCGATAATACTACTATAAATGACCTAACAGTACGCCAATACACTGTCTAATAATATTACTATACAATTACCTAATAATGTCACCATGCACTAACCTAATACCACCATATGATGACCTAAAAACACGACCATACACTGGCCTAATAAGACCACTGCACAATGACCTAATAACTGTATACACTGATATACTAATTATACCCTACCTGATAATACTACCATACTGACCTAATAATACCGTCACCATGCAGTCACTGAATAATACCACCACACAGTGGCCAATGATAGCACAAAACGAAGGCCAATAACAGTGACCTACAGACACTCCGCATGGCCTCATCACAATGCAAGCGGCACAAAGGAATACAGTGCTGGTCAGGCATAATGAAAGGCACAATCTACAACAATGTAATACACTCATTTATGGGTGGTAGTTCACGAACAACAATTCAGTATGTCACGGTATAATGTATGACCCAAATGTCATCTCCAGTTCTTCCAGCTATGGAGTTTGCCACCCGTATATACATATTTTAGCACACATACCTACCCGGACTGCTTACCTCCCCTCTACGGCAGTACATACACAAATCTGTTAGGTATCCCATAATCCCTTAAAGTGCCCAATAACAGACAAAGTATCGCCATGAAATGTTCCCGCCAGCTGCTTCCATAAGTACCGCCTGCCAAGTTACCCTGAACTACACCAGTCAGAGAATGCCAACAAAGACAGTGCCAGCGTATCCTGATACATAGTACCGCCAGAGTGCCCTCATAAATAGTGCATCCAAAAAGTGCGGTCTATAAGGACCTGCAGGTCTCTGCACCGCCAGAAGTCCACTGCTTGTCAGAGCTACAAATAGGAATGGAAATAGTTCTTATTTTTTATTCAGTACTTAGAAGGAAAACTCCAAGCAGTCTTTCTTCCTGGCAGTATCAGTATGACTTTGCGTCTACCCGCCTGTCCGTCACTGGTCATTTTGTAGATGGATGTAGAAGGATGGATTACCAGGAATGGACTTTAGGAATGTGAAGTATATAAATCTGACAACAAAAAGCTCACAGCGATGCTCGGTCACACTAATCCTAGAAAAGGGCTCTGTGCCGCCCAGACTGCTGGTTCACCTGGTAGCAAAAAGCCATGTATCACCCCAAACACCCTTTCAGTGAGCTGCAATGTATCTCATGAAGCTTCCCTTTTGGAGCTATTTTACACCCCAAGGAAAACTGATATTAAGCCTATTTCAGGGCCTGAAGGTTAGTACATGACACATGGATGCTCTATTTAATGTTGGCAGGGGTAACATTTCTCCTTAGGGAGAGCACCTAGTAGGTGTAAGGAGACTTATGAGGCCATGCATGCTCTCTGGGACATTTATGCAAATGGGGAGGTGGAACAGTGCCTCCACAGACGTCTCCTCACACCTACTAGGTGCTCTCCTTAAGGAAATACTTCAACTCTCCTAAACCATGTCATAGGTCTGTCACCCAGCCAGCCAGCAACCTGCTGTAGACTAACGAGGAGCAACCCTCCCCCCCCAAACAGTGTGTCTGTACATGTCTCGGGCTTTGGCTTATATTTCCAATCATTATTACAAGGCCTGTTAAAAGGTCAGATATTGGCTTGCAAGAATGCTGCCTTCCAATAGGTGGCGCTGTAGAAACATTGTAACATTTTTCTATTTGCATAATTTTCCCAGAAGAACATGTATTGTCTTGTAAGTCTCTTCACACTTACTAGGTGCTCTCCTTAAGGAGAAACTATAACCCTACTCACCCAGCTGGCCAGCAACTTACTGAGACTGATGAGGAGCAAAAACCCTGAAACAGCTGTCTGCACATGGTTATCTTTTTCTTCCTGAGAAGACTCTGGCTTTGGCTTATATTCCCAGTCATTGTTGCAAGGCTTGTTAAAATGTCATATATTGACTTGCAGGGACACTACCTTCTAATAGGTGGCGCTGTAGAGGTGTTATACTGGTAACATCTTCCTATTTGCATAGTTTTCCTAGTCTCTTCACACCCACCAGATGCTCTGCTGACCCACATCATAGGCCTCTCACCCTGTAGACTGATGAGGGGCAAAAACCCTGAAACAGCCGTCTGTATTACTGTTATCCTTCTACAGTCATTATTACAAGGCTCATTAAAAGATCTGACATTGATTTGCAGGAATGCTGCCTTCTAAAAACGTCAATTTCAGATGAGCGTATTTAGATACATCCGTAATACAAATCCACATTACAGATGTGTTACAGATGACATTATAACCATATGCCATCAGTATTTTCCTCTGTCAAACTACTAATGATGACCTGTCCGCCTGTGCGTGCGTGAGTGGGTTTGTGAGTGACTTACATGCTCCACCCCTGATCACATGATGATGACGTCATCAAAGTTCCTTTATTCCCAGTGAGGGAGTTACATGCTCCGCCCCTGATCACGTGATGGTAACATCATCACAGGTTATGTAGGCACACGGCTGCTGTCCAGCTAGGTGTTCGTTAGTATTGCATAGCAACTGAGGCCGCAGGGGGTTCGTAGTCCACCCATAATCTGCACAAGGATGCAGCACCTTTGATGAGGTCACTGCTATGTGATAAGGAGCAGAGCATGTGACTCCCTCACTGGCGGTAAAGGCCCTTTGATGACGTCACAGTCATGTGATCAGAAGCGGAGCATGTAACTCATTTACTTGGGATGAGCGTCACCACCATCTGATCAGAGGTGGAGTATGACGGTGACGTTATTACACGTCCCTCATCTCCAGTACTGTGCTGCTTGTGATCCCTGTTGTATGGGATGAACAATGCATGTAGCAGAGCTGTGTGTGTGACGTGCATGTAGCCCAGCTGTGTGTGTGACATGCATGTAGCAGAGCTGTGTGTGTGACGTGCATGTAGCAGAGCTGTGTGTGAGACGTGCAGTAGCAGAGCTGTGTGTGTGACGTGCATGTAGCAGAGCTGTGTGGCGCATCGCACCACCACAAACATTGCTACTATAATTTCCTAATAATTACTAGTATTGTTTTTATGCTCTACTGGAGAATTAATGATCCGTATTTGCCCAAAAGCAATATGGAGGCAGAAACGAAAAAAATAGGTCATGTCATGTTGCGTTTAAAAAAAAAAATGTCTAAGCGAAGATATAAATTTATATTAGCTTAGTATTACAGTCCCCAAAACACGGACCGGATACGGAGCTAAAATACGCTCGTCCCCTTTGCATCATGTCCCTGTGTCATGTACCGCCCCTCACGCCATGGACTACGCATAACACATTCATTTTACCCAAAGTATTCCTTTAGCATAGATTATGGAAATGACATGGATGCAAACCTCTAGTATAATGTTTATGATCAAGAATGCCCTCTGTCGCCGTGGGCGTAGCTGGATAATGACTCGCGGGGTCACGCAGAATTTGCAGCCCTTACATTTGCCCTGCAGACCTGTCAGCAGCCCCCTGCTTGTATTATTACTAATGGGTTTTGCATGTTGCTATCAGAACGCTCTCGCAGCTGCAGGGAATATCCTAATAAAATTAGGGTAGGATAATGTTATTTTATGTACTTCTCCATGATGAATTCTTCGATGTTCGTTACCGGCTGTCCATGTGAGGAGCGCAGGATCCGCTACTGTTAATGCTGTATTAAAATAAAAAAAGCCTTAACATTGACAATACGTTCATTTTATACCAATATCGCATTGGGATTTTTAATAGATACGGCATAAAACAGCGTTAAACAATGACTCTGTGAGAAGCTGTCATTTGACCTAGAAGTAGAATTGGATCAGTGCAGATTGGTCACAGGCAGGATGGATAGTGCTGAATGGCTGGATGGCATTATGTGCGAGCGCTGTTACTAGGGGATAAGGGCTGAGACAACCAGGGAGGCATGCACAGAGATTTCACCATCAGCTCAGCCCTTCTATAGGGCGGCCGCTGCTTCCCACATCCCGTACTAGAAGGAATCCTCTTACCATGAATACTCCACACTATGTGCAGATCTGCTCTTCTCTTCCCTCCGGCTCATCCTGATTCTGCCATGACTACACTGCGGTAGATGCCACACATCAATAAGGCAGCTTCTTATACGTCTTATATTATATCTTTCCTGTAACCTCGTTAACATCTGAGCCACATAAGTGCCGTAGGTATTACTTCTCCTCACAAGGGGTTGTCCCGCCATTGGGCTAACTGAGGTGACAGCACCTCGGGAACGCTGGTGTCACGCCTAATCCCTCCAAGGGTTGGCTGTGGGGTCTACAAGCTGTTACGCTCACATATAGTCACAGTATTATCATACTTTAAAAAAAGACATATGTCCATCCAGTATAGTCTATTACGCCCCCACCCCCCCATGTTGATCTAGAAAAAGGCAAAAAAAAACTCCAAAGAGGTAGAAGCCAATTTTCCACGTCTAAAGGCAAAACACTTCCTTCCCGACTCCGATCGGAATAATCCCTAGATCAACAATCCTTCTGAAGTTATTAATGATTGTAATATATAATATTGTATCACTCAAGAAAGGCGCCCAAGAACATTTTAGTGAGTTTGCCACCACCACATCCTCAGGCAGAGAGCTCCACAGTTTCACTGCCCTTACAGTAAAGAACCCTCTTCTATGTTGGTGATGAAACCTTTTTTCCTCTAGATGTAGAGGGCGCCCCCTTGTTACAGTCCTGGTATAAATAGATGATGGGAGAGATCTCTGTATTGTCCCCTAATATGTCTATACATAGTTATTACATCGCTCCTATAGTGCTTTCACACGGAAGCCATCATCAAATTCTCGTTCGTCATTCAGTCGCTGCCAGCATTTACACTGAATGATTATCATTCCGATTCCTAAAATCCAGCAAGAATCTAAATGATGATTGTAAAAGGGCCCTAACCTTTCTGCCACAGCCCCTAATAAACTGCTCAGTAGCCCCCTCCCTAAATACCGTGTTTCCCAGAAAATAAGTCTTATATTAATTTTTGCCTCAACAGAGGCACAGTGTCTTATTTTCGTGGGGTGTCTAATAATACTTACCTAGCAGGCGGCATTCGGGTCCCTCGCGATGGCCTGCGACGCTGCTGCAGACTGCCGTGTCCTCCTTCATGCCAACAGAGCAGTTCTTTCTGGTAGCGGGGCTTGAATACCCAACCTCCAGCAAACTAATGCTCTGATTGGTTGATCGAGCGCCGTGTCAGCCAGTGAGAGCAGATGCTTGATTATCCAATCACAGCCATTCATTGAATGACATCATTGAATGGCTGTGACTGGTTAATCCAGCGCTGGCTGTCATTGGCTGACTCAGCCATCGTGAGGGTCCTGAACGCCGGCTGCTAGGTGAGTATTCTTTTGGGTTTTTTTTACATGTAGTCTAGCTAGGGCTTATTTTCAGGGAAGGGCTTATATTATAACCCCTCCCCCCCTCCCGTAACCCCCCCCCAAAAAAAAAACAGGCTTCCTATCAGGAAAACACTGGTGTTTATTCTTTAGCACTGATGTCCCGCACCCCCTCAACCCTGCGTCACCCCCTTCCCCTGAACATCCAGCAGCAGAAGCTTCACTTGCACTGGCCTGCTCTATCAGTTGGTGCACAGGCTGCTCCTCCCCCCTCTCTTGGCAGCACTACACTAAGCAGAGAGGAGGGAGAGGAGCAGCCTGCGCACTGACTGATAGAGCTGCTGAATGTAAGTGAAGCTTCTGCTGCTGGATGTTCAGGGGAAGCGGCAGGCCAGTCAGCAGTGGGACAGGGCTGGGGCCATTCAGCCACTGGCACCATAGCAGTCACATGGTGTACCCACATTGGCGGCATACTACTGCTTGAAAACCGAGTCTGCTTTGTAACCTGCGCCTGGGAGAGACCTTGCTGATGCAGTAGAACTACCTTGTGTTCTGTTGCTGTGCTCAACTTACCATGGTGTATGACCTGTGACATGAAACTGTCTTCCACAACCTCACCTTTGTAGCAGAGTTTTGCTCTTCCTCGCCCAGTTTTCAGCCTCCTACACAGCTGTTTCTGTTAATAACTGTGTTTCAACCTATATATCAAAATTCTGATATTATCACCTGTTTGGTATAATTGGCTAATCATAGACCTGGATGTAATTCTACAAAATCCCTGACTTAGTGCAAACGTACCTAGAAGAATTGATGCGGTTTCGAAAACAAAGGCTGGAAACCTCAAATAGTGATTTGATTTAGATTTCTCTTTTGTTCATTCAGTTTGCATTTTGGTAATTGACAAAAATAAACTATTAACATTCCAATTTTTGAGTGGAAAAAAGATTGGAACTGAGGACCCCAGCGCTGCAAGGCAACAGTAATAACCACTGAGCCACCATTCTTGATCTTCTTCCTTCTCAATAACTGTATGCTATGTATATATATGTATATATAAATTGATCATGAAGAAGACACACACAAAGACAGGGAGGGAATGCTCCTCCTCTTCCTCCCCCCATGCCATCCAGGGTTTGACTGGTTCTGTTTGCACAAGGCTAGTAGTGATACATGTGTAAGACAGGCATTAAGGGATCGTTAAGTTTAAGGACATATTAAGGGATGTGTCTAGACTTCTGCTGTGTAAAGGACAGCAACCGCATTTACATTTTCCAAGAGGTACAGTGCAATTTAATTGCATCCCTTTTATTTTTTCGCATGTTCCTATGCTTTCCGCTTGAGTCAGCATCACATAGGAGTGCTTAGCTTCGTCCTCGCTCTAGACATATAGATCATTTGGGAAGTATGAATGTGACCGTGCGAAACTCTGAATCTATTGTTACAAAATGATCAGTTTTGAAAATACAGAATTGAATGCATCATTTGGAATTTGTAGGATGTTTCTTGATTTTCTTTCTCTGAAGACGGGTGATATGATTGAGTTCTGCTATGTGATTAGAACTTTCTACACGGATCATCACGTACTTCTGTTGTAATGTTTGTAGGGTCACACAGGGCAGATTTGCCGCGGTTTTGCCGCAGCAGATCCGCCCGTGGCAAAACCGCCCGCGGCCGCTAATCCCGGGATTAGCCAGCCATGTGGATGAGATTTCTCAGAAATCTCGTCCACACGGGACGGCTAATCCGCTGCGGTAAATCCGGTTGAAACCGTGGCTGCGGCGGCCCCAGCCGCGGTTTCAAAAGAAGCAGCATGTCCATTCTTTTCTTCATTCCGCTGCGGCCGCGCTCTCCTCTATGGCGGAAATCTCGCGGTTTTTGCTGCGGCCAAACCGCGAGATTTCCAACGAAAATCCGCCCCGTGTGAACCCAAGAGTTGGCAAAATCGGTTGGGTCCTAACTATAAAAAAAAGTTTTTATAATCAATTTGAGTGTTTATTTTGCAGTAGACGTAAGAACACAAAGACACAATTACGATACCCTTTAACAAGAAAAAGCTTTGTTTCTATGGGCAGCTTCAGTAGTGCTAAAGCTTTCTTGCAATGACATCATTTGCACTAGGCCAGGATCCAAGCTATTGCATGTTGAGATGAATATCATGTCTGCCAGAGGAGCTTTGGGAGGAGATAAATGGATTATGGTAAAGAGAAGAAAAACAATGAACAGTGAGCTCAGCTTGCAGAGTGCAGAAATCGTATTACATATATATACATATTGAAGTTGAGCTACTTGTCCTGCAGAAGTGTTGAGAGAGACGGGTAGTCTGTCCTGAGGATTATCCTTGGTGGATATATAGATGTTAAATATGTTGGGTGTTACAGGCTTCATTGGTTGTGGAAATATTCTCCCCTAGACTTAAACGGGGTGTCCAGTTGTAAAGTAGTGATTGCAGATTGGTGAATTGGTGGATTTTCATCATGCGGAATTCCCTCCATTCAGCTGTTCGCTGGGCCAGTGTTCTTCTGTACTGAGCTAATTTCTGCAGGAATCAGACAGCTCTGTTCCCAGGCTTAGTATTGCAGGCCAAGTTGCCATTGGTATGAATTTGAAGTTTGACTGCAGTACTAAATCTGGCCACTACAGTGGGAATGGAGTTGTCTGCTTCCTGCAGAAATCAGCTCAGTGCACGAGTGCAGCGCCCCTGGTGATGGATCCCCTGAATCTACTAGTGATGACCTGTTGTGAAGAAATCAAATAGTAAACCATCAAATAGTTTACAACGGGACAATCGCTTAAATCTAAAGGTGAATACCTCTCTAAATATGGAATCTAATGGATAATACTATGATTATTTTTTTGGTTCAATTTTGTAGGTACCATAGAGCCCCCGTGTAGGTATGAAAGCACTCTTATACCATATCAATGAATAATATTATTTGGTCAAGTTTTTTTGTGTTTTTCAGGATGTTTTTTTTTGTTTTTGCTACAGTGTATTGGGAAGATGTTTACTGGTAGACAATAGGAGAATATGAAGTTCACAGTACTTTTGTGGCCCTGGTAGCAACAGCACGCTCTAGTTTTTATTGGGTATTTTTTTACATTGGTTTCAATTTAGAGTTCAAGAAGGCACCGTCTATGAACCACAGCGTGGAGCTCATGTGTAGTAAACTATCTTACTTGTATAACCTAAGGAACCACAAAACTAGGCCTTTAAAACACAAACATGAAAGACGTCATTTTAAAGGGGTTGTCCGAATTAAGAACATTCCTGTCACCAGGTCCCCATGCCTTAAAATAAAAAATCAGAGGTTACTCACCTCTTCCGGCTCCCCCGTTCGTCGTCTGCCACAAGCTCCAGTCTCTGCTGTGACGTCACTTTAGATCCTGAGTCCGTCTACACACAAGCTGCAACAGCCAATGACAGCGCTCTGCGATTTTGGCTGAGTGCTGTCATTGGCTGCTACAGTAGGTTTACTGGACATCACACCTGCCTATAAACAAACAGTGGGAACCAGAGCTGTGGCAGGGAGTCAACGGGGGAGCGAGGAGAGGTGAGTAACTGCTGATTTTTTATTATAAGGCATGGTGGACAGGGGTTTCCATAACCTGGACAACCTCTTTTACAAAAAAAACTCTGAAAAAACACCAGATTAAATGTATTCCAAAGTTATAAACCACTGGGGTTTTTATAATGTTTTTGTAAGCTATTTTATTTTCAATTCCGCAAAAATCATCAGGACATCCCCGGCTCATATGTAATATGAATATATGTTGACGGGATTGAAGGAGTCACAGAGGGGTCCCTTGCCCAGTACCTCACTCCATTAGCCATAGTAAAGACCACAGTCAAGCACAGAAATTGCCCTGTCAGTAAAATCATCCGCTTACCAGGGGTCTCCAACCATGAGCAAACACTTTACTATCTTTGCCTGCATGGAACCTGCCGTGTTGTGCATGTCTCTGGGCAGCATAATATTCAGGATGTAGTCATACAAACCTCATCCAGTGCTACAGCGCAATACTGGTGTCCTATAGTGATATAACAATAGTGTACTGGAATAGGAAGACACGGATGTGCTACACAATGGTATGGCGCACAGGGGGGCCGTGGAACATGGATTTCAATTTTGTGTTGTGGCCCCTGAAAGAGAGAGAAAACCCAGTTGCATAGTTGAAGAGTAGCATGCGGGAAGTAGGAATTCACTTTTCATCTCCAAGTCCTATGGGACCGCTGCTATGAACGAAGTAATGAAAACGTACTCAAAGTGACCTCCCACTACTACCATGCATACATGGAGTTGTCATTGGACCTGTGTGGGACTCTCAGTACCTGAATCTCCTTCACATGATGTCCTCCTGGATGATCTAACCCTATTGTAGTACAAGAAGGCCACTTTGACTATGCTTTCCTTACTTTAATCATAGAGGCGGTCCCCCGTGACTTTGAAAGACATGGAAAGCGAATTTCTGCTTCTCATATGCTACTCTTTAACTTTGCAATTGGGTTTTACAAAATTGAAATGCATGTTTTCAGGCTCCCAGGGGCCCATGCGGCATACCATCGTGTAGTGCATCAATGCCTTTCTATCAAAGTACGCGATCCAGTTAGTGATTGACCAGAGGGCTGTCCAGTTAGTGATTGACCGCTATCACTCTATGCAGACTCATACAGAGAAAGCTGTCAATCACTGCTTTGGACCGCCCACTGGACTCCTAACCATAGAAAGAGCAGGGAATAAACCATTAAATAATGGGACTTCTTCCACAAACCTATATACCAATCAGCTCAGCTCTTACTGCTTTTTAACATGAAGCCTACAGATCAGGCACCATATTCAATATGACAGCTTCTCTCTAAGCTAAACTATGCATACAGTACCTACTCCTCAACAAAGGGGCCATCACCTTCAACTGACATTAAAGCACAGGGATGGTAGTTACTTTGCCGTCATATGGCCATTATGAATGTTCTTGTACTGTTACATAGAAAATTATGTAGAAAAGGCAATATTAATCAGTTTTTTGTGTTGTTAGGGGATTATTGTATATAGAAAAAAAGGGTTTCTGTCAATTTCAGAAAGTTCTGACTAGCAGCTAACATCTAATGTTAGTTATTATACAACTTGTATTGCATGTAGTACAGCTTGTGTGCTTTTGCCATGACCTTGTGAATAGAAATGTACTGGAGTGAATCATTGGAAACGTCGCATTTGTAACATTGTATTCGTCTCTGTTTATAAAGAAAAGGATACTAAGTAAACATGTAGTGCAGAAGGAGAAGGTTCTCTTTACAGACATAGTGGGTGCAATGGAATTAGGAAAAGATAAGTGATTTTCCTCGCACGTCTGGCCAGGGTAGACAGCCTGAAGGATCCAAGGAGGGGGTTGCAGAAGTTGTAAGGATATAAATGAGTTAGTGGCAGGAAATATTAACCATCCCTGCTGAAAGGTATAGTGATTAATATAGACCATATGTATGTAATATGAATGGGAAAGCTCAATCTTCAGTAACATCTAGTGCAATTGTGTGGGAGGGGGTTATATTATACTTCATTATGACAAACAGTAACATTTAGATCCACTGTCTCGAGTACATTGTAATTATGTAGTCTATCGCTGATAATACATCCAAATGATGGACATAGCAGACCTCAATAGATAAATGTATGTTGGGCGGATAGGTTCACAGATGATTTAGCGATTATATTTGTCTGGTATGTAACTGTCTGAAAACTTGAAAACTCATGGGGGAGATTTATGAAGATGTCTAAAGGAAAAACTGTCTTAGTTACTGCTAGCAACCAATCACAGTGCAGCTTTCATTTTACATTCTGCTCTGGTGAAATGAAAGCTGAGCTCTGATTGGTCGCTAGGAGCAGCTGAGATAGTTTTTCTGTTAGACAGTTTTGTAAATTTGCCCCATGGTTTTCAGTGCAAAGATTGTTCTCTATTAACGTGAACAAGGAAAAATAGCAAAACCATGGAAATTAAAAGTACCTCCATGTCACGGACCGGGATCAGTCCCGGCCATGTGATCCACACACATGCTCATTATCAATCTGGCATTATACACCGAGATGAGCACTTCTCTGCCGATATGCGGATGGATTGGATGGATGTGTCCCAGCCGGCCAATCAGCGCTTGTCTGTACACATTTATTCTGGATCCTTCTCAAGGAGGACGTAGCTTATACTTCTAGTCTGAAGTGTTTGGGGTCTGGTTGGCAGCTCTTGTGCTGTTCCACTGTCACATTAGTCTGTTTGGTGTTAAAGGGGTTTTATCATGAATATAAAAATTTTTCCAACAGCAGAACGAAAAAAAAATAGACAATACCTCTTCTTGGACCCCCGAAGCCGAGCTAAGTGGCTCACACTGCCCTGGCTTAAAGGGGTTGTCCCGCGCCGAAACGGTTTTTCTTTTTTTTCAACCCCCCCCCCCCGTTCGGCGCGAGACAACCCCGATGCAGGGACGTACAGACAGCTTACCGGAGCGCTTACCTGAATCCCCGCGCTCCGGTGACTTCTATACTTACCGGTGAAGATGGCCGCCGGGATCTTCTTCCTCCGTGGACCGCAGCTCTTCTGTGCGGTCCATTGCCGATTCCAGCCTCCTGATTGGCTGGAATCGGCACGTGACGGGGCGGAGCTACACGGAGCCGGCATCCTGCACGACAGGCTCCATTGAAGAAAGCAGAAGACCCGGACTGCGCAAGCGCGGCTAATTTGGCCATCGGAGGCCGAAAATTAGTCGGCACCATGGAGACGAGGACGCCAGCAACGGAGCAGGTAAGTATAAAACTTCTTATAACTTCTGTATGGCTCATAATTAATGCACAATGTACATTACAAAGTGCATTAATATGGCCATACAGAAGTGTATAGACCCACGTGCTGCCGCGGGACAACCCCTTTAATAGAAGCCCGGGTAGAAGCAAGTGAGCACTACGGCCATTCAGAGGCCCCAGCGTCACATCCGCAAAGTCCTGGCATCATGGCGCCCAGGATATGAGCACTGATGCAAGGAGCGCCAACAGCAACACTGCGACCTCTGATTGGCTGCAGCAGTCACAGGCTTCCGCCCAGCTGTCTACCAGGAAGAGTGGCAAGGACAATGTGAGCCACTCAGCTTCGCTTCAGGGGTCAGGGAGTATGATTTTTTTTTTTGCTTTAAAATGTGCCCAACTGCTTGAAAAAATGTTGTACTCATTGAAAAACTCTTTAGGGGGTCACGATATTGCCACATCTGTCTCCTGACTTATTGCTATTTCTGCATTGGTATTTCATCTTGTTCTTTACATGCTGCTTAACATCTATACCATATATATTATTTGTTGGAGAAAGCATTATCCCTGCTAGGAAGAGTCAGGGTTACACCAGTGTTCTGACATAGGGTCACCCTCATCAGGGAGAGTGCTCCACTTTTAGGTAGGGTTCCATCGCATTAGTAGTTTAGGGTTAGATTTCCCATTCACCCACTTTTGGGTTTTGTTATAGGTTATTTGTGTTCTCCACGTTAGTCTCTTTTATGTATATCCGTCTTTTTAACACAAATTATGTTTGAACCGCCTGAGGTGTTTTATGCCCCTCTCAGACGTAACACTACAGTTTTGAAGACCTAAAGGATATACAGTTTTCAGTCACAAAATATGAATTAGATCTAGTCTTAAAGAGCTTCGATCCTAATTATACTCCACAACGAGGTATAAGGACAACATCAAGGTTAAGAAAAATTACTTTTTAGTATAGTTTTTATGATCTTTCAAAGCATATTTAGCTAATAGGGAAAAACCAAAGCTAAGGCATCCTTTGTGAGCTTTCAAAACTATTGATGTCTTTCTGCTCAATTGATTCAATTGATTTAGGATATACTGGACTTGGTAGACCTGATCTACCAAGGATCTGAATTCTTTAAGGAGCCATGAAAGCCTGTGGGAGTTAATTTGCTTAGCTGTAACTTGAAACTTCTATAGACCTTAAAGCAACCCTCCGGTCCTGGACAAACCAAGATGGCCACAACACTTCTCAGATTACCTGATGCACACTGTGTATTGGTAGTCTAAGACACTACTTGCTGCTCTGATTGGTCACTGCTGCTCTCTTGAGCCACCTTGGTTTGTCAGGGACTGTGGAAAGGTTTCTTTAACCCTTTCCAATCCAATTTGTATCCTGGTTTTCCTAGAGGGCTTACTCTTTTTCTGCCGTTATGCAGCGGCGCTATATGCTGGCTAAAGCCAGTACTGCATGAGGTGACACGTTGGATAGGCTCCAACATCAGAGAGGCTGGCAATATACAGTAAGAGAACCCTGACGGACGTCTTCCAACATCGGAGCTGTACAGCCTTGAATCATAATGTCTTCAGAGGTCAGACAGTGGATTGGAAAGGGTTAAAGGGGTTATTCCAGAATTAACTTATCAACTATGCGCAGGATAGGTGATAAAAGTCTGATTGGTGGGAGCCTCACTGCCGATACCTCAACTGATCCCCAGAATAGAAGCCCCGCATCCCCCTCTCTTCTTCACTGCGGGCTCATTGCACCCCCACATAGTGACGTAGAGATTGAATGGAGCAGTGGCTAAGAATCTGCTGCTGCCACTCCATTCATTTCAATGGAGGTGACATTTATAGCGAAGTACAAGCGTTCAGCTATCTGACAGTATCATTGAAGATGAATGGTGGGGTACTGTACATCTTTGACCACCACTGCAGTCAAGTCACTGCACTGATCACCCGCAGTGATGAAGGTAGAGGGACATAGGGCGTCTGTTCTCAGGATGAGGGGAACCCACCACTGATCAGACTTTTATCACCTATCCTGTGGATAGGTAGTACAAGTCAATTTTAATGAAGAACAGTCTGCATGTCCAACTTGATCTTTCTCCTCCCTTTCTCAGCAGATTTGCTTGTCACAACCAGGGAAGTCACGGTTCGCAGTATAGATGGAGGAGGCAGGTAGCGAAGTCAGAAGGGAAGTCAAAAATCAGCAACAGAAGGTCTTGGTTTGCAGTACAGTTGGGTGAGGCAGGTAGCGTAATCAGAAGGGAAGCCAGAAGTCGGTATCAGGAGATCTTGAAGAAATAGCAGAGGAACAGGCAAGTGGGCTTGATCAAACAGTGCTGTGGAGCAGAATAGTCATGCACTGAGGGAGTGGCAGGGCCGGGCTTTTATAGGAAAAACAATCAAGATAGAGGCGGGGTCAGGACCAGGAGGCAGGAACTAGGTAACTGGCATTAGGCAACACATCTGAGAGTCATACAAGGGAACTGTCTACAGGCTGGATAGCTCAGCAGTGAGAGCTACTGACTGGAGCACAGCAGGTCCCGGGTTTGATCCCTGACAGGTTGTGTCTGGTGTTGTAGCTCAGCCTCATTTACTTAGCGCACAGACTTGAGTGGCACTGTTTCTGAAAAGCAGCTGGCCCTTTTTTCAGTACCTGAAGCATCAATTTGCTTAGGTACATCAGAATTGTGTATAATATTTAGTGTTATGGCTCCATATTTTTGTGGTTAGTGTATCTTTAAGCTGAGTTATGTTATTAGTGGGTTAATTGATCTAGTCCTGCACGCTGCTTCAGAGGTTGGCTCCATAGAGAGAAGTGAAGTTTATGCAGTGAGCTGTATCCTCAGAGAGAAGATGCCGGGGGATGATTTCTGGGAAAGTTTATCAGGCTGCAGCTCTTGCATAACAGCTCTTGTAAGGAGCTCCGGCAGACTGCGGGAGAAGGGTGTGGTAATGTGCGCAGCGCCGCGCTGCCTGACTGCACGTTCCTCTCTGAACAGACATGGGACATGGACTTAGAATCTGATACAGAACTACCTCTATTTGCATCTTATGTACATTGGTTAGTAAAGGTGAAAAAACGTATATGTTCAAGCAAGAGAAGGGAGAGCACATGGATGAAGGGAAGCGAAGGGGTGTGGGTAAACTTTTAGAGCTTTACCCCTAACGATCCAGAAGAAGGTAAATTAAAAAAAAGCAGCCCTTGTTCACATCTGCAACGGAGGCTCTATTCGATGCCTCACAATGATTTACCCCAAAATAGTGCATCATGCTGCAACACTTCATCTAGAAAAACTGTGGAGGTCTTGATGGACCCCATTTTAGTCAATAGTGCCCTTCAGCTCCGACAGATCCATTCCTGGCAGGGATTTCATTTTTCTGCTCTCATGATGGAGCAGATGTGAACAGAACTAAGACATGAACCAATCTGCTGTAAAAGGGAAAATGTATCTCTTAATCCCAAGTGGCAATCAGAGTGAATCAGCATTTAAACAAGAATTCTATGCATTTACGTAAAGGGCTGGTACCAGGATGACAAGTTAACCCCTATTTGCCATTTTTGAGAATGGGAGTCCCGTGTTCTCCTCTGCCTGCCACTGTCGAAGGCACTTCTCCTCCTGCACTGACGTCAGAATGAATGGAGTGGCGGTTGGCCATGTGCAGTTGGTGCTCCATTCTTTTCAATGATGGAAATACCTGGGCATTTGCCAATCGGCTATCTTCGCAAACCCTATTGAAAGTGAATGCAGCAGACCAGCACTCTGTTCCTCATTGCACTGGGTGCAGTAAGCCAGCAGGAGGACAGGGGACATACTGTGGATTTTACATAATTCATGACCCTGGTACAACCCCTTTGTTAAAGGGGTTTTCCAGGACTTAACACTTTTTTCACAGGTTTAAAATAAATGAAGACAACATGTATATTCAAGTACTGCAATGGCTCCCTGTCCAGTGCTGGAGCCCTGGTGCCCTCCACTCGGAATGGAAATGGTGGGCAGCTACGTGGTGGTAATTGTGCATGTGACTGTTCATCCAATCACAGGCTTCAGCTGTAATGCTTCCATAGCTGCTCAAGCCTGTGATTGGCTGAATACTCACCTGCACGTGACTGCCAGGCAGTTTTTCCAGGTTCTGAGTGACAGGCAGTGGGGTTCCAGTGCTGTACGAGGAGCCGCTGGAGAAGGCAGGTATACATTTATTTTTTAATGGCTGGGCATGGCATAAAATATAAAAAGAGCCCACAATCACCTGTTTTTAGCTCCCTGGGACACAGCTGAGTGGCTTCAGCTGCTGGTGTAAACATCCAGCGGAAGTCACTGAAGCCGATCAGAGGCCACAGTATCACCGTCTGAACACCTGGCATCAGCGCTCACATCCTGGGTACCGTGATGCCAGAAGTTCGAGAAATCGTTCAGTCATTCACATTCAAGTGAATGATAATGACTGAACCTGCGCTATTTAAACTGAACCATAAGTGAACGAGCCTATAATGATTATTATGCCTGCATAAAAGAAACTTTGAACGAAAAGTGAATGATTAGCATTCGTCCTATCATTGCCGTTTGTTTAGACTGAACGATTAGCATTCATTTTCACTTGTTTTGAAGTGTAATCGTTTCGTCTATAAGGTCCTTTAATCTAAACCTCCTACTTGTATTTCCAAGATTTTTCCAGAGCTGCACCAGCTTTCTAGAATGCGCTACCCCAGACAATCAAGTTCATCCCCAACACCCACAGGCTGACACCTTGTAAATAGGCTGGCTGTAAGGGGTAAACAGAGCTCTAGCGGGGAGAATGCAGGTGCACCGCTGGAGCTGCGGGATGGGTGAGCACAGTCTAGTTCAGGATTTTTGGGCATGGCTAGTTGTATTTTTAAAAAAAAGCTACTTGGAAAACCTCCTTAATATGAACCGATGCCCAAAAAGTAACTGCATATTCCAGATGAGACTGCATTAATGCTTTGTAAAGCTGTAATATTACGTCGCTGTCCCCCGAGTCCATGCCTCTTTTAATACAAGGCAGTAGTATCCTGCTGACTTAGAAGCAGCTGATTGACACTTCATGCTGTTTTTAGTCTACATGATTTGTTACATCAAACTAATTCTGCAGAATCCATACAGACATGAAGACAAAAATGGGTGTAATTCTGTCTCACAATTCTTCTGATTGTCACTCTGAGGAGGCACAACTTCTTGCATTCATTCATGGCAAAGCTTTGAAAAATATTGGCTCCATCAGCAGATGTAAACCCTTACATCTTTTTGATATGCTTTAATTACCCTATTTTATTTCACTTTTACTCTGTTTAATGTATGATGAAGAAGCTTTCTGATTGGCTAGGGTCTGAGTGTTGGGAATACAAGTCCTGAAGGTCCTTGTATGCATGGCGCAGCAGTTGCATTTGTACCCTGGTGCTCCATTAATTTCAATTGGGCCTCCAGAAGTAGCAGAGCCCCCAATTATCTCTGGGGATCCTATTGAAATGAATGGCGTGGCAGCGCGCATTTGCCACCGTTGCTCCATTCATGCTTTATCCTTCAGTATCCCCATTCTCGGGATAGGTTGGGGTGCCTGCAGTGGGACCCCTACCGATCAGAAAAGGGATGACTTTCTATCATTAGCACATGAACACTCACATTTTCATATTCATCTAAGAGTAGCTAATACCTTCATGATGAGTCTGATAAGGTGTTAGTAGAGTTCTCCAGCTGTAAACTATTGAGGGCCCCTTCAGCGGTCATCATCTCTTGTCGGCTCCTCCTGGCCCTTGAAGATGGACTTCTATATCTCGCATCTTTGTATCTGTCTTCAGCTGCCGAGAAGAGACGACAAGCAATGATGATAGCTGAAGGGCACAATGCTCAGGTGATTGCCCCTTCATTTATGTAGTCAGGGAGGATCTCAGTGCTTGGACCCAATGATCAAAACGTTTGACATGTTGGACCGACAAAGTCAAAAGTTTTTAAGGATTTCAGTTACTCTTTAATCAAAAGCAGAGCTTTAATTTAATGAATTGTCTCTTGATTATTATTATGAAATACACTATATGCCCTACCAAAAGTAATTGGACACCTGAGCAAGAATCATAAGAAGTATTGATTTGCATCTGTTAATACTTAGTGGAGCTGCTTTGGCCCTAATGACATCGGTTACACTCTGTGGCATACTTTCTACTATCTTCTAATACACTTCAGCTGGTATTTCCCTCCATTCATCCTGCAAACTTTTGGTGAGTTCTCTTAGAAAAATGGACGCTGTTCATATTTCCTCACCAATTTTCCAGTTACACCCAAATATGTGCAGTAGGGTTCAGGTCGGGACTCTGCGCAGGCCAGTCCAATTGTGCAACATCCATATCCTCAAACCAATTCAAAACAGTGTTGGATTTATGACAAGACGTGTTGTCTTGTTGGAAGTATTACTGACCATTCCCAGAGTATTACCACATTGTCAGCAGCACATTATTGTCTAGAATGTCAGGGCACAGCTCCGTGTTCATTGTTTTTGCCACTAACACCAACAGACCAAGACCATAACAGAACATCCGCCGTACTTACCTGTTGGCACAACTCAGACAAAAGTTGTTTCCCAGGATTCTCCATATCCAGGTACATCCATCTGATTTCAAGATAGTGTAGCGCAATTCTCCACTCCACAGAACATTCTTCCATTGCTCAGCTGTCCAATCACAATGCTCCTTGCACCATTGTAGACTAGCGGATGGCATTTCATAATACTGTAGACCCCTTGTGTGGAGCAGCAAACCTGTATATCCAATAATGTGCAGATCCCGTCAGACTATGGCTGACACCTCCGAGGGTCTGCATCTTATGTAGCATGGTTTATGACACGTTACATGCTAAAAAAGCCATGAACTGTTCTATTGTCCAAATACTATTAGTAGGATAATATATATGTATCTATAATGTAAATGCACCAGGTTTATCAGGGTTTTCCCATTATCGAGGTTGCAAGTTTGCGAACAAGCCACAAGATGGTTCCAATAATATCCTACGTGTTGCTTCAGACTTACATAAGGAAAATAACTAAGAAGCAATTCCCTCATGTGCTGGATGGCAATTCTTAGATCAACTCCCTTTGCAGGCGAGAGACAAGAAAAAATACATCTCCAGGAACAAGTGTCAGAATTTACCAGCAGGAAGGAGATGCCATTTATGGTGGTCCTTGGGGGGCCGCAGCGCTGGTGAAAGGGGAGGCATATATTGTATTTCAACTGCACTTCAGTAGCGGTGAGCGATTCCAGCAACCTGATTGGTTTTTGGGTACACCTCCCCTTTGGAGATGTGCACGAGTGCTACTTAACGAGACCAGTGGGGGGTTAGGGTTTAGGGTTAGGGTTAGGGTTTAGGTTTAGGGTTAGGCTTAGGGTTTAGGGTTAGGGTTTGGGTTTGGGTTTACGGTTTAGGGTTGGGGTTAGTTGCTGACCCTCCTACGGCCCTGCTGCTGCTTATTTAACGGGCCGGCCATTCGTGCACATCTCCAAAGTGGGGTGTGTACTACCCAACAACCAATCAGGTCGCTGGAATCGCTCACCGCTACTGAAGTGCGGCTGAAATACCAAATATGCAAAGGGGAGTTGTAGGGAGCAATTCTGTTTATGTCGGGGAGCTTGTCTTCATCCTATTCCTTGGCATGAGTGTAATCTACACATTAAGAATCGCTATCTGTAACCCTAATTATATACCATCGCGGGCTGTCCTGTAATTCACACCGATGGATTACACCTCACACACGGATATTTATCCCCGGATTACAGTATCCTATCACACAACCCTCAGATGACTTATATACAGGCAATGCTGATATGACTCACACAAGTGAGTCATGGATATAAAGGATGATTTTATTTTAGGCCTTGTCGATAGAGCTTTCCGCCAAGGGAACATGTGCCGGTATTGGTTATTAAGAGGCTGTCATATCACAAATCACAGTAGCAGTGTGGTAAAAACCAAGGACATTTCCTGTAAGTAACAAGGCTTCTATTTTCACACTTGCAGCCTTCGCTGCCGCGTCGCCTCCTTCTACTCCTCAGCCTAGATCCCGCTCTTCCTCTTTTCCCAGTGCGAGTGCTGTCCTTGGTCCTGAACTGCATCCGGCCTTTGGAAGGAGCGCACTTTCCAATTCCACAGCGGCCGCTCTAGAGATCTGCTTTCTAATGTTACCTCTCGAGTAGGCAGCGTTGACTAACTTGTGTGAATGAACACTTTCTGCCCGCTGTAGCTTTATGTCCTCACATCACTTTCTGTGCTGGAGGCTTCAGGCGGCTGCCAGACTTAAGCAGCTTGCAATACCATCAGAAGGTGTAGCTTTGATGTTCTACTATGCGGGCTCAATGCGTGTTTTTTGCGTCAAGGTACTATATAGGAGCAAACATGATCCACTACAAATGTACTCAAATGAGCAGCGTTAAAGGCGATATCCAGGGTAAAACTGCAAATCTGCTTAATATGGTGAAATAACATAAAACGTGCCATAATTGTAACAGCACTTCGCCACTTCTTACTCCTCTAACCTGCTCCTTGGGGTTGTGATTGGACGCTGCCGGCTGTCACATCTTCCGGTTCTCTGCCTATAGGGCTTGTGCATGCTCCCATCCCACTTCTTAAAGAACCAGCTCATTGGTTTTTGTTTTCGTTCACAGAGGTCTGGTTTATGCTAGTGCTGTTTTGGATTTTACAATTTATCAATGGTAGGAGTGCCAATGGGAGTGTTCTGCTACCTGTTGCACCTGCCTAGTAATTAGGGAGGGCTTTTATTCCAGTCTTGGCTGTGAACCTGCGCTGATTATTCTCAGTCTTCATCTGATGGTTGTTGGAATTAGCACTGGATCTTGGTCTCCTGTTTTTACCTGCTCATCTCAAGCTAAGTATTGTGGTAACTGGTTGTAGTTGTATTCTTACTTAGCTGTTGATTTCTGTACCAGATAGTGAGTGGCCGAGGATCGTGGGTTAGGTGTGTTCTTATCAGGACGGGTCATTCGTTATAGGCAGCTGTGGTCTCTTATTCTAGTCATATAGGGAAAGTTCCCCTCACACATTACCTGTAGTGCTGTATGTTATTTGTTCCACTGTGTAAGCAGAGCCCGGGAACTGTTCGGGGGACCGGATTTGGTACATCCTGGACAGATGTGACACTCATGCTCCCTAATCCAGTCCCCCAATGATTATTAGTAATTCCCTGCTATATTAGGCATTCTCCCCTCTGATTGGCTACAGCGGTCAATTGACTTTCGGTGACCTTATTTGTCACAACAATCGCCAGGACCCACCCAAGGCTGCAGTGCTAGATCCCAGCAGTGGCGAAAAGATAAGTACAGCTCAGGTTATTTTACTAGATACAGCTTTGTTAAAGGGATATTGTCCGGTAACTAGTTCACCCCTTTAAAGAATCAGATAAAGGATCTGATTGGATCTCTGATATTGATCAATTTTCCCTATACTAGGTCACTCCTTTTTATATATATATATATATATATATATATATATATATACACATCTAGTATAAATAAGCCTACATACTTTTTCTTGCACCACACTTTGACCCCTTTGCTGTAACTTTAGTGGATGATGTTGGTGTCATTAGATGACACACACGCTCACCGCTGCCGTAAAATCATCAAATGTGAGTTTAATACATTCAGGGACAATAGAGAGACAGAGTGAGAGAGCGATAGAGACAGAGAGAGCAATAGAGAGAAAGAAAGAGATAGAAACACAGAGAAAGCGATAGACAGAAAGAGAGATAGTGAGACAGACAGTGAGAGAGCAATAGAGAGACAGACAAAGAGTGATAGAGAACAGAGAGAGAGCAATATAGAGAGATCAATAGAAAGACAAACAGAAAGAGAGAACAATAGAGAGACAGAGATAGCGATAGAGAGAAACATAGAGAGAGAGAGCAATAGAGAGACAGAGAAACAGAGAGAGCATAGAGAGACAGTGGTAGAGAGACAACTAGAGAGAGATAGCAATAGAGAGACAGAGAGAAACACACAGATAGAGCGATAGACAGACAAAATGAGAGCTATAGACAGACAGAACAAGAGCAATAGAACGAGAGAGCGATAGAAAGACCCAGAGAAGGTGATAGAGAGACCCAGGGAAAGGGATAGAGAGACAGAGAGAGAGAGAGCGATAGAGAGACAGAGAGAAAGAGCAATAGAGACAGAAAGAGAGTGCAATAGACACAGAAAGAGAGAGCGAGAGACAGAGAAGGACAGACAGAGAGAGACAGAGTGATACCGAGACAGAAAGACAGACAAACAGAGAAAAAGAGACAGACAGTGGGAGAGACAGAGAAAGCATATGTGCCTTTTATAATGTCTGTGTCACCCGTTTTTCACGCACGCAAAAAAGAGAAATCGAGACGGCCCAATTGATGTCATTTTTTTTCACTGTCCTGGTAATATATGTAAAAAACATAGTGCACATCCATGTAGCATCCATGCTTGCTTCGGTTTTTCTTTGCACTCCCACAGACTTTCATGGGCAATTCAAGTCTATGAATATGGACCAAAATTGAACATGCTTTCTTATTTATTTATTATTATACAGACCATCGGCCGGCATATAAAGGCGAAGTGCATTAGTGGCAGGACTTCTGTTTTGAGTTACTCGTTCCAGAACCTTTGACTATGTGCTCCACTACCGTAGTGAAAGCCGGTCCCCCTGTAAGACACATTTACACAGACATATTCTTGTTCCATGTTACATGCGTTTTTTTATGCGCGTAATACAGACAGCATAAACCCTATTGATATGCATTGGCATTCTCAGACGTGCCCTTTTTAGGTGCGTAAAAAAAATCTCAACATGCCCTATTTTGATCTATTAAAGTCTATGAGATTGCGTAAACTCACAGCAAATACACAGTTGCATGCATATTCATGCATTTTTACGCGTTGGCAGGAGACAGGAGTTTAAAAAGATGGTGAAATAGTAAAAAAAAACACAGACACCAAATACACATATATACATGCAATAAAAATGCTACGTATTTCATGTACGAAAATTGCATACACCCATGTGAATGAGCCCTAAGCATGGGCGTAACTATAGAGGGTGCAGGGGATGCTGTTGCACCCGGGCCCAGGAGCCTTAGGGGGCCCATAAGGCCTCTCTTCTCCATATATGGAGCCCAGTACTATGAATAAAGCATTATAGTTGGGGGCCCTGTTAGAGGTTTTGCCATGGGGCCCAGAAGCTTCATGTTACACCTCTGGCCCTAAGGATCCTCTTAATGGAGCAGCTGCCAACATAGCAATATGCATAACATACTGCTCTCTCCCATATGAATACACTGCCGTAGGCAAGATCCAAAGCAACAGAAATATATGCTAGTTAGGGCCTATAGACGACGGTGAATAGTATGGCTTTTATGCCACCGGCACCCATCATACCAGTGTGTTGTGGGCACCTACTTGTACTCATGAATAAATGCCCTGTGCCAGCCTTCTCATGTTTGTACAGGACTCTTGGACTTATAAAGTCCTTACCATAGGAGTCACAAGATCATGAACAGATTGACTTAAGACTATGGCTTAAGTCTGTTATGTACTCAGTACTTTTCTCATAATTTCCCTCTAAGTCTTTAGCTTGGAATGTATTTCCTTCTTTGGGAAATGAGAAAGGGATTAATGCGCAAATGAAAATCTTCTAGTAAGAATTCTTCAGTATTTGAAGATGATACAGCTATGTTCTCCAGGACTTTCATGGTTTAAAAAAAATATGGCTATTATATGAGAAGGAAATCATTATACTACATGATTAACATTGTATAGTGATGTGATGCTAATAGTGTGCAGAATATACAGCCCACCCTACAGCTACATGGCAATCAGAATAGCTGATCCATAGGACTGGGACAAAAAGGCATGCCTGGCTAGCTCCATCTATGATTCAGTTGTATCTGTCTACAAAATCCTAGAACCATAGCATTGTAGAGTTGGAAGGGATCTCCAGGGTTATCGGGTCCAACCCCCTGCTCAATGCAGGATTCACTAAGTAATCCGAGGCTTGTGTCTGTCCAGCCTTTATGTGAAGACTTCCATTGAAAGAGAACTCATCACCTCCCATGGCAACCTGTTCCACCCATTGATCACCCTCACTGTCTAATATCTAATCTGTGTCTCCTCCCTTTCAGTTTCATCCCATTGCTTCTAGTCTTTCCTTGTGCAAATGAGAATAGGGATGATCCCTCTGCACCGTGACAGCCCTTTAGATACTTGTAGACCGCTATTAAGTTTCCTCGCAACCTTCCCTTTTGCAAGCTAAACATTCTCAGATCCTTTAACCCTCATAGTACATGATTTGCAGACCGCTCACCATCTTGGTAACTCTTCTTTGAACTTGCTCTACTTTGTCTATGTCTTTTTTAGGGTGACTATCCACTAGCGTTTTTTTCCGCTGTGAATTCGCTGCGTTTTTTTTCCCCAATTGTCAATGGGACTTTCTAATGTTAAAAACAGAACTCACCAAAAACGCAAGTTGCGTTGGGTTGCGTCGCGTTGCGATTTTAACATTAGAAAGTCCCCTTGACAATTGGGTAAAAAAAACGCTAGTGGGTAGTCACCCTTAAAGTGAGGTCCCCAGAACTGGACACAGTATTCCAGATGAGGTCTGACCAAGGAAGAGTAGAGGGGGATAATGACCTCACGGATCTAGGCTCTATGCTTCTCTTAATACATCCCAGAATTGTGTTTGCCTTTTTGGCTGCTGCATCACATTGTTGTCTCACGTTCAGTGTCTGATCTATTAGTATACCCAAGTCTTTTCACATGTGCTGCTGCTTAGCCCAATTCCTCCCATTCTGGATGTGCTTTTTTCATTTTTCTTGCCCAGATGAAGGACTTTGTATTTCTCCTTGTTAAATACTATTCTGTTAGTCGCCGCCCACTGTTCAAGCTTTTGTAGAGCTTTTTGAGCTCTTCTCTAGTGTTAGCTATTCCTCCTACCTTTGTGTCGTCAGCAAATTTGATCAGTTTCCCCTCAATTTCCTCCTCCAGATCATTTATAAAAATGTGGAACAACACTGGGCCTAGGACAGAGCCTTGTAGATAGCAGGCATACATTTTTACAACAATGGCGGAAACTGCAACTCCCAGCGTATTTTGAAAGTTCTATACCTTCAGGACATGGGAGTTGACAAAGTCTGCCGCTTTCAGGACATTTTGGGAGTGGGGTTGCTTAAAGCTACTGAATGACTGACACTGACTGTTATCTCAGCCATTGGAGGCTATTTTACTGTATATGGCCATATAATAAGCTAGGCCTCCCTGGACCCCTGCTGATGCACTGGAGCTCATTTCTGCAGGAAGCTTGGCCTGTCTTGGTATTATCGGCAAAGCTTTCATTAATTTCAATGGGAACTTTGCATGTAATACCAAGCCTGACCACTGCAGTGAGAACGGAGCTGTTTGCTTCCTGCAAAAATCAGCTAAGTGCACAAGCGCACCGCCCCAGCAAAAGCTGATAAGCAGGAGTCTACCACTCCGATCTCCTATTGGTAACCTATCCTGTAGATAGGCTATCAATAGTTTATAACCGGACAACCCCATAAATGAAGCAATTCTTGTTAGTTAAAGCTCAGTGTTTACAACCATGTGCATTTTACATAATGATGCATGATCATATTCTTCCCACTAATGCACTCATAATAAGTTCTCATCACAAAGCAGTTTGCCTTAACTTTTCTCCTGGAAAGTGAGTTTCGTTCAGCCCTTAAAGCAATATCATAAAAACCTTCAAATATACAAAAGCGACAGATCTAATAAAGATGGTCCCAGTGCCATAATCTCTTATGAATCAGTAAGGTAAAAATGAGCTGTATCATTTAAATAAAGTTTTAAGGAATAAAAAAGTAAAAAATGGTAGTAAGTTTAATAAGTTTGACATGAAAGGGAAAAAGTAATTTTTAGTCTTTCCACAAACTGTTTTAGAGGCAAAAAAATATACATATTGGCAATGGTTTTGATGACTTCTTTTATAATAATTGTTCCTGTTCCCTTACTGTTACGTTCTTGTGGGCAAATAAGTACAAGGCCCACACGAACGTGACCAAAGGACAGGGATTTAGGACAACTGACATACCGACAGACTGAGGAAAAGGACAGAACTGCCATACAAAACACGGAAGGGGAAACTGACCCTGTGCGGAAGGGAAGAGGGCGAGACCCTACCTACCAACCAGAGCGATCACCTCAATAAAGGCGGCCCCATGCTGGAACCTCGGTCCTGGCTCTCCCAGAATAGGTGTTACATGGAACCAGGACACGAACGGACAAACCAAATGCACGAACACACTTACCACACAACCTCGCAGTCCCTACTCTAGCAAGACACAGGGGAGTATATATCTACCCCCAAACCCAGGGTATTGGCTGACCAGAACCACTACACCCAGACAGCTCAATTAACCCTCCACTGTGCAGATGTGCTCCTGGAACCCAGAGTACTACAAGTCCCAGAAGCACACTTACATATGGGTTAAAAATATGCTACATGTCCTAGTATCTAGGGCTAGGGTGCATAAGGTATGACATGCTGTGCAGCCCCCGACTATTGGGGGAAATGTTTATCTGTGGTTCCTCACATGTAGTTTCCATATCAGAGAGAGGTTGCACACAGCTCAGGAGCAGAGACAGGCAAGTACTAATGCTGCACTGTGTATCCATCTCTGCTTTCCCCATATACAAGGGGAATGGAGCCCACAACTGTTACCATGTTTCCCCGTAAACAAGACTTATCCTGATAATAAGCCCTACCCTGTTTTTTTTATTTTTGGGGAGGCTTGAAATATAAGCCCTAGCTACACTACATAGAAAAAGGAATACATTACTCAGCAGGCTTGGTCCGGGTCCCTCACGCTGCTCTTCGGAGGTCCGCGCTGCTCCCGCACTCCTAGCCGCACGTACATCACTTCCTGGTTACAGGATTCATACATCCTGTCTCCAGGAAGCGATGGCTGTGATTGGTTCTCGAGTGCTTCTCAGCCAATCAATGCAGCACTCGATGAACCAATCGCAGCCATCACATTGGTTCATCCAGCGCTGCATTGATTGGCTGAGCCCCGCTGTTCGAAGAACCAATCAACAACCATCACATTGTGGAGAAGGGATTTATGAATTGGCTGGTGATTCATGGAGGTTGTATGTTCTTATTGTGTTTATTCTTTGCTTTCCTCTTGATCATGGTGGGTCATTACTAGAGATGAGCGAACGTACTCGGATAGGCACTGCTCGTCTGAGTAATGTGCTTTATCCGAGTACCTCCCCGCTCGTGCTGAAAGATTCGGGACGCGCTGCGGAGCGGGGAGCTGCAGGGGAGAGCGGGGAGGAACGGAGGGGAGATCTTTCTCTCCTTCTCTCCCGCCCGCTCTGCCCCGCTCCCCGCCGCAACTCACCTGTCAGCAGCGGAGCGCCCCGAATCTTTCAGCACGAGTAGAGCGGTACTCGGATAAGGCACATTACTCGGACGAGTAGTGCCTATCCGAGTACGTTCGCTCATCTCTAGTCATTACATTGTCTCTGGCTAGTTGGCATCTTGCGGCAGAGGAAACCACTTCCTACCACTTTGTTTTCTATACATATCAGCTTAGTACATTCCCTTTAGCTCCCTTGAAATTCTCCAAACTGATGACTAAGAGGAACAAGGGCAAAGGAACACCAAAGACCATTGATCTTGTTGAACATCTCAGTCCAAAATCATGAACACTGATATGAAGCTGGTCCCCACATTGGCTAATATTACAGCCTACACTGTATGCTCTAGTTGTGGAAACTTGGCTGCAGGAATTCAGATCTATTTTGCCGGTTGCATTCTCTTGGCATCCAAATTTGTCCAATTGCCAGATAGAGAAGAGTGATTCATCATCCAGCGCTGAGTTTTCTGTTCCATTCCCATTGACACCATGCTTTATACAATTTCAGCAGATAGTTTGACATTGTGCTTAGTTATCTCAGGATTGGACGCTGCTAGAGACTCAATGCTGGAAACTCAAGATAGTAAGCACAGACAATTTTCATTTTTTAATTCTTCCTAGTACTACCACAGTTTGGTGAATGTCCACTTGCTTGGTCATCGGGACATGTAAAAGGGCAAACGATCAGCCGATGAATGAGCAAGCGCCCTTTCATCGGTAGATCGTGTGTTTTTAAGTAAGCATAAAGATGCTTGCTCATTGGCTGCAGGTATCCCCATGAAAACAAGAAGATATATAGCCAGCCAATAATAGCTGTATGGGGACAAATGATCATATTTACCCTTTCCAATCCACTGTCTGACGTCTGAAGACATTCTGATTGAAGGCTGTACAGCTTTGATGTCGGAAGACGTACGTCAGGGTATTCTTACTGTATATTACTGGCTGCTCTGTTGTCAGGGGGGGGGGGGCTCTCGAGCATGTCCAATACCGCAGTACTGACTCTAGCCAGCAGATGGCGCCATTGTATAATGGCAGAAAGAGAGAGCCCCCTAAGAAACCCTGAATCCAAAATTGGATTGCAAAGAGTTAACATTTGTTTGTCCCCACACTGCAGGTAATCTGCCTGTGTGAATGGCAGTAAGTGAGCGCTGATCGGCTTGCTTTGGTTATCGACACTCGTAACAACAAGCCAACTCTCAACTTTTGCAGAATTGAAAATGTCAGAATTTAACCGGCAATTCCACATCAAAATCCGCAGTTAGACATGAAAATTTGGGTGCGTAATTCCAGGATGCAATATTCCGCAACAATGTTGCGGAATATTCTGTCTCATGTGAAAGGTCCCTCAAAGCAGCTTTAGTATATTACAATCTGCCCCTGAAGGTTATTTTACATCTGTAGGCTGTACCCCATGCCCCGGACATGGCTGGGCAGATGTCAGGGTTCACTGCACCCTGGTAAGGATGCTCCTCAGTGCCTTTGTCACACGGCACACTGCATAGCGCCATTTACATAAGAAAAGCAAACAACATTGGCAGATTTGAGCAGCAGAACTGTCTTAACTAGGATTGTGAGTGTCTCTGCCACACAACAAAACGCTCCTCAAGGGTCTCCCGAGTCCCCCTCAAGCAGGATGCATCGTGCTACAAGACACTGTTTGGTCATACTGTTTAAATCAGCAGTCATGGATCAGCGGGTGGTTTTAAGAGGGTTATGTAGACGCGGGAAGCATTGTGACTGTGCTGCCAAAGAGCGCACATTAACCTAGAGCATATACGGCATGCCCAACTGCTTGCTTTAAACATCAGTGTAGCACAACACATTGTCATTGACTATTATGTTCCTTTAGTTGGGGAATAAAGGGCTGCTACGACAATAGAAGAACATTGTGTTATGATATGTATTAAATTTCAAATTGTGTGGAACACTTCATTTTACGGTCGAAATACGTCAGCGGGCTCAGGATGACAACCAATTCTTTGTAGTTAATGGCGTGCATCAAAATAAGGCACTTTACTAACTGTCAGCTGATACATAAATCACCTGTAAACAGGGAGTTTGTGTTATTCTCTTGGGGTTTTATGCATTTTAAAGAGAAGAGCACCTTATGTCTAGTGAGTAGAGTTTAATTCAGATGTCAGTCCAAAAAAGTTTACCCATAGTCATAAAGTATGTGTGTGTCGATTCCTTCCTATTAACTTAGGACTTCTGCCCCCAGCTGGATATTTGCTGCGGAATCCGTGGCAGCTGTCCACACCGTGGATCCACAGCAAATAGAGCCCATAGTATCAAGGGCGTAACTATAGAGGATGCAGGGGATGCGGTTGCACCCAGGCCCAGGAGCCTTGGGGGGGGGGGGGGCATGAGGCCTCTCTTCTCCATATAGGGAGCCCAGTACTATGAATAAAGCATTATAGTTGGGGGCCCTGTTACAGGTTTTGTATTGGGGCCCAGGAGCTTCAAGTTACGCCTCTGCATAGTATACTATGGGAAATCGATTCCTTCTCCACACTTGCTCCATTTTTCCACGGATTCCGCGCATACGGCTTCCGTTGAAGTCAATGGAAGCCGTCTGATCCGCGTCCTGTCTGCAACGTACATTGCGGACAAGTCATGGATTCTGTGTCATCGTCTAGCGACGGGATTCGGCTCTGCAGTGTGCTGGAGGCCTCAACCACTAATGTAGGGCAGGGATGGACAACTTGTTGTGTGGGACAAAAGTTGACCTTGGACTATTTCTTTATCCTAGCCAGTACTACTTTAACTGTAGGCTAGATAAATTTATGGAACTTTTTGCCAATTATGGGGCATTTTTATGTTTTTTTTTAGTACATAAGCAAGTTGTGGAAAGGTTGAACCTAAGAGAGTTATCTCATGAAAGCAATGCAAAGTCTAGTTATGCTGAGAATCTAGGTCAGTTGAAAAGCTGGTCCTCAGAAAAATGTCACCGCTCTCAGACATTACACGTAAGTGACACATGCAGTAGTTCTTTGGGTTTTGACTGTTTCCATAAAGATTCTTAATTATGGTTTCCTTCGCACTCTTCAAAATGCACCTGTAATGAGACAAGGGTTCTTCAAACAGACATCTATAAGATCAAGAGTTTGGGAGCCGTAACACCGGGAGACTTGCATGCAGATTTGCCGAGAGCTACTGTATGTATTTTATGGAAAGCAATTGCAAGTTACGCCTCGCCCTAAAACAATCATCTATATTGAATTTTTAAATCTTCAATGATGAGTTCTTAAAAGAAAATGACGAACAATAGTCAACAAAGCATCAAAAAGGATCTCAAGGCCACATAAATATTGTGAAATAATAGGATACTAATAATAGGATAATAAAAGTTCTAGCAATTTACAACCCCAATTCCAAAATAGTTGGAACGCTGTTTTCAATGTAAAGAAGAAAGAATGGAATGATTTGGAAATCTCATATAATCATATTTTATTCATGATAGAACATAGAAAGTATATCCGAAGGTGAAAATGAGACATTTTAAAAATTGAACTCATTTAGAAATAGATGGCAGCAACACATCTCAAAAAAGATGGAACATGGCCGTGTCTAAGTAGCATCTCCTCTTCCATTTACAACAGTCTGTAAATGTCTAGGAGCTGAGGAGACTAATAGCTGGAGTTTTGGGGGAGAGTAACGTCCTATTCTTGTCTGATGTAGGATTCTCGTAGCTGCTCAACAGTTCTGGTCCTTCTTTGCCTTCTTTCAAATGTTTTCTGCTGGTGAACGGTCTGGACTGCCTGCAGGACAGTTCAGTACCCAGACTCTTCTTTTGTGAAGCCATACTGTTGTGATGGATGCAGTATGTGGTTTAGCATTGTCTTGCTGAAATATGCAATCGTGTGAATGGGAGTATATGAGGTTCTAAAATCTCTATATACCCCTCAGCATTGGTAAGGCCTTTCAAGATGTGTAAGCTACCCATATGCACTAATCCAACCCCATAACATCAGAGATGCAGGTTTTTAAACTGTGTGCTGATAACAATCTAGATGGTCCTTCTCCTCTTGAGTCTGCAGGACACGGTGTCCGTGGTTCCCAAAAATAATTTCAAATTTTGATTCATCTGACCACACAACAGTTTTCCATTTTGCTTCAGTCCATTTTAAATGAGCTTTGGCCCAGAGAAGATGCTGGCGTTTCTGGATTGTGTTAGTATATGGCTTCTTCTTTGCATGATACAGCTTTAACTTGCATTTGTGGCTTACACAACGAACTGTGTTCCCAGACAATGATTTCTGGAAGTATTCCTGAGCCCATGCAGTGATTTGCATTACAGAATCATGCCTGTTTTTAATGCAGTAACACCTGAGGGTCTGTAGAACTCAAGCATCCAATATTGTCTGTCAGCGTTGTCCCTTGTGCAATGAATTTTTTCAGATTCTCAGAATTTTTTGATGGTATTTTGTTCTGTAGATGGTGGGATATTCAAAGTCTTCACAATTTTACATTGAAGGACATTTTTCTGAAATCAATCCACAATTTCTAGATGCAGGTTTTCACAGATTGGTGGACCTCTGACCATCTTTGCTTCTGATAGACTCTGCCTCTTTAATGCACTCTTTTTATACACATTCATGTGACTTAGTAGAAAATTGACTTTCCAGCTGCTTTTCAATAGTATCACTTTTCCAGCCTTTTGTTAACTCTGTCCTAACCATTTTTGAGATGTGTTGCTGCCATCAATTCCTAAATGATTTAATTTTTTTTAATGAAATGGAAAAATATCTCACTTTCACCTTGATATGTGTTCTATGTTCTATTCTGTATATGACATTTCCAAATCATTACGTTCTTTTTTCTTTACATTTCTTTACATTTTAAACAGCGTCCCAACTTTTGGAGAATTGGAGTTGTAATATAGTGTCCTGATATAGTGCCTTTCATTACTCAGTCCTTGAATGCAAACATCAAAATATAAACAAACATGAAGAGTTCATGCAGAATTATTGTACATGTTATGTGACTCGGAGATTCCGTGAAAGCTGATGAAAACAGCACTATGGTGGAATTCCCAGATGCAAACAAACTGGGCCATTCACTTGTATTGTGAAATGGACACAACATGTAATCTATGACCTGGCAGCAAGTTCTGACTGTTGCTTTTGGGGTAGGAAACCTATTTTTTAAGTACCGTGTCAGGGAATTATTACAGGTCCCAGTTCAGGACCCTCATTTATTAAGCAGGGAGGAGAGGTACTACAAAGAGTGCCTACCTCTCTGGAGGACCCAGAATGTCTATACATTCTAGCGCTGAAGCTCTGCTGGGGCCTTGGTGTTTGTTATGACAGATGATGTCACCAGAAGTCAGGTGACCAATGCAGCAATTAGAGGCTGCTCTGCTGGGGCCCGGTGTTTGTTATAACAGATGATGTCACCAGAAGTCAGGTGACCAATGCAGCAATTAGAGGCTGCTCCGCTGGGGCCCCGGTGTTTGTTATAACAGATGATGTCACCAGAAGTCAGGTGACCAATGCAGCAATTAGAGGCTGCTCTGCTGGGGCCCGGTGTTTGTTATAACAGATGATGTCACCAGAAGTCAGGTGACCAATGCAGCAATTAGAGGCTGCACCGCTGGGGTCCCGGTGTTTGTTATGACAGATGATGTCACCAGAAGTCAGGTGACCAATGCAGCAATTAGAGGCTGCTCGGCTGGGGCCCCAGTGTTTGTTATGACAGATGATGTCACCAGAAGTCAGGTGACCCATGCAGCAATTAGAGGCTGCATCGTCACTACTCATTCTCCTGGCATTACGTTGCTTGGGATGTGAGCACTGATACTAGGAGAACGAGCAGTGACTAGACAGCTTTTGATTAGCTGCATTGGTTACCTGACTATCATCTGTCACAGCAAACACCGAGACCATAGTGGGGCTGCAGTGCTGGATCACAGCAGCAGGGAACAGGTAAGTACTGCTCCTCTTCTTAGTTTAGCACAGGGGTAATGTTGTTGAGTAACAGAACAACCCCTTTAAATATAACTCAAAGATAAATATTTGGACACTACCAAATATGGTAGCATATAGGCCCCCATAAACATTAGTCTATAGTCTTCCAAATCCATCGATTTTGGCAGGAACGGTCAACTCTTGTCTGTTTATGAGGGTTTCCTGACTGTCCCTGCGACAGATGATTTCAACGCCCTTATCAGTTTGTCTCCTAAGGAGATAAGCCAGAGCTTTCTGTCTGTGGCTTTCTCCACTGTCCCCATTTAAGACACATGGCCAAACCAAGCATTCATGTGTATGGGGGAAACAAGAGAAATATGAGAGGGTAAGTAACTCTACATGCACCTATACACATGTAGTAAGAGACAAGCCTGAAGACACTGGTACACAAGTAGTAATGTGACATTGACAAATAACGAGCTGCTCTGTACTCCTAAAGCTTAGCACATCAGAAGCGGCCATGTCTTATAAGCGATAAGTGTTTACTGACAGAAGAAGCGAGAAAACAAGACCTCTTTACAGTAGAGATTAAAGGTGATGCCTCGGTGAAGACAACACCTTTCATATCGCATCCGCCGCTGATCGCTAGCAAAGACATGATTTGCTGGGTTTCACTGATCAGACATTTACTGTATGTCAAATGTGGAATTACATGGCGGCCATTCGGAATCAGGCTGAAAAAGAGGGACCCCCTTTCATGATGTCCGTATGCCTAATAGGCCATATAGATAGATATGGGTTGTCTTCATGAGAACAGAAACAAAACGGGTCAATGGAAATGATAACATGAGCGTCTATGGTTGTGTTACATTTATATCTCTGTGTAGCACTTTTTGGACTTTTCCTATGTATCTAGTATATAGTGATTGTCTACGGTGATGGTATGATGGCATGTGAGCCGTATGTTTAGACCTGATTTTATCAAACCCAAGGAATATTGTATCAATAAGAGGATTCCGCATACGATGTTGCATCTGTATTTATCTGACATACTCCCTAACGAGCTCTTCTTTACCACCCATATCACGCAGTATTCTCCACACTCTTATCTTCAGTCTGGCCAATTTATAGTGCTTCTTGTAGGCAGCCTGCCTTATCTATGAAGACCTTGGAGGTGCTGATGTCTTTATCTGCAGGGAGAGACATCATATTGTTTGTAGCTTCACGTTTTCAAAACTCATTGGAGATGGTTATTAGTGCCACAGTTGGAGACTGCTTTGTGTCATTATTATGCCATCATTCAACAAGAAAACTAACATTATCAGTAACAGTTTTACCCAGTGGTTTCCCATTTAATGTGTAATGGTGACATGTTTCCTCTGCCCATGTGTACATTTATCAGAGTCAAACCTCATTTGCTATTTTTTTGCCCAAATCCCCAACTTATCCAGATCCATTTGCAACCACATTCTGTCCTCTCTCGTGTTAATTATTTTACATCGTTTTATATCATTTGCGCATATTGATATTTTACTGTACAATCCTTCTACCAGGTGAAAAAAACGTGATTGTTCTCAGAAAAGGCCGATTAGAACACGATTATCGCTCAAAATGCGTTCAAATGAATTTGCGCGATAATCGTTACGTGTAAATGCGAAGCTCTTTTGGGTACGATAGGAAGCCTGCCATCAGAAAGATGGCTAATAAATATAGATTTCACAGATGGGCAAAGAAACTCTTTTGTGTAAATGCGAAGCCATCGCGCGCTATTCATTCATTTATCGTTTAATGCTGAGTTTCAGCTTGCATAAAAATGGTCTTTAGTTCGTTTGCGTTTCGCTTCATTTAAATGATATTCGTTCAGTCTTTGAAAGACTGAACAACTTGAGGGGAGGGTTGATTGTTTGCTTTTCCAAAACACAAAGAGTACTTGTTTTCTCATGCTGGCAGAAGACAATGGCTTGTCTTCACTCTAATTGAAACCCTGCCAGCCAGAGATTTTTCGTATAAACACACACCCACCTGAGCAAACAACATATAGAGTTTACTTTCGCTAATGAGGGAAATGGAGAGGATTTCACACAATCATCTGTACATTTAAATGCTCAATATTTATATGCGAAAAAGTCATTAATTCGTTCAGTCTTTCGTTCATTCAAACGATAATCGTTATGTGTACATGGGGCCTAAGAGAGACAAAGTAACCTTGTAGATAGGGTACATTTTATTTGCTAACAAAAAGACATGCAAGCTTTCGAACCTACGTAGGATTCTTCCTCGGGCTTAATAGAATAGATCCAAAAAGCAAATATATATATATGTGTGTGTGTGTGTATATATGTATATATAGAAATATATATATATAGGCACAGACATGGTGTGATTAATTTGTGCTTAAAACAATACAATAACAGGATGAGTTAAGGGGGAAATAATTAGTCCACAAAGGGCTCCTGTCCATGGGCGATCTTGCATTGCGTTACTCGTGGCGATAATTCGGCCGCGAGTAACACAGTGCATGCTTTCCATAGCATTGCTATGGAAAGCGCAGCCCCCTGTCCATGAGCGGAGAATCATAGCGATTCTCCGCTCGACTCAAATCGAAGCATGAGAATAGGGCTGATCCCTCTACACTGTGACAGCCCTTCAGATATTTGTAGACCGCTATTAGGTCTCTTCTCAGCCTTCTTTCTTGCAAGCTAAACATTCCCAGATCCTTTCCTCGTGGATATGATTTGCAGACCGCTCACCATCTTGGTAACTCTTCTCTGAACTTGCTCCAGTTTGTCTATGTCTTTTACAAAGTGTGGTGTCCAGAACTGGACACAGTATTCCAGATGAGGTCTGACTTAGGCCCCCTGCACAGAGGGGGATAATTACCTTACATGATCTAGATTCTATGCTTCTCTTAATACATCCCAGAATTGTGTTTGCCTTTTTGGCTGCTGCATCACATTGTTGACTCATGTTCAGTCTATGATCTATTAGTATACCCAAGTCTTTTTCACATGTGCTGTTGCTTAGCCCAATTCCTCCCATTCTGGATGTGTTTTTTTCATTTTTCTTGCTCAGATGTAAGACTTTGCATTTCTCTTTGTTAAAGGGGTTGTCCCGCGCCGAAACGGGTTTTTTTTTTTTTCAACCCCCCCCCCGTTCGGCGCGAGACAACCCCGATGCAGGGAGGTAAAGAAAGCTCACCGGAGCGCTTACCTGAATCCCCGCGCTCCGGTGACTTCTCTACTCACCGCTGAAGATGGCCTCTTCCTCCGTGGACCGCAGCTCTTCTGTGCGGTCCACTGCCGATTCCAGCCTCCTGATTGGCTGGAATCGGCACGTGACGGGGCGGAGCTACACGGAGCTACACGGAGCCCCATAGAAGACTGCAGAAGACCCGGACTGCGCAAGCGCGGCTAATTTGGCCATCGGAGGGCGAAAATTAGTCGGCACCATGGAGACGAGGACGCCAGCAACGGAACAGGTAAGTATAAAACTTTTTATAACTTCTGCATGGCTCATAATTAATGCACAATGTACATTACAAAGTGCATTATTATGGCCATGCAGAAGTGTACAGACCCACTTGCTGCCTCGGGACAACCCCTTTAAATACCATTCTGTTAGTCACCGCTCACTGGTCAAGCTTTTCTTGATTTTTGAATACTCTCTTTCTCTTCCCTAGTGTTAGCTATCCCTCCTAGATTTTGTCATCTGCAAATTCGATCAGTTTCCCATCAATTCCCTCCTCCAGATCATTTATAAAAATGTTGAACAACACTGGGCCTAGGACAGAGCCTTGTGGTGCCCCACTTGGTACATTCTTCCACTTTGATGTGCAGCCATTTATGACCACTCTTTGAGTACTTAGTTTGAGGGTCTGGGTTCTGTATATAGGGAGTCTTATTTATTTAGACATAGCAGTGGGGATGGAGGTAGCCCAAGCACACGTGGAGCATAGCAGTCCTATCTTACCATAGCAGTTCTCCTTCTCATCGTAATGTGTGACTGTGCTTGCCTGGTTTTGGAAAAACAATTAGATTCAGGGTTTGTAGAAATTGCAGTTTTTAAATATAAAACACCAATTATACTTGTTTCAGGAACACTCAGAGGACCAAAGCAAAGAAAACAAGCACAAAGTGACCCTCTAGTTTTGGAACAATTCTGTCCTGCGACTGGAAGAAGAGGGGAGCATATCATCTGCAGTTTTTTCATGCTGTTCCCCCATCCGCTAGTTCCAGGTCCTGTTGTTAGCTGTCCAAGATGGCCAATGCAATCTTAAGACAACCCAATCCCCACAGTGCATTGGTAATGCTAGACTACCAATACACTATGCCTGCTATATGATTGGCCAGAGCTGCTCATGTGACCAGCAGTGGCCAATCAGAGAGCAGTGCACAGTGTGCATTGGGTAGTTGGAAAAATGCTGTAGCCTTCTTGAATGGCCAAACGGTTGGCATAGAAGGACTGTAGGTAATATAGCCCCCTCCACCACTCTTGTCAAGAAACCGGAGCGTCGCTTTAAGTGTTTGATGGCATAATGTTTTCGGTAATTATGAGGGTATCGGGAGTTCAAGAAAAGCTGCAGATTCTAGGATAACCCCTTTGAGCAAAAAAAAGCGCTTGTCTCAGGAAGTGTAGGAAGGGAAACTAATGGATGGGCAGATGATCTACTGGACCAATGACCACTGACTGACTGTCAGCATGTCGGTCAGCACCCGTTCCCTCCATATACATGGGCAGATTGTCTGTGCTACGGGGGCGATTGGTCGTTGACATGATAGATCGTCCCCATAGAGCGGTCAGCGTCCCCATACAGCCGACCACCTAGAACTATTACGGACATCTAAATGATAAGCCAACAAACAAGCGGTTGCTCATGTGCCGGCTGATCGTTGGTCCTGTACGCGGCCCAAAAGTGTTTGTAGGAACGTTCGAGCCCAATAATCCGCCGTGTGAAAGGACCTTTAAAAGGGACCTGTTTATTTGTAAATGCAAATAGAGATAAACTAGATAGCATCTGATTCTAGAACCTAATTAACTCTTTCAGGGGAGTGGCCAGTGAATTAGAGACGCTTATTTTAGTAAATACTCGTATTCTTTGCGCCTGGAGGTGAACATGAATTATGAAAGACATTTGCAGTTTTATCATTTTCCCTCCTGCAATGTCAGATCTGGCAAAAAAAAATGAAGCCCAACTAATGAGAACGCCTTATTTTGGAGCTTAATAGTATAGCTTTCTCAATGCCTCAGTATATGAAAATGCTTCCAGGCTTTATGGTCCATTAAGCAGATATTTACATAGTGCTTTTATTAGTCCTAACTGCATGTCGGCTTAATGTGCACAGTGACAAGCAAAAAGAGTAATTAGTGTAAATATTTTATGCCATTTGACGGGAAGCATGGCTTGTGCTGCCGCACACACTCCATGGTATCCTGCATCTCTCCTTCCTTGGCCACTGTAGTCACAGGGGAAGCGGAGTGACTGAGACGAGTGGCTGGCGGAGCTCCACCTTGCAGCGCTCTCATAGGCTTGCTAAGCAGGGTGAACGATGTGTTGCTATGGGTAGAAGTGGGGGATGCTGGTGGTTGACGGCTGGGTTACTCTGTGTCACTGCAAGCTGGTAGAATGCATGAGGCCTACTGGATGCAGTGGAGAGATCCTGCCTTACTCGTACCTACTACATGTGGAGCAGCGTGAGCCTCCCCTGCCTTCAGCTGGGCACATCCGAATTCATTGCACATATCAGCTGCTCCTAATGCACAACAACAGATACTTACTATTCTGACTTGAAACAACATTTCTATTTAGTATGTAGCAAAATAAAATAAATGTATATATATATATATACATACATACACACACTGTGTTAGGGTGAACGCCCACGGACGGAACCGCTACTCGTTTTCCGCGGGAATTCTGCAGCTTTTGGGTTCTATCGCACCTAATACAAGTAGCTTTCGGTCTGCCAGTGCTCACATGCGGAATTCTACCACGGACTTCTACGAGCAGGAAAAAAGCGGCAGATTCTATTTTCTGCGGATTTTTACGCGGCCAGAGGTCTCCATTATTATAGCATTAATGGAGAATGTGGAAATCCGCGATCACTCACAGGTACTTTTTTGTTTTTAATCGCGGTACTCCCGCGGCGTAAATCCGCGGGTGTATCCCGCATCACTCGTGGGCATGAGCCCTTAAGTGTACGCTGCAAAAAAAGCATGCAACAGCATAACAACTGTATACTTTTTTAAATTTATTTTTAGTTTTTAATCTGTAAAAAAAAAAATCACACTGGCATTTTTTCCACTAATCCAGTTTCATTAAGGCCTCATGTCCACTAGAAAAATTGCACATAGGGATCCATTGGCCATCTGCGGGCAATTAAATTGAAATTTGCACTCGCGGATGGCATTTTAATGGATTTGCATTTTCTCCCACACGTGAGAGAAAACGCAGCACGCTCCATTGTCTGCGGGTCTCCCGCAGGCTTCCATAGTAGCCTATGGAAGCCGTCCGGTCCCGCGGTACACCCGCAGCTGAATTTCTGCTCTCCGGCGCGGGAGCGCGGGAGAGCAGGAGTTCAAAAAGAAAAAAAAAGAGAGTGCACGGCTCATGCGCGCGGCACGCTGCCGGCGTGCCGAGCGCATCCGCCAAGCAGAGAGAAAGAAGATCTGGCCACGACTGACGGGAACCCACAGTGTCCGGACAGGTAAGAAAAATCTATTTTCAGGTCTCATGTCCCCGGAAAAGGAGGGTCCCGCTGCGGGATTCTGCATGGAGAATCCGCGCGGGCCTGAATTTCCTAGTGGACATGAGACCTAAAAATGGGCAGAAGTGAAAGCAAAAGCATCTGTAAGCTTTCCGCTTACATTAGTTGATCAGCATTTAAAAGGTGGTGGAGGCTCTTCAAGTCATGCCATATGAATCTAATTTTCTTCAGAATCACAGAATCAGAGAATCACTGACTGGGGTGATCAGGGAAATGTGGTGGATATAGTATATCTTGACGTTAGTAAAGCATTTCACAAAGTATCCCATACCATACTTATTGAAAAAATGACCCAATATGGGATTGACAAGGCAACTGTTAGGTGGATTCACAACTGTCCGAGTGATCGAACTCAGAGTGGTCATAATTAGCTGCACATCCAAATGGAAGAATGTATCAAGTGGGGAACCGCAAGGCTCTGTCCTAGGCTCAGTGTTGTTTTTATAAATGATGTGGAGGAGGGAATTGAGAGGAAATTGATCAAATTTGACGACGACACAAAGCAAGGAGAGATAGTTAACATTAGAGAAAAGAGAGGATTCAAAAAAATTTTGAAAAGCTTAAATAGTGAGCGGTGACTAACACAATGGTATTTAACAAGGAGAAGTAAAGTAAGATGCAAAGTAAAACATTTAGTAACTCTTCTCTGAACTTGCTCCAGTTTGTCTATGTCTTTTTAAAATTAGGGTGCCCAGAACTGGACACAGTATTCCAGATGAGGTCTGACTAAGGAAGAGTAGAGGGGGATAATGACCTCACATGACCTAGACTCTATGCTTCTCTTAGTACATCCCAGAATTGTGTTTGCTTTTTTTGCTACTGCATCACATTGTTGACTCATGTTCAGTCTATGATCTATTAGTATACCCAAGTCTTTTTCACATGTGCTGCTGCTTAGTCCAATTCCTCCCATTCTGTATGTGCTTTTTTCATTTTTCTTGCCCAGATGTAGGACTTTGCATTTCTCCTTGTTAAATGCCATTCTGTTAGTCGCTGCCCACTGTTCAAGCTTGTCCAGATCTTTTTGAATCGTCTCTCTTCTCTAGTGTTAGCCATCCCTCATAGTTTTTTGTTGTCGGCAAACTTGATCAGTTTCCCCACAATTCCCTCATTTTAAAGACGTATGCAATCATACAGCCATATGATTGGCTTTTTCAACAATAGACCTCCATTATAAGGTTGTCAAATTATCCATATGTAAAGTGTCAAAATTAATTAGACCTGAAAATATGAAAGAATAAACTGTAACATGGAATACTGACACAAAATTTGGTGATAACATCTGGATATACTTAAATAGATTGTTTTATGAAGACCACCGTTGTTCCTGTGGTCTATTAGAGCATACAGACACCATAGAGGGAGGCTTTCCACTTGGGGCCTCCTCTAGGAGCCAGATTGGAGGTCGTACGATCAACTCCTGGTCTGGTAGACTCAAACAGTACTTGTATTACATGGACAAACATTTATCTGAATGGTCACCATTGAATACTACATTTTCCCTGCAGTGGTCACAGCTTATAGCTGATCGCCCTGGTAGCCGCATTTTAATGCAGGTTGTCTTTGATGAGACAGCCCCTTTGACATCTTGCTTAAAAACACAATATACAAAGTTAGGGCTCGTTCAGATTGGCATTTGTGTCTGTTAATAATGTCTGTTGTTCTGCTCAGCTAAAGGAGCAAGACATGGAAAATAATGTTAGTGCTGTGGATTATAATGGCGTTGAATCAGTTTCAGTGGTAGTGTCTATCATTTTACCTGCTATTTTCTGCTATTTTAACCCTTTCCAATCCACTTTCTGATGACATTATGATTTAAGGCTGTCCAGCTCCGATGTTGGAAGACGTCTGTCCGGATTCTCTTACTGTATATTGCCAGCCTCTCTGCTGTCAGAGCCTATCCAACGTGTCACCTCATGCAGTACTGGCTTTAGCCAGCAGATAGCGCCATTGTATAACAGCAGAAAAAAAAAGGGTAAGCCCCCTAGGAAAACCAGGATACAAATTGGATTGAAAAGGGTTAATGGAATCTGCAATGAAGGCTCCAAAAGAAACATCTGAAGCAGATGTGAGTGGGCCTTACTGGTATTAAAGGGGTTGTACCAAAATCTAAAGTTATCCACAGGATAGGGCATAACCTTATGATCAATGGCGGTCTGACCACTATGACCCTCCAGAGAACAGGGGTCCCGACAGTCTCCACATGGATGAAACCCCGGTCGCACATATGTGTCATTGCTCCATTTATTTTAATGACAGCGCTAGAAATTGCCCAGCAAAACCTTATGCATAAGGCAATGTTTCCCAACTCCGGTCCTCAAGGCCCCCCAACAGGTCAGGTTTTCAGGATATCTCATAGTAAGAACACAATGTCTGAGGTGCTGACAATAATTATATACATAATAATTATATAATAATTATAACCTTTGCAATACTGAGGTAATCCGGATAACATGAGCTCTTGGGTTGCTTTGAGGGCTGGAGTTAGGAAACACTGGGATAGGGAATAACTTTAGATTTTAGTACAACCCCTTCAATGTAGAATGGTGAACCAGAGATATGTAGCATGAAGGAGCGTTTCCACTGTATGGAAGATTGATGTATGCTGGGTAGCTGAAGCTTAATTTTTCTGATATGAAGCTTCAAATCCCCTGCATAGTCTGGCCTGGTAATAGGTGACCTGTGGAGTCCAGGGATGTAAGTTTTATACTTACCTTCCCCATTGTTCCCCCGGCAGCAGCGCTGAAAGCCGCAGCTGAATGCATTGGGTGGCGCTGCTAAGTCCACTTGTCAGGACCGGCTGCTCGCGGGGCCTCCATGCCCACACTGCCGGCCCTGTTACCCAGGCTGCAGCTGTGTGGCGCAGGGGAGCCCTGGTTCTGGTAACACCCCCTGGCCGCCGTATTCCTCCTCCCTGCTGGGTTGCTAGGGATGCGGCGGGTGCGGCCCCGCGCCGTGTCATCGTCACCATGACAAGCAGGCACGCAGCCTTGGTCCCTGCTAGTCCTGCAGGGCAGGGGCGGGTTCGCCAGCGCCTCGGTGAGTGTATTCTGCTGCTATCAGACTCCCTGCTCAAAATCAGCTGCTGGGGCGGGAGCTCTGACAGCATTTAAACGCCTCCGTGTCTTCCAGCATTTGCCAGTGTTAGTTAGGTCTTCTGCTGCACTCGCATTTTTGGAATTGCCTGTCTCCCAGTTTTTGACTATTTGCTTGACCCAGACTTCGCCTGACCCTTTGTACCGCGTACCTCCCTGTTGCTGACCCGGATTGTCTGATGTACCTTTGTGTTTGTGTGTTCCAGTGTCTGTTTGTAGTCTGTTTGTTGAAGCGTGCCCCGCTTCCCTAGTGAGTTTAGGGACCGTCGCCCAGTTGTCGCCCTGGGGCTTAGCCCAGGGGGGCAAGTAGGTAGGGACAGGGGTTGCGGGTTGTTTTAGGGGCTTCCAGTATCCCGGACCCCAGTTCCCTGACACCGCCCATTCTAATTTTATAATAAGTGGACTACTTAGCAGCGCTGCTCAATACATTCAGCTGAGGCTTTCAGCACTGATACCGGGGGAACGACGGGGAAGGTAAGTATAAAACTTACATCCCTGGACTCCACTACTACCAGCCAATAAGCTTGGTTAATAGGGCTAAAAGTAGGTGACAGATTCCCTTTAAACCTAAAATAGTCCCTCATCACAGACATGGGCGGCAGGACTAAGATATGCCTCCAATGTCTGACGGCCATCCATGCAGCTGCCTCGAAAGTAACTGTGACATAAAGTGGCACTTCTTGCCAGCTGTCAACATTCGTTGCATAGAATATTGCTAAAAGAGCCCCTTTAAAAGCACAAACGTTGGACCTATTTTGCTTAAAAAATGGAAAAAGTTTTTCCGATGCGGCTATTCACTTTAGGAATGACGAGAACGGAAATGGCCCAAATGCTAATAAGTGTTAAGTGGAGTGCTTATAATGATAGTGGAGATCAAAGAACTTAGAGCCCATTCTAGAGCGATACAGGTAACGTTGACAATGCTGACAAACGCTGCTACAATAAATGAGTGTAAATCTTCTGGAAGCTTCGCAGGTACCTTTTAATCAATCTTACAGAGCACTTTAAGGCACATGAAACTTGCTAACATTTAACTTTTTGGAATAAGTTCAGAGTTGAAGAGTGTAATTTGGTCAGCTCCTATTTAATCTGCTGAGATCGTCAAAGGAGAAAGCACTCAGAGCAAATGGACTTAAAAGTTTTAATTTTTTTCTTCAGTCGTCTTTTTCAGCCACACATTACCCTGCGAGATCCTGGCCAGTTATTTGTAGACTTATTAAACTGGCTCATCTGTTGTGGGTGATGGAAATTATAGGTTTTTTTATAGAATTGTTGCCATGTACATATGGTCCGCTTCTTACATTCTGACGCCATTTGTTGGCCATAAAATTGAATAAATGCTTGAAAGATACCAATGTCCATTATTCTACCACAAGTAATTGGACACCTGAGCAAGAATCAAAAGTAGTATTGATTTACATAGATTAATACTGATTGGGGACTCCTTCAGCCCTAATGGAACTGGATACTTCCTACTAATGTATAATACATATGAGCTGGAATTTCCTTCCATTCATCCTGCAAATGTCTAGCAAGTTCTCTCAAAGAAAATATACATTGTTCATATTTCCCAACCTGATGTTCCAGTTTGTCCTGAAGATGTTCGTTAGGGTTGAGATCGGGACTCTGTGCAGGCCAGTCCAATTATGAGATCGGGACTCTGTGCAGAACAGTCTAATTGTGGAACATCCATATCCTCAAACCAACGTGAAACAGCGTTGGATTTGGAAGTATGGCTGACCATTCACAAAATATTGCCACATTGTTGGCAGCACATTATTGTCTAGGTACACCTCCGTGTTCATTGTTCTTGCCACTACAACCATGGACCGAGACCATGCCACGTAAAACATCCTCAAAAAATAACGGAACCTCCACCGTACTTAACTGTTGGCACAAGACACTCAGGAAAAAGGTGTTCCCCAGGCATCTGCCCCGTCCAGGGACCTCCATTGGATTTGAAGATAGGGTAGAGTGTTTCATCACTCCATAAAACGTTCTTCCATTGCTCAACTGTCCAATGCCGACGCTCCTCGCACAGCTGTACACGGGCCAATGCATCTTCTTTAAGAGAACTCGCCAGACATTTGCAGGATGAATGGAAAGAAATACCAGCTGAACTGTATCAGCTGTTTGTAGAAAGTATGTCATGCGGATTATCCAATGTCAGTAGGGCCAAAGGATCCCGATTAAGTATTAACTTTTGTAAATAAATACTACTTCTGATTCCTGGTGCCCAATTACGTTTAGTAGGGTAGTGTAGATCCTATGTAATGCCCTACATATTAACCCTTTCCAATCCACTGTCTGATGTCTGAAGACATTCTGATTGAAGGCTGTACAGCTCCAATGTTGGAAGATGTCCGGCAGGGTATTCTTACTGTATATTACTGGCTGCTCTGTTGTCTGGGGCCTCTCCAGCGTATCCTATACCGCAGTACTGGCTCTAGCCAGCAGATGGCGCCAGTGTATAATGGCAGAAAGAGAAAGCCCCCTAGCAAAACCCTGAATAAAAAAATTGGATTGCAAAGGGTTAATCATTATTTGTCTTCTTACATCCTGTTTTGAAGCATACATTCTCCATACATATCACTCGCACTGTACATCGATGTTTCTCCTATTCTTCCCGAAAGCTGTTTTCATATCTTGCAAGTGAAAGGATATGGCGTTCATAATTAAAGAAATATATTAAGCTTTTTGTCTTCGCTCTAAATGACTGCACGACTATTTAAAGCAGAGGAAAAAATATCACGCAAAGCCTATTTAGCAAGCAGGTTAGTGTTAAATTGAGACTTCTAGTGTTTCTATTTAGATACTAATTACTGCACTGTAATAGAATAAGTGCTTATCTAATTTAGTTAGTATATATGTTAATTAGCAATCAGATAAGTAGAGCCACTCATGGTATTTGGGGATAGAGCGTAGTGATGTGTACTCCAGCCCATTAGCTCAGTGGTTTGCTCTCGATTTGCCATTTCTAACCATACCGAATAAGCTTTCTAAGATGACTTTTTTTTTCTTTTTAGAAATTATATGTAATTGATATTGATCGGGAAAGATGCCCTTGGCCCAGTTATTGATTGGCATACTCATTTTAATTGGCACTGCATTTTACTCCATAGAAATAAACTCTCAAGTTGACCAAGATAAAAGAACTTTTAGGTTAGGCAAGACAAAATGATGAGGGTCATCTATATTAACCCTTTGCAATCCAATTTTGGATTCAGGGTTTTCTAGGGGGCTTTTTGTCTTTCTGCCATTATAGAATGGTGCCACCTGTTGGCTAGAGCCAGTACTGCGATATGGGATATGCTGGAGAGGCTCCCGACAACAGAGCGGCCAGTAATATACAGTAAGAATACCCTGCCGGATGTCTTCCGACATCGGAGCTGTACAGGCTTCAATCAGAATGTCTTCAGACGTCAGACAGTGGATTGGAAAGCGTTAAAGGAGCAGTAATAAAAACTCCTGTTTTAATGTAAAAAAAAACTTAACATTAAAGACATACAGTTCAGCTTCCGATTGGGGTCCTTGGGCCCACCAGATGGATGATCTCTTCTCTGTTCGGAACATGCACATGTCCACTTTTAACCCTTTCCAATCCACTGTCTGACGTCTGAAGACATTTTGATTGAAGCCTGTACAGCTCCAATGTCCGAAGACGTGTCTGGCAGGGTATTCTTACTGTATATTAGTGGCCGCTCTGTTGTCGAGAGCCTCTCCAGCATGTCCCATATCCCAGTACTGGCTCTAGCCAGCAGGTGGCACCATTGTTTAATGGCAGAAAGAGAAAGCCCCTTAGAAAACCCTGAATCCAAAATTGGATTGCAAAGGGTTAATTAAAGGGTTTTCTGATGTTTAAAAAATATTTGCCAATGGTTTGAAGACAATATGATTGATCACTTACTAGTGTGCTATCTGTAACCGAGATACCTCTGTAAGCTCGTCTCACATACAGCCATGCCGCAATGCTCCTGGTGCTTATCTCCTTCATGCGTAACGTCATGTACTTTCCCCATTCCTGTAGTACAGGACCCCATACATCACTTCCCTGCTATCTCCACTCATCCCTGGCTTTCCCCCTCCTTCCACTTCTTCTTCGGTGCTTGCTGCTTTGTCATTTTTTTTAGCTGGGCTCCATCAGGGCGCAGCTGTAATCTGTGATTACAATGTACCTACAGGGAGAAGGAAAACAGCACCCCCTGTCCAAAGGGATCTGTCGTACGATGGAACCCAATGGCACCGAATGGACCATATTGATTATAATGGGGTCCGTTTTGATTTTGCCGGAATGGACATGATGAAATAGCGCGGCTTACTGCGCTAATTTGTCCTGTCTTTTCGCAGAAATCACCTCCAATGCTGATGTGAACGAGCCTAAGAAAAATATTACTGCAGAGTTTTGATTGGTTATTATGGGCAAGAAGACCAGAATCGTATATCCAGAATAAGACATGAATTCCTTTTTCACAAAATACATCCTGTCAATCATATGTATATTAAAGCAATTATATTAAATATATTTTAGCTGTTGTGGCTAGAAGCCCATCTGGTAGTTGGGATCATTATACTGCATTGCAATTGCTTCTACTGCATTGGAGACTTTTTGACAGGGAGGCCTCAAGTATCAAAACTGTCTCTGAGCAAAAGTTTCTTTATTGTTCATAACAAGCAAACAATCAAAGTTCAGTTCTTGTTTTCCCAGTGCAGGATAGACTATTAAATCTGCATTCCAGTTTCTATGGACTATATATGCAACCATTATAAGTCTTGAATAATAAGCAGAAAACATCTTCTAATACAACCTCAATTTCCAAAAAGTTGGAACGCTGTGTAAAATATAAATAGATGTAAAGAAAAAGAGTGCCATGATTTGGAAATCTCATCTAACCATATTTTATTCACAGGAGAACATAGAATACATGTCAGAAGTTGAAAGTGGGACATTTTAGAAATTGATGGCAGCAACACATCTCAAAAAAAGTTTGGACAGAGTTAATAAAAGTACTAATGAAAGAAATGTACTAAGTAAAACCAGCTGACAATCAGTTTTCTACTAAGTCACATAACTGTGTATAAAAAAAGCATGTTAGAGAGGCAGAGTATCTCAGGAGGAAAGATGGTTAGGGGTCCACCAATATGTGAAAAACTGTGTCTAAAAATTATCGAACAATTTCAGAAAAATGTTCCTCAATGTAAAATTGCGAAAACGTTGAATATCTCACCATGTTCAATACCTAATATCATCAAAAAATTCAGAGAATCTGGAGAAATCATGTGCAAAAAGGATCAGGCCAACAGTCAATATTGGATGTTCGAGATCTACGGGCCCTGCAGAATCACTGCACTAAAAACCATCATTGTCTGGGAACACAGTTTGATGCGCAAACCACAAATGTAAGTTAAAGCTGTATCATACAAAGAAGAAGCCATATATCAATGCAATCCAGAAACGCCGGCATCTTCTCTGGGCCAAAGCTAATTTAAAATGGACTGAAGCAAAATGGAAAACTGTTTCGTAGTAAGATGAATCAAAATGTTAATTTTTGGGGGGAAACACAGATGTTGTGTCCTGTGGACTCAAGAGGAGAGGGACCACCCAGCTTGTTATCAGCGCACAGTTCAAAAGCCTTCAACTCTGTTGGGGTTGCATTTGTGTCTATGGCATAAAGTATCAACAGTTCCGAAGAGCGGTGCAGCTCATTGGAACTGCTGCCGACGGGTGCCGGTTGTTACGGCACTCTGCCCCCCGAGCGCCAGTTGGGGTGCCCTGATCTCCCGCACCCCCACTGTCCCTGCCTACTTGCCTCGGCCCTGGCTAACCCCAGGCGGACAACTGGACGGCGGTCCCTGCCCTGGCTAGGGACCTGGCGACTGACAAGCAGGAACCTACCTAATGGGGGGAACAGAGTGCCGACAGAGGAGGCAGATGAATCAGACCAACAAAACATACAAGGCTGGAGATGGAACTCACAGGCAAACTGGCAGGGTGCTGGATAGCAACTAGTGCTGACTGGGCCAGACTAGATTAGAGGCAAACAGAACCAACCAAAACAGACTGAGTAACAGGGGACCAGAGGGAGCTGACCGACAACTAGGGACTGACTGAGGAGAACCGCAGACAGACTGGCTAGGTGCATACAGAACCAATAACTGGCAATGAGCTCAGTTCACTGCCAGTCTTTTAACCACAAGGTTCCGCCCAGGGGCGGAGAGTGGGAGGAGGCAACTCCACCCACTGCTGTATAAGAAACACAGAGGAGTGCGGGCGGCACCCTACGGGCGGGCACGCCCACGCCGCCGCCCACTGGCCAACCCAAGCTGCTGGGATGACCTCGACACAGGGCTCCAGGCTGCTGGAGCCGACGCCGGAGCGACGCGCGCCGACCGCGGGACCCCATGCCGCACTGTATGGTAACACCGGTTGTAAGAAACAGACGGCACCTAACGCTCAGGGGGCCCGTACAGTGTCCCGCGATAAGACCGTGGGACGCTGTGTGGTTAGGGACCTCCTGAAAGGCCCCAGGGCTGCCTATGCAGAGTGCCTATCAGGCGCACGGCTTGATAGGCGCTCTGCATAGGCAGCCCTAGGGCCTTTCAGAAGGCCCCCGGCTGCCTATCAACCGCACAGTGTCCCACGATCTGACCGGACAGGCTTCTCAGGCTTCATAGAAGCCTGTCCGGTCCCTGCGCAGTATGATGTAATGCCACAGCATTACATCATACTGTGCAGGACAGATAGTTCACATCTTGCGAAGTTCGTAACTCGAACGTTCGCAAGTAGGGGACTATCTGTATGACAAAGAAGACTATTGAGCAGCTAGAATCCTACATCACACAAGAATGGAACAACAGTCCTTTACCAAAAAAGCAATTGGTCTCCTCACTTCTAAGATGTTTACAGACTGTTGTAAAAAGAAGAGGGGATGCTACACAAAAGGTAGACACGGCCCTGTCCCAACTTTTTTGAGATGTGTTGCTGCCATCACTTTCTAAAATTAGTTAATTTTTTGGGAATGAAATGGAAAAATGTCTCACTTCCCGCTTCTGATATGTGTTCCATGTTTCACTGTGAATAAAATATGGTTATATGAGATTTCCAAATCATTGCTTATCTTTACATTTCTTTACATTTTACACAACGTCCCAACTTTCAGGGGAATTGAGGTTGTACAAAGTAACATATTTTATACATTTCTGTCATAATACTTTTTTTTAGCTACATTCTATTTGAGTAATATATAAGGTCATTATTCAAAATCCATCTCCAGAAGGTTCCAAGTTTTAGTAACATTTTCTTAAACAATTACATACTCAGGCCTACTGCACACAGGCATAATAGAACTCTGTGCAAGCTCCAAGTTGTAATATAGCACCCATAGAAACCTATGGAGCCATAACGTGTTCTAGAATTAAAGTGGGGAAAGGTTATGCCATGCTCCATATCTGTATTATGAAGGCACCATACAGAGTTACCATATAATAATCTTTATATAGCGCTTACAAGACAGTTACCTGAAGTAATCAATTGATGGAGACAGTAGGGGTGAGGGTCCTGCTCCAACGAGCTTACATACTACAGATAATGGGGTGATACAGAAGGTAAAGGGGCTGGAGATGTGCACGGTATGGCGGGGTGGAGAGTGAGTGATGCTATACACATAGACAATAATCAAATTGGGCCGTATAGTGGCTGAGTTGGTGTGACTGCAGATGGTCGTTGATGGTGGCTAGCAGGGATTGCAGTCAGTAGGTCAGGGAGCATGTTATCAGGCAGAGTACAGAGGGGATTGGTTTAGGAGATGTGGTATGCCTCCCTGAAGAGGTGCGTTTTTAGAGCACGCCTGAAATTTTGTGTGTCAGTGATTGCCCAGATAGCTTTTGGTAGGACATTCCAGAGGATTGGTGCTGCTCTGGAGAAGTCTTGGAGGCAGGAATGACAGGTTCAAATTAAAGGGGCATTTAGTCTGATTTCGTTAGCAGAGCGGAGGGTGCGGGCTGGGTGGTGAATTGAGATAAGGGAAGCAATGTAGTGCGGGACCGTGCTATGGAGGGCTTTATGGATGAGGGTGGTGAGTATTGAATTCTGTATTTGACAAGCAGCCAGTGCAGTGACTGGCACAGGGCAGAGGCGTCAGAGTAGCCGAGTCTGGTGCCGATTAGCAGCGAATTGCAATAATTGAGCCGAGAGTGGATGAGGGCAACAGTGAGTGTTTTTAGCGTGTCCATGGTGAGAAAAGGGCGGATTCTTGTGATGTTCTTTAGGTGCAAGTGACATGCTTGGACCAGAGATTGGATGTAGGGAGTAAAGGAGAGATTGGAGTTGAATATAACCCTAAGACAGCAGGCGTGCTGGGACTTATGGTGGTTCCACACACTGAGATGGAGATGTCAGGATGAGGTTGGTTAGTAGAGAGCGGAAACAGGAGAAGGTCAGTTTTTGAGAGGTTCACTTTTAGGTAGAGGACATAGTAGTAGAGACAGCGGACAGACAGTCAGTGGTGTTCTGGAGACTGTTGCTGTTATATCACAGGAAGAGGTGTATAACTAGGTGTCATCAGCATAGAGATGGTACTGAAAGCCAAATCTCCTGATGGTTTTTCCAATAGGGGCTGTGTAGATGGAGAAGAGGAGAGGGCTGAGGACCGGGCCCTGGGGGAGCCCAACAGCAAGGGGAAGAGGAGGGGAGGTAGAGCCAGAAAAAGGGACACTGAAGGAGCGGATAGGTAGGAGAAGAACCAGGAGAGAGCAGTGTCCTTTAGTCCAATGGAACGAAGAATACTGAGAAGGAGTTTATGGTCAACAGTGTCAAATGCTGCAAAGAGATCAAGGAGAATCAGTAGGGAGTAGTCGCCCCTCTATTTGGCATGCTGCGAATTGCCGGCCACGAGCGGAGAATCACAATGATTCTCTGCTCGTGGACATGGGGCCGGCACTTTCCATAGCAATGCTATGGAAAGCTTCAGACATCGTGATTCGCTGGCAATTTACCGCCGGTGAAATCACGCCCATGGGCAGGGGGCCTAAGCAGAGCTGAGGAGCACAGTGTTTCAGCACTTCATTGGGAGAAAGAGACCTGTACCTGTTGATAGGAGGGAGAGGATAAGCAGATATTAATTTATGCCATGTTTAACTGCATAAAAGTACACTTGATCCCGGTCACACTTATGGCTGTACAGAGTACTTTAAGGGGTTGTACGGTTTTACGGGATTAGAAAAACATTATTGCTTTCTTCCAAGAACAGTTCTGCGCCTTTCCAAAGATTCTGTGCGGTATTGCAGCACTGTTGAATTCATCGGAGCTAGGCTGCAATGCCAGACATAACCTATGGACAAATGTGGCGCTGTTACTGAAAGAAAGCAGCCTCAGATTCCTGCTAGATACAGGAATTTGCATGCATGTCAGGACCAGCTGTGCTTATTGTGCATTTATACTGCTAGACAAATAGGCCACTAGATAAGAGGATAGGGGCCAAAAAAAACCCAGATCCTTTTAACCCTCTCCAATCCACTGTCTGACATCTAAAGACATTATGATTTAAGGCTGCACAGCTCCGATGTTGAAAGACGCCCGTTGGGGTTCTCTTACTGTATACTGCCAGCCTCTCTGCTGTCGGAGCCTATCCAACGTGTCACCTCATGTAGTACTGGCTTTAGCCAGCATATTTACATGAGCGTATATCGGCTAGCATTTTCACGGATGGCCAATATACGCTTCCATCTAAGTAGTTCCCCCTTTCCCCCTCAAGGCTCTCTGCCTCTCTCCTCCGCTCCGCCCCCATCCCGCCCACACCCATTGCAAACTGCTGCAGATTTTATTGCAGATTTCGATGAGTATCTGCAGCAGATTTCACCCTTTCAATTGAAGCAATGAAGTCTGCTGCTGATCCACGGCGAGGTCCGCTACAAAAACAATCACCGCTGTTGTGCATTTCTATGCAGTGTCTACCACTGAAATTATTGAAACCGTGGGAAATGACCCTAAAATGGAAATAAATGCATCAGTTCTACTTCAGCTTGCAAAAAAAATCCTAATTCTGTTAAAAACAGACCCGTTTTAAATGGACTTAAAACACACATGTGAATTCACCATAAAAGGCTACAAAAAAAAATCTCTTTTTACTGAACTTTTGTCTGAAACCATTTTTAAACACAGAAAAGGCTAATTTTTAGTGGCGAGAATTTTATTCTATATATACTTTGAAGTCCGGCAATCTTCTGCATGGGCTTGAACTAGATCTCAACGCCAGCCATTTCTAAAGCCCCTTTTTACATGATTATTGTGTAAATCGCTCGTGTAGCCAGCGGAGGTTCACAGTGGCTACATATTCTGATTCCCATCCGCTATGCTATAAGGGAAAGATGAACCAGTGGACTATGGTGGTTGAGGTGTTCAGTGCAGAACAGAAGAAGGCAGAGAACTTGGGATAGCAGAAACTAGAAATTTACTGACAATTTGGTAAGTTTGCGGTCAGTCTCTACCACAAATCACAGTACTTCACAGTTTCTCCAGTTGGACGGCTGCACACGAAAGAGCCGGATTCCACATGCGGGAGCCCACATACCTTCTCTTTTCTGTATTGCAGATGATCGCGGACGCTTGCCGTAAGTCATACGCAGCACAGATTTTTTTTTTGTTTCTCCCATGCCATGGCTAGGCAATGATATGGGTACCCGTGGCCTATCTACAATGTCAGTTGAAGTCAATGGAAGCCATCCGTGCGGATTCACGAATGATGGCCTGTTTGGGCCGCCTGCACATGGACTGATTTTTTTGCTGTGGAATACCATCCATAGCATGCTATGGGAAATCCTGCACTCTTGTGGAAACCAGTTGTGGTTTCCACGAACGTAGAAAAAAACACAGCATGCTCAATGGAAGCCGTCCGACCCGGGGCCCCGTCCACATTGCGGACAGGTCATGGATTACGCACCATCGCCTAGCGACGGCGTGGGATACATAAACATTTGAAAAAAAATCTATATTGCGCATGACTGACGGAGGCTCGCCGCGACCATCTGCAATACAGATGGAGAGGAAAAGAGACAGGTACGCGCAGAGGCGTAACTTGAAGCTTCTGGGCCCCAATACAAAACCTGTAACGGGGCCCCCAACTATAACTCTTTATTAATAGTACTGGGCTCCCTATATGGAGAAGAGGGGCCTTATGGCCCCCTAAGGCTCCTGGGCTCGGGTGCAACCGCATCCCCTGCATCCTCTATAGTTATGCCTCTGGGTACGCGCAAACACTGACTGCTGTCAAGGTCAGATTCCGCTGCTGGCTCCCGCATGTGGAATCCGGCTCTGCTCTGTGCAGGCATCGTTATGCTTTATTTACGCGGGTGTTTTATCGCGCCGGTTTTGCCGCAATAAAACACCAGCCGTAAATCGCGACCATCTGAAGCTTTGGAATCCAATTCATTTGTTTAGATGAGCGTTTTTTTTTTTGGGGGGGGGGGGGGGGGTAAAAAATGCCGGAATGCGCATTGTGTGCGCTATTTTTTCCGCTTTTACGCTGTCCGGTCTACGGAATATGGCGGCCTGTCCCATAGACTTCTTGGGAGCTGCCGGAAAGGGAAGGTGGGAGGAAGTTTAGCAGCGGCTTCCCTTTCCCTCCCCCTCTCCGTCCCTTGCCGGCTGCATGAGCGACAGGCAGTCGCAACCAAGTCGCGGCTGCATCTCTTGTTTTTTTGCCCATTCAGATGGCTGCGGCTGCAGCGCATATACGCGCATTTATCTCTGCTAAACTCCCTCCCCTTCTCCGCCCCTTGTCGGCTGCCGGCAAAGGGAGGGGGCGGGACAAGGCAGGACATTAGCACACTAGCTCCTGCCCCCTCCCCTTGCTGGCAGCCAGCAAGGAGCAGAGAGGAGCCGGGAGTTTAACATGCTAGCTCCTACCCCATCCCCTCCCTTTGTCGGCAGCTGGCAAGACGCGGAGAAGGGAGTTCAGCAGGGCTAAACTCTCTCCCCTTTCCCGATGGCATTCTACGCTGCGGCATATATGCGCCGCAGACTCGGCCGCCTGAAAATCACAGCTAAAAATCGCATCACCTGTGTGAAGGAACCCTTACTGTGATCGGAGGCGGGCTGAAATAATCCCCGGCCCGCTCTACCTGCAGTCATTGAGCGATGATCTGTATAAAGGCCCTAAAGTGCCCGACAGTCATCCCGACAGGGCTTAAAAAAGTGATTGACAAAATCATTTTCAACATGGCTATGTACATCACATGACATCGCTGCTAAGCATCATTGAAAGAATATCCTACTGTAGTCGGCACTATTTACTTCATGTTCTACAGAATGGTAACATCCCTCAATTAATTGTACGACGTGAACAATATTGCAAGTAGTCATGGCAAGCGCTGCCAAATCCGTACCCCAGAGATCTGGCAAGAGAAGCTGGTATTTTTACCCTATATACATTGATACACCCTCCTCCAGACTTGTTTGCTTTCTACTTTTGCAGCTCCTCTCCAGAAAGCTACGTGAGGACAGCATAGTAAGAACCAAAACCCAAGCCTGCAGGATCTGTTTGTACCTTCGGCATATTTGTGTATGATCTGTGTTTGCCACTGAGCTGCAGAAATCAATTACTGCAATACCTTGTTAGCAGCTTGTTATCCGGCTGTCATTGCTGAAGGAAGGTACAGGTGGGCAGCCTACGTGAGGTTATTGTGCACTTTCATTATGCGCCGTCATGCCAGTGACAGTGTTTAAGAACCTCTTTTGCCTTTGAATTCTTATGCCGCGCATTTTTTATGTAAGTCGTAGAGACATCAACTCACAACAGGTCACCACTGAGATAACAATGGAGTCCTGTCTTCATTTTTTTTTTTTTTTCCCCTCAAGCATACTTGCTTTGGATGAAGGGAATACAAAGCCTTAAAAAATCCTCTCGATTGTTGGTGACCCGGGGGCTAGTGCGTGGCTTTGATGTTACGGAAATAGTCTTGCCATCGCATGGAAGAAATGGCTAAAGATGAATGGCAAGAGAATGTATGAAGACAGTGAGGTGCTGCCGTGAATGACATTTCTTATCGGCGGCCACGTTCGACTAGCGCATCTTATTTCAGTCACCGGCTATACGGGTCAAATATAGATTAAGACGTATTTGAAATCTGCCTAGATACGACGTTCGAAATGACATCATCTACGTCTTGGATCTTCTCCAACGGTTCATCATTTGACTTGAGAGCCTCCGATGTCTAATGAGAGATAATCTGATCTATTCTATAATCCCAATAGTTTGGATTGCTCGTAAAATAATTGTTGGACACAGTCCAGCTGAGCAAATATCTTGGTTAATTGACCGAGAACTTCCCGTGTGTCGAAAATGCTAACGGTAATTGAATTGGGTTAATCTACTGTGTTGCAATTCCGTTGTTGTAGGGTGAAGGATCTGATGTTGAAGTATATTTTTGCTCACTTTGACTACCCTTGGCTTCTTTTAGCTAATTATATTCCCTCATCGCCATTAGACAAGGGTTTCCAAAATTCTTGTCCATGAGTTGTGTCTGGTAGAGCAACTCAACTTCACTCAGATGCAATACCAGACATAGCCCATGGATCAAAGTTGAACTGTTTTTGGAAAAAAAGAGGACAACCCCGTTAAAGGCTATGGACACCTTTTGGAAGGGCAAAACTTTTTTACGTGAATGGGCTGAAAAAAATTTTGGCCTCGATTAAAAATTTTGCACGGTTTGTCTTCTGCACACCATCATCTGTACAGCTGGCACATCCACATTGCAGATGAAGAACACTGTGGACAGGTAGCAGGTGTCTACAGGGCTCACCGCCTGGCCATCTATATTGCTTTGAGCAGAAAGGGTGGGCGTGTTGGTTTTGATGGGGATTTGAACCTTGGATCTTCTCATTACAAGGCAGAGCTACTGACCACTGGGCTGCCACTAACACTACTGCCACCTCCACTGTTTTTCAAGTGGGCCAAATTAGAGAACCTGATTATTACTCCAATTGACTTTAATGGTATCGGAAGTCCTGAATCACAATTATTTTTTTTTTAATCGAATCAGGATTATTTTAGTGATCGCTCTACACTAGTCATACATTAGCTGGCAAGAAGGTGAGGAGAGGAGAAATAAGGGCTAAAAATGGAGTGTCAGTCCAGCACACTGACGGATCCCCTATAGAGACTTTGTATATAGGCACCGCAGGCTAATCCTATGATATATAGAAGCTGTGGAAGACAAACAGTACAACATTTTTAATTAAACCCTAGTGCAAAAATATTTGTCAGACCAAAATAAGTGAAAAGTAAAAAATGAGATGAGCGAGCATACTCGCTAAGGACAATTACTCGATCGAGCACTGTCCTTAGCGAGTATCTCCCCGCTCGGAAGAAAAGATTCGGGTGTCGGCGAGGGTGAGAGGTGAGTTGCGGCAGTCAGCAGAGGGGAGCGAGGGGAAGAGAGGGAGAGAGAGATCTCCCCTCCGTTCCTCCCTGCTCTCCCCCGCCGCTCCCCACCTGCAGCCGTAGCTTTTCTTCCGAATGGGCAGGTACACACTTAGGGCAATGCTCGATCGAGTAATTGCCCTTAGCGAGTATGCTCGCTCATCTCTAGTTGAGAACCTTTAAGAGAACCCCTAGCCTAGAACATATAAGGATTGCTTGGTGAGCATCTGTATACTGGACAGGTTCTATAATAAACATTACATTATGTCCTGTGGAGTTACCATTATGTACCTTTTTTAAAGTATTTTTTTATTCTGCTTTTTTCCCAGGGAGAACTGCTGAGTCCATGCCGCTGTGACGGGTCTGTGCGCTGCACGCATCAGCCTTGCCTAATACGATGGATTAGTGAGCGGGGATCCTGGAGCTGTGAGCTGTGTTATTTCAAATATCATGTCCTAGCTATCAGTACTAAGAACCCCCTCCAGGTAAGACGGATTCTTTCATGCAAAATACAAGACTTTTTTTTTGTGATGGCATGATAATAACACTTGCAATGCTCTGTTGTACTTCTGGCATATATGCTTCTAAACTCTCCAGATGCTTAGCTCCGACATATGCAACTATATAACTGTATAATGTTCATATCTGTTGGTGAAATAAAATGTATATCCCATGTTACATACTGACCACATGTACGCTGAATAGATGCTTTCTTGGCTATGTCCTCTGCATGAGAATACATACAGTGGTACGTACATTGCAAATACAACGTGAAGATAGCTTTAACCCCTTTAGTGGCATGCCCAGAAAATCTCCGGGGCTTGCTGCATTGACCATGTAGTTAAACCTCGGAAGATTTCCGTGGACAGCTCTGGTGCTGAAATGTGCAAAGCACTAAGCTTCATCTGAAATCTTCCAGGGTTTTAATTTTAATTTTCCAAAATTGTTATAATGTATTCTTTCATTACAAAAAAAATGTTGCAATGCGATTGTTGCATTCCCTAATAAAGATTTGCGAGATTAAATTGCATTGTTGACTTATTTAATAAAAACAGCCCTGTTAGGCATGATATGGTAAAAATAAACCTGCCACTGAAGGGGTTAAAGGCTATGGGCATCTTTGAGGGCTAAAAAAGTTTTTTTGTGGGGAGGGGGGTAGGGGATTTGTTAGATTCGCATTGGAGGTTCAAAACAGAACCTCCAATGCCAATGTGGTCTCAACCTTAGGGCTCCCACCCACTAGCGTTTTTTTTCTCCACTGCGCTGCGAGAGTAAGTGAAAACTCTCGCAGAGCAGTGCGAGAAAATCGCAGCGATATCGCTGCGACAGTCTTTTCAAGGGGGCCAGCGGCAGCAGCGCTAGCCCCATTGAAAAGATATGGAGAATGCCGCGGACTTCTGCCACAGCTGTGACCGCGGGGATGAAGGAACCCTTTGTCACAGCTGTCACAGCTGTCACAGCTGTGGCAGAAGTCAGCGGCATGCTATCCCATTGCTTTCAATGGGATCGGCACTGCTGCCGATCCCATTGAAAGCAGTGGTTTCTGACAAGCGCTGCAGAATGATTATCGGAGAAGGGCTTGAAATATAAGCCCTTCCCCGATAATGATAAAAAAGTGGTTAAAAAAATAATTAAAAAGTTACTCACCTCTCCTGCTGTCAGCCGCGTCCTCCGGCTGGCTCCCCAGCACTGCTACTGAGCTCTTTCAGCATACGGGGATTTTAAAATCCCCGCCTCCTGAAAGGGCTGTGCAGATTGGCTGAGCGCTCAGCCAATGGCAGATAGCTCTTAGCTATTCAATCATGAATAGCTAAGATATTGCTATTCATGAATGAATAGCTAAGAGCTATCTGCCATTGGCCAGTGGGTGGGAGCCCTTAGACTGCATTGTCTATATACAATGATATATAGAAGATATAAGATTTTTTTTTTATTAAACCCTACTACACAAAAGGATTCTCAGCCTCAAATACAAGCATTTAAGTGAAAAAAATTGCACGCCCAAAGGCATTCATAGCCTTTAAAAACGTCCCACAAAAAGAAGTCATCCATAGGATAGGGCATCACTATTTGATTGATGAGGGTCTGAACATAAAGCTTTGTGTGGCACAGAGTGCTAAGCTCTCACTCACGACCTAAAGGTTGCGAGTTCAATCCCTGTATGGTTCAGGAAGCTGGCTCAAGGTTGACTCAGCCTTCCATCCTTCTGAGGTTGGTAAAATGAGTACCCAGCTTGCTGGGGGGGGGGGGGGCAATAAATAAACTACTTGAAAGCGCTGCGAAATAAGTTGATGCTACACAAATAACAAGATTTATTTTGACCACTTGGACCCCCACCAATCACGAAAACAGGAGTCTTGAGCATCCGCAAATGAGTTGAATGGTGGTCATGCATGCAAACTACCTCTGCAATCATTTCAGTGGGACTGTTGGAGATAGCCCAATGCTTGTGCTTAGCTATCTCTGGAAGTCCCATTGAAATGAAGGGCCACACAGATGACCACCACTCCATTTGGAGATTTTCTGGACCTACGTTCTCCTGATTGGTGGGGCCCCGGCAGTTAGACCCACCCTGAGCAGATAGTTATCTGATACTTCTTTTTCAGGGACAATCCCTTTAAAATGTTGTGAGATGATTTTCTTACTGTCAGGCTAACTTCACATGGGCGAACGGATTATCAGGCCATGAATCACGGCCGAACATCGCCCTCGTCAACATGTGAATTCCCCACGGATGCAAGGCATTTTTATGTCAAAACCGCCTCGCATCACTTCGGGGAAGTCGTGATCCTCTGGAGGATTGCAGAGTTTCTCGCATTGTTTTCAATGGAAGATCTTGCATCGAGTGCACCTAGCATGTGGTGCGATGCTGCTGCCAGCTCCATTGAAAACAATGGGGGATGCGATGCGAGAGCATGCACAGAGATAGAACATGCCGCAATTTGTTTCTCACATCACAGTGATTGCTGGGATTTCTTCCCACACCAGAGCTGTAGGGTCATAGTAGACCCTGATCAGCTCTGCCAGTTACTGTTGTCACTACAGGGGATGTTTCTCCCTGTAACTGGGGCTCCTATGGATGCCTCATCTACAGTGGGGGAGTGTCAAATAATAAAAAAAAACATGTGAATGTCCCCCAGAGGTCTTATATGACGTCATGGGGGACATAGATAGTAAAAAACATAATTACATAAATAAGTTTAAAAAAATTACAGAATAAAACAACAATATATACATAAGAAAGAAAATAACCCAAAGCCGACACCAACCAAAACCATCGCCGTATGCGCCCTGTAAACCAAAATCATACATACTATATATCAAAACGTCCAAAACAAAATGAGGAACCCGTTCCCATACTTTATTTTAGCGTAAATATACTAATGAAAAAAAACCCAAAAAACTAGAAATTAGTGATGAGTGAGCATACTCGCTAAGGACAATTAATTGAGCGAGCATTGTCCTTAGCGAGTACCTGCCTGCTCGGAAGAAAAGATTCGGGTGCCGGGCGGGGGGGAGCAGCGGGGGGAGCAGAGGGGAATGAAGGGGAGATCTCTCTTTCCCTCTATCCCCCCCGCTCCCCCCTGCTCGCTCCCATAGCTCACCGCTCACCCGCCGCTGGCAGCCGAATCTTTTCTTCCGAGCGGGCAGCTTCTCGCTAAGGACAATGCTCGATCGAGTAATTGTCCTTAGGGAGTATGCTTGCTCATCTCTACTAGAAATGTTTTTAGCTTTTTAATCCCAATAATACTAAAAAATGGGAAAAAAAGTCAGTGAAATGGATATAAAAAAAATAGCTTTATTTGTCACGGGAAAAAAAAACACAGCAAAAATAATTTTGGTAGCGGAAGGAAAAAAAAGGGCTGAAATCCCTCAAAAGTGTCTGGTCCTTAAGGAGTTAAGACTTCTTCTGAGACTTCTTCTCCAATCTCTTTACGTCTGTCACCATTGTATATATTACTCTCTTCGGAGGTAGGAATACCCACACAATGACCCACATGTCTACACCTTCTCAGGGTTTTCATTAGTTCTGGCTGAGGTAACAGTCATTCACAGCCTGGCGGGGACAGCTACAAAATATGGTAAAATATACAATATTACATTTAAAAACAAGTGGAGTTTTATTAGAGTCCCCCGAGGCACATCCTTAAAAAACAGTCCATTACTGTTATTCATGATGTGTATAGTCATCAGTGTAGGCATCTTAAGACCAATAGGAATTACCGCTACAGATGCAGAAAGTGACATTATACTCAGCAGCTTTCGTTTTTGGAACGCGGGGTCTCCCCTAATCCGCTTCACCTTATGTATTCATACTTAGCATTGTGATTATTTGCATCTCCTGTGTCTAGTAACATCTGATGGAGCTGAATATTTCACAAGGGTGCCCAGGGCGTGAAACTAATGTTTAGCACTGTAACAGTTATGGCAACTGGAGGAATTTTAACTTTGAGCCAGAAGAGTTATTGGCCAAATGATTTACATCCACACTCCGGGGCCAAGCTGTATTTTGGCAAGTTTCTAATTCACCCAAATGAATAATTTGAGCTTTTCTGGCGTGTGCGTTCCAAGTTTTGCCGTGGTGGATGAAAGCAAGCTCCCATCCCAGAGAAAATGTAGCAATAGTAGAACTAAGGATTCTTCCCCTCAATAGCTGAAATTACTGTATGTTAGGAAATGAGACGATAATAACGTAACGCTACGAATGGGGGATTGTAAATGACATTTAAAGGCTCGGAGTTTTGCCGCAAGAATTTTTGTGGCAAAAAATGCCATGTACAAATGTTACCTGTAGGTCAGTAGGGAATTGTGAAGTGCAGTGGGTACTCATTTTACTGACCTTGGAAGGATGGAAGGCTGAGTCAACCTTGAGCCGGCTACCTGAACCAAGCGGGGATTGTGAAGAAAATCACCATACGCAGAGCATGTGGCAATTTTGAAAACACTCGAAATCGGGGGCCTCCTGTGGCACAGAGTGTTAAGCTCTAGTTCACAACCTTCCCTGTGGCACAGAGTGTTAAGCTCTAGTTCACAACCTTCCCTGTGGCACAGAGTGTTAAGCTCTAGTTCACAACCTTCCCTGTGGCACAGAGTGTTAAGCTCTCTAGCTCGCAACCTTCCCTGTGGCACAGAGTGTTAAGCTCTAGCTCGCAACCTTCCCTGTGGCACAGAGTGTTAAGCTCTAGCTCGCAACCTTCCCTGTGGCACAGAGTGTTAAGCTCTAGCTCGCAACCTTCCCTGTGGCACAGAGTGTTAAGCTCTAGCTCACAACCTTCCCTGTGGCACAGAGTGTTAAGCTCTAGCTCGCAACCTTCCCTGTGGCACAGAGTGTTAAGCTCTAGCTCACAACCTTCCCTGTGGCACAGAGTGTTAAGCTCTAGCTCACAACCTTCCCTGTGGCACAGAGTGTTAAGCTCTAGCTCACAACCTGAAGGTTGTGAGCTAGAGTTGAACACTCTGTGCCACAGGAGGCCCCCGAGTTTGAGTGTTTTCAAAATCGCCACATGGTCTGCATACGGCGATTTTCCTCACGTTTCATGAAAGGCTTTTCTATAAGAAAAAACAAACCACAAACTATGTGTGATCAAAAAGCGGCACCAAAAAAAAAGCCTGTGAAAAACAGGGATCATCAAAATCGCAGACAATTTTTTGGACAAAAATATGCCAAAAAAAACGGTTTGAAGAAAGTTAAAAAAAGGAGATTTCTGCTTTAGGCCCGCTTCACACGGGCGAGATTTGGGTCATACATAGGAGCGATTTTCTTTTTCCAGCATCACACCGCGATGCGGGAAACAAATTGCAGAATGTCCTATCTTTGGGAGTGCCCTCGCATTGCAGCGCCCATTTTTTTTCCATGGGGTGAGCGGCAGCATCGTTAGGTGCATATGAGTGCAATGAGTTGTGAGATCTCCCCATTAAAAACAATGGGGAGACACTTTGCGATCCTCCGACGCAACTATCAGCCATGCAGGAGGATCGCTAATTTCTTGAAGTGATGCAAGTTGGTTTTGATATAAAGAACACCTTGCATCAAATCGTATGTTGGCGAGCGCGATATTGGATGGTGATTCATGGCCCGATATCGCACTCCCCCATGTGAAGTTAGCCTTAGGCTAGGTGCATACCAGTCATAACTGAGAAGCATGCCTGAAAGACTCCGGCACAATTTGCATCAGACAGCACACAGAGTCTAGACAGATGCTGCAGCGCAAACGTAGAAGATAAGCGCTCTACTTTTATTACTTTGTTGCATAACTACGTTACTTACTTAGGGCGCCCACCCACTGGCGATTTTTTTTTCTTTGCGTTTTGCGTTTTTTCTGCAGAGCAATTAGAATTGAATGTACTCCTGTCCACTGGCGTTTTGCGTTGCGTTGCATTTTTTAACATAGGAACTGTCAGTTGCATATGTGTCCTTATTTTTCTCCTAATGCACCCATGAAAGTCAATGGAAATTAAAGGAAAAGCCGCGAAAACGCGGCAAAAAACGCGGGAAAGACGCCGCGAAAACGCGGCGTTTTTCACGCACGAAAATCGCAAACGCCAGTGGGTGGGCGCCCTCACAGTGCAACTGCTGCCATTCACTTCGAGTAGCCGTGTGCGCTCCGCAAGTAGTGTAGCCATGCCTCCATAATTCAGTGTCGCATTAACACAATATGCTTTAGCGCTGTTACATCGGTACGCAGATACAGCGCATTCACACACATTGACATGTCCTATATCTCATCTACGATGAGGACAAGAATAGAACATGAGTTTTTTCACATGGACCATCGATGTTTTTAGGCCAGGGGCGTAACTATAGGGGGTGCAGGGGATGCGGTTGCACCCGGGCCCAGGAGCCTTAGGGGGCCCATAAGGCCTCTCTTCTCCATATAGGGAGCCCAGTACTATGAATAAAGCATTATAGTTGGGGGCCCAGTTACAGATTTTGCATCGGGGCCCAGAAGCTTTAAGTTACACCTTCGTTAAATTACATGGACGGCACACAGCCGCAAACCTCACTAGTGTGCGTCTAACCTAATGCCTGGTTTAGACACAACGATTCTCGCTCAAAAGTCGCTCAGAAGAAATCTTTGAGCGATAATCATTGTGTGCATTTACAGGGCAAGGTGATCGCTCAAACGACAATCGGATTGACAGTTTTGAGCAGTCACTTTGCGCTCCGAGCGGGGTATACAGAAGATAGCTAGAGCGCTGTCTTCTGCATACTCCTGCTGTCTTCACAGACCTCTCAGCTGGTATACAGCTGAGCGCTTTGAGCGGGGTATGCAGAACACAGCTAGACCGCTGTGTTCTTCATACCCCGACTGTGTTCAGGGAGCGGAATACAGCTGAAACAATAGCATCAGCTGTATCCCGCTGTGAATCCCTGATAAGGCTGATCAGCGACTCGTTAACGATGTCAGTGCAGTTAGACCCAACGATTCTTGCGCCAAAAGACAGTTTTGAGCGATTTTTGAGCGAGAATCGTTGTGTCTAAACCAGCCTAGAGATACTCTAGTTATTTACCCTAACTCTTAACAATGAACCTTCTGGGCCATGTAGATCCCCTCTAATAGCTAAGATTAACCCTTTCCAATCCAATGTCGGGCCTGCCCCGACATCATCATTTCCCTCCACAGCTCCGATGTTGGGGCAGGCCCGACACTGTAATGCAGGAGTGCATCTGCACCTGATCATCAGACACATCGGGTGCAGATACACTCCTGCATTGGTCCTCATCAAGGACCTCCGAGGAGAAGGCAGAAAGGGTTATTTACCCTTTCTACCTTCTCCTTTACACATTACATAGCGCTCAATTAGCGCTATGTAATGTAGATCGATTCCGGCTGGCGATCATGTGACCGCCGGTGTTACCTGACCCCAGCGGTCACATGAGCGCCAAGCCAGCAGGCAGAAGGGAGAATGCGGAAGTATTACTTCAGCATTCCCCCAGGGTGCAGTGAGCACTTGCACCCTCCTGAACTCTGTCAGATCAGGAGGGTGCAGGGAAAATGTATTTTTTTCTCATCCATTCTCCCCAGCTCCAATTTATTTGGAGCTGGGGAGAATGGATGAGAAAAAATAAATGGATTGGAAAGGGTTAAGAGCCTCATGCAGCAGCTTTGGAGAAATCCAGAAAGTTGACTGGGATGGGGGACGTAGGTACTTGCACAGCAGTTGATTGGGGTCTCAGACAGAAGCCCCCATGATCATATTAGACAACCCCCTTCGGGACAGCCCCTTTAAGTCGGTACTATGAATGTGATGGACTAAGAGGTTTACAGAACTAATTTGTGATATTATAAAATATGGTTTTATGAAAATGTATTCAGGCTCACAAAGTCTTAGAGCCGAAACTGGGCAAATCAGAGAAACCCCTTTGGAACAAGCATTTATTGTGTAAGTTCAGACATAGATGGAATACAAACTGGTAGATTTCTCATTGAAACCAACCATATGTAGCTATATTATTCCAACAAGAATTTCTTCGGGACGTCATAATACTCCTAGTAGGTTCCAGTACAGGGCCTGGTAGGGTCCTAATAACGACTCGAGAATTAAAGAGCACTGCATGCACCTGCCCACCGTTGTGCTTCCACAACCAGATACTGGTAATCATGTCCAGGAGTAATGAAACATCTGCTTTATCAATATGATACTTTAGAGGTGTAACTTGAAGCTTCTGGGCCCAATGCAAAACCTGTAACAGGTCCCCCAACTATAATGCTTTATTCATAGTACTGGGCTCCCTATATGGAGAAGAGAGGCCTTATGGGCCCCCTAAGGCTCCTGGGCCCGGGTGCAACCGCATCCCCTGCATCCCCAGTGTGATACTTTGAATATACTAACAGGATTAGCTGTCAACATAATCAACTAAGAATGTTCTTGGCATTAATATATTAATTTGACATCATGGAATTGCCGAATCCCCCAGTTTTTAGACCTTTCCATCAGTGGACATCACCCATACATGCCTTTGCTCGTAGAATAAAAGATCGTGTGTACAGCAAGTACATTTTTTTCATGTCGGATGCGCTTGCTATCTCCGCCAGACGCCGGCTTTATAACCCTACACAATGATCAGACGTGTATGGCCAATTTGAGTGTGCCAAATTTAGGACCGGAGTACAGAAAGAATTTGATTATTTGAGCTAAAGCAATGTTAAGGGCTGATTTTTCTTTTTTAGGACACAAAACCATTTTCTGCCTATAAAAAGCTTTCCTGAATTCTATTTCTGAAGTCCCTTTGATCATCTCTCTTCCGATATTAGAAGCACTTTTCACCTTCTAGCTGCAAGTTTGCTGGGACACTTAACCAAAATAACACTCAGCTTCAAATACACAGAAATGACACATGCCCCCTCGCCCCCTCGCCCCCAGGATTAATTCAGAACATAGACAGAGCTAGAGTGCACCATACTCTATGAGACAAAGGGATTAGATTTTATGGAATAAAGGGGACAGTCCTAAGATGAACCGGCCCTTTTACTATTTTCCTTTTTGAGACACAGGTTCCAATAATGTAGTTATCTCCGAACTCATTTTCATTCCCTGCAGTAAGCTGGCAAACAGCCTGTTCTCTGTATTGGAAAGCATTCCCAAGACTCCCAAACTCAGAAGAACAGTACAGCAGGACTTCCAGATGCTTCACTAGCTTACAGAGCGCAGGCCGTTTGCAGGCTTACAGCTCGGGAGTAAAAGGGAGTTCAGAGATACTAATTGCATCATTAGAATTTGTAACTCTATAGATGTCCATACATTATAGTAGTTCAGGGGTATTTTTCCATGTTTCAGGCCCTATTTAAAGAAGATATGTTACCATGTTCCCCTGAAAATAAGACACTGTCTTATATTATCTTTTGCCCCCCAAAAAGGCACAGTGTCTTATTTTCAGGGGGCGGGCTTATACTCACCTGGTCCACGGTGTCCCAATGCCTCCCGATGGTCTTCGACGGCAGCGCTGCGGTAAACTTTGTCCTCCTCGGCTCACAGCTGAGCTTCTGCTGGTGACAGGGCTTTGAAAACCCCGCCTCCAGCAAAGAGAACGCTGTGGTTAGCTAATCCAGTGCCAGCAGCCGGAGCTCGATGAGCCAATTACAGCCATTCAGTGATGCCATTCACTGAATGGCTGTGATTGGCTGCTGGCGCTTGATAAGCCAATCATAGCGCTCGGTTTGCTGGAGGTGTGGTATTCAAAGCCCCGTCACCAGCAGAAGCTCAGCTGTGAGACGGGGAGGACGAAGCTTACCGCAGCGTCGCTGGAGACCATCGTGACGCCACGGACCAGCTGCATATTGATTTTTGAGGGGGAGGGAGGGGGAACTGTTTAGCTAGGTCTTATTTTCGGGGGAAGCCTTATATTTCAAGCCACCCCCGAAAACCTGATAAGTCTTACTATCGGGGTAGGACGTATTTTCGGTGAAACAGGGTAGTTCTCTTAAGGTGTCTGTTTTAGTAAATACTTGTATTCTTCATAATTTAACAATTCTGAAGCTTGTTTTCTTAGAACGCTCTTTTGCCTCGTGTGGCGCAGAGTGTTAAGGCAGCAGAAATGCAGTCCTAAGCTCTTACTCAGGACCTGAAGGTTGCGAGTACAATCCCCGCATGGTTCAGGTAGCCGGTTCAAGGTTGACTCAGCCTTCCATCCTTCCGAGGTTAGTAAAATGAGTAACCAGCTTGGTGGGGGGTATTAAATAAAACTTGAAAGCGGTGCGAAATTAATTGGCGCTATACAAATAAAAACATTTATTTTATTTTTTTATTTTGCCCTGTTCCTAGATTATTCTCCCTAAAGAAGTGTGAAAGAATTGACAGCTGGGTTTCACTATTTCTACCTACATACCCTGAAACTGCCCAATGAGTGCTGTCAGTATTGTAGTAACACAAGGAAGGAGTTATTTAGACTAAAATTTTAAAAACTGCTCTTAATATGATCCTTGCTGGAAAAGGATATTCCTAATGTATTAAAAGGTGTAGACTCGGACTATTCATGCGCCTAAAAGGAAATCTATATCAATTATGAGCTGGAGTAGATTTCTAGTATGATTTCCACCAGTTTCTGGCAAAACTTAGGGCCCTTTGGGATCGTTGTCAGGTGCTCCAGTGCCGTGCAGTTGTCAACGATAATTGTGCCTATGTTTTCACACAGGAGCGATCATCACTCAGTGAATGGAGATGGTGCAGGCCGGAGATCATTCCACCTACTTGTCTCTATTCACAGTAACCAGGCAGTCGTTCATAGATGAGCAACTACCTGTATATACTGGACAATCATCATTTGATTTTTTGATCGCCGAACAAATTATCGTTAGTCGAAAAATCCCCCCCCCCACTCCTTATATTGCAGTGCACTCTTTAGTTTTGCAACATCAGACTATATTATATATTGAATAAACATTGCATCTCCCACATTGCTTATTATTAGACCATACCCCAGAAAGAAATTGAACCAGCAACATGTTGCTGAAATATCTACTGTAGGAGTATAGCTAAAAGGAAGCCAACAGAATTGTGATTGTAATTCTGTATGTGAATAGACTGTATACCACTGCATGAGAATCAAGGAAGAAAAGAAGATTGCTTGATATTTTTCATCTTGTTCATACATATTACATAAATAAATTTATTGTCTGTTTCATTGGTGGACATAGCTTATGACCATGGGCTATGGCTGCTGCCCCTAGGAGGTGGACACAAAGTAGAAAAAAGGTGTTGGCTCCTCCTACTCACGATACCTTCCCTGCAGGCACCAAACTAATCAGTTTTAGCTTAGTGCCCATAGGAGACTGTTACTTTGTCTTCAAACACCATTTGGATTTGGGGGAAAATAGGGAAACAGGACTCTCTCTGTTTTTTCACGGAGGAGGGAGAACAGAGTGAAGTTAACTATTCTGTTGTCTGCACTTCCAAGCCTTATCTTTAACGTGGCCCGCCAGCTATAGTGTCCACCTACTTTTTCAACGGAGCACTCCCTTTCTTTCTAAAGGCAGGCGAATGTCATGGGGACACTGCTGGAACGGTGAAGCATCCCAACAGGCAACGAGGGATAAGTATTTTTTAATGCTCAACTCTGAGGTAACTATTATTCACCTACCCACTGTTCATTTTCCCCATCCCCAATAGACTAGCAAAAGTCTACGTCCCAAATGCAAATGGGATCCCTTTAGTCTAATGGCGACTATAGATCCCTTACCTGTTTTTGGTAGGGGACCCTCCTCATTCCCCTCTGGTTGTTTTCCTTTCTGTGCTCTTGGTCTTTCTCGGGCCAGAGTCGCTGTGGAGCTTGAATAGAGGGGGTCCGGGTGGAGTGTTGCTGCAGAGCTTTTTCTTCCTAGGCGATGACTTTAGCGTTATTGCGATTGTGTCCACATGCACTTTAATTCTGGCATGGGCAGTCGTCTGCAGTCTCCCATGGAGATGCAGCAAGTAGGGGACAGTTATGTGCTAGTGGGATGCTGGTCAGTGCTGTAATCTATGCGCCGGCTTCAAGCCTGCTAAGGTCACTCTCACAGGGTGGATTCACGCTAAGCATGCTGGAGGTAGGACTCTGCCTCCATGGCCCTTGAGTGTTTACAAAGGTTCTGAAAATCAGTGGTGGCTGTCCTCCACGGCAAGGAAATAGTAGCCATTCCTGATCTCGATGACATCACAATAAAGGCTCCATCCAACCTGGGCAACCAACCTGGAAAGTCTCCAAATTACTCTCGACACTCTGTCCATATTCGGATGGATCATTAACCATCCCAAGTCTTCTCTCTCACAGTCCCAACATCTGGTTTTTTTGGGCCTCTCCTTTGACATGGCTCAGTCCGTCTACTGTTACCACCAGGGAAGCTACTTTGCTTCTAGAGGCAGATAGGTCTATTCACCACTGTATGAGATTGCTGAGGCTGATGGTCTCCTCCTTCGAGGCGATTCCGTTTGGTCAGTTTCACTCTTGGCCTCTCCAATAGTCCATTCTCTCAAATTGGGACAAATCTCTGAACTCCCAGGATTGGAAGATTCCCATACCTCTGCAAACACAGTGCTTACTTCATTAGTGGCTGGATTCCCCATGAATTCATCTACAACGCTTCTTCCCTACCCTCTAATATCAGGTACTCACCACAGATGTGAGCTTCTTTGGGTAGGGGCTACTCTGCAAAATCTCAAGGTACAAGGTACCTGGGCCGAACAGGAATTCACAGTGACGATAAATGTGTTGTAACTTTGGCCCATTGTCCTTTTGCTCCATCATTGTGCACCCCACCCGTCGGTGTACCCAGTACAGGTCCAAACTGACAATACGACACCTATCGCATACATAAATCACCAGGGCGGAACCTACAGCAGAAAGGTCATGGCCACAGCTGTAAAAATCTTGACCTGGGCCAAAGATCACCTTCCAGTACTCTTGACAGTTCACATACCAGGAATAGGCAACTGGATAGCCAACTTCCTAAGCAGAGAGACAGCTGACCCAGGACAACAGGAGCCACACCCCAAAGTCGATTTGTTGACGGTGGGACCATCCAGACATGGTGGTGATCAGAATCAATCGCAAGCTGTCAACCTTTGTGGCCCGGTCTTGGGATCACCAAGCTCGAGCAGTAGACCCACTCGTAATCTGAAAGACGAACTTTCAGTTCCCGCACCTCTTTCCCTCTTCTTGTTATGGTTTCTTTTAGGCATCAGTTCCCTAAATGAAAACGAAAATGTAGCATAATAAGAATAGTGTATAAAGAAAAATTTTAGACTGCTTTTTTTTGACAAATGTGTGATGTTTGGATAAAAACATCTCACAGTTTAAGAGGAATATATTGCACATGAGGCCACTTACTGCTGTTTACTGTCTTTCTTTAGTGACACCTCTGTGTTCTTGAAAATGTTACAAAATGTGTTATGCACAAGCTGCACAGTGATCGACACCTACTAAAATGTTTTATCTGAAGTGTCAGGGCAACATAAAAAATAATATATCAAACTGCTGATTAGTGAGTTTCTTGGTAAAAAAAAAATGGCACCATTAGAATACTCAGAATACTCAAATAAGTCCTTGACAAGGTAATTGAAAACTACTAGTCTGGAGAAGTTTCCGAAAAAAATTGGATGTTCAAGTCATTGCATAGCCGTCAGAGACATTAAAGCAATTGCTTACAAATGGAAAGAATACACCACAGTTGTACATCTGCATCAGGCAGACAATCTTCAAAACCTAATTGGTCTTGCAAAGAGGTTCTTAGTGAGGGAGGGTAACATAACAATTGTAATGGCGGAATTAGAGGAGTTCTAACTTCAATTAGGGTGCATCCGCGCTGCATTTGCAATGCCCGCTGTAGGTATACATCAGGAGGATTCCCTTATGGATGCCTCTAACATATGCCACTGTAGATATAAAAAGTCTACACACCCTTGCTAAAATGCCATGCTTTTCTCACAAATGCAACAAAGATAAATAATTTCCCATGTACCCTTTGACCTTATGACAGCATTCGGTCTTTTTGGGTCGGTGTCTGTCTGCGTGGCGCATCTTGGTCACTCATTTTTGAAACAGTGCTCCAAATCTGTCAGATTGCAAGGGCATTCCGTGTGTAGCGCCCTCTTCAGGGCAACACACAGATATTCAGTGGGATTCAGGTCTGGGCTCTGGTGGGCCATTCCAGAACTTCGATCTTCTGGCGAAGCCATTCTTTTGTGGACTTGAAGGCATGCTTTGGGTCGTTGTCTTGCTGAGAGGTGAAATTCATCTTCAACTTTTTAGCAGAGGCCTGAAGGTTTTGTGGCATCATGGACTGATGTTTGGAACTGTTCATAATTCCCTCCACTTTGGCTAAAGTCCAGGTTCCAGCAGCAGAAAAACGGCTCCAAAGCATAAAGCTGCCTCCTCCATCTTTACTGTGGGCATGGTGTTTTTTTGGTGATGCACAGTGCTTAAATGTGATTGGCTAATTCTGAACAGAAATATAAGAGGGTGTTCACACTTATGCAACCACACTATTTTAGTTTTAGACAAAAAAAAAAAAGAGGTCAGCACGCAAAAGCCTCAATGAGGCTGGCAAACGGAAGTAGCAGGATGGGGTGGGACTTTAGCACACTAGCTCCCGGGGCTTCGAGTTTAACACCCTAGTTCCCGCCCTGTTCCGTCCCCTCCCTTTGCCGGCAGCTGGCAAGGAGTGGAGAGGGAAGGGGGAGGGAGTTTAGCAGAGTTAAACTCTCTCCCCCTGCCTGACGGTATTCCAGGCTGCGGCATATATGAGCCGCAGCCCTGACCCTCTGGACGGGTGACATACCGAGAGATGCAGCCCAGACTTGATGCCTCTCGTTCATGCAAATTTTTTTGCCCTCGATGCGGCCATGACGTGTGTGGCTGAATATCGCAGCGCCCGTATGAAGGAGCCTTATATAAACGAAGAAATAAAATAGCAATTGCCACCCATGTCGACTCCCTTGAAGCAGGTGAATAGTTACGCATTAAGTTCCCTTTGATCTTTAAGTCTTTTTCAGTTGATCATTATTGAAAAAAACAGTAAAGTGAATAATGGAAGGAGATGCGCGGAGCTTATTCTGTATATGTAGGGTTTAAAGCATTCTGCAGGTATTGTAACACTTGAGAATAACAGGTTGGCCGGTGCCCCATTCAGTTAACGGCTAAGTACAGAAATCTGTGTATTCACAATGAATTGTCATAAAGGTCTCTGCACAGGAGGAGCGGGAAGATAAAACATAGTCATCTGTCTTAATATAGTTTTTCTAGCAAGGTGTAAGTGGGAATTATGTTTTAGTTGTTTTATTATGCATGCCGTATGTTTTACAAAATGGACTTTCAGAGCCTTGAGCTCTTTAATGGAACAGACATTCGTAGACGGTGAGTCAGCGGCGGATTACATGGCGAGCACTTTGACTACAGAATGTATACAGTGAAAACGCTTCACGTGTCCGCTGACTCACACGCTGGGAACATTTCGGCTGAAATTATTTGGAGTCTTTTTCAAGAAACGACGTCGGAATTGCTGCTATCGGGGACCCGGCTGATTGCATTGTTTTTCTATTTTCTCGATCATTGCATGTGTTAAATCCAAGTAAGTCAGGATATGTTGCTCATCACCTTTTAGCAGCTTTACGTCTCCCTCCGATTAAATCATCCTTGCTTCCCTGTCATGTGAGACCCACAATCAGTGCCCCCCCCCTAATGGCCCCCCGCCCCCCCTAATGTCCCCCCACCCCCCCAGCTTCAGCGCCAGGGGTCATTTCCTACTCTATAACTCTTTGGGCTGTGTCCACACTTACATTTTGGCTTTCATTCATAATGAAAGTCAAACTGCTCTGCTTGATCTGTTCCATGATGTACATCACTGGCACAAAGCAAACCACATTGACTTATATTGGTGTCCTGTTAACCCCTAAAACACTACAGGACGTACAGTTACGTTCTCAGGTTCGGGGTATGTATGGAGGGAGATCGCTCCTGCTCCATACAATGCAGGTTCTGCCTATTTCTTACAGCCGACACTTACCCGCAACAGCTCCGATAAGCCTGCTGCTGATCGGAGCTGTTAACATTTTAAATGCCTTGATTGATGTTAGAGCCCCGCACTGACCCTTGTTAAATTTAATGAATGACTGAGAGCTGCCTGTGATTGGCTGAGCACTCAGCCAATCAAATACAGCCCTTTCAGATTCAGAGCAGTGCAAGGAGAAGACAGACTGGATGCGCCTGAGTCCCAGCAGCTGAGGAGAGGTGAGTGATTTTTTTTTTTAACACATTCTAGGGATGATTTTTTAGGGAAGGGCTTATATTTAAAGCCCTTCCCTGAAAATCCCTGCAGGGCTTACCAGCAGCCCATTGCTTTCAATGGAACTGCAGAAGCGCCAGTCCCACTGAAAGCAATGGGAGAACAATGCGATCCTCTGCCACAGCTGTGACAGCTATGTCAGGGGATTCTTTACTCCCCGCGGGGCTGAAGAAATCCTCTGCCACAGCTGTCACAGGGGATTCTTTACTCCCCATGGGGAGTCCCCATTGTCACTGAACACTGTGACAGTGCTGTCACACTGTTCAGTAACAAGGGGACTCCCCGGTGGGGAATATTGACGCGCACCACAGACCTAAGGTGCAGGCATGTCCTATGTTTTGCAGGTACGTGCATTTGCACGCCTGTAAAACACAGACATGTGAACACACCAATGGCTCTAATAGGCACGCGTATTTGTGCACACAATTGTACGCACATAAATATGCTCGTCTGAATCCACCCTTATTCTTCAAGCATCCTCAAAAATCCTGCTAGGGCTTATTTTTGGTGTAGGTCTTATTTTCAGGGAAACATGGGTAAATAGCAGTTCCCTGAAACTACTGTTCCCTCACCTTTCACCCCATAACATAGTTTATGGGCTTAAAGGTGCTGCCAGGTTCCCTTTAAAGGGATTGTCCAGGAATTTAGCAAAATAGTGCAGCCTGTGAGAAAGCTACTCTAGAAGGGACGATTGCATCTGTAATCTGGCGGGGGCACAGGCTGGCGGCAGTGCCCAATGCCATACTATTTGTCGAAATCACAGCATGTTCTTATTTTAGGTGATTCTGTTCAAGAATTGACAATTATTCCCTATGGTCACATTGTACTCGCATGCAAAAACAAGTTTCATGATGCGATTTTTCTATTTTTAGTATTGCAGAACGTGCAATTTTGGCGTGAGTGAAAATCACATGTACAGTGATGCGTTTTCTGTCAAAGCACATCACACTTGCGTGCAAAATCGTTGGTTTGCAAGTGCGATATTAGACAGAGAAAGTCATGGCATCGCACTCGTCCGTGTGAATACACCCTCCTGCTGCATGGTAAGCCTGACAGGTTTGGTGTTGGGCTCCTTACCCCTCCCGTGACCACATTCTTGGCCCTGCCTCTTCCTCCTTCAGTCTAGAGATGCATTCACCCATCCTAAGAGTGCATTCACACAAGCGTGTGCGTATGCGTACATTGATGGGCACAAAACCACGCACCCATGTATGTGCACAAACACTCGTGAAAGCAGGTCCATGCAGCATTGCTTTCAATTGGGACACGGCTACTGCCGGTGGCCGCATTGAAAGCAATAGAATGCTAGCAACCCCTGCAGTAATTTTCAGAGAAGGGTTAGAAAATGGCCGAGCGCTGACTGTGATTGGCTGAGTGCTGTGACCAATCACAGGCAGTGCTCACTTGTCATTCAATAAATGGCTGACTGCTCCCTGTGATTGGCTGAGTGCTCAGCCAATCGGATACAGCCCTTTCAGCAAGTGGGCATTTAAAATCCCCGCCTACTGAAAGAGATTCAGAGCAGTGACAGGACCCAAGCTGCTAGACGTACCTGAGCCCCATCAACAGTGCAGAGGTGAGTATTTATTATTTTTTACACCAGATAGGAATGATTTTCAGGGGTAGGCTTATATTTAAAGCCCTTCGCTGAAAATCACTGTAGGGGTGCCAGCATTGCGATCCTCTGCCACAGCTGTGGCAGGGGATTCTTTAACCCTAATGTCCATGGCACGCAGGGATACTGCTGCTGAATTCCCGCAGGGGAATCCCTGCTTGCCCGCGGACATGGGGTAAAAAATAGGTTTTCTTACCTCCCCGGCTCCCACGTCGTTCTCCTCTTAGCAGGCTGGGACTTCTTTCTTCACCGGCTGGGACTTCTTTCTTCAGTACTGCGGGTGCATCCGGATCTGCTAGCGACGTTCCGGACGCATGCACAGTGCTTTTTTTTTTCAAATGTGCTGCTCTTTTGCGGTTCCGCGGCACAGCGAAATTACAATTTTCGCTGTGCTGCAGATATGACTGTTTTTATTGACTTCAATGGAAGCCGTGTATCCCACGGCCAAAATGGAGCATGCTACGATTTTCTCCCGCAGCGTCAACCCGCACGCCCCGAAAAAAATCACATCCACATGCTTTAAATTGCCCTGCGGGTGCTAATGCATCCCTATGGGCAACTAAAGCTGCGGGTCTTCCATGCGGGGGCCACACCCGTTTTTTATAAAATCTGCCCTTGGACATTGGACCTTACTCCTCTCGGGGATTAATAAATCCTCTGCCACAGTCCACTTGTCACTGGGGAATATTGACTCGCACCACGGACCTATGGTGCACGCATGTCCTATGTTTTGCAGGTACGTGCGGTTGCATGCCTGTAAGACACGCACATGTGAACACACCATAGGGAACCAATGGTTCTAATAGACGCATGGTTTTGTGCGCACCTATGTACGCTCACGCTCATCTGGAAGCAGCCTAAGGTGGGCTCTCACAGGCTTCATGGACAGCGGATGTTTTCTAGAATTCATGGACAACCCTGTTAGTCCACTTTCATACGGCCAAGAAAATCGCACGAGTTTTGTAAGTTGCAAGACATTCTTGTGAATGGGGTCATATGCATGAGCATTTTCTTTTTCTTCCCGCATTGTGGTGTGGGAAAAATATGCGCCATGTCCTATCTTTGGGCGTTCCCTTGGAATGCCTCTCCCATTATTGGGGCTGGAAAACTGGTTGCACGGGAAACACTTGCTGATCCTCCGACGCGACTGAAAAAAGCACCAGAGGATCGCTACTGCACTGAAGTGATGGGAGGCGTTTTCGACACGAACACACCTTGCATCTGCACGTTCACAAGCACCAAGTTGGGCTGAGCTTCACGGTCCGATATCACGCTTCGCCATGTGAAACTAGCCTAAGGGCTTCTTCACACGGATGATGCACTTTCACACTGACCTCATTGCGTTCCATAAAATTCGAGAAAAGGAAAAAGCCACGCTCTAGACCTGATCAAAATTTGCGTTCTCTCATCCATTCATACAGGCGGTTGCGCTATATTGGCGAAACTATACGCTGCAGCGCAGAAGTCTCTTGGTCGGGATAAATCCTCGGAATGACTTCTAATGTTTAACTAGAGCCCGCTGCCATCTTTTCCCAGCCCTGGATGCAGCTAAACTCCCTCCCCCTCTTTTTAGCCCCTATGGGTGCTACCAGCATATCTCGGCAAAAAATAGGACCTATCTTTTGCGGCTGCGTAAAAAATTGGTCGCCGGTGTGCTAATATTCCCGGCGCAACGTTTTTGCTCGGCCGATTGAATACATTGGAAACTAATGCTTCAGATGGTCACGATTTTTTTTTATCGCGGCTACATTAGCTCGAAAAAACGCTCGTGCGAATAAGGACTACAGGTTAGATCTTCCATCAAATTGAGCCCCGCCTGTCCATGCATTACACGGACAGCAATTTCTTTGAATAGCTGCCATACAATGCCACACATCTGATCACTGGCGGTAGAGACGCCGGACCCGCAACGATCAGCCGGCTTTGTTTTAGAAGAAAAGGGCAATGTCTTGGCGAGAAAACTCCTTTAATTCCATTCATGTCGGACTGCTTTGTAAAGTGAGAACAAGCCAAGAACACAAGAATGGTGAAAGATCTCCTGCACCCTCGGCCCCGTGTACGCTGCTCGACCCATGACCAGCCCGGCCATTTATAATTGTCACCCCCATTGCACCCGTTCCAGGATATGCAGGTCACGCGTGGATACGTCTCCCATAGCAGCGCTGCTGTTTTTTGTGTTTCTGCCATTCAGCAATAGCCCTGATTCAGCACGTAGATTACTATTCAGGAGGCAGGATGCATGAATTATGTAAATTGTTCATTTAGGAAATAAAGGCGCTTGTTTTCCTGCAAATACATGAAAACTTTGTTTTGATGCAATAAATCTGACAATAGGCTGGTAAAGTATTACTGTCTCCGGGTGGGATATGGAGCGCTAACAAGACTTGTACATTCCTGACAGCTTTTTAATCTGCATTGCAGTGGCAGGCCATTTCCTTGACTGTGATCGAGAAGGTCCAGATAGCAGCTATAATCCTGGGCTCCCTCTTCCTCATCGCCAGCATATCCTGGTTAATCTGGTCCTCTCTCAGCCCCTCCGCCAAATGGCAGCGGCAGGATTTACTGTTCCAAATCTGCTACGGCATGTACGGCTTCATGGACATTGTCTGTATAGGTAAGTCGAGCCTTCCTTTCTACGTCATCGCTGTTTGCCTCTTCATTAAAGAACGTTTCCTATTAACATTTTATAGATACATAATGCTCTTTTCACGTTGACTTTTTAAGGTTTCCGTCAGTAGTTATTACAACAAGAATGGCGCGGTCTGCGTTACTATTCTTGCAGTTAATAGTACCGGAATTCTGACTGACCAATGGTTTTCTAATAGTAGGGAAGGATGTTGCTTCTCCTTAGGCTTTGTTTCCACGAGCGTATATCGGAGGCAGTTTTCACGGCCAGCCGATAAATGCTATGATCTGAGCAGTAAAAGCTTGTGAACGGGCGTACAGATCTAACGTTTGTGCGCCCATTCAGATGGCATGGGCCACGGCGCATATATGCCGAGGCTGCCTTGCTGTTGAGCCTTGCCCTTCCCTCCCCGACTTACCTCCTCTCTCCTCCCCTCCAGCTGACTGCAGTGGGAGGCGGCGGGATGGGGGTGGAGCTTATCTCTGCCCCTCCCACAGCCAGTAATGGGATGAGGCGGGAAGGGGCGCCACTTAGCTCCGCCCCCCTCCCACCCCAGTCATGCTGCTAAACTCCCTCCCACCTCCCTTCTTCGTCCGCTGTCATTGGCTTCCATAGGAGCCCATGCAGCAACCGACATATTCCGGCACAAAAGATAGTTCCAGGACTATATTTTGGGCAAGATGTAAAAACGCTCGGCGCTATATTGGCCGGCCGGGCGCTCTTACGTCACGGGAATACGACCATCTGATCTGATGCATTGAAATCCAATGCATCAGATCACAGCGTATATCGGCCAACCGTAAAAAAGAGGGAAAGAGAGCTTAAGGAGAGCACCTATATCGTCTATAGGCCTCCCACCAGCCAAGCCGGAAACCTGCTGCACACAGTTAAGGGGCAATCACCCCGAGACAGCTGTCTGTGTATGGTTATTCTTGCTTTGGCTCACAATTCCCAGTCATTGTTATGAAACTTGTTTAAAAAGTCTGACATTGACTTGCAGATATGCTGCCTCCCAGTAGGGGATTAATTTGCACTTAAAACAATACCAGAACAGGATGAGTAGAGGAGTAAATATTTAATTAGTCCACTCATAATGGCTCTCTTACATGGCCGTAAGCGTTTTTACGTGGGTCCGCCGGCACCGTAAAAACGCGTAAACCGGCGCACAAATCTAACGTTTGTGCGTCCGTTCAGATGGCCCAGCGCATATTCAATGCTGTTGGGCGAGGGGAAGACAGTTTAGCTCTGCTAAGCTGTCTCTCCCTTGCTGGCTCACTTCATTCTCTCCTCCCCTTCAGCTGTTTGCAATAGGCGGTGGCGGGAGCTTGTCCACAGCCAGCACTGGCCAGCCGGGCGCTTTTACGCCACAGGAATATGCCTGTGTGATCTGAGGCACTGGAATCCAACACATCAGGTGGTAGCGTACATCAGCCAGCCGTGAAAACAGCGGCCAATATACTCTGGTGTGAATAAGCCCTAAGGATGTAAAAGTAGATACATGGAAAGAGCTTTGCAGTTTGTGGAGTCTTCTGCAGTTTGTATGTTTTTTTCTGTTACCCTTGATTTCCTTTTCACTTCTTTTAGGATTGTCCTGAATTTCTTTCCATTTGTGAATAGTTTATCTAACCCTGGATTGATGTACACCCAGGACTCTAGCAATGCTTTGCAGGTTTTTCCAATTTAATTGCTCTTTATATCTTCTGAGGTCAGAAAACAGATTTGTTGGTAACCATGCTTAGGGCTCTGTCACACAAGCCTATATCGGCCGCTGTTTTCACGGCCGACCGATATACGCTACGATCTGGTGCATTGGATTCCAATGCATCAGATTACATGGCCGTATTCCTGCGGCGTAAAAGCGCCCTGCCGACCAATATAGCGCCGGGCATTTTCACACCGGGTCAGAGAGATAGTCCTGGATCTTTCCGTCCGGAATACGTTGGCTCCTATGGGAGCCAATGACAGCGGACAGCTGTTTGCAAATGGAGGCCCGCTCTGCCCCCTCCCATTGCTGGCTGCAGACAATGGGCGTGAGGGTGCGAGTGCTTAGCTCCGCCCTGCCCCACCCACTTCCATTGCAAAGGAGGTGAGCTGGCGAGGGGGAGAGAAGGGGAGGCTACAGCATTGCGGCCTCGGCGCATATGCGCTGGAGCCCGTGCCATCCGAACGGGCACACAAGCATTACATTTGTGCAACTGTCTGCGTGTAATTACGCCGCCGGCAGGTGCATGTAAAAACGCCCATGACCGTGTGAGAGAGGCCTTAGGGCTCTTTCACACAAGCCTATATCGGCCGCTGATATACGCTACCATTTGAGGTGTAAGAACTCATGAACGGGTGCACAAATCTAACGTTTGTGCACCCGTTCAGACGGCATGGGCCACAGCGCATATACGCTGAGGCCACCATGCCATTGCCCCTTCCCCTTCCCTTCCCCTCACCGACTCACCTCCTTTCTCCTCCTCTCTGGCTGTTTGCAATGGCAGGGGGTGGGGCAGGGGCGGAGCTAAGCACACGCTCCTCGTCAGCAGCCAGCATTGGGAGGAGGCGGGGCAGGCGGTGCTTAGCTCCCCCCATCCCGCCCCTTTCCATTGCAATCAGCCGGAGGGGAGGAGAGAAGAGGGAGGGAGTTTAGCAGTCATGCTGCTAAACTCCCTTCTACCTCCCTTCTCCAGCAGTTTTCATTGGCTCCCATAGGAGTCCTTACAGCGGCTGACGTATTCCGGCCCAAAAGATAGTTCCAGGACTATCTTTTGGGCCCAACGTAAAAATGCCCGGTGCCTGGAAGTTAATGCATCGCAGAGGCCCGCACAGAAACGTCACAGCTGATGCGCCAGCTGTGTACTGCGCATGTGCCGGCTGGGTGGCAGCCGGCACTTAGCAGAGTGGAGAAGACACTGGGAAGAGGTGAGCCACGGTGATCACTGCAGGGGCATGGGTCGCATCCCGCTGCAAGAATTCTTGCAGTTGGTTCCAACCTGGACGTCTGCAGGAGGCCTAACTTGGATAACTAGCAGGCTAGATTTTATTAGTAATCAGTGCACAAATCCCAGTAATTGCAAAGGGTTCACTTACTTTTCTTTTTCTTGCAACTGTTTCTCCTCGTGAACAAAAGGACATCCAACTGTCCTCATACACGTTCGATGATCAGCTGGACTCACTAAAATGTAAAACCCGACTGCTTCCTGTAAAAATGATAATAAGAATGAGCTATTAGTCGTTATTTTGGCCACAATACAGAAGCTCGTAAGGATCCTTGTTTCTTGCTAATCGCTCGACTTACATTACAAACACATCACAGAAAGAAAGAATAGCTTCTATTAAGAAAATCACAGAAAAAGGCCACGCTTAGGCCTCTTTCACGCGGGCGACAGCGATATCAACACCACAAAATCGCGGCAATATCGCAGCTTTTTTTCCCCGCACTTTTGTAGCGTCAGTGATGAGTTTTTTTTGTGAAAATCACGCATCACATCGCTTACGCTTGCAATAAACTCACGCAATTTTATTGCAAGAAGGTTAAGCCTGACTCCGAAAATAAGCTCTAGATGCACTCCACCGCCAAAAATAAGGGAATCAAACTACTAACGACCACTTGTCTTAATGTTTGTGTGTGAGTGCTTTTAATGCTCCGTCCCTGCTGATGTCATTGCTCCGCCCCCTGGCGACGCCATCGAAGGCTGACCGACAGAAGAAAAAGTAACACACTGAGAATACAACTAAGCCATTATTATCTCAGAAGACACAACTCAACAGTCCTGACAGAAGACACTGACCTTCCGCCACCGCAGATATCCAGTGGGCTAAAGGACGTGTGGTGATGTCACTGCTGTGGGAGGAGCCAAGCTGTGTGTGTGATGTGTGAGGTGTAGTAGAGCTGTGTGTGTGCATGTACCATGTAGCAGAGCTGTGTGGCGCATTGTGCCACCAGAAACACTGGTGCAATAATTTCTACACAACTCAGCAGTCCTGATAGAACACATTGACCTACCACCACCACAGAGATCCAGTGGGCTGAAGGACCTGCGATGACGTCACTGCTGTGGGAGGAGACAAGCTGTATTCGTCTTTTGTGGTAATCAAGCTACTGTGAGTGGGATGTGCCACCAGAAACACTGCTACTATAATGTCCTAATAAGTACTAGTACTTACCTAGCAGGCTTGGTCTGGGTTCTCCCGCTGCTGTCCGAAGCTCCGCCATGCATCCTGCAGTCCTCGTTCACCCACAGAAGATCACTCCCTGGTTGCAGGATTTATGAATCAATGCAGTGCTGGATGAACCAATCACAGCAATCGGTGTGGTCCATCCAGCGCTGCTTTGGTTGGCTGAGAGGTGCTTGGGAACCAATCAGAGCCATGTATGAATCCCGCAACCAGGAAGTGACCTTCTGTGGGCGAACGAGGACAAGTGGTGTAGCTCCGGAAAGCAACAAGAAGACCCAGACCGTGCCTGCTAGGTAAGTATTATTTTTTATGGGTGGGGGGGTGAGTGTAGCTAGGGCTTATTTTCAAATGTTAAAGTCGGATCGCATGGCACCAAAACTGCGATTTCGTGCGGTGCAATCCGACAAAAATTAAGGCTCCATAGGGAAACATAAGCTTGCCGCGTTTTTTTCTCTCGCAAGGTAGCAGCATACAAAACGGCATGGGCCCCAGCGCATATATGCCGAGGCCATGGGCTTCACTTATATGCGTTTTGTAGCACTGTTGCATCGTGGGAAAATCGTGCGATATTGTAGCCTGTGTGACACCGGCCTTATTGATATACAAATATAGAGATACAAGGGCAGGCAAAAATATCACTTCCCAGCAATGTGCAGAAAGGGAAAATGCTACATGGGAGAGGGGCGAGATGCTGATGAACAAGCAGTCGCACACGGACCACACCTTGCGGGCGCTCAGTTTTATATTTGCACATAGATAAGGCCGAGCTCACACGAGGGTATGCATAAAGCAAAATCTGTGCCCACAATGCGCAGCGAATAGAACCCATTATCTTCAACGGGTTCCCTCACACTGTTGTTTTTTTTTTCTTCCGTGCATTTTGAGTGTAGGGAACAAAATGCGACATGCTCTATTTTCGGGCGCAATTGCGGACTGAAGGCCCTGTCTGCCTGAAATTGTGCGCAGAAATGTGTGATTTCGCGAGGCTAAACGATACCACCTGTGCCTAATAGGTGAGGTGAACTGCTACTACCCTGTTTCCCTGAAAATAAGGCATACCCTGAAAATAAGACATAGCATGATTTTCCAGAATTTTTGAGGATGCAAAATGATTTTTCAGGCTTTTTGAGGATGCTTGAAATATAAGCCCTATTTCAAAATTAAGCCCTGCTAACAGTTAATTTAAAAAGTCAATTTAAATAGTGTCCAGGCAGCTATACTTGTAAAAAAGTTAAACCTTTTTGAGCAAAAATTAATATAAGACACAGTCTTATTTTCGGGGAAACACGGTAAGTAGGCTGCCTCACCTACTCAAACATGGCAATGAGGGGACAGCACCAATGTAAGCGGTCCTGGCAACGCAAATAAGTACAGGAAAATGCGCCGATACAGACACAATAGCCAGACACTCTGCATAGCGCATATACATCTCGCCATGGCAAGAGTATATGCGCTTACACCAATGAGAGGCTGCCCTAACGCTGTGTTTTACCGCTGTGTGAGTAAATACGCAATTCAATTACTGCTCTATGGCTTGTGTAGGGTGTCAGTCACATATGTGGCACTATAGTGGCACCTATCCCATAGGTCAGTTCTTCAGCTCAGCGGATGTGTCCGGATGTGTCGCGAATGTGCCAGACGCATTCGCAGTGCAATTTACAAAAAATATATATCCTGCTTTCCTGCGGATCCGTGGCACGTCCACCATGACAGCTGTGGCTGCGCCATGGTTCGGTTGGCTTCCATTGAGTTCAATGGAAGCCGTCCCACGGGATCTGCAGAAAAATGGAGCATGCTGCGATTTCTTCCTGCGCATGCGATTCGCACGCCGTGAAAAAAGAATCGCATTCGCTTGCTTTTTACTGTTCTGTGGACGCATATGCATCCCTACGGGCGGTTTGATTCGGGGATCTCCCACGCAGGCGCGGGTTCTGCAAATCAAATCCGCCTGTGAACATTCCAAACAAATCATAAAAAAGGGATTAAATCTATTCAAAAAAATCACAGAAAAAGGGCCATAATTACTGAAATGTACATGGGCAGGTACGAAGTAGTTCCCATCGGCATGGAGAAGGCAAGATGCTATAGGGGGAGGTAGTACAGGTTTTGATAGTGACGGGGTTCCAAAACCCCACCTCCAGCGAGAGATTGCTCCTATTGGCTGAGCCTGCTGAGTGTCAGTGGGCTGTGTCAATCACAGCCAGCACTGGATGCACTAATCACAGCCATTCATTGAATGGATACACCAATCACAGCCATCCACTGACACTCAGCAGGCTCAGCCAATCAGGGCAATCTCTCACTGGAGGCGGGGATTTCAATCTCCGTCACTACCAATAGATGCTTTGGTGGCTTGACAAGTGGTTGACAGCCTGCCCGGAGCTCCAGAGAACAGCTGGAGGGACCAGGACGGCGGCAACTAGGTGAGCATTACTTTTTTTTTTAGGCCGTGCAGCTGGCGCTTGCGATTAGCGCTGTCAAAAACATGGCACCAAGTTGTGCCACGTTTTCAGCAGCGCTGAAGCCGCTGCCTATTCGTTTAAATGGGCGACGCAGGGTTGAAAACGGCCAAAGATAGAAAATGCGTAGAAATATGTAGGTCCGCAGCACTCAAAATATGGCAATAAAACTCCCGCAAGGGAGGAACCACGTTCAGTATAAAAAAATGCAACAGCCACGAACAGGTTGTGAACTGTCAACCTCCGTATGATCAAATATAAATGAGTGTGGCAGCGTAAACTGGTGCGAATAGTTGTTAATTGCAAAAAATCAATACTTTATTATTCCATGGAGCAAGTATCAGGCAACGTTTCGGCCAATAATTGGCCTTTATCAAGCCACTTCTCCTGCGTGATCATGCAGGGAGTCCAGCATGCACTCCATGCTGGACTCCCTGCATGATCACGCAGGAGAAGTGGCTTGATAAAGGCCAATTATTGGCCGAAACGTTGCCTGATACTTGCTCCATGGAATAATAAAGATAGAACATGCATCACTGCCAAAGCGCAGCATTTTGACGCTCGTGTGAACAGCCCCATTGAAACGCATGGGAGCGTTGTACAGCGCTGAAAAGGCAGCGCTAAACGCTGTACAAAAACACCTGTGTGAGGGAGGCCTACGCTAACATTGTTTATACCATTGGTCTAAAACCTGCATCTCTCCAGCTGTTGCAAAACTACACTTCTAAGCATTCTGCAACCACTGGACACTGTCAGAGCATGCTGGTGGGCGTAGTTTTGCAACAACTTGGAAGCTGCTGGTAGGGGACTACTAGTTCAATATTTCTTGAGTGGATTAGTGTTTGTGAGGCCTCAACCACCGAGTCAATGTCAGTGAAGGAGTCCAAAATTTCATCAAAATGTATCACTATTCCCACTTTTACATTTTTAAGGGGCATTTCCAAACTTCTGTACTATATATCCATAGCTTAAAGAGACTCTGTCACCATGTCAGCCCTCACTGAGCGCAGCATAAAGTAGCACCTGTCACACTGATTGCAGATCTGTGCAGTAGTTTTGAAGAAACTTGTATTTAAATAGTAGTACCCGAACACAGAACTAGTCCTGCAGCCAGCCAATGATTGGCAGTTCTCTATGCACAGTTATAAGCAGAGAGCTGTCAATCACTGGCTGAAGGGCTGGTGGGTGTAGCTGGGCTGCAGATCAGGAATATCCAGGACTACTTTAAGTAAACCTCTATGCATGAGCTGCTACTGATAAAAGGCAATTTGCTCCCAAACTACTGCATAGCTCCACACAGCAGGCATATCACTATGATCAGTGTGACAGGCACCGTGCTGCCCTCAGAGAGGAGTGCAAAAAGATGGTGTCAGAGTCCCTTTAAATATCTCCTGATCACAAATGGATCTGTTATGAAAATAAGTTTTCCCTCCTGATCATATGAAAACCTTACAGAAATACTTACAGCCTGTGAACTTGGCTTGCCACTGTTAGGGATAAATCCATGTTACGTTAATATGGTGTGGGGCTCCAAATCAGAGGTGGTTATGGCGGCCACCATGAGAAAGCAATAGACACAGGCTTCACGGTCGTGTCTTAGAGCAATCTGAGTTTATTGTGTACATTGCCTTATTCTTATACAAAAATAAGTAGGCGTATTCAAGTGTCGTCCGAATCAAAGGCTAGTGTTACAGAGGTCGACCTGTTTTACTGGTAAATAATTGTGTCTTCTCTATAAACAATGCTTTATTTGTTTGTATGTAGACATCGTGTCTGGTACCCTGATTATCATCACAATCTACATTTTAATCACATGCCCTACCTAGACAGCAGTCAAGAACAAAGCATTCCATACAACCTTTTGATCAGTGTAACGAGATAAACAAGCTCTTGGAGACATGATGGACATTTAAGATTACACCTCTACTTAATGTAATTAAGTACTAACCTAAATGTACAAGCATTTAATGTATACAATTCAGGCCTTAAGGCCTCCGGAAACGTATATCACAGATGGATGAAATGTATACATATATAAGTTTTCATGTTCATAACCCTCACACCACCAGTCCATAAAAGTAACAGCCCAGGCGATATTAACACTGGGAGGCCGGGGAAACTGCAATAGCAAACACTAGTATTTTTGCAGAATGAACCACTGTGTCTGCAGTCAGATTGTTTCCTATTTAGACTAGATACTCCTCTTTGCCAAGCTTCCCCAGCCTTAGGGCCCATTTACACGGCCGTAGGCGTTTTATGCGCGCCCGCCAACATCGTAAAAACGCCTGAATGGCAAAGGGCCCCTCGCCTATACACCGAGGCCACAATGCTGTGGGGCCTGGGGAGACGTTCCCCCTTCCCCTCCCCTCGCTGGCTCACCTCCTCTCTCCTCGTTTGCAATGGGAAGAAGCGCCTTCTCCTCTCTGCCCCCTCCCATTGCAAACAGTGGCAAGGGGCGGAGGGGAGAAGGAAAGGGGAAAGGAATTTAGCAGTCATGCTGCTAAACTCCCTACCACCTCGCTTGTCCAGCAGCTGGCATAGCCTCCCATAGGAATCTATGCAGCTGCCGCCACCAGCGTGAAAGTGCGCCAATCGGGTGCTTTTGCACCGCGTAAATATGCCTCTGTACACTGATGCATTGTAAGCCAATACATCAGAAGGGCAGCGTATATCGGCCGGCGTGAAAACCCATCTGATATACGCCCATGTGAATAAGCCCTGAGGGCGGTTTCACGCTGGCGAGGGTGATCTTGGGCCAGGATTCACAATATTTCTGAAAACCCCTGGATGCGAGGCGTTCTCACATAGAAACAGCGTCGCATCCCTGCGGGGGTCAAGGAATCCCCTGTTGCAGCTGTGGCAGCACGATTTTCTCGCCAGTGTTCAGCCGGCCTGATGGACAACAGAAGTCAAGACTTGCTCAAGACTACCGTGTTTCCCTGAAAATAAGACATTGTCTTACATTAATTTTTGCCCCAAAAGAGACACAGTGTCTTATTTTTGGGGGTGTCTTATACTTACCTAGCTGACAGCGTCCCAGTGCCTCGCACTGGTCTCCGGCGCTGCGGCAGGCTGCTGTGTCCTTCGCACTGACAGCACTCTCTTCCTGGTAACTAACGGGGCTTTGAATACCCCACCTCCAGCATGCGAGTGCTGTGATTGGATCACAAGCACCACTGGCTCAGCCAATCAGAGCCGGCGCTCGATGATCCAATCACAGCCATTCAGTGATGTCATTCACTGACTGGCTGTGAATGATCGAGCCCCGACGCTGATTGGCTGAGCCAGCGGCGCTCATGATCCAGTCACAGCACTCGCATGCTGGAGGTGGGGTATTCAAAGCCCCGTTAGTTACCAGGAAGAGAGTGCTGTCAGTGCGAAGGACACAGCAGCCTGCCCCAGCGCCGGAGACCAGTGCGAGGGACCAGGATGTCGCCGGCTAGTTGAATATTGCTGTGTTTTTTGTTTTTTTTTATCTAGTGTAGCTAGGGCTTATTATCAGGGTAGGTCTTACTATCAGGGAAATGTGGTAGGATTAAGGTGGGGCATTACAGCGGGCTAAGCAGGCACTCACATTCAGCAGCCAGACAAGCAATGTCCTCCATGCCCATACAGCCCCAAATGTTAAAGGGAGTCTGTCCAACTTTTCTTCATAAAAATCCCAGCACTTCTGTTAAAAATCAACAATTTCATTAAAATGTATTAATTGCATCATAAAAAGTATCCAGGCAGTGTGATTACAACAGCACCTACGTGTTTACAGCATTACCGCTCTTAGGCCTCATGTCCACGGGGACAGATCCACAGCGGGTCACCCGCACACGTGATCCGCGCCCCATAGGGATGCATTGGATACCCGCAGCTAATTAAATACCTGCAGATGTCATTTTCCCCTGAGGCGCGAATTGCATTTGCGGGAAAACACCCGCAGCATGCTCTATTTTAGTGCGGGTCTCCCGCGGGGGCGGCTCCCGCAGGCTTCTATTGAAGCCTATGGAAGCTGTCCGGATTTGCGGCACACCCACAGCCCATTTGCGCGCACACTCCGGCGCGGGAGAGCAGGAGTTCAAAAACAAAAAGAGTGCCCGGCTCATGCGCGCGGCGCGCTGCTGGCGTGGCGAGCACATCCGCCGGCCCAAAGAAAGAAGATACGGCTGCGACGGAGGGCAGATCCGCTGCGTCTGGACAGGTAAGTAATTCTTCTTTTTAGACCTCATGTCCGCGGGAAAGGAGGGAGCCGCTGCGGGATTCTGCATGAAGAATCCGCGGCGGGCCTGATTTTCCCCGTGGACATGAGGTCTTAATCATGGCCTGAGTCTGGCAGTCTGATGGAGATTTTGAAGAAGATCACAAAGTTCCCTTTATTAACTGTAATCGATGCTCCACTCCACAAAGTTAACTCTAAGGACTCCTTTACACTGGCGATCGCAATATCGCTGTGAAAAAATCGCTGAAAAATCGTGACTTTTTTTAGCACTTAAACACAGCTGTATTTTCACTTACTTTCATGTGATTTTATCGCCAGTGTGAAGGCGGCCTTAAAGCGCTTTCTGCACTGTATGCAAATGTGCAGTAGACAATCCATTGGGTGGTCCATCTCTGGCCCAGGCTGTCTTCTGTCTCTGATGTTTAATCATGCTCACTGTGGTTTGGTTGCTGGAGACGTCTTGCGTGCTCTCGTGCGCAACTGAGAATAGCGCATGCGCATGATGGCATTGATAACGTAACCGATGGGCAATAAGTCATCGCTCATGTGCTAGATCCCCCTCAGTAGTGCATGCTCAGGGGAACGTGTTTAAACATCAGAGGTAGAAGACAGCACAGAGAAGAGCGTAGACGCTCAGCAGACAATTCACCTCGCATTTGCTTGTAGCGTTAAAAGGACTTCAAAGACTGATAATTGTAGAGTAGAACCTTCATTCTATTAAAGGTAGCTTCATAATCTTCAAGACCGCCATCTAAGATTACCATTGTTTATTATGGGTACTTTTACATGGGCCAACAGTAGCTCCTATGCATTGGTAGTCCAAGACTGACTGGTGAGCGCTGCTCTTGTAGACAGCACTGGTTAAACGAAGCAGTTGAAGTGTCTTAGACTAATGATGCATACTAATGCCCAGTGTACACCCAACAGTCGTCCCGTGTAAAAATGCTTAGTCGGCCGTGTAACGGCTACAACGCCACCGAAAATGATGTGAGCAGGTGCACAAATCTCCCGTTTGTGCGCCCATTTAGACGGCCCGGGTGCGGCGAGTACACGCCAAGCCTGGGATACCGTCGGGTGGGCGGGAGACAGTTTAGCTCTACTAAACTGCCTCCCCCTTTGCTCCCCCCCCGCAGCTCTGGGCAACGGGAGAGGGTGGGATGGGGCGGAAGCTAGTGTGCTAAGCTCCCACCCCCTCTCCGGCCCTTGTTGGCTTCCAGCAATGAGATGGGGCGGGAGGTTAGCAACTAGCTCCCGCCCCGTCCCTCCCATTGCAAACAGCCGTCAAGGCGTGGAGAGGAGGAGGAGGAGGGAAGGGGCTGGGAGTTTAGTAGTCACTCTGTTAAACTCCCTCCCACCTCCCTTCCCTGACAGCTCCCATAGGGTAGTATGGGAGGAGTCTATGGGAGCCGCTGCCGTATTCTGGCCAGAAAATAGTTCCTAAACTATCTTTTCTGGCAGGCGTAAAAATGCCCGACCAGAATGCGCACCGTATGCGCTATCTTCACCGGCCGGGCGCTTTTATGCCCCGGGAATACGCCCATCTGAACTAATGCATTGTAAACCAATGCATCAGATGGGGAGCGTATATCGGTCGGCCATGAAAGCGCGGCTGGTATACGCTAGTGTGGATGAAGCCTAAGAGTGTAGAAAGAGGATACTGGCTCAGTTAACAATCATTGTTTGTCTCAAGTAAAACCATGCGGCCATTATCAATCAACAGTCAGTTAACCCTTTCCAATCCACTGTCTGACCTCTGAAGACATTATGATTTAAGGCTGTACTGCTCCGATGTTGGAAGATGTCCGTCAGGATTCTCTTACTGTATATTGCCAGCCTCTCTGCTGTTGGAGCCTATCCAACGTTTCACCTCATGCAGTACTGGCTTTAGCCAGCATATAGCGCCGTTTTATAATGGCCGAAAAAGAGTAGGCCCCCTAGGAAAACCAGGATAACAATGGATTTTTAAACAGTCAGCTCGAAAACTTGCATGTCTGCTTGGCTTTTCGTCACATCTTCACTGCATCTTGGTGGCCACTACATGAGACCAGTCGGTAAGAGGTAGAGTAGGTACCGTGAGATACTCCTGGGGGCTCCAGAGTCAACACGTACTTGTACTGAGAGATCGCTTCATGTAACGGATTTTCTCAGAGAATTCAGTAATCAAACCTCCACAAGTGATCTGAGACATTTCTGCTTTGTCTGAAGATACACTGCTAAGGCAATAATTAAAAAGCAAGTGCAGGAAACAGACCCTGAACCGCTTGTTTGAGGTCATTGATTTACATTATATTAGTCACATGAATTTCTTCTGAGGAAATAAAATGAGCATGAATATTTTTGATCTTCCCGCACGCAGTTCTATTGAAAATCCAATAGAAAATCATAAATTTGTGCTTTTAACCCAAAATTTATTTGCCATGATATGTACACTCATTGTCAAAAACAAGCTAGAAGGAGTTGTCGGAATCAAATTAAACTTTATATATGTTTTTGGAACATTGATATAAGTGATTATAGTATCAGAGCAAAAGGATAATTTACTGTGGAAAACTCACCACTTGAAGATAGGCTCTAGTACCCATTTGTCCCGCCTCTAGCTTGGATACAAGATGTGATACAGGCGGGCATGGAGGCTCTAGTACCCTGTTGTACCGCCTGTAGCTTGGATACAAGATGTGATACGGGCGGGCATGGAGGCTCTAGTACCCTGTTGTACCGCCTCTAGCTTGGATACAAGATGTGATACGGGCGAGCATGGAGGCTCTAGTACCCTGTTGTACCACCTCTAGCTTGGATACAAGATGTGATACGGGCGAGCATGGAGGCTCTAGTGGCCTGTTGGACCGCCTCTAGCTTGGATACAAGATGTGATACGGGCGGGCATGGAGGCTCTAGTACCCTGTTGTACCGCCTCTAGCTTGGATACAAGATGTGATACGGGCGAGCATGGAGGCTCTAGTACCCTGTTGTACCACCTCTAGCTTGGATACAAGATGTGATACGGGCGAGCATGGAGGCTCTAGTGGCCTGTTGGACTGCCTCTAGCTTGGATACAAGATGTGATACGGGCGGGCATGGAGGCTCTAGTACCCTGTTGTACCGCCTCTAGCTTGGATACAAGATGTGATACGGGCGAGCATGGAGGCTCTAGTACCCTGTTGTACCACCTCTAGCTTGGATACAAGATGTGATACGGGCGAGCATGGAGGCTCTAGTGGCCTGTTGGACTGCCTCTAGCTTGGATACAAGATGTGATACGGGGGGGCCTGATGGTTCTAGTACCCTATTGTACCGCCTCTAGCTTGGATACAGGAGGTGATACGCATGGGCGTGAAAGTTATAGTACCCTGTTTTACCACCTCTTGCTTGGATGCAAGATGTGATACAGGCAGGCATTGGGGCTCTAGTACCCTGTTGTACCGCCTCTAGCTTGGATACAACATGTGATACAGACGGGCATGGAGGCTCTAGTATACTGTTGTACCACCTCTAGCTTGGATAAAAGCAGTGATACGGACAGACATAGAAGCTCTAGTACCCTGTTGTACTGCCTCTAACTCGAATACAAGATGTGATATGGGCAGGCTTGAAGGCTCCAGTACCCTGTTGTACAACCTCTAGCTTGGATGCAAGATGTAATACGGACAGGCCAGGAGGCTCTAGTACCCTGTTGGGCCTCTTTTAGCTTGGATGCAAGATGTGATACGGGCGGGCATGGAGGCTCTAACACCCTCTTGTATTGCCTCCAGCTTGGATACAAGATGTGATACGGGTGGGCATGGAGACTCTAGTCCCCTTTTGTACCGCCTCTAGCTTGGATACAAGAGGTGATACAGATGGGCATGGAAGCTCTAGTACCCTTTTGTACTACCTCTAGCTTGGATACAAGATGTGATGCGGGCAAGCATGTAGGCTCTAGTAGCCTGTTTTACTGCCTCTAGCTTGGATATAAGATGTGATATGTGCGGGCATGGAAGTTCTAGTACCCTGTTGCCCTGCCTCTAGCTTGGATACATGATGTGATACGGGCAGGCCAGGAGGCTCTAGTACCCTGTTGCCCTGCCTCTAGCTTGGATACATGATGTGATACGGTCAGCCCAGGAGGCTCTAGTACCCTGTTGCCCTGCCTCTAGCTTGGATACATGATGTGATACGGGCAGGCCAGTAGGCTCTAGTACCCTGTTGCCCTGCCTCTAGCTTGGATACACGATGTGATACGGGCAGGCTTGGAGGCTCTAGTACCTTGTTGTTCTGCCTCTAGCTTGGATGCTAGATGTGGTACAGACGGGCATGGAGGCTCTAGTACCCTGTTGCCCTGCCTCTAGCTTGGATACACGATGTTATACGGGCAGGCTTGGAGGCTCTAGTACCTTGTTGTTCTGCCTCTAGCTTGGATGCTAGATGTGGTACAGACGGGCATGGAGGCATACATGTTCCATATGGTAGCCCTAGGATTACGGGAGGATGGCCAATAGGGTTTAGGAATCATTGCCATGGCAACGGTGAGGGGAGGGGTCCTTGGAGTCAGCAGAAAAATATGGTGGGAGGGAAAGCAAGGGCTGGCTAGCTACCTTGCCCTTTGATTGTTTAATTGGTGGGTCTGTCACCTCTTCGCTTTGCCAGGTCGGTGCCCTGCAAAGTTGGTGGGTGTCTAGCCAGGGTATGGTTAGTCTACCTCGGTGTCAGGAGGTCGATGACTAGAGGCAAGTTGGTGAGCCTCCTAAATCAGTTGGTTTGTGGCGGTAGGCGTGTGTTGGGAAATGGGGTTGCCCGAGTCGGTTATTATGCAACAGGTGGCAGTTACAACTATTTCCTGGGTGGTGAGGCGACAGAGTGGTCCAGGGCTCCAAGGATCTCTCCCCAGTTTTTCCAGAGGGTTATAAAATGTTGTTTTATGTTAATGTTGTTTGTTAATAAATTTGGCTGCTGTGGCCAAAATTATCCAAAAATGAAATGGTGTCAGTGGTTACTTTAGGTAAGTGGGGTGAGGGAGGTTTTGAAGGGGCATGGCTACAGCGGAGACGACTCCGTTATACCCGGGTCATGACACCTCTTTCTAGGTGCTTGATTTTTTTTTTTGACAAACAGTGTTTATGCATTGAATGTAATGTCGGCAGTTGCTGTAAGACATATTCAATCCTCTTTTTTTTAACTTGTCAGTATACGCCGATCCTTCATTAGGATGAAAATCAATTTCCAGAGCTGAGTAGCCTTGGAGTGAAGCTCCACTTCTCATTAAGTTTATTTAGCTTTACTTTGCTTAGAGTAGAAAAAATGTGTTGCTTCCTGAAACCATCAACAAGCAGGATAGCAGCTTCTGACAGATCTTATTATGATTTCATTTTTATTCTAATTAAAATCGCTAATTCACATAATCGGGTTGAAGATGTTATTTGCAGGAGCTTGTAGGAAGGATGAAAGTATCAGCCCTGTTTAATGAAGGAAATGTGATAGTTACTTGGGTTTTCTGCACAACTGTTTAATCCAGTTTATATTACAGACCCTGTAGTAGCCCTGAGAACATGCTATGTAGAGCGTCGATCCCAGTCTGGGGACCACTTTCCATAAGCGGTCACCATGCTGGGCGAAATGTGAGTCTGTGGACAGATGGCAGGGCATGTCTCACCCTGCAGGGAGGTATGTGGTACAAATATTGGGGTGTAGCACGCAAATGTAGTTGTTGCCACTATGGTGGAAAGAGAGCTACTGTGTGAAGTGTGATGGCAAATACAAGAGGTCTGTGGAAGAGCATGGGTGAAGCTGAAAGCACTGTACTGGAAGAGAGCCCTCCTGTATCTAAAGGAACTATAATCTGATCCCACAAAGGGCCGAGAGGTTGAGACTGTGTGGCCAAGGTTTTAAGGACAGTGTTGCCAAGTAAAGATTGTTTCTAGTGTTCAGCGAACTTTTGAGAAGCTTGCTTGGCTGGTTCACCGAATTTCGACAAAAAGTTTAGTTCTGGCCAAATTAGTTTTAACCAAAGTGGAACGAAGAAGAAGGAAGAAGGAGGAGGAAATTTTTGTGTGTTTGGCAGAAAAGAACCACTCAAGGTTCGGGCTCATGACTAACTGTACTTTTAGCAAAGTTCAACCCAAAACAGGGTTCTACTGTTTTAGTTTGCTCAACACTTGTTACTGTTCACTGCAATCTGTGTTCCATCCCTTAAACCTACCTCCGACACAGGACCCACAAACTCTTCAGTGGGGTTTATAGAAGTGGATTTGGTACCATGACTTCCATATACCCTAATATAGCTTCTGATGAACAGAAATGCTTGTAGAAGTAGAGAAAAATGTAATAAAAATTACAGATCATCCAACAGCAGAACCGTCAGGGTTTCCATATAGCAAAATGAGATTTTTTTTAATTGCAGAGTAAAAACAAAAATACATAAAACCTAAAAACTAAAAAGTTATTTAGGCTGTTTTGCAAAGCTGCTAGATTTTATTTTTAATAGAATCAATAGTAAAAAAAAGGTCAAGCTCCTATGGGAGCCCATGGTACCAGCCGCAGGTGGGAGGGAGTTTAGCAGCATGCCTGCTAAACTCCCTCCTCCTGTCTCCTCCCCCTGTGCAGGCTCACCTGTCCTCTCCTCCCCACTGGCTCTCTGCAATGGGAGGAGGCGGGATGGATGGGGCTTAGCTCTGCCCCTCCCCTCCCATTGCTGGTTGTGGACAAGGGGCCGGACGTGGGCAGAGCTAAGCCCCCTCCCATCGCAAAGAACAAGCGGGGAGGAGAGGACAGGTGAGTTTGCAATGGGGAGTAAGGGAAAAGGTATGATGGCATGGTAGTCTCTGCGTATATGTGCCGGGACCCATGCTGTCTGAATGGGCGCACAAACTTGTCTTTGCGGCTCAGCGCCTAGGATTTGTCTTACCTTGGTGTCCTAGAAATGAGACATTATATATTTGCCCCAAAGTAGTTTATCACGCTACCATTTATTATGTGATTTATAAATAGAAGATATATTTATAGTCTGACATTTCCTATTTAACCAATCTGCATGAAAGATGTCCCCTGCATATGTACTTCCACAGAATCAGGACAGTCATACATGATTTATATCACACAGGTCTGGAATACAGAAATTCTCCACCTATTCCTACAGTCAATGGATTTGCTTAGAAGCGAGTCTGAATTACCAGCTGTAATATGTGATTGTTTAGACTACACTTACTGCAATATTTTTATACTATAGGATTTTATAGATATTAGAGGGGTTTTCTAGACAAATACTATTGATGACCTATCCTCAGGATAGAATACATCATCGACGGGCACTGCATGAATACAAAATGGGGTGTGAAAGGACGTGAAGAATTACAGAAAACCACAAAAACATAAAATTACATCCAAAAAGATAGAAATGCACAATCAGAATAAAAAAGCCCATCATTTTATTAATTAATGGCAATTAACAATTGCACTGGACAATTAGAAGCATTTACAAATGCCAGATTGCATGGCTATTAAATAGTATGTTTCATAAATTGATTGCAAAAACACCTGTAAAGGTGCACAAATGGCAAAACTGCTTGCGTCCGTAATTAGTGTATGCGTAGGCTCAAAAGCAATACGCAGGGAAACTTAAAGATGGCGCAAATGGTACCATTCCAGGCACTAATGTACTATAGACACATAGACATATCAAATATAAATGTCCTCAATTAGGCCTCCTAAACACAGGCGGATATTTGCTGCGGAATCTGCTTCCGCACCGCGAATCTGCGGGAAAACCTCCTATTACTACCTATGGAGATCTGCTGCTTCCTACACACGAGCAGAAATCAATAGTGATTTCCGTTCACAACAGGGAAAAATTGCAGCATGCTCCATTTTCATGTAGGCTTCACACGGACGGCTTCCATTCAAGTCAATGGATGCCGTCCAACCAGTGGCCCATCTGCAGTGAACACTGCGAACAGGTTGCGAAAAAAAACATTAAAAAAAAATCTGTACTGCGCATGTGCGACAGCGAGCCACCGGGTCTATCGCCCGTACAGAAAAGATAGTGACAGAGCCGGTAGGCGCGGATGCCGCTGCTGCCAGAGCCTGATTTCGCTGTGGGATTCTGCATTCGGAATCTGTCTCTGTCGTGTGCAGGAGGCCTTAGGCCTAACGTCTACACAGAAAATCAGGCCCGCCGCGGATTCTTCATGCAGAATCCCGCAGCGGGTCCCTCCTTTCCCGCGGACATGAGGCCTAAACAGAAGATTTACTTACCTGTTCGGACGTTGCGGATCTTACCTCCGGCACGGGCGGATCTTCTTTCCTTCCGCCCGGCGGATGTGCTCGCTGGTTATTTAACTATCTGCGGGTGTCCAATGCATCGCTATGGGGCGCGGATCACGCGTGCAGGACACCCGCTGCGGATCTGTCCCCGTGGGCATGAGGCCTCAGTCTTCATCTGACCATGATCCCTATCACACCTCTGCATGGAGCAGACTGGGACTGGTTCTTCGGGTTTGGCTCCTCTATTCTCCAGGAGCCGTGAGTGCATCTCATCCTGATGCATGGACCCAATATGTGGTGTTTTTTTTTTAAATACCTCTTTCCAATGTTTGCCCTAACGATTCTTTAATATTAATTTTGCAGGAATTCCTCTGTGATGTCTTTATTGTCCACATCTTATAGCAATATTATTTATTGATCTATTTATTTATGGACTTTGGGAATTAAAATCTTGCTCTTTCGTATGGTAACTTCTAATTGAGGAGGCATTATGAGTGACTGTATTTAGTTACTGTGACACCGGTCTACAGTTTGGGTCCCTGATGAGCCAAAGTAATGTTTGCTGCAATGCATTGGCTGCTTTTTTATAATTGGGCTATATGTGTGTGTCTTGGGTTATCAGAGGGAGTTTATTATGGTCATATGTGATTGTTTCTGGCTTATAACAAGGCCATTCTGAGACATTGGAAATATTCTACATAGTTGTTAATTCTACTCTGTGTACGTTTTTCAAGCTATTCTCTTATAACCATCTAGTAACATTGGTCCTTTTTATAAAGATTATTTATTATTAGTTACAGTTCCAGCCCCCTTTGTTTCTTCCTTGTTTTTTTTCTCCTTTTTGTCCCCAATTTAAGGGTCTATGATTGAAATACAGGGTGAGGTTCCAGGACAGGGTCGCCCCTTCTGGGGTGGGTGCTCCGTATTTTTAGCGGGCACAAAAGGGTACTATAGGGGGTATCTCAGGGGCCTCACCTTTTCTACACATACTTTTCTCTATTCTCCTACCCTTCTGGATAACCCTCCCCAATACAACCAAAGAAAGGATAGATCATCAATAGCTGATCAGCTGGGTCCATCGATTTGCTCCACCAGCTGATAAGTTGTTCAGGTGCCTGCCATCAGCAACACAACACAGTGTAGAAAGCAGAATGCTTTCACCCCTGTGTAGTGGCCAGCGTTGGTAAAATCAATGACAGCTGTACCTGCAATTACCAGCACTGGCCACTACACAAGGATCTGAATTATCTGCTTCCACTCTGTACCCTGTGCTGTGGCAGTGACATCAAGCACCAGAACAACTGACCATCCGGGATCCCCAGCAGCAGACACCAGCCAATCAACTAATGATGAACTATCCTAAGGATAGTTCATCAATAGGATTTGCCCGGAAAACTCCTTTAAAACCCAGTTTCAGTGGTCTACTAGACATTTGTGGGGTTCTATGTAGGAAATATGTCACCTGTATATTTTTTGTATGCGTACCATTGAATTTGGCTTGATGGTGGACTGGATAGCATAGTCTAATAAGCTCCAGGGCTTATTTTCAGGGAATTTCTTATTTTACGTACTCAGCAGACTTGGTCTAGGTCCTTACTGCTGCTTTTCAGGGCCCCGGTGTGATTCACACAGTCCTCGGCCACCCACACAGGATCACTTCCTGGTTACGGAATTCATAAAACCTGCCTCCTCGAAGCGATGGCTGTGATTGGTTCTTTGAGTACTGCATTAATTGTTTGAGACGCAATGTTTGAAGAACCAATCACAGCCATCGCGTCGTGGAGGTGGGACTTACAAATTGACTAAGTGGTGGCTCAGCCAATTCATATATCCCGCTTCCTCGAAGTAATGTCTATGGTTGGTTCTTCGAGTGCTGCTCAGCCAATCAATGCAGCGCTTAAAGAAGCAATCACAGCCATCCCTTTGTGGAGGCAGGATTTATGACTCCCGTAACCAGGAAGTGATCTTGTGTTGGCGACCGAGGACTGTGGAAACCGCGCCAGGAAAACAGCGGGAAGGACCTGGACAGAGCCTGTTAGGTAATGTGGTTCTATTTTTTTGTTATGTAATGTAACTAGGGCTTATTTTCAGAGTAGTGCTTATACTTCAAGCCTCCCCGAATATCCTGAAAAATCAGGCTATGGCTTATTTTCAGGGTAGGTCTTATTTTCGGGGAAGCACAGTATTTAAATTAAAACCAACCAATAGAGTCACTTGTGGCTTCTTTACTGCTCTTTCTGACATGTCAACCATGCTCCATCCTGTGTTATATGGGGTTGATATTGTTGGCCAGGAGTAGAGATGAGCGAGCATACTCAGCCACGCCCCTTTTTCGCCTGAGCGCCACGATTTTCAAGTACTTCCATACTCGGGCGAAAAGATTCGGGGGGCGCTGTGGGTGAGTGGGGGGTTGCAGCGGGGAGTGAGGGGGAGAGGGAGAGAGAGAGGGCTCCCCCCTGTTCCCCGCTGCTACCCCCCGCTCCGCCACGCCTCCCCCCGCCCGCCGGCGCCCCCCGAATCTTTTCACCCAAGTACGGAAGTACTCGAAAATCGCGGTGCTCGATCGAGTAATTACTCGAAACGAGTACGTTCGCTCATCTCTAGCCAGGAGCAATGCTTCCAGGGCAAAACTCCTCAGCACCAGAGCATACAATAGAGCCTCATATGTGCCTCATTATGGTTCTGCCCCCAAAAAAGAATAATTTGGTTTTGCGCAATGAGGCCTAAGTTGTTTTTAAGATTTGATTTAATAATGGCTAAGCTGATTCTGAAGAATACAGAGGCTGGAGTTTATACTAGACGGTAATCAACTTACTTCTGACTTCCTTATTTCCTCCATGTGCCAGTTCTCCAATTATGAAGATGGCTCATTTATACAAAGTGTTTTTGTGCCGCCTGCATTTTGGAGCTGCACCCACTTTACAAAAGTGTTGCTTACTATTTACAAATGCATATACATTTGGTGCAGGTAACCAATCATATACAATATACCAGCTGACCTGACTTTGGCGTTTCATAATAAAATTTACGACAGATTTACACTCCTAAAGAAGTTTTATCAGGGGGAAGAACATGCATATATACCGGTATATGCAACCAGACACAATTGTAATAAATGTTTCTCGACGACCCATCCTCCTGAGGGCTCTTTCACATGACTGTATGCATTTTTGTGGTCACCCGTACGCACCATAAAATCGCATGAATGAAGAATTGGTGCAATCGAGTCCCAAACTTTAGCCGCGGATTTTCTGCCATTCACCTGGGCAGCTGCTGCGTACCGGCAAAAAAATCCATTGATTGGCAGAAATCCTCAGAATGACTGCTAATGCCGAGTAACTGCCTCCCTTTTTTCCCCCGCATCCATAGAGGTCTATGGGAGCTTCCTGCGTATCTCAGCAAAAGGTAGGGCAAGACCTATCATTTGACGCGGCATATAAAATCGGTGACCGAATACGGTCCCTGATATGCAGTTTTCCCTGGCGCAATTTGTTTTACGCACCCCTAAAACATTCATCTGAATGAGTACATTGGAATCCAATGCTTCAGACGATCTAGACTTCTGGGCGATTTTTTGACGCAGCTGCGTATATACCAGTGATGGGCAACCTTTTGAGCTCGGTGTGCCAAAATTCGCCAAAAAAACGAGCATAACTCGGGTGGTGAGTCATTTCGAGAAAAAGTTTTTTAGTTTAAATAACAAAAAAGTATAATTGTAATGTATAACTGTATTTAGTAAACCTAAAACACCCATAGCACAGGCCCTCACCTCTCCCAGCCTCCCCGTCACTTATCTCAGTAATGATGAGCCCCCAGCAGTGACAGCGGCCCCCTACAGCGCCCCCCCAGCAGCGACAGCAGTCCCCCAGCAGTGACAGCGGCCCCCCAGCAGCAACAACGCCCCCCCCCCCCCCCTCAGCAGCGGAACCAAGTGGTAAGAGACGCCAGGGGAGGGGGAAGGAGGATCCCGGCTGCACACTGATATAACAGTGTGCGCCGGGATCAGCGCTGCTACCTGTAATAGTGCGGGTTAGTGAATACCAGCAGGGGAGCCACGGCCCCTGCTAGTATTCACCAACGGGGTGAACGTCCGACAGCGGCCGTGTGTCAGCGACTATGACTACATGTGTCAGTGCTGACACGCGACTCATAGGTTCGCCATCACGGGTATATACGGTAGCGTAAATAAGGCCAAAATAGGAGGCCACGATAAAACATTGTCCAAAAATGGCGATCATTTGAAGCATTGGATTCCAATGTATTCATTCAGATGGGCGATGTTTAGCTGCACAAAATCGGACGGACTGAAAAAATAGCACATCTGTGGCTAATTTGGCAGCTTATTTAACACGCGGCCAAAAAAGATAGGTCTTGCCTTATCTTTTGGCCACAATCAGCCGACAGCTCCAATAGAAGCCTATGGGAGCTGCCGGCAAAGGGAGGGAAGGAGTTTAGCAGTGCCTCATGCTATTGACTCTATTGAGCCATGCTGACATTAACTGCTGGCCAAAGGAATTCTTGGCTGCAGTGTATATACGCCGCACCCAGCTGTGTGAATGGGTGAAAAACCATGAGATTTAGCTGCGACTTAGTCATGTCTTTCTCTCGTTCATGCGTGTTTTTGCCCGTGATGCAGACTGCCAAAAAGCGCATGGCCCGTGTGAAAGAAGCCTATAAGATATCTTCAGAGTTACTTGCATTAAGGCATGGTTCACACTAACCAGTCTTTAAGAACAGATTTGTCGCTAACCAGGCTTTTTGTACCTTTATTTCATGGGAAAAGGACCTGTGAAACCCACACTTCCAATCTGATATCCTCAATTGAAACACCTTTTGCCAATTAACTCTTGGAGAAGTCATTAGAATAGAAGCTCACTTACCTTTTCTCCCTACAGGGTGGATGTTTACTCCGTGTACTCAAAAAGACATGAATGGTACAATTATTTGCGTGTTATTAGTTTAGTTCATTTGCACTTGTCTGTAATTGTGACTTGCATAACAATCAGACCACATTTTATTAGCAATCAGAGCAAACATCCAGGCAATTCCAAAGGGTTCATTTACTTTTTCTTGCAACTGTAAACATGTCCAGGTTGTGATGATATATTGCATTATTCTTTATCAAATCAGCTGTTTTGAGTAATGAACTTGTTGTGGTCCCGGCTCCCCAAATAAAGTTGTGATTTATGACAGTGAAGTAATTTTCTGGTTAGCTGACTACTGCATAAAATTTTAATTAGACAAGCAACATATTAGTTGTTATTCCATTTCCAGTAAAACTGAGGAGGAAGGTGCTGCCTCTGTAGAGGGGATATTATCGCTGTTGGTTTATGCAGAATTTACAGGAAACTCTATGGGAAAATTAAAGGAGCAACGGAACAACCAGGGAAATAAACAGCGTTTCAGACAGAACCCTTTATTGGTCATATCTACTTAGATTTCCCCTTTATCTGAATGGAAGGCAGCGCTATATTACAGAATATAGCCGACAAACAGAGAGGAAAACGAATTATTGCACAGAGCCGTGGATTCTGTTTCCATGTACATGCTCGCTTGTAGAAGTCACAATGTTCCCTCTGCAGTCAATGTCAATATACCCGCCAGCTGAAACAAGAAGGGCAGAGGTATAGTAATAACAGCCATAATAATAGTAATGTATATTCTTTATAGCACCAACATATTCTGCAGTAGTTAACACCTAGGGGGGCAATACAAAGGATATTGAACCATGTCCACAAGAGCGTACAGATGGGGAGAGTGATACAACATGCTCACAGTGCTGATTTGTCCCGTACATCAGCTATTTATGGGCCTAATGGAGGTAACACACATCTTCCTTAAAGGGCAACACAAGGCTCTTTAACGGCTGGGCATGTCATAAAATAAAAAAAGGGGTCAATACCTTTGTCCTGAATTGCTTGGAATGTATGTCAGGTGACCGCTGCGGCCAATCAGAGCATCACCGTCCTAACTCTAGAAACCACATTCTAGGTGCCAAGATGCCAAGATGCTAGGAGTTCGGTACAATGACACTGTGGACTCTGGTTGGCTGTAGCCAGGGGCGTAACTATAGAGGATGCAGGGGATGCGGTTGCACCCGGGCCCAGGAGCCTTAGGGGCCCATAAGGCCTCTCTTCTCCAAACAGGGAACCCAGTACTATGAGTAAAGCATTATAGTTGGGGCCCTGTTACAAGTTTTGCATCGGGGCCCGGGAGCTTCAAGTTACGCCTCTGGCTGTAGCGGTCACCTGACTTAAGTCTAACGTACACTGTAGGAGCTAGAGCCACACAGCTATTTTTTTTTTTTATTTTATGCCATTTTTTTATGTAGTGGAAAAACACCCCTTTAACACCTTAGGAGAAGTAAACTTAGACCGGAGTTTCTAATATAGGTCTTAGTATAATTTTCCGCGGGACACAATGCACTTAAAGGGGTTGTCTCGCGAAACCAAGTGGGGGTATACACTTCCGTATGGCCATATTAATGCACTTTGTAATATACATCGTGCATTAAATATGAGCCATACAGAAATTATTCACTTACCTGCTCCGTTGCTAGCGTCCTCGTCTCCATGGTTCCGTCTAAATTCGCTGGCAGCTTGCTTCTTTAGACGCGCTTGCGCAGTCCGGTCTTCTCCTTTCAGCACGAGCCGCTTCAGTGTGCTCCCCGCTACAGCTCTTCTGCGCATGCGCAGACGAGCTGTCACTGCTCGGGAGCGCGCTGGAGCGGCCATTCTGTACCTTCCTCTGTTAGAGGAAGGTGCAGAAACTGGAGCTGCCCAGCGGAGAAGCCCAGCCCAGCTGCCCAGCTGTCCCGAGAAGCCGCCCAGGTAAGTGATGGGTCGGGGGGTGATCTTCACTAACAGGTGAAGGTCCCGGGCCGCAGCGGTAGGCCCTAGAGCCCAGCGCTGGGCTCCGGAACCTAGCGCTAGGCTCCGGAACCTAGCGCTGGGCTCCGGAACCTAGCGCTGGGCTCCGGGGCCTTCGTCTGTTGTCAGGGTCTAGCGCTGGGGAGCCGGGAGCGTAGCGCTGGGGAGCCGGGGGCTAGCGCCGGTTACCTGCTGCCTGGCGGTGGGTGACTGGTCGGCGGCTGCGGTGGGTCCGGTCGGCGGCTGCGGGGCGTCTGGTTGCCATGGAGACACAGCTGGTAGTGTCTCGGGAGCGCGCACGTCGGGCTGCAGCAAGCGAAGGGAAAAGAGCCGGCGACCATCTTGGGGAAACTTTTATAAGTTGCTGAAACGCTGGAACGGTAAGTACAAACCAGCTAGAAAAGTCATTTACAGGGGGGCTTAGTAATGTATGGTTAATTAGGGGGACTGGGAAAAAAAAAATTCACTGCTTCCTCGAGACATCTCCTTTAATACATGAAGAGGCGAAGGAAATGTGCAGGGAAAACGTACAAGCGGAGTCCGCACTAAATAAGCATTGTAGCCCCTTCATTTTAAAGATCAACTAGTCTATATACCTGGCATTGCCCGGGTCTCCACTCCTGCAGCACATTCCAGGAGGTTCTGTTTTAAGTTTCTTGGGTGACAGTAGTTACATATTCGGTCCATTCATCCAATAATAACATTCGGATGTTGATCGTAGTCCTTGTGAGGATCATATTGAAAACCTTCCAGCAACAGATTGGAATGCCTTGCTGACCCTTGATGCACTTTTCTCTTTTTGAATTCGGGCCTCATGGTGTTGCGGAGTCTCTGCAGCCCTTGATGTCCTGGCTCTTTCCCCCTCATTCTTAGGTTGTCAGTCACGTTGTTCACTTGTCTCACTCGCTCTTATGGGCTTTCTGTTTTTTTTGGAGGCATTCACAGCTAAAGTATTCATCATGCTGAATCACATATCATAGCATAACATAGAATGCAATGGAAAGTAATTGTGTATGTGTGCCCACCTGTCTGCTGCAAACTGGAGGAAGCAGGAAATTGAATGGAATGTGTAACCCTTGGATGCAGGCAAGGGACGCATCTGAGGTTCTGCAATTTGCTAGGTTGACCACCAATATTTATCCAAAGCAGTGAAAGAAGTTTCCCAACTCTACCCCAGTTGACAATTTTGTCATAATTCTGCTGCTGAAATACAATAAACTGGAAATGAATCATCCATTGTACAATCATGGCCCCGATGTTTCATGCATTCTGTGGTGTGCTTTTGAGCAGCATTGTATAGCATTGTTGTGCTGACAGCATTCTATGGGGATGTAGAGACATTTGCCATTTCCAGAAGTACTATAATTGGCAGTTCAGCTTGAGAACATCCCAGTAATGATATATAATGTTCCAGCAAAAATGTAACCCTTTAAAGAAAAGGCTATTTATTTTAATTCTTCAGTTGATGTAAGCATTTGGAACACCATAGCTACTCTGTTTCTTCTAGGGGCGAGTGGGATCCTGAAGGCTCTACTGATTGGTAGCCATTGTTAGCTATAGAAAAATCCTAAAGTACTGCAAGTCTTATTAATTGAAACTAACATGTACGCAAATAGATTAGTAGGCCCTTTTAGATCATAATTAGTGATGAGTGATCATTGCCCTTAGCGAGTACCTGCCCACTCGAGACAAAAGGTTCGGGTGTCGGCGGCGGGCAGGGAGCTGCGGGGGAGAGCGGGGAGGAACGGGGGGGAGATCTCTCTCTCCCTCTCTTCTCCCCGCTCCCCCCTGCTGACTGCCGCTACTCACCGCTCCCCCGCCTCAGCACCCGAACCTTTTGTCTCGAGTGGGCAGGTACTTGCTAACAGCAATGCTTGCTCGGGCAATTGCCCTTAGCGAGTATGCTCGCTCATCTCTAATCATAATGTTAAAGTAGCACTCCAGGAAAAGGCGCATCCGTCCTAGATCCCACTAGGCACAAGAAAGTGTACAGTTCTTCATACAGTATTCAGTATAAGACAACCCATGCATTTTGGAAAGCTATGATAAGTAAAAAGGGGTAGACCCGCTCACCACCACCTGATCCAATATCTTGTAGATAGTGTTGAGCGAACCAAAACAGTAGAACCCCGTTTTGAATCGAGTTTTGCTAAAAGTTTGGATCAGTATGATCACAAACCTCAGGCAGTTTGTCTCAACTTAACTCACTAAAATTCTTATTCTTTTTTCCTTTTTACTTCTTTTTCTTTTTTTCCTTCTCCTTTTCCTTCTCATTTTTTCCTTGTTTTTTCTTCTTTTTCCTTTTTCTATGAGTAAGTGCAAAGTTTTTTTTTGTGAAACGCGTCATTCCCATTTTTACCTTATGCTCCTGTACTAGCTGTGCTTTTGTCAAGATGGAATAAAAGTTACATTTTATGTATTTGCTGGAGTGCTGGGAGATCTTTGCAACTTTTGGACTTCGAATAGCTGTCAGCCAATCGCTAGTTTGGCCAACAGTTGTCTTCCCCTACACTCAGCTAAGCATGCGTATGTTCCGAATATAAACATGAGAAAGCCACTGCTAGACAGTTCTGGCAGTGACTTATCTCCCAAAAAGAAAAGGATTGGACAGTAGAAATCCAAATACCCAATTCTTATCCCTTCTGACATTTCTCGTCAAGGGAGAGTTGGGAGGACTCGTTATATCATTGTCTGGCCCCACCAAAATTACTGGGTTCAGCTAATCTCCAGCCAATTTCCCTGGACGAAGCTAAGGGTGAAATGTGCCCGTCGGGGTGCAGGGATTTTCAGACCCTCGGTCACGTGGTAAGCTTTATTACGTGCATAATCCTGAGCTTGGTTGTGCCTATTGTAGGTTGATATGAGTATGATTTTCTTTAGGAACTTTCTATATGTGTGACCTGAGCTGATGTATTTCCCTTGTATCGATGCTGCATTTCCTTCATGTTCTATTTTTTAAATGTTTTTATTATATATGTCATTTTCAATAAGCAATTTTTATGATAATTTCCGCAGCCCTGTCTTGGACATTGATTTTGGGGTTGTCCCCTAAAACATATGGTCACCATACATTTCGTATGAAATACTATGGAAGCGATGTCCATATTTTCTCTAGAGTCATTTCGGTCATGGGCGTAACTGTAGGGGATGCGGTTGCCCCCGGGCCCAGGAGCCTTAGGGGGCCCATAAGGCCTCTCTTCTCCATATAGGGAGCCCAGTACTATGAATAAAGCTTTATAGTTGGGGGCCCCGTTACAGGTTTTGCATTGGGGCTCAGGAGCTTCAAGTTACGTCTCTGATTTCGGTAGTTACACTCATGTATGTTTTTCCATATCTTACAGGTTTGATTATCCACGAAGGATCATCCGTCTATCGGATCTTTAAGCGATGGCAAGCTGTGAATCAGCAATGGAAGGTTCTGAACTATGATAAAACTAAGGACCTTGGGGAACCTATTAGTGGGACTACAAAGCTTGGGGGAAGGAATTCACGGACGAATCATTCTTCTCACAATGATAGAGGCCCTGGGCGGAGCCAGCGGGTTAGGACTATTTTAAACCATCACTGTGGTTATACAATCCTACACATCCTCAGCCACCTGCGGCCTAATGAACATCGAAATAGCTCAAACTCCAACAGAGAGGTGGTGATGAGAGTGACAACAGTATGAGAAATTTTTTCCGACTCGTTGAAGGAAATGGTTTGCTGCTATCCTTCACTGGCTTTACTGATACCACCACTGCAATGGTGTCAGAAAGGGAAAGAAGAGAGCTTTGTTTTGCTGGAGAAAACAGCGAATTCTGATCCCTGAGACGCCGGCCTTTCAATGCATTTTGGCCAACTGTGTTAATATATGAAACGCCCGGATTTTTATTTTTTAAAAGTTCGGCCTTCTTTTATCACCTGATACTTTTCTGTGCGTCTTATCAGCTCCAAATTCGCCCAGCCTGAATTGAAACGATAGGGTTCCCTCAAGAAAAAAAAACAAAATGTTATTGACTGAAACCAATCTCATCCGAAACGTTGAAATACGTCGAAAGCACAAGCCAGCGTTTAAAAAAGAAAAACATAAAAAAGTCATCACAAGAACCAAGTCTTACCTTTTTTACCTCAGCTTTAAAGGATGACAACACCAGAGAAAACCCTAGATAGGATACGATACCCAAACGAGAAGATACAATTATCTAAAGGTAATTGTAAAAAAAAATGCCTAAACACGAGGGTAAATACAGCAGAAATAACAAAAAGACTTTGAAGTGGTTCACAACTTTCTAAGCGATGAATAGGTGCAATAAAACATATTTTTACGGCAAAATGGGATCTTTGCAATAAGACGCTTGTACTTTCCCTGGTTTTACATTTTTTGCATGAGTAAATGTAATTTTTTTTCCTCTCTTCTCCCTGCGGGAGGATAAAGAAAAAAATATTTATATGCAAATGGTCTCCAACTACATTTCTTTTCTTTTTCTTCTTATTCATATACTGGGATGTAAAATTAAAGGCATCAGGTTTTTCCTGTAAAGTTTGCCCTCATGTCTGTATATGACGATGCAAGGGGGTCACGTTCTTACTCACCTGTAACACCCGCTTGTTTCCATACTTTAACATTAGTAGTTAGTGTACAGCAAATAACAATCATTTATTTCCATTAAATTAAAACAGTGTGCGTCACCTATGGCAGCCGATGAAGCTAAAGACCCCGTTGCAAAACTTTGGCGCTGCACAGTAAAACACGTGCGGTTTTCCATCAGCGTTTTGATGTGCAGTTAACATGCACATCAAAAATCTATATATATAAAGGTGAAAGCCCTCACTGACTGACTGACTGACTCGCCACTAATTCTCTAACTTCCCGATGTTGTGCAAGCAGGTAATTTGGTAGGAGCATTCTTTAGGTACTAAATAGGAAAAGTAAAGGGGTCACAACTCGAAAATTCAATGCTAAGTGCAAAAGTATTGGTGCTCCCGTGTAATGTACCAAATCTAGTTCTCTAACCTTCCGATGTTGTACAATCATAATATTTGGCAGGAGCATTCTTTAGGTCCTAAATAGGAAAAGTAAAGGGATCACAACTCGAAAATTCAATGCTAAGTGCAAAAGTATTGGTGCTCCCGTGTAATGTACCTAATCTAGTTCTCTAACCTTCCGATGTCGTACAAACATGAAATTTGGCAGGAGCATTCTTTAGGTCCTAAATAGAAAAAGTAAATGGGTCACAACTCGAAAATTCAATGGTAAGTGCAAAAGTATTGGTGCTCCTGTGTAATGTACCAAATCTAGTTCTCTAACCTCTCAATGTCGCAAGAAACATGAAATTTGGCAGGAGCATTCTTTAGATCCTAAATAGGAAAAGCAAAGGGGTTACAACTCGATTATTCAATGCTAATTGCCAAAGTAAGCGCACCCCTATGTAATGTAACTTCTCAGTGGCATACGAGCATGAAATTTGGCGCGAGCATTCTTTGGGTCCTAAATGAAAAGAGTGGGAGGGGTGACACATTCTGCAGAGGGACATCAGTACATGCAGCCTGAAGATAATCTAGCGCTCCTCTATGTGTATACATATTTTATTTCTCAGTTACTCTAAAGTAACCTTGACTTCATAAAATTTTCCGTGCAAACAACACGTAAACATCTGTATCCTATTAACTTGGGCGAGGCCAGGTATATCAGCTAGTACAGTATAGATGCCCTGAATACACTGTAAAATCACAATTCCAACTCCATGTGGGAACACAGCCGAAGAATACAGATTTTTTTCCCCATTGCCTTCTGTTTTCCAGTTGTATCAATAGGGACAGCAATATAAATAATGCATTTTTTTTTTCTGTTTGCCATGGCCACAGACAAGTACGCTATACATCTATGTATATAAATAAAAGATAATTACAATACAAATATAAACACATCTGTGGACGTAGCCCTGACAACCAGAAAGGAAACATCAGCTTCTTTACCTTACTGACTGTATTTAGAGTAAAGGAAAATGGAGCATAATAGCATCTTTTACACACTTTTTTCAGCATTTTAAAACACTTGTAAAAAAAAAACATACATCGCTAAAGGCTGTATTAGCATTTTTTAAAGGGGTTGTACCAGGATCACAAGTTATTTCCTAGCCACAGGATAGGGGATAACTTGATAATTGGTGAGAGTCTCACCTCTGAGACCACCACATATCTCGAGAATGGGGGTCCCATGTCTTTCTCTGCTTGTCACTATGAGGTCACTTCTCCCACTGCAGTGACATCAGAATGAATTGAGCAATGGCCGAGCATGCACAGTCGGTGCTCCATTTCAGTGGGGCTGATGAAAATACCCGAGCACTTGCTATCTCCAGAGGTCTAACTGAAGTGAATGGAGTTCTCCATTCAAGGTCCTCACTACAGTATGTGGGGTGCAGTAAGCCTGTGGTTAAGTGGACAGGGGACACAAGAGCCCTATTCTTGAGATCCAGTGGATAGGGGATAACTTTTGATCCTGGTAAACCTCTTTAATTACATTTGTACAAGGGATTTTTTCTGTCATTTTTAAGCCCTATATAGAAACCTATGGAAAAAATACCAGAAAAAAGCACTGCACCTAGAGTATACTACGTTTTGTAAAGAACTTTTAAATATTTTCCTATAGACATTAAAGTAATATCTAACCACAGTGTTTTAGAACTAAAATCACAAGCAAAAAACATTTTAAAGGGGTTGTCCTAAGATATAAACTTATCCCCTTCTTACAGGGTAGGGTATAAGTGTCTGATCAGTGGGTTTCCAACTGCTGGAACCCCCACTGATCACAAGATCAGTGTCCCCCAGTATGAATGGAGCAGTGTTCAAGCCTTTGCATCTATGTGGGGCTGCAAGGGATAGCCAATCGCTGTACTTGGCTTCTCTTCATCAGTCCCATAGAGACAAGTGGAGCGATAGTATTCGTGTTCAGATGCTGCTTCATTCATGCAATGTGATTGGTTGGGATACCAGTGATTGGACCCCTACTGATGAGACACTTGTAGATAGGGGATAATTTTGTGCCTTGGGACAACCCCATGAAAATCATATTTCTACCTTCTAGCCTTATATCACATAGTAACTTTTTATTTCATTGGCATTAATGCCAAGACATTGGGAATGGAAAATTGTCTCTCCTATGTTTCATGTCGCTCAAAAATATTCCAATTTCCTATTCATGTGAGATATTATTTTTAGACATTTTCTGGTGACTTTTTTTTTAGTTTTCCATGTCACTTTCTACACTTAAATCCTGAAATCCTGCAGTTTTCACAGTGACCACAAAGCCTGCTAAATTACAAGGAAAGGTAACAGCTATATATAGATAACACAAAATCCACTATCCTCTATGTCTCTTCACAATGACCTCGGTACAGGTCACAAAGCATGCAAAGCAACAGTCTTCCATAGATGTCAGTGAGTCGTCTCCAGACACAAGCTTCCTATGGCCCATACCAGCTGGCCATCCATCCACATTAGATAAAGGTCAGCTGGCCATCTAATCTGTATAGAGGGTCTCCAAACCATGCTTCTAAAAGGCTGATATCAGGGTAAGAAGTGTTGAGCATATTTTATTTCAACTTCATAGAAGATACACCTCTGCTGGTATTGCTATGGCCTATCCCCATCAAATTGCACATGCACACAGGTCTGAGTGGAGCACACATGAGTATGGTGGAGTTGAAATAGATGTTGGTTGATTAATTTCTGATTACTTTCTTTATATCTTTTCAGTGGTCAAAACCTTATATCTCTAAAACAGAAATTACGATTTTCTGCATAGACATATAATTTAAAGGGGTTTTCCAGGCATTTACTATTGATGACTTATCTTCAAGCATGGAAATCCCGCTGATCATCTGATCCTCTGGCCCGCTGTCAGTGCAGCCAAACTGGATGTCCTCACCGGGGTCTGAGCCGGAAGTGTAATAGAAGGCTTTGCTCTCATTAAAAATCAATAGGAGAGATGCTTTCCATTACACTTCGTGCTCTTCATTGCGGTAGGAGCTGGAAGTGTAACAGAAGGCACCACTCCCACTGAAATCAATGGGAGCAAAGCATTCTATTATACATCTGGCTCTGACCTCAATGCCATCCAACTTGGCCGCACTGAGAGCAGGCCAGAGGATCAGCGGTGATCCCAGCAGCGGACCCCCGCCAATCAATATTAAAATTCTGTATGCCTGCAGTCACCACTAGAGGGAGCTTAGGAAGTTACCGCATACTTCAATAATAACACAGTATGCTGTAATCACCTTGTTTCCTTCTAGTGGGACTGCAAGAAGCCAGCATGTAATCTGCTAAATTTATGTATTTGCAGAGAATTTATAGTTGTGTATAAAAAAAAGACATATTGAGAAATTAACCAGCACTGAATTATGGACCTGCGTAATTTCAATTAAGGTCCTATATTAACTTGAAACATTTGTGCAACTGTTATCCCTTCCGCATCTTCTATCCCATTCTCTCTGAACAGAACAGGATACAGCCCGGAAGCGTATTGAGTGATGATCGTTGGTCTGTATAAGGATGACAATGAACACTCATACAGAGTCTTATCAAATTTTTCTCTGCAGAGACAAAGAGAAACCAGTCATCCAGAACATTACATGGTAGACTGTGTGTGGGCGAGATAGGTTTTTACTGAAATACTTTGAGCAAGAATGAAAACGGATCTTTTGATGATGGCATTTTCATACTTTCTCCTCTCTTGTTAATATATTCATTTGTTACCGATGTTCTAATAGAAAACGGAGGAAGGCACACAGAGTCGGAGTTACTTTATGGAGACAGTCCTTATTTACTAAAACTAGCTAACAAAAAACTGGCCTTGTTGACCATAGCAACCAATTGTAGGGCAGATTTCATTTTTGCAGAGCAGAGTGCTTGCTAAGGGCAACATGGACAGCTTTTCTACTAAACAGTTTGGCTAAATGAGGCCTGTCCAGTGTATATCAGTAATGGTGTACCTATTGTACTGTAGTGCACTTGGGCTGGCCTAGTCTATCCAATAATGTACAGAAGGGAAGTGCAGCAACCTATCCAAAGGTGGACTAGATACATAGTGTTAAAGGGTGAAACACATTTTTCCATCCCTGCCTCCCTCACTTGATTGCCTTTGATACCCTGGAGGTTTGCACTGTCTGTAGCATTAGTTTTACGTCCAAAAAACGGAAACTTGACATAATGGAAGTCTTTATGTTTGCCGTCTGTTTTTTTTTTTTTTTAAACTCCATTGAAATCAATGGGGAAAAAAATTGATCCTTTTTTTGTTGTATTTCAGTTTCTCTCTTCCAAAGATGGAGTAGAGAGACAAGAAGCCTGAACTGATCCCTAATGCAGGTGTGAAAGCAGCCTAAAATACAGTAAAATCGTCAAAAATCGGGATTTGTTGCAGATTTGGATTTACTTTAATTCAAGCATCTATTGAAATGAATGGAGTGGTAATGCACATGCATGACCAGGGGATGCTTGGGTAGCAGTTGCTATCGGGCCTTGGAGCCCTAAGGGGCCCAAAGGCCCCTCTATCACATAAGAAGACAGTATTATAAATAGCACATGGTAGGTAGCAGCCCTGTTACAGATTGTGCATTAGGGCCCAAGAGCTTTTAATTAGGCCTCTGTGCATGAACACCACTCCATTCATTTGGGGGCCTTCGGGACCCCCATTCTTATGATCAGTGGAGGTTCCACTGTCTGGACCCTATGGATCATACAATAATTAGATAACTTCATTTTGTGAAAAAACCCTTTTAAGCAAGAGTCCTCCTACATTCTAGATCACATAGAGCATTTTGTATTTAACCCTTCTCTGACCAGGGTCACTGATGCCTATGTTCTTCTATAGTCTTAGAGCAAAATCCCACCTTTTGGAACGTCGTGTTTTATAAGAGAAATGCAATCCAGAAAGCAGCTCCTCTGCAGTGGCTCCCACGCAAGGACTGGCTGGAAACCAAAATTGATGCACAGGAAAACACGTTTTACCGTGTTTTAGAGGTCTAAATGCTATCATTTTATTTCTTAGCCTTTATACATTTTTTATTTCTTTTCAATGGAGTAAATTAGGAGAATTATAAGATCTAGAACTTGTAAGACTTTTATCCTTCTAAATTATCTCACATTTATAAACTAGTTTATGTATGCTTTATCCAAAATGTGAAAAGAACAGAAGAGCTAAGGGTGGCTTTACAAGGGGCCAGTAGCCACCTGAGTGATCGCTCAGAAGAGCAATTACAGGCAACTGTCATCCCGTGTGAACACGAGACCTGATAGGAGTCGCTTGGTTTTTAGTTAACCTAAAAAACACAAGGCGGTCATGCATGTGCGGAGCACACTGGAGATCTCTGCTGGATGTCCATCTCCATTCAGAGTAAACTTTTGCCCTGTGAACAGGCAGTTGTTCATCTATGAACAACTGCCTGTTTACTCTGAATACAGGAGGGCAGCCAAAAGAGATCTCCGGTGTGCTCTGCTTTCATTCAATGAGCATTAATCGCTCTTTTGTGAAAGCATAGGAGATATAATTGTTGGGATGACTGTCAGGCGCTTAAGTGTCCAACAGTTGTCCCATGTGAAGCCACCCTAAGAACAAAAGTCTCTATTTTAGTTCAGATGTAACATCTCTGCATGGGTGGGAATCACCTGTGTGCAGGAATTTCTAGGTCCGGTTTAACAACAGATATGGACATATTATCACATCAATACATGATACCCTTGCAAAATAATGCGAAAACAGCTGATATCAATGTAGAATATTGCAGTAGACATACAATTATACTATAACATGGAGACCTTTAAATCGAATAGCTGACCATGTAATACATGGATGGGCCAACTGCTCAAGAATGAGGGCTATTCTTGGGTAGCTGTTTTTCGCTCTCGTCATTAGAGTATAGCTCTGATTGGGAACCTTCTACTGTGACGTCCATATGGTAAAACAAGGGATATGGAAAAAGGTTGTCACGAAAATATCTCCCTCTAGCTATCTGTTCACGGTATATTTAGTTTCTTAGTGGCTCAGATGAGTCCTTCTCCCTAGTTGGGTTGACAATCCAATATTCCTATCTTTCATTGATACCCATTAACCAAATGCATTAATTATGTGCTGTCATAACAGAATGAAAATCTATGCCTATCGGATGTAGGTGTTCCTGCTGTTTTGGAACTACAACGTTTAGTGTCCCCCTTGGATGACATGAGAGTCACAAGATGTATATGGATGAGATAACATACTGTATCTGCTGCACCTAAATAGAATAATGCTTCTGAAACAGAACAAAACATTCAGTATATTTAATTATACTCCATGGCCGGATAGCTCCTTGGGGGTGCTATATGAATATTTTTACTGTTGAAGCTGAAATAGATGTAGCTATTACTAACTCTCTTGTGAGTCAACAAGCAGTCTTATTGCGCTTGCCATGTCCTTGAAATCCTTACTATATAGCTCATTATAGCTCATTACCCACGTCACCGATATGTGAGAGTTGAGTAAAACGCCACAGCACTAATTGAGAAAGGTGGTTAAAAACTGCCATTCGTGTCAGTGGCTAGCGATACTAAATTAGTCCATGATTCATTAAGCTCCATTAAGTCAAGAAAAATAAAGTGGCCTTATTAATAGTCGCTTCTAATTAACCCGCAATGTACTCAAATGTCATAAAATAATGTTCAATAATCAAAGATAAGGTACCTACAAAAAATATATGGCACATCAAGGAAATACAACATCATGGACCCTGGGGTGGGTAGAATATCTTTTACACCAAGGGATGCCATTTATTTTGGTAACAAATGACCCTTCTTGTGTTTCAGTGACACGAAGAACAATGGAGATCTTTGCCCGAAGAGCTTATATTTACCTTTTACATGTAGGTGAACATTCAAATGTCCTTCCACCTAGAAACCAGATTCATACTGCGTTATCTAAACCAACAGGTCTCTCACATGCTTTTAGCTACATTTCAGTGATGGTTGATGACATTCTCCAAGCCTGGAAGAAGGAGCAGCTAAGGTTTTGTATAGCTACAGCAGTTTGTGCCACCTTAAAAGACATTATGGCCCTAAATTTGGAATTTTCGTCAATCACTTTGAAGCAAATAAGTGAGTTAAAGTGTATCTCCTGCAATGTATTATATAAATGGTAAACTATGCCCTTCTCTTAAAGGGACCCTCCAGTTCCTGGACAAAATTCTATCCAAAGGGAGTGCATGGGTATTCTGCATTTGTTCTTCTCTGCCGTCTGTTTGATCTGCTGATCTCAGGTCCCTTTTTTGCCTGTCCAAGATGGCTGACAATCCCCACAGTGCATTGCTAATGTTAGACTACTAATGAACTATAGCTGCTCTCTGATTGGCCTGTGCTACTCATGTGATCAGCACTGGCCAATCAGAGAGCAATAGACAGTGTGCATTAGCTAGATAGAAAATTGTAGTTTCCATTTTGGACGGCCGAAAACCAAAACCAGGACCGGCAGATGAGACCGACAGCAGAGAAGAAAAGTGCAGGTAAAATACCCCCAACTCATACTCTCCCAGGACAAAATCTGTTGTCCTGAAAACAGGTGGTTCTCAAACTGGAGGATAGCCTTACTGTAGAGTTGTTCCACTTGTTAGGTGTAGCCAAGGAAACATTTTTGACATAAGAGGTCATATACTACACAGACCTTTCTCTAGCTGCTCCAATCTCTGCTTTAATCCACATATTTTAATCCTTGTGTGCCGATTTTAGTGCTCTATCACATTGCAGAGACGAGTGAAGAGAGATAGTAAAACTTTTAATTTTGCCTTAAATTTCGACCAGTGATGAAGCCTAATAGTAAACGGTTGAGAAGCCCTGGTTTAGCCAGTAATGTCTTCACTACGTTAGGCCTCGTTTACACTGCACTAAATACTCTAGGAGTAAAACAACAATAACAATGGAAGTGCCAAATCCAACAGAATGGGTCCAAACGGGACTCGAAGGACCCTTGTGACTATATTGGGGGTCCATTGGTTTTCCGTCATGCTGCCTGGCATTTTTCTTGACAAAGTAATACAGCATGCTGTTCTATTTTGACCAAGATTTTGTACCGAATCTGCACTAGAGGCTCCAAACAAATCCTCCGACATAGTTGTGACCAAAATATCATTATGTCAGACACTGCACTGGGTTGTTGAGTAATATTTAGATATTTATGGGAAGTTGACAAGGTAAGAGAGTCAGCAGCACAAATCTGTATCTGGAAAGGTCAACAAGACTGGAACAGTACAAGCTTCATAAAACCTTTTGGGATCTCCTCCGAAAACTGCTACAAAGGTAATTTGTTTTCTTGGCTAGGTTCTTGTGTAAATAATACATGGAGGTTTCATAAGTGAGGCATAAAACATATTTTAATGGAATCAGGTATGTGGAGAGGGATGATGAATAGATGTAGGATAGATTGATGCGGATAACAAGGTTTTTGGTTTGCATTCCTTGCGATTTTGGAGAACAGTTCTTAAGCGGGACACACATATACGGTACTACAAAAACAGTTCAGGCCTGAGGAGGAGATGCCCTCTGGTGGTTGCAGGAGACTTGTGCAGAAATACAAAAACTGAAGTTACCTTTCTGGTATTGTTTTTGTAGAGCTGTCATTTATGACTCAAAGAATTAGAGATCGACTAGCAATGCAAGAGCAACAGTACGCAGCCGGAAAAATAGATTTGCCTGCAATTGATGACTGTGAAATCTGTGGAGGGTTCTCATACCTGTTCTTTCTGATGAAGAAATGACTCTGGCGTAATTGATATGTCCAAAATGAAAAATTATATAGCTCTACCTGAAATATCACAACCAGGAAACTTCACAATGAGGGAGACAGCACAACCTTAAGAAAACCTCTGGTAGGAAGACTATGTTTCATCTGGTGGTACCCCCTCTATGCCTCTTTACAACTCACATGTAAAATCCTAGAAAGTGATCATTGTGGTCACCACAACACTGTCTAAAGAACAATGTGCTCTTTAACAGCAAAGGTTGAATAGAAGGTCGTGTCTGTCCAATTTCCTATATAAGTGAAAGCCCCCATACACATCAGATAACAATCGTCTGAACCTGTAGATTTTGATGGGATCAGATAACTCTTGTATGTGTATGGCGCAGATGATGCCAAGGAAGGAAGGATCAGGCATGTTGATTTTGTATGCCCAATCGTTTTGTCGCCTCCAGATCTGTCTGGCCGCAGTTTTCTCCACTGTCCGCATGTAAAACACATTCATGCTCAGCCGAATGAAGTGTTCACGTGTATGGGGATTAGTTAGAAATTGTTTCCTGCCAAATGAGCATTGAACCAACCGCTATTGATGGTGTTCATTTTCTGAGGGGATTAATTCAATAATGTGTGAAAGAAATCAGCCATGTTTTCTCAATCCTCTACAATCCCTTTAATGCTATTCATAGTGAAGTAAATCATATATTCCTCATGCCACTTACTTACATGATGTGTACATTAGTTTATTTGCCCTTTAAAAAGTAATGAGGGAAGAATTGTTAAAGGTAATGAGGAGAAAGCAAATCTATTAAATAGTTTTTTTCTCCAGGGTATTCACTCAGCAAAATAAGATGTCAGGCGAAATGCTGAGTGATAAAGTAAACTCTCCATTAACTCTCATCAGTCCAACCCAGGAAGACGTGTGGAGCTGCCTTAAAAGGATTAAAATAGACAAATGGCCAGGTCCGATGGCATAACCCCTTAGTTCTAAGGCAATTAAGCAATGTGATCGATAGACCGCGGTTTCTTATATTTAAGGACTCTGCAGTGACAGGGTCTGCTCCACTGGATTGGTGCATAGCTGATGTGGTGCCAATATTCAAAAAATTGGTCAAAAAATGAACCTGGAAACTATAGGATGGTAAGTCTAACTCCTATTGAGGGTAAAATGTTTGAGGGGTTTCTAAGACATGCTACTGTGTAATATCTCAATGAGAACAGCTGTATATCTCTATATCAGCATGGGTTTATGAGGAGTTGCTCCTGCCATACCAACCTGATCAGCTTCTACGAGGAGGTAAGTGCTAGACTTGACCGGGAAGAGTCATTGAATCTTGTATATCTTGATTTTTACAAAGAGCTTAATTTTATCTCATGAGGTCTCTTGCCTTCCTCTGGATCAACATTGTAGGATAGGCTGAAATAGAAGTGTTTTCCAGTCTTACACTCTGTTACTATGTTACATAACCCATGATATTAATGACTAATGTTAAATGTGGAGGTATAGCAATTCCCGCTTACAGGGAAATTAGGACAATATCTATTAGGGAGTGCTTCTGCCAACCTAGTAAATAATGGTTTTATGTATTTTTGGAAGTTGCAATATATTTGGGCTTAGTTACAGACTCTGCAGAGAGTGATTGACATGGTCTTATTTTCACGCTTCTGTAACGTTGCAGCACAAATCCTTGCTGTAAGAGATATTGGCCCGTAATGATAGTCTGTTGACACTGCTCCAGACCCCTATCATTGAAGCGTAGATCTCTAGGTAAGTATTTTTTTTATTTAATATACAGTACATGCCTTCTTTGAGGTTGGGACATTTGATTTGATGTCTCCTTCTTAGTCTTCTGTTGAGATCATAAGTGCAATAATAACAGTTTGCAGTTTATCTGAACTTTGGATAAGAAGATAAGAACAGAAGGTAATTTCCAAATCCATACCTTGACTGAAAAGCGGCGACAGACTATTACTTTTGCTTTCTCTACTTTGAACTCGGTTATATTGTTCACTGCATTTCGCTCAGAATAAGAAAGTAGCTTGATGGACTGGTCTAGGAATAGCTCTGCCGGTATCCCACAGAGAATATCCTCCACTTAACAGAAAAAGAGTGAGTGACCAGCTGACTGCAGACTATATAGTGCTGGCCCTTCCAAACATTAGTCATGAGCTTCTAAGAATATACATCCTGGCCTTTCTTGGAAGCGGTTTTTAACCCATCGCATCTAGTAGCACCTTTTTGGTGGAAGAAGAGTTTTATATCATTAGGATACCTTTACACAGGCCAATAGTCGCCTGAATAATTGCTCAAATGAGTAATTTCAGGTGACTGTCGGCCTGTCTACATACGGCCCCCAACAGAGCACTAAGCGAGAAGTTGCTCAGTTGTCACAAGTTGTTTTATTTCAGCTTAGTGAAATGGAATGTCTGCTGAAATAGAACAGTGAAATGGAATGTCTTCTCGCTCCGTGTAAACAGGAATCGGTCAACCTATGAGCAACTCCTCTATACTGTGAATAGATGCTGGCGGACCAGAATGATCCCCGAACCGTTCTGCATCAATTTACTTGAATGACTTTTACTCCTATGTAACACACAGGAGCAATAGTTGTTGGCATGACTTAGGCACCCAACATTCGTGTCCTGTAAATGTATCTTTAGATTTCCATCATCTAGATATCATTTGCAATGTTCACTTATTACCATGTGAGTTAACATTGCAAATGATATCTAGTTCAGTAGAGTTAGATTATGAGGTCACCATGAGGAAGCATTTGCATCTCCTCTGTGTTTTTGGCTCATTTTTTTCTTCCTGGAAGGATATCGATTTTGCCAAATTGGATCGACTGCAATCTATAGGGTCAAATGTCACACTTAATGTTAGTATATCTTATACAGACATTACCTTCAGTTACAAATATGCCAAGAACAATGCAGCTTGCTGGTATCATGGGATTAGTGGAAGCATATTCTCAATGTTGGATTATAACATTGGGTGGAGCACAGAGCCCATGACGTCTAGGGGGGCTTATGGCTGCGCAAACTATCCACCATCTTAAAAGGCTGCAAACAACTGTGTTAGCCAGTACGTACCATGACTATAGTGCTGTAGGCACCAAATACACTTAGCATATGGTGAGGGGATCATGTGATTTTCATGGCAGTAGACGACTTATCCACTTTCTAAGTAAGACGTTCTGCAACACCAGTGCCGACTCCCGTCTGACTTCTTCAAAACCTTCCCTGCCCTGCCTGTCTATGATATCTTCTGGCGGCCATGACTGGTCCTCTAAAGCTGAACATAAGAGTGGAGGAGATCAGATACACTTGCTGTGTCACAGGATACAGCAGGCAGCAGCTTGTTTTTGTCGCCAACCCAGACAGCTTATACATTGGTCAGGGGCTGTGGTAGTAGACAACAAATTTGTCATGACCAGTGTCCTTCTACTAGCTTGGCTGCCAGTTCCTCCCTGAAGGCAGTGGTGCCACTTTAACTTCTTTTGGTTGGTTCCGTGTTCTTGACTGGGCCCTAGAAAAAAGTACATTGTGACATCACATTATTGGTTATCGAAAAAGAAAGAGCTATATATTTAACAGATTTATGAAAGGGGTTGTACCTCTGATTCCCACCGATCACTAGAAAAACAGGGGAACCAATGAGTTGGAGTTGGAATGTAATGGAAGATGAATGTTTGACCACTACGATCGTGCAGCGAGGAGTAATGGGACTCCAGATCCTGATTTTAGTGATTGGTGGGTATTAATACGATGGAGTCTCCAGCAATCAGGCATTTATTATGTATCCTGTGGCCAGCATACAGCTGAAGCCATCCCTATAAACAATGTTACAGCTCTCCATTCGATACTCAACAAGTTTTGATAAGATGTAAGGGTGGTTTCACAGCTGCAGCACAGATTATGCTTTCCTGCTCCGTTCGGGGAGCAAGAAAGGCAGAAACCAAAATTGGCAGCAGCACACAAAATAAATTCACTATCAGAGGTATACAAACCTATAATCTAACCACATTAAATAATGCAAGGTTCTTAGTATATAATTTGATCAAATTACATTGGCCCATCTACCAACGTCCAGGTGACCAAGCTCTCAGATGGGTCCTAACATTAATACCAGGTGGCTATCTTAACCTGGGAAAGCTGAGTTCCTACCTCTCAAAATGCTCCTCTCTTGGGACTAAGCCTACAAATAAAACCGGTGAGGGTAGGATACTATATAGATGTTTCAATGGGAGGGACAGGAGGTAAATGGGCGGCAGGTGTGCACGACCCAGTGAAGGCAGCCAAAGCTTCACAATATTTGTATAGAAAGAGAAAAAAGGGGGGGGTCAGCACTACCCAAAAAAATTGGAAATATATCCCAATAGAAATGTATAGGTGCACGCTAAACCATGGCTGCAACACACAGTAGAGGCAGAAACCAAAATTGGCAGCAGCACACAAAATAAATTCACTATCAGAGGTATACAAACCTATAATCTAACCACATTAAATAATGCAAGGTTCTTAGTATATAATTTGATCAAATTACATTGGCCCATCTACCAACGTCCAGGTGACCAAGCTCTCAGATGGGTCCTATGGTTTAGCGTGCACCTATACATTTCTATTGGGATATATTTCCAATTTTTTTGGGTAGTGCTGACCCCCCCCTTTTTTCTCTTTCTATACAAATATTGTGAAGCTTTGGCTGCCTTCACTGGGTCGTGCACACCTGCCGCCCATTTACCTCCTGTCCCTCCCATTGAAACATCTATATAGTATCCTACCCTCACCGGTTTTATTTGTAGGCTTAGTCCCAAGAGAGGAGCATTTTGAGAGGTAGGAACTCAGCTTTCCCAGGTTAAGATAGCCACCTGGTATTAATGTTAGGACCCATCTGAGAGCTTGGTCACCTGGACGTTGGTAGATGGGCCAATGTAATTTGATCAAATTATATACTAAGAACCTTGCATTATTTAATGTGGTTAGATTATAGGTTTGTATACCTCTGATAGTGAATTTATTTTGTGTGCTGCTGCCAATTTTGGTTTCTGCCTCTACTGTGTGTTGCAGCCATGGTTTAGCGTGCACCTATACATTTCTATTGGGATATATTTCCAATTTTTTTGGGTAGTGCTGACCCCCCCCTTTTTTCTCTTTCTATACAAATATTGTGAAGCTTTGGCTGCCTTCACTGGGTCGTGCACACCTGCCGCCCATTTACCTCCTGTCCCTCCCATTGAAACATCTATATAGTATCCTACCCTCACCGGTTTTATTTGTAGGCTTAGTCCCAAGAGAGGAGCATTTTGAGAGGTAGGAACTCAGCTTTCCCAGGTTAAGATAGCCACCTGGTATTAATGTTAGGACCCATCTGAGAGCTTGGTCACCTGGACGTTGGTAGATGGGCCAATGTAATTTGATCAAATTATATACTAAGAACCTTGCATTATTTAATGTGGTTAGATTATAGGTTTGTATACCTCTGATAGTGAATTTATTTTGTGTGCTGCTGCCAATTTTGGTTTCTGCCTCTACTGTGTGTTGCAGCCATGGTTTAGCGTGCACCTATACATTTCTATTGGGATATATTTCCAATTTTTTTGGGTAGTGCTGACCCCCCCCTTTTTTCTCTTTCTATACAAATATTGGGGAGCAAGAAAGGGGAATCCCCGCAGCCAAACAGTTCCGTCTCAAGAAAAAACTGAACAGCGCCTGACAGACCCAATTGATGGACCCCATTAATGGACACAACCAAACAGTGGTGGATGGACCCCATTGATGGACAGAACTGAACAGCGCCGGGTGGACCCCATTAATGGACACAACCAAACAGTGGCGGATGGAGCCCATTGATGGACAGAACCGAACAGCGCCGGATAGACCCCATTAATGGACACAACCAAACAGTGGGGGAAGGACCCCATTGATGGACAGAGCGGAACAGCGCTGGATGGACCCCATTAATGGACACAACCAAACAGTGGCGGATGGACCCCATTAATGGACACAAACAGTGGCGGATGGACCCCATTGATGGACAGAACCGAACAGCGCCGGTTGGACCCCATTAATGGGGTCCGCCTGCTTTGCTGCCAGCTGCCCAGCTTTTGAATGGAAGAAAAAACGCTACATGCAACGCTATTTCTCCCGGTATTTTCATCTGGATCTGCGATTGAACCTCCGACCAGAAGTTCCGACACAGATGTGAAACCACCCTGAATGGTTAATTGGAGACACATAGGAAGCCAGTCTTCTACTACTATCTATTTGATTCTGAAGCTTGACAAACTGTAAGCAGCTGCAAGTAGCACACTTAATAAAAGGTAATATAAGGGCAGCACATCCTTTGTCTTCTGGTGTCAAATCTTCCAGCAATGTACAAGAACAACTACAACATATTTTACACTAATGAGCTTTTCTGTATGGCAAAACAGAAACACGGAGCAAACAAATGACATTAGAACAAAGACTAAATTCATCACAATGAATAGTAATACTATAAAATGTAGCTCTAATGATCTTCTGACATATCCATAAGACATAGCTGGAGTTGTAACCCCTGATGATAACCGGAACGTAAGGGCTCCATTTTGGCTTTAACCCTTTCCAATCCAATTTGTATCCTGATTTTCCTAGGGGATTACTCTTTTTCAGCTGTTATACAATAAATAAGTAAATAAATCTTGTTATTTGTATAGCACCAACTTATTCCACAGCACTTTTGGGTAATTATTATTTATTACCCCCCACCAAGCTGGGTTCTCATTTTACCAACCTTGGAAGGATGGAAGGCTGAGTCAACCTTGAGCCGGCTACTTGATTCATGCGGGGATTGAACTTGCAACCTTCAGGTCATAGGTGAGAGCTTACACTCTGCACCACACAACACTCTATGACACTATATGCTGGCTAAAGCCAGTACTGCATAAGGTGACACATTGGATAGACTCCGACAGCAAAGAGGCTGGCCATATACAGTAAGAGAACCCCGACAAACATCTTCCAACATCAGAGCTGTACACCCTTAAATCATAATGTCTTCAGACGTCAGACAGTGGATTGGAAAGGGTTAAAGCAGATCTGGCACCTGTATATACTGCCCTATCTAAGTGCCGCATCATGCGCGGACCGGTTAATTCTACTAGTTAAAATGACAAAAAAGAAAACCATTTGGGCAGTAGAGCCTAAAGCCGGGTTTAAACAGGCAATTTGAGGTGCATTTCTCAAAAAATAGAACTCATTGACTTCAATGGGTTTGCTCACATTCACGTATTTTTCCTGCGCAAAGTCCCCAAAGAAGTCAATGGGGATATGCAAATGCGTGCGCAATACTCTAGGAGATGTGTGAAACACTGTATAATTGCACAAGAATAGGAAACACATCTTGAACTCATTAGACTAATTAGGCATTTCAATAGTTGGAAGCATTGTTACTTTTTTTTGGCGTGTCAAATGAAATGTTCATTCCACAAAGGTGCAGAGTTCATGCGCAAACATGCATACGCTCGCGTGAAGCCAGTCTATAGGCCCTTTTACACGTAGCGAGAAATCGGTTCAATGAGCCAACGACAACACAGTTTGCTGGTTCGCTTAGGCGGTCAGTTTAAACACAAAATTAAATAGCTTATTTTTTAATTTTTTTTAACAGGATCGTTCAGTTCGCAGTATGAGTGACTGAGAATGATTGAATGATCGGTGTTTAAACCGGACGATTAGCGAATGTGCAAACAATGATTTTCATGATTGCGTAAAATAAACGACAAGCAAACGCATTATCGTCAGATCGTTTACACTCAATGATTTTTGTACAAATTCGCCCGATCCAACAATTTTTGGATTACAATCGTTCTGTGTAAAAGGGCCCTACCAATCAATATAGCAAATGAAGGGAGTGCTTCCCCCGCACCTCCCACCCATGACTGCATGCCGTGGTGTATCTGCATTTATACCCAATGGTCCAGAGGCGTAACTTGAAGCCCGTGGGCCCCAATGCAAAACCTGTAACTGGACCCCCAACTATAACGCTTTATTCATAGTACTGGGCTCCCTATATGGAGAAGAGAGGCCTTATGGGCCTCCTCAGGCTCCTGGGCCCGGGTGCAACCGCATCCCCTGCATCCCCTACAGTTACGCCCCTGCAGCAGTCATTATCATTAACCATTGATGTCACTTGTAAGTCAAAACCTCTAAAACAGGGCGTTGTGCACCGGCTGTGTATTTCTTCAGCACATGTTTATAAAAAAGTAGCACATTTTGTCCTTTGCTTCGTTCTCCACACTGCACCATTAACATTAACAACCCTGTTTACAATCCAGTTGGGGTTTACTAAAGTCATTAGCATATGTAGTGCGCTGTCCAGATTTATTGCATTGTATTTATTTAATTGGCACCAGGGCATTATTGTAAAACAATTACCAGAAACGGATTTTGAAAGGGAATTTTAATCCATACCTCAAGAACAAGACATTTTAATGTCCTTTATTGAGCTGTGCATCTTAACAGCACTGACATCCCCAGCGAGATTACTGGAAGCGCATTCTTCTGCCTGTGCACTAAGCTATAGCTCACTTTTCTTCCGTGTATCTTAGCGTATCACTTACACTGACTACTCATCAGAATGCCACATCAATATGAATATTGCTATTTCCAACCACTGCTGTCCTGAGAGCATATTTCTTACAGAGTACACAGTGTAGTCAGGAGCGATGGAGCCAACAGTACTGAGCGCTCATAAATCATCCTGCTCTAAACATGGAGCTTTAATGTACGTCGGACATGTAACATAAGGTAAAGAAGTCCGTTGTGCTGCAGTGATGAGAAGTTCTTTTCTAAGGGCGCCCACCCACTGGCGTTTTTTTTCCCTGCGAAATTCGCAGCATTTTTTTCTCTGCAGGGGTCTATGGGACTTGTAATGTTAAAATCGCGATCGCGCAAAATCGCAATTTACCGCGAAATCGCGATTTTGCGCGATCGCGATTTTAACATTACAAGTCCCATAGACCCCTGCAGAGAAAAAAATGCTGCGAATTTCGCAGGGAAAAAAAACGCCAGTGGGTGGGCGCCCTAATTGTATATAATCCCAGCCACTGGCATAACTATAGGGGGTGCGGTTGCGCATGGGCCCAGGAGCCTTACGGGGCCTATAAGACCTCTCTTCTCCATATAGGGAGCCCAGTACTATAAATAAAGCATTATAGTTGGGGGTCCTGTTACAGGTTTTGCATTGGGTCCCAGAAGCTTCAAGTTACGCCTCTGCATTAAGGGGTTAAGCGAAGTTGAAGGGCGCCAAGTTAAACTTTTGCACCCGGACCCATAAGCCTTTAGCTACGCCCCTGATCCCAGCATTGAATTTTGCACCAGTGTTAAGCTTACAAAACATTTGGGATCATATGCAATATTTTTTGACATTATTTGACTCACATGGCCGAGTCAAGATGAAAACTCCAATTTTCCTAACACCATTGCTGGCACAGTGGGACTTGAGCATTCTCATCTTTGGAAATTGTTTATTCAGGACTAGAAAAACAATCTGCTGTTATACCAGACACAGCGCTACATCTGTACATGGGCTGCGTCTAGTATTACATCTCATCCCCATTCAACTGGACTACAATACCTGACACGACCCATGTACAGACATGGCGCTGCTTCCGGAAACCCATAACAAATCCCTTTAATAATATTTCCAGACGGATAATATATTTCTGCTCAGGACTTTATGGAGGAGGAGAGATGCAAAGGACAAACAAAAGAAATTAATGGCGTCAGCTTGGTCCAAGGTTGGTTAGGTTGTTGAAATACATTGAAGGTTTTTGACGCGTAATGTGACCCTATGTTTTCCAATCCCCTCCCCCACCCCCTATTGACTGAAATGGAAAGGGGAAATATTTTCCTAGAAGATAATATTTCCATATCCAGACGCGGCAAGGCACGCAGAACATTTGATACAATGCAGAGTAAGAAGACATATTTACAAAAATTGAGTTTTCTTTTGTTATAGGCTTGGGGCTAGCTGTAAGAAAAGAAATCCCGTAACACACCAACCCATCTCAATATTATCAATAATAACCAGCTACTGATTTTAACCTGTCAAAGCTCTATACTGACCAACTACGATGCTCTTGGCACTGTATGCTAATGGTAAACAGCTATATATGCTTTATTAACAATAAATATCAGATTTTCAGCATTGTATGTCATATGGTTAAGGCAAAATCACAGAAGTTTGCCCAAATGTACTAATACCTTTCAGACACTTTTCGAATAGTCCCCACATGCCTAGATCAAACCGTTTGTTCTTCCACAGTCTGCGGTTCCTCTACTCCTCTTGTAGAATGTGTGCCCACAACAAACGCTGGAGACCATCTCTCTTAGTTCCAGACGTTGTTTCCATTGGCAGAGGGAGATTTATGCAAATCCTCTGTGAGCTCAAGCTGGTTGGAGAGCTCAGCCCGTTCCCTACCCTCGGGGTGCTCTCCAGAAGCTCCCAGATGTGGCGCAAGGATGTTACAGTGCCACCGGTTCTCAGCCACAATGACTGAGCAGGTAGTATTTTACAGCAGCACCAAGAAATCCCAGGACCACAGCTAGTCTAGCAACAGAACAGAGCTGTCCCACAAGTCAGCAGCAGAAAGAAGCGGCCAAAATCACAACCAGCCACTTTTTATATCCTCCCAGGCAGTCTATCAGAACCTTCCAGCAGATTCCTTAGATTAACATTGCTCTTCACTTCTATTAAAGAAAGCCTCTCTTTTTATGGTGGAGCTCCCTCTTGTGTCCAAACCTGGTACTGAAGTCTTTCATATATCAACAGCAGCAGAGGGAATCTAGCTCCCTGTTACATCTGCACACTACTTAGCAGTGTAAGGAGTCACTCATGGATTAAGAGTTTGAGTTTATATTTTACTTTATGTCTTTTTTTTACAATTGCAGTCTGGAGGACGCCTTCTGACAAATGTACTTTGCTTGTAGCAATGTTGATTGTGACAGGTATCCAAGTTGCAGTTGACTCGCCATTTTAGTTTGTCACTGAAAAGTTTGAAGAACGGCTCTCCTGTCTTGTGTGCCACTTTCTCCACGACTCTCCGGGAGGTCCCTGCACCTCATCCAGCAACCACACACTTCACAGCAGTAGTGTTTTTTTTCTTGCCCAGCACCACCAATTAAAAATTGCATTTTTTTTGTATGATTGTTATAACTGAACAGGATTTGCATTGCTTCCTATTGAGAAGTCTTATTTGATTGCAGCATGATAGTGTTGTATCACACTGGTTGACATCTACCGGAAGTACCTGAACACTTGGGTCTTACATATAGAATAGACTCAGGTAGCTGATACTGCTGACAACCCGTAATTACCTCTAATGCAAAAGGATTGTTGCAAGCATTTGGAACCTTTTGCAGTTACAATCAGACTGAGCTGTAATAGCAAACGCAGTCCACGGACTTACAGAGCTGCTGTTTGGGGAAGAAGGCTGTCACGTTTCTATAATCTCATACAATCACTTTAAGGTCAGTCTTGACCAGAGTTGTCAATCCACCAGTCACACACCGTGAAGACGGAGGTAATGGCTATTACAACCATTCATTGCCATAATCTCTCTCCCACTCGAACATCATTACAAAAACAGCTCATAATGGAAATGTACGTGCATATTAGTGTATCCAAATCACGTGTGAGATAAGGACAGCGAACAATACAATGCATAGAGGAACACGATGATTGGAGCGTACGTGCCAAAGTTCCTCTGATATTAGCTATTTGAAATGCAGTTTGTCCTTTGTAAGCGGTTCTCTATGGTTAGTGTAGAAATGAATCACTTTAATACAAATTCCTCCCAGGCAATTTTCCATGTTAAAACCTGATACACAAAATAATTGGAATAAAAACAACCAGGTCCTATAAAAGAAAGGAGCTAAAAGCATTTTATTACATGACTAATCATGTTTTGTACAATGCATGCGGGGAAGGGATTTTCGAGAACACTATTACTTGTCAATATAGTTGATTCGGCAGTTGGGAGTCCAATGTGGGCACTTCGATCGATCACACATATAAAATGTATATGTGATACGTTACATTTCATTCTGTTGCTAACTGGAAAAACAAGATACATTCAGAATCTGTACTGCTGGGATGGGTTCAAGGGGGTAATCCAGTATTATGGGTAAAGGGTTATCCAGGGCTAACATATTGATAACTAGAGATGAGCGAGTATACTCGCTAAGGCACATTACTCGAGCGAGTAGTGCCTTAGCCAAGTATCTCCCCGCTCGTCTCTAAAGATTCGGGGGCCGGCGCGGGTGACAGGTGAGTTGCGGGGGGGAGAGAGGGAGAGAGAGATCTCCCCTCCGTTCCTCCTCGCTCTCCCCCGCCGCTCCCCGCCCCCCGCCGGCCCCCGAATCTTTAGAGACAAGCAGGGAGATACTCGGCTAAGGCACTACTCGCTCGAGTAATGTGCCTTACCGAGTATACTCGCTCATCTCTATTGGTAACCTTTTCTAAGGAGAGGTCATCAATATTGGATTGTTGAGAGTCCGTCCAAGAGTCCGCCCAACTGTTTGAAGAGACCTCGGCACTTGGGTGAGTGTCGCAGCCTTTTCTCTCGCCGGGGGCATCACTCTCGTTTGTCACATTTGATGGCAAAAACCATAAAGGAGTTTAAGAGGGGACTAGATGTCTTTTTGGAGCGCTACGATATATAGACATTAAATAAGCAGCAGGGTTGTTGGTCCGGGTCTTGGAGTCACATAGGAACTTTCAAATGTTGATCCAGGAATTTCTCTGACTGCCATTATGGAGTCGGGAAGGAATTTTTTTCCCCTAAATGGGGTAAATTGACTTTTGCCTCATTAGGGTTTTTTTGCCTTCCTCTGGATCAATAAGGGGGTTGGAAACAGGCTGAACTAGATAGACATTTATCTTTTTTCGGCCTTGCATACTATGTTACATGGCCTATATACAGTTTTATTCAAGTGAATAGGATGGAGCTGCTATACCAGGCACAGCAGCTATGAAACGTCTGGCGCTGTGCCTATTTTGTAGTCTAACTGCTGCGGCTTTTTCAAGCAGCTGATTGATGGGGTTCCAGGGCAGGGGACCCCCACTAATTTGATATTGATGACTAATCCTGAAGAAGGGTCATCAATATCCTAGACCTTTTAAGAAAATAGTCTTATCGATTTTATAAAAAGGGCCGGTTTACACCAAACGATTTATGGTTTGAATGAGCGAATGATGTCGACTGTTTATACCGGCAGATACATCGTTGGCTTGTTCAAACAGGAAATCATTCAGTCATTCACATTCGACTGAGAACGACTGACCGATCGGTGTTTAAACCGAATGATTAGTGAACGAGCCAGCGATCATTTTTATGCTTGCACAAAATGAACGAAATGCGAATGATTTATCTTCCATCGTTCGATCGTTGGCCGCGTTTACACTGAATGATTATCATTCATTTTCGTTTGTTTGAACGATTTTTTGAACTATAATCGTTCCATGTAAAATGGCCTTAAGTAGAGATGAGCGAGTATACTCGCTAAGGCACATTACTCGAGCGAGTAGTGCCTTAGCCGAGTATCTCCCCGCTTGTCTCTAAAGATTCGGGGGCCGGCGTGTGGCGGGGAGCAGCGGGGGAGAGCGGAAAGGAACGGAGGGGAGTTCTCTCTCTCCCTCTCTCCCCCCTGCTCCCCCCCGCTCCTCACCTGTCACCCCCGCCGGCCCCAGAATCTTTAGAGATGAGCGGGGAGATACTCGGCTAAGGCACTACTCGCTCGAGTAATGTGCCTTAGCGAGTATACTCGCTCATCTCTAGCCTTAAGGTAACAAAGTAGATGTTTCAGAACAGCAGCAACACCCCACATTTACATTAATACAAAATACCGTCCCACATGGTTGGTCCCAGCTCATCATGATGCCATAAAGCACGAAGAGAGTTTTATGGGACATCAGCATTACAAAGGGGACATAAACTGCAAGATTTTGGGCTTGAAAAGGGCTCTAATGTTGTGTCAAAATATTGCCGTGTATGTCTGGTTTGGAATAAGGTTGCTGTGACACGGGCGAGAAAATCGTGTGAGTTTAGTGCGTTTTAAGACTGCAAGACGGAACACTTGCAACATGTTCTATTTTCATTAACTAATCTGTATCCAAGGCCCTGGAAAACGGGGCCCCAAATGCTGAAATACTGCACCACATTCATGATATCGAGTAGGCAGCGTGCAGAATGCTGCAGCGCTGAACTCTGGTACTGCCAGGAGTGTCGCTTGGGCTTTACCCAAAAATTACTCATGTACATTTCTAGTTATAACATAACGGGGCTATATATTACCTTCATACATTGATTACAGATTACCAAAACGCACTATATACTGACCGATATTACCAGTAATACCACCACATCATACGCTCTACCAGTACCGCCATATGGTGAGGACAATTAGAAGTACATAGGGGCGACAGGGGCATGGAAGAGAGGAAAAAGCAACAGGATGAACTGAAATGAGAACTTAAAGGGGCTGTGATATCAGACAAAGCCCCTTAGGAATCCTTGACACAGGTGGAATATGCGCCATGCATTATGCGCGTGTAATTCGCAGTGAATAGAACCCATTTGATTTTAATGTGTGCGTTCACATGAGCATATATTTTCACGGGATGTTCAATCGCATGAAAAAACGCGCATGATGTCCTATCTTGGGGCGGATTCAGACGAGCATGGGCGCAGCCACACTCGGCGGCACAGAGGGGGGAAAGATAGGTCTGTCCACAATTGAATGGCAGACAGACCCCAGATTCCGTGGGAAAGCAGGAGTCAAAAAATGTACTGCGCGCCGGCGCTTCTACACTCATCAGCAGATCTGGAAATAGAAGACCTGGACGGCACGCAGAAGACCCGAACAGGTAACCGCGGTGTCCTCAGGCCGCGGACAGGGTCAGATTCCACAGCGGTCTCCCGCATGCCCGTGGACATGAACCTAATGTATACATCAATAGCGCACTGGTGCGGCTCACATCTATTTCTAGCAAAGGATAGTGACAACCACTATGACTGCCATCTCAGCGCCTATGCCCACTAAGCATGCCGCCTTATGCGTTATGCCATCACTAAGGACATAAATTACTTAAGTTAGTTGAAATGAATTGAAAGGGTAAAATTTGCTGCATCAATAATGGAACCAATGGCGAGATTTCACGTGTTTACTATCATGGCTTTAATATGGAATTTGGGGCAGATTCCCCACTGCAGACAACCTGCACCATTTTCAGCTATGTGGGGATGTACTCTAAAATGGCAAAATCGAGTGATCTCAGGCCTGATCATCGGTGCTAGACTAGCCGGGGCCATGATTTCAAAGACTGTTAGGGTTTGTCTCATGCAAGGCTATGAAGGGTATAAAGAAAATTGTGTGATTGAGTAATTACATCCAGAGAAAGGGGATCCCGTAAATGTAAATAACTCATCGGCAAAAGGGGTCAGAGGAGGATGTGAAGAATCGTCCTGACGAACAGGCGATGCACAATCAAGTAAATTGCAGTCAAATACAACGCTGGAGCGCCAACGAAGATGCCCAAAGCATAATTCATCATTCCTTAGCACGGATAGGCTATAACAGGAGATGTTCAGTTCCATCGCCACTACTGTCTAAGAGAAAAGCAAGACTCCAGTGGGCAAAAGAGTGTGAAATTGGAATACTGAGTAATGGAAAGTCATTACCTGGTCAGATGAATCTAGAATTCTGTTTCACCCTGCTGAGGGGACGGTCAGAATTTGGTATAAAGAGCATAAATTGATTAACCCTTCTTGCTGTTGGATTGAATGCAACAGTTCATGCTGGTGGAGGTAGAGTAATGGTGGGGGGAATGTTTTCTCGGCACACCAAGGGTCCAATATTCTTGCTAGACTGTTTCATCACCTCGTGGATTATATGTCATAATGGATTGCTGCAGTTCTGGAGGCCAAAGAAACTCCAACACTGGACAGACATCTGTCTGGGATGATTTAGTGATCCTGCACTGAGCAGGGGTTGGACCCTATGACCCTGGAGGTCCCTTCCAACTCTACCATTCCATGAGTCCAACAGATTCCTAGAGGGGTGTCTAACAAAGTGTTAATTCAGTGCAGGATTGTACTTATTCTGATGAATTTCAGAGCATTTGCAATTACAATTATTCTGTATTAGCTCTAATGGTGAGATATATGACTATTAGAAACTGCATTGCTTTCTATGATAGTGGCGTTTAACTTCCTGATGACTATACGTGATATTGCAACCTTAAGGCTGGGTTCACATGGGCGGAAATCTCGCAGAATATCCACAGCGGGACTACACAGGAATTCGGCAAGATTTCCGCAGCAAAAATTTGCGCAGGTTTTGTAACGGCTTTATTCCGCTCCGGAAATCTCTCAATAGAGAGAAGAAAGACTGCAGCGGAAATGGCAACAAAATTGACAATTCACAGATTTCCGTATGGAAATTCTGCGCCAATTCCGGCCTATCTGAACCCAGCCTTATTTATCTATATTTAGAGATGAGCGAACGTACTCATTTAGGGCAATTTCGCAATCAAGCACCGCTTTTTTCAAGTAACTGACTACTCGGGCGAAAAGATTCGGAGGGCGGGGGACCGCGTGGTGGAGCGGGGGGTAGCAGTTGGGAACAGGGGGGAGCTCTCTCTCTCTCCCCCCCCCACTCACCTCTGCAACCCCCCGACGCCCCCCGAATCTTTTCGCCCGAGTAGTCAGTTACTCGAAAAAAGCGATGCTCGATTGCAAAATTGCCCTAAACGAGTACGTTCGCTCATCTCTATCTAGATTTTAATAATATTTTAGTATGGTGCCACTTCTGTTTCTCAAGCTCCCACCAAGGTACAACACTTCCAGCATGGTATAAAAAACAAGTATACATTTATACATATGTATATATATATATATATATATATATATATATATATATATATATATATATATAAGGGTTGTACTAAAAGCAATGCAAAAGTGGTCATAACTTCTTTATTAACTGATGTAGATCGTTCAAATTACACATGTAGTTGGCAGCACTGGCGTAACTATAGAGGGTGCAGGGGATGCGGTTGCACCCGGGCCCAGGAGCCTTAGGGGGCCCATAAGCCCTCTCTTCTTCATATAGGGAGCCCAGTGCTATGTATAAAGCATTATAGATGGGGGCCCTCTTACAGGTTCTGCATTGGGGCCCAAGAGTTTCAAGTTACACCTCTAGTTGGAGGGATTCTTCCTCTATACAAATTTGCTACTCAATATAGTCTCCATTAAAAGCGAATCATTTGCGCCACATCCCGTTGATAGTACGGCTTCGTTCCAGAAAATCAAGGAGAATGACGCCCTTGTCATCCTCAAAACCAGTCACCATGGCGTTCTGCGCTGATCGCTGACTCTTAAACTTCTTAGTCCTTGGAGAAGAGGTGTGCCGCCATTGCATGGACTAATTCTTCATTTCTGGATCATAAAGATATGCCCACATTTCATCCACTGTCACCAGATCGCAAAAAAAATGTGTCGTTATTAGCTTTGAAGGCTTCAAGCAGATCAGAGCAGACCTCCACCCATGGAATCCATTATTCAACAGCAAGGAAGAAAAAGTTGCTGAAACGACTGTACAGAGGAAGAGTCACTCCAACTACATGTGCAATGTGAACAATCTACATCAGTAATAAAGAAATAAAGAAGTTACGACCACTTTTGCATTACTTTTGGTACGACCCTCATATATATATATATATATATATATATATATATATATATATATATATATATGTGTGTGTGTAAAGATGTGTATATAAATATATATATATATATATATATATATATATATATATATACATGTATGTGTGTGTATATATAAATATATATATATATATATATATATATATATATATTATATATATATAGCAAAACGGGTGAAAGTAACAAAAAAACTTGCCCCTAGAAGTTAATTGAACTTTTTCTGGAATCTAATATATGGAACTGGTTATTATCCTAAGACAATAAATGGTTTTAATTGATTCATTTGTTACTAAAATGCTAACTTGGAATTCTAAGATCTAGCCGGAATTCCTGCTGTAATGATAGCACTATGAGAGATATCAGGGCGGCTGCAATCCTGGCTTCCCTAGCATATTGCACTATACATCAGGCTGTGACAGCCTCCTACACACACCTGTCCATTATGCATTCTAGCAATGTCTGTGGGTGAAGAAGGCTCGGCTGTCACACATGTTGCTCTACTTCCCCAAACAGTAATTTTCTGTCAGAAGGCAGATGAGGAAATAACTGCTGAGGAAATCACCAATCACCCTGTTCAGTGCATCAACAAACCTGGCATCGGAAAACAAATATACTGCTCGCTCCACGCGCGGCGCGACAGCGGCTGCAAAATGGAGATGATGTCTATTTTTAAGACTTGGCTGCCTTTTTAGCTCCACTCCATTAGGACAGAGCTGGGACTCCAGCTGGAGAATGACTCCGAAATCCACTTCTTGTATAGTAAAGATATCAAGAGCCCCAGCTATTCATCTCTGCTACTCTGCCTCCACCTTGCTTTACACTGAAGCTTTCCTTATTCTGAGTGATTACAGAATGATCACAAAATGCAATAGTGGAAGAATTGAACTTCAATCATGAGGATCCTAGAGTTCATCTTTGAAGTAGACTTTTTGGATTGTCCAGGAGTCTCCTCAAATGAGGGGCATCACATAGACTCCGACAGAGGTTGCCTGCAGGAGGTGGATTTTGCGCTATGCATTTATATTGCTTCCGGTAATTTCAATAGGGACAGTTGGATATATATGCAGTGGGCGCCCCCTTGTGACTACAGGCGGCCAGAATGTTCTCATAAGCAGTGTATTCACTGCTTGCGAAAGGTCTCTCTGCTGGCAGCATAATAAGAATTTAGAATAATGATCCTTATTTCTATAGCGCCAACATATTCCGTAGCGCAGGCAGTATAAGACATTACATACAGTATAAATCTGATAGACAATCTGAGCAATAGGAGCGAGGACCCTGTTCATAAGGACTTACAGACTATGAAGATAGGGGGGGGCACAAGAGATACAAGTGCTTGTTCTGTGCAATGGTCCAGCTATCGTTATATAGACAGGGTACTATTCAGAAGGGCTTATTCACACGAGCGTATTTATGCAGGTATTTCGCTGTGTAAAATAATCGCCCAGAACACGCGACCATGCGAAGCATTGGATTTCAATGGGTTCATTCAGATGAACGATTTTTTGCCGTGTAACATAATTGCGCTGGGAAAAGTAGCACTTACGTGAATATTTTCGGTCACCAGCTTTATACACTGCGTGAAAAATAGGTCCTGACTAGAGATGAGCGAGCGTACTCGGAAAAGCACTACTCGCTCGAGTAATTTGCTTTATCCGAGTATCGCTGTGCTCGTCCCTAAGGATTCGGGTGCCGGCACGGAGCGGGGAGCTGCAGGGGAGAGGGGGAGGAACGGAGGTAAGATCTTTCTCTCCCTCTCTCCCGCCCGCTCTCCCCTGCTCCCCGCTGCGACTCACCTGTCAGCCGCAGCGGCACCCGAATCTTCAGGGACGAGCACAGCGATACTCGGATAAAGCAAATTACTTGAGCGAGTAGTGCTTTTCCGAGTACGCTCGCTCATCTCTAGTCCTGACCTATCTTTTGCCGAAATACGCAGGAAGCTCCCTCAGACTTCAATGTAAACTGGAAAAAAGGGAAGGGGAGGAAGTTACCCTGCGTACAACGCTGGGGAAAGAACACAGCTTGCTGTTTTAAGCATTATTGGCCATTTTGAGGATTTCTACAATTCGTGGGTTTTCATCACTTCAGCATATTTTTTTTACATAGCGCCCCATGTGAATGGCTTGAAATATGTGAATAAAGATCAGGACTCGATCACGTCAAATCCTCATTCATGCGATTATACAGTGCATACGGGCGAACGTAAAAATGCATATGGCTGTGTGAAGGAGGCCTAAAGCTGTGTGAGTCGGTCACCAGTCACTATCTGTGTATAGATATGAAGTACATTAGGGTGTATGGTGTGTGGGGATGAAGGGGTCGGGTTCTGAAAGGAAATGTAGAAGCTGGGTGAATGAAGAAGAGTTAGATAAGGGAATATGGTAGGTTTTCTTAAAAAGATTTACTTTTAGGGCTCACTTAAAACTTTGGGGTGTGGGAATTAACCTGATTGTCTGGGGTAGCGCATTCCAGAGAACAGGGGCAGATCATGAAGAGTCATGGAGGGTGTTATGTAGAGATAAGGGAGGAAATATAAAGCAGTGCAGCACTGTGGAGAGCTTTATGGAGGAGTTAAAATTGTATTGTATAGTGCACGGGCAACCAATCTAGTGACTGACACACGGTAGAGGCATCAGTGTAGTGACTGGCACAGGGTGGAGGTGTAGTGGCTCGAAACACCTATTTCTGGCCCCTCCATAATTGTCGTACATGTCATGTCTTTTGTGTAGGTGCACTGTGCAAAATGTCTAATCTCTTCTTTTGTGTATTGCACAGCTGCAGTATATGAGAGGTTAATGTCTGAAAGTGGCTGGGATATGTCTGAAAAAGTATCAATTTATGTCCTGTCACATGGTATGTTAGATCCTATAAATGTGAGTGTCTGAGAGCGAGAAAGGGTCTTTCATTATCTTCTACGGTTGAGGGTGGAGTGAAGTGCTGGCCATATAGGGGTACCTTCAACCTTCATGTGGTGAAGTGATGGAAGAAGAGGAGAGGTATCCAGAGGCCTGCTATTCCAAGTATCACCTCTAAGGAGCGACTGAAGTGGAGAGTACGTCATGCAGAGTGTCTTCAAGTGAGTCCGCTGAGTGAGTGTCTGTGGAGTGATCCTACCCCCACCCTCCTCTAGAGAGTTTTCCCTTCCAGGAGCGGTACCTTACAGATAACGTGGACTGTAGGACCGGTGTCTATTCCCAGTGACTGAGGTACTAAAGTTAAATGTGTGTGTGGACTTCATTTCTCCACCAAGGAGCATACCAGTGTGCAAGGAACGGTGGTGCCACGCGTGACAAGTCTACAGTTCACAACACGTATACAGGTAATCGCTGTCCCAGCGTTGCCTGGAAGAAGCCTAGCGGTACTTGGGCCGAGGTTGTGTGCTTCCCTCCAGGGAGGAGTCTGGTAGAGTTACTGTGACAGATGCCAACTCTTCCCTAGTACAGGGTAGAGGCATTAGTGTAGAGACTGGCACAGGGTGGAGACATCAGTGAAGCGATTGGCACAGGGTCGGGGTATCAGTGTAGTGACTGGCACAGGGTGGTGGTATCAGTGTAGTGACTGGTACAGGGTAGAGGTATCAGTGTAGTGACTGGCACAGGGAGGAGGCATCAGTGTAGTGACTGGCACAGGGAGGAGGCATCAGTGTAGTGACTGGTACAGGGTGGAGGCATCAGTGTAGTGACTAGCTCAAATTGGAAGCATCAGTGTAGCAAATGGACAAAATGCCTGTCTACTGTATTCAGGATGAATTAAAGCAGTAGCGGGTTATAGTAATCAAGCCAAGTATGGTTCAGGGCAAAACGTTTTTGATGTGTTTATAGTAAGAAAAGGGTGGATTCTGAAGATGTTTTTGAAATGCAGATGACATAAACGTGCAAGTGATTGAATATAGGGAGTGAAGCAAATGTCAGCATCAAATATGACCCCAAGGCAGCGGGCGTGCTGCCGAGGAGTTACTATGTTACCCCATACGGAAATGGAAAGAGCAGATGTAGGTTGGTTAGTAAATAGTAGAAACACAAGTTCAGTTTTTGAAAGATTCAGTTTTAGCTAGACAACATAGCATTAGAGACAGCAGATAGACAATCACTGGCATTTTGCAGTAGCAAAGCTGTGATGTCACAGGAAGAAGTACATACTTGGCTATTGTCAGTATAGAGATGGTACTCAATGCCAAATCTGCTGACCGTTTGTCCAATAGGGCTGTTTAGATGGAAAAGAGGAGATGACCATGGACCAAACCCTGAGGAACCTCAACAGCAAGGGAAAGAGAAGGAGGAGTAGAGCCGACAAATAATACCCTGAACAAGAGGTCAGAGAGGTAGGAGGAAAACGAGGAGAGAACAGTATCCTTAAGGCCAATGGAGTGGAGCATATTGAGAAGTTGATTATTTACAGTATCGAACATCGCAGAGATATCCAGAAGAATCAGTAGAGAATGGTCCCCTCTTGATTTGACCATCAGGAGATCGTTTGACACTTTTGTAATGGCAATTTCTGTGAAATGTGGAGAGCGAAAACCAGACTGTAAAGGCCCATTCAGATGTGACAAATGTCAGGTAAACAATGCCTGACCCTCGTCCCCGTACATACCAGCTCCTGTGCACCTGCACGGGAGTAGGTATCATTGCTTCACAGCAGGGTGGCAGGAGGAGATTTCACTCCTCGCACTCCCCCGACCCTCTCCATTGACATAACATAGCAGCTGTTCAGTACTGAATGGCTGCTATTTATACTGAATGATGATCGTTCAGCTTATTGTCCATCGTTTATGCTGCATAAATGATAGACGATAAGCAGATCGCTGATCGCTTAGTGTAAATAGCAGCGGTTCTGTACTGAACAGCCGCTATGCTATGTCAATGGAGAGGGTCGGGGGAGTGCGAGGAGTGAAATCTCCTCCTGCCAACCCGCTGTGAAGCAATGATACCCGCTCCCGTACAGGTGCACAAGAGCTGGTATGTGCGGGGACGAGGGTCAGACATCGTTTGCCTGACACTCGTCCAGTCAAAATAGGCCTTTAGGGATCAAGAAGAAAGTTATCTAAGATATACCTACGGTAATTAGGTCAGAGTAAACCAGACCTTCCAAAAGTTTGGAGATGAAGGGGAGATTCGAGACAGGTTGGTAGTTGGTAACAATATTATTTATTGAGGTAATTCTGACCACACTCTTTATGTGCCATTGGTTATGTTGGCAGCGTCACTTGAGGAAACTCTGGCCCTATTGTAGTTGCCCAGCGGGTCCTACAGAACATTCACAGCAATACTTGTCTTGTTACACCTGTCTATGTATTGTCCTTGGACATAGAAGGTGCCGTCCATAGGAGAGACACTGTTTCTCTCTTTCTCTCCACTAAGCCCTGTCAGCTAGTAACCTATTGGCTGATAGTCAGCTTCATACTCACTGGTGCAGAGTTCAAAGGTGAAAAAAACAATAATACAAGTCCCTATACAGAGGGGGAGGAGTTGAGAAAGTGCAGGAAAGAGAAGAGGTGATAATAAAAGGAGGAGACAGTGAGCAGTTAGAGAGATGCAGCCAGGAGTGAGAGTTTGTATTCAGGTTGTGTCGGAGGAGGAAGAGGTACACAGACAAGAAAAAGCAAGCAGTACCAGCATGTTCTTTACATGGTCGAGCAAAGTCTCATTCCGCTCCCTTGGTGATATGCAGCAGATAGTAGGAGAACCTTTCTGAGGTCGGTCTTCTACAAAACAGTGAGTCTAAAACTACCCAATGAACTCAAAGCCAGGAATAGTCTAATGGCCACTTTTCACTCTGCTTCATCTGCACTTTACTAAACTTAAATCATCCCTTCAGCTAGAATAACTAGTGGGGAAAATTGCCTTTCAAATCAGTTCAGAGAAAAGAAAGGAGAGAGCGTTAAAGTCCGTTCTTCATCAAGTTAATATTTCTGTATTCTACTCTGTGTTCACTCTACTGCATACTGCTGTATCCTCTTGTACCAATTCCATGTACCGTTGTGGAGATTGTGAATTCAGTTGTTTTGCTAAATATCAGCTTAGTAAATCTGCGTACTCCCAGATTACTATCACAAACTACTGGACTCGTCTCAGTTATTTCATCAGCATTCCATCCCGAGGGTCCAGTCGGAGTATTGGCATCACGCGTGACAAAACAGGCCTTCCTGTTAAGTGTACCTTGGTACATTCCCTGGGTCACTGCACAACCCCCGAGCATAGCATTTTGGCGCCACTGTCGGGAGGGACCACAGAGCCACTTGTGACAACCCTTCTGCAAACCTCGTGGTCTCCCTCACTTTGGCGCTTGGCACGACTGTTGCACTACTAGCATATTTTATAAGGGAGACTTTGCTGGCAGTGTAATTTGGTCACTCTGATAGCGCTATTTGCAGGAGACCATGGCTGTCATACCACCGTGAGTCAAAACCACAAGTACTCTTTCAGATGTGGTGTTCATACTGTTTTAAATGGCACCTCAGGTGTGAATAAACCTGTAGCAGTAAGGTGCTATTTAAAAGTCTCCCTGAAACTATTTTTCAGGCCTCATCCACACAGGCGTCTTTTTCAAACATAATAGGCGCCTGAAAAAAACGTGTCTATTAGAACAAATGGATTCCTATAGAAACGTTGAGATTAAGGAAATTTAGACGTGCAAAAAACTTGCACCTTCAAAAGATAGGACATGCGTGGCTACAATGCACGCATCTAAGGTCTGTACTGCGTGAAAAGATACAATCTGACCTATCTTTGGTGCGAGCTGCGCAGGAGTCTCCATAGACTCCTAAGGGAGCAGGAGTTTAGCTGAGTCCGACGCTCCGAAAAGAAGATTACAAGTAATTAGGAGGATTTCTCAATTTTTATGCGCTCAACACGAATATGACAGTCAAAATGCAAAATTGGCTCTATTTTTTTGTAATCTGCAATAATTGTTTACATCACGAAATGCTTGCCAATAGTAATAGGCCAATGGTTAAGAAAGACCTGTAAAAAATCAAGTCATAGACTACGTCTTAGATCTCTTTGCCTGTCTCTTTTCCAACTATTCAGGAGCATCTCTGTGGAGTGTCCAGCAGTCGTCAGCCAGCATGGATGTGTCCAGCAGTAGTCAGCCAGCATGGATGTGTCCAGCAGTAGTCAGCCAGCATGGTAATGGACCGTTCTCCCTGGTATCTTTGTTCCATTGTTGCGATATCTACATAAAAACATTGGCCATGGTCATCACTAACTGTAGTGGCCCAGTACAACAGAGCTCCTCCTAAATGGTGTGTATTCTCAGTGTTGCGTTGTCAGTGTCTTTCATGTTGCAAGATTGGTGTGCGTTGCATAGCTGCAGCACTGAATGAGTTAAGTGTCTGGTATCTGGATGACTGTCTGGTATTGTATCTTTTTGTCCGTCACATGATGATGCTTGAGATATGTGTTCTGAGTCTGCGCGGGAGAGAGTTCTCTTCTGGTTCCGGCGGAGACAGGAGTGCAAGGCAGCTGTCTGTGGGTACCTTCAACTCACAGACAGAGAATAGAGGAGGCTGAGAGAATAGCCTAGTGAAGGAGTTTGTCCTTTCATATCACTTGTTAAGAAGCTGCTGAAATTGTTCTCCTGTTCATGAAGTTAAGTAGAACGACCAGTCGCCTGTGTGTTTCTGGAGGCTGTGTTTTAAACAGTACCCATGTGTGTGTGGATTTACTCCATCACCCAGGAATCCTCCCACGGAAGATACACAGGAGAGGATTTACTCCATCACCCAGTAATCTCCCACTGTGGAAGAAACAATGGCGTCACGAGACAAAACAGGACCCAAGGTAATCTATTCTTTGGTTTCCCCTTTATTAACCTGCCCTCGGCCCTTGGACTAGTCACCGGTTACCCTCCGGGTGGGAGACAGTAGAGCCACTGTGACAAGGCCCAAACTCTACCCCACTGTCTCCTAGGCCGTGGCCCGCTCCTCGGTCACTGCACCAACCATACCACAGTTGTCTGGAAAGAAATCCAGATGGAAATGAAAGAAGTGGATCTTTAGAGACATATCACAGCCAAGTTTCTGACACTGCATCAGCATGTCTTGTACGAGTTCCTTGTAGTTTTTTGCCCTAACATTCCAGAAAAGGTTTGTAGACGTTAGGCGAAAAGCATCCCATGCTTGTTTCGCATCACCCTATATATGAAATATCTTCAAATATATGAAATATCTATAGGATAGATCTTTAAAATGAGAGACAGTAATATAGTAATATACATATTCGTGTTCAGCACATCAGGATACTACAGATTAGGACCTTTTTTAAGGCCCTTTTAGACAAAAGGAGTGTCGGGCAAACGATGCCCGACACTTGTCCCCAAACATACTAGCTCCCGTGCATCTGCACGGGAGCTAGTATCGCTGGATCACAGTGGGGAGGCTGCAGGAGATTTCTCTCCTCTCGCTCCCCCATGCCTCTCCATTGACATAACACAATGGCCGTTCAATACTGAACTACCACTATTTACACTGGATGCTGAGCAATCAGCTCATCGTCCATCATTTATGCTACATAAACAATGGACGATAAGCTTATCGTTCAGTGTAAATAGCGGCCATTCAGTAGTGAACGGATGCTGTGTTATGTCAATGGAGAGGGGAGGGGAGGGAAATCTCCTGCACTGCCCCGCCCCCCTGCTGTGAGCGAGCCAGCACTACTAGCTCACGTGCAGCAGCACAGGGACGAGTTTCGGGCATCGTTTGCCCGACAGTCGTCCCATGTAAACCCAGCTTAATTCAGTTACAATTTCAGTGTTGACCAGTGTAATTTGCCAGATGCCACACCCATACCCACTTGCATCCCATTTCTCTATGACTTTCCACTAGAAGAGTATTTTATACTTTTGACCCAAATATATATTAGAACAGTGGTTCTCAAACCTTTTCAGCCACGGAGCCCTTTTTGAAGCAAAAGTTTCTCGTGGAGCCTTAGGCTGGGTTCACACAGGGCGGATTTGCCGCGGTTTTGCCGCAGCAGATCCGCCCGCGGCAAAACCGCCCGCGGCTGCTAATCTCGGGATTAGCCAGCCATGTGGATGAGATTTCTCAGAAATCTCGTCCACACGGGACGGCTAATCCGCTGCTGTAAATCCGGTTGAAACTGCAGCCGCCGCAGCCGCGGTTTCCAAAGATTGAGCAGGTCTGTTTACCTTTCCTTTTTTGTTTATTTACGTCGCGGCCCCGCTCTCCTCTATGGGAGCGCCAGCCGCAACGAAAAAGCATGCGGCCGAGCCGCTTCAAAGCCGCCGCGGCTTAAACCACGGCGGTTCTCCCGGCGGAAATCTCGTGGTTTTTGCTGAGGCCAAACCGCGAGATTTCCGACGGGAATCCGCCCTGTGTAAACCCTGCCTGAAAGTGGCACATAGGGTGTGGCCAAGGGAGGGGCTAGGGGCGTGGATTATAAAAAGTACAGGACCTTTAAAAAAAATGCTGGAGCGCTGCATGGGCTATTGGTATACATTATATTTAAAATTAACATACTGCGGAATTAAATCCCGCACCACACGTCAGTATCCACACGGGTTTTGTGCAGATTTTTTCCACAGCGTGTGGATGAGATTTTCAATCTCATACACTTTGCTGCTACAGCTACTGTGAATTCCACAGCAAATCCGCCCCATGTAGTAATAGTGACCCCCTATACTGGTGGCCCCAGTAGTAATGGTGACCCCCGCAGTGGCCCCAGTAGTAATAGCGACCCCTTATTGTGGACCCAGTAGTAATAGCGTCCCGTACAGTGGCCCCTGTGGTAATAGCGTCCCCTATATTGGCCCCAGTAGTAATAGGGTCCACCATTGCCACTCCAAAAGTGATAGGGTCCTCCATTGCCGCTATGCTCTTCAGATGCAGGGAAAGGAATGGGTTAAATTACTTACTACACACAGCCTTGCTTGTCTCTGCTGCACCAGATCACAGGCAGCCGAGAGGTAAGGCTGTGAGAATAGGAAGTTGCTTAACTCCTTCACACGGGACGGAATTGCCAGCGGAATGTCTGCAGCGGACATCACACTGCAGATCAGCCCGCAGAATGCCTGCCTCCAAACCCACATTTAGTGCAGGTTTGAAGCGGCTTACATCTCAGATTCCTGTGCAGAATTCACCACTCATTGGGAGGGGGGGAGGTCCACAGTCGAGACAGCGATACGATTGACATTTCGGGGATTTGATTTCCGCGGCCCAACAAAGATTCCGCATGGGTTTTGTGCGGGTTTTTCCCACAGCTTGTGGACGAGATTTTGAAAATGTCGTTCACTTTGCTGCTATTGTAAATGCAGCGGAATTTCCATGCAGAAGGTCCGCACCGAAATTCCGGTGCAATGCCAGATTTGTGCGGCGGGGAAATCCTTCAGCCCCAAAGTGATGCAAGGCTGTTTCCATGTGTGGAAACGCCTCGCAACCAGGGATTTCAGATCAATGGCGAGGGCGATATCGGGCCGTGATATAGAGCACTCCAGTGTAAAGGAACCATTGGTCCCTGCTCTACTCACTGCTGTAGCGGTGTCCGGACAGGCTGTACTGAGGACCTGCGGTCGGCATAGCAACGCGGGTAACATGATTGGAGCCGGCTCATGTGATTTGTGTTGCTATGCCGACCCCAGGTCTGGATGTTGCTTTCATCAGTATAGCCTGTCGAGACACCATTACAGCGGTGAGTAGAGCGGGGACCTAGACCCTCTATCGGAGCCCCTGACAATCACTTGCGGACCCCAAGGGCTTCACGGGGCACACTTTAGTAAACCCTGTATTATGGAATTATTTGTGACGTAATTCCTAGAGACAACACTATATGGGGTGCAGAGGTTGTAGTCACACCCAGACCCTTGAGCCTTAGATGGTCAAAATATTTCCCTAGCCCATATAATGAGACCAGTACTTTATGTGTCATGTTATATTTGGGGGACCCTGTTAACCCCTTAACGCCACAGGATGTAAGTTTACGTCCTGGCTGGGGGGTACGTAACACAACAAGATGTAAACTTACTTCTGAGCTTGTGCTGCCCCGCAATGGGAGCCAGCTGTGACTGATAGCTGGCCTCCCGCTGTAATAATGGGGATTGATGAGAACAGCCAACCCCTCTGTTAACTCTCTACATCCCATGATCAATGTACATCGCTGCATGTAAAGAGTTCACAGAGGGATTGCGCTGTAATCGAGGATGGACAATGGGTTGCCACGGCAACTGTACACCAGACACTAGTGTCCGGGCCTGCCATGATCTGTGATCACTATCGTAAGCGATAAGGCCTTGCAGTACACAAATACTGAAATGCATTATCATTGTGATCACAGCTATTATGGTTCAAGTCCCCTACAGGGACACAACAAAAAATGGGGGAAAAAATTAAAATAGTCTAAAAAAAAAACCACAAAACAAATCCTTTTTTGCTCACTTTCCCGTTTGTATATAAAAAAAAATAACCCCCCACATATTTGGTATCATTGTATCTGTAACAACCTGCACAATAAACAGAACAAATTATCCTGCATGACAAAAACCGTTAAACCTCGCCCCACTTAAATAGCGAGGGTGCATTCGGCTGTATAGGATGTGAGCATGTTGTGCATTTGGAAGCCCAGATCCTGCATCTAAATGTGCCACTTGTAACACTGAGATCCATTGGCACCATGAAAAAAAGGAGTTTGCTGCTCACCCACAGGCCTTCGCTGGGGTGAACTGGCACACTCCAACAAATTTGCAAAATTGGCAGATGACGGGGATTGGCATTACAGGATTAGCACTGCTGCAGCACAACATGGCCTCTGACCACCAGGGGGTTCTCTGCTCCATTAAGAAGGGGAATAGGAGCACAGGGCAGGCTAGACAGATCCTGTAGTGGGGTACTCAGTTACTAGGGGGAAAGACAGGGCAATCTGCCACGAAGACCGGGATCGTCAAACGGTGTGTTGTCTTCCTGGGTCTCAAGTTTGACACATCGCGGATAGGGTTGACAAATTACTGGCAGGGGCTGGTGAGGATCCAGCCGTCATGGTACACATTGGCACCAATGATAAAGTTAGAGGTAATTGGAAGGTCCTTAAAACAATTTCAAGGAACTAACATGTAAGCTGAGGGCCTCCAAAGTAGTATTTTCTGAAATACTGCCTGTACCACGTGCCACAACAGAAAGGTAGCGAGAGACTAGAGAGGTAGACTAGAGAGGTAAACAAGTGGCTCCAGAGTTAGTGTAGGAAGGAGGGGTTTGGGTTCCAGGAGACTTCGGCTGACTTAGCTGTCGGCTACAGGTCCTACTGTAGGGATGGGCTACATCTCAATGGTGAGTTTGCAGCTGTGCTCGGGAGAAGATGAGATATGGGGGAAGATAATGTAGACAGGGACCTGACACTAAGTAATGCAAATTTGGGTGGAAGGTGGGAGGGGTTAGTGCAGTTAGAACTGGCAGAACAGTTAGTAGGGATATACGTAATATAAAAAATAACCAAAACCCTTTAAACTGTATGGTGACTAATACTAGAAGTCTGACCAATAAAGTAGAAAAACTAGAAAAAATAATAACTGAGGGAAACTATGACATAGTGGGAATACTTGAGACCTGGTCGGATAAAAGCTGTGAATGGGCGGTGAACATATCTATGCACTGATACTGCACTAAAAGTAGACTGAAGGAACAGGAGCGCGTCTAATCTAACAGCTATCTGTAATAGCTATTAGGACATAGCACCAAGGAGACACCAAAACAATAAGAAAATAATAAATGAACAGAAAGGTCTAAAGCCTGTGGCTCTGATGGTGAACCACAGGTATATCTGTGCAGTATCTGTTGCACTCTGAAAGGGTAATTGGTCAATACTTCTGCCATATTACCACCAGGGTCAATTTTACTAGGATAGTTATATGAATTCACCCCTGCATTTAAACATCGTTACTGCATGGTGCAGGAATTCATAAGTCCTAGTACTGTTCTCAATATCACTTAGTTATGATCAAGTCTCCTTCATATACCTATTAAAAAGTGGAGGCTACTGTCAAGGAAGGGTATCTGTTTATCCTTTGTCTTTTACGTTTTGTATGTAAGTCAGCCCATATATGTTTTTTAGAGCATCTTTAATAAAGAATCCTCAAGTTTTTAGTCTGTAACTGTGAAAGGGTTTTTCTAAATTATTATAGACTTTTCCGTCTCTGTGAATCTTTTCTTCCTTGGGTTCGCAGGTTTAAGAGATTTTGTGACAGAACATCATGTGCTTCTCTCATTCCTGTAGTCTGCTGCTACAGGTTATACTTCTTCTTCGTGGAGCAGAGGTAACCACATCTTGTTTCCACTGCTTCACTACCCAGGCAGACAGAGCCAACATATGTAAGTATGCCTTCTTGCTGGGCAAGATGGAAGCTGAAGACTGTTTGCAGAGACTTCAAAGGGGTTTTAAACCCCTGACTAATATCTTGATAGGTAACTATTATCAGCTTCTATTTCTCATTGTTCCCTCATACTATACAAACAATATGTATGATCTCTAGGCTGAACTATTGTCCTGCTAAACTTTACTTGGAGCTCATTACCTGCTGTCAGAGCAGGAAATCTCTTCTAAATACAGAAATGTCCAAAGTTTTTGAGACTGACACAAATTTTGATTTTCTTTACTGCTTTGGTGTTTTTAGATCTTTCAGTCAGATGTTTCTATTGTTACCGAAGTACAGTTCTAAGCATTTAATGAGTTTTTAAACTTTTATTGACAAATACATCAAGTTTAGGCAAAGACCCAAGATTTACAATGTTTGACACATATGTTTCAAGACTTCTACAACTCGCTGGATATCAGCTTCCGGGCCGCATTCTGACTGATCACAACCCATTCTAGTCTAATCAGTGCTTGGAGTTCATCATAATTTCTGTGTTTTTGTTTTTCCACCCGCTTTATGAGGATTGATCCCAGGTTCTCATTTGAATTGAGATCTATGGAGTTTCCTGGCCACCGACCCAAAATTTCAATAATTTTGTTGTTTTGCTCCATCATGCTGGAAAAAGGCATTGTTTATCACCAAATTGCTCCTGGATGGTTGGGAGAAGTTGCTCTTGGATGGTTGGGAGACGTTGCTCTTGGATGGTTGGGAGAAGCTGCTCTTGGTTGGTTGGGAGAAGCTGCTCTTGGTTGGTTGGGAGAAGTTACTCCAGGTTGGTTGGGAGAAGTTGCTCCTGGATGGTTGGGAGAAGTTGGATGATTGGGGGAAGTTGCTCTTGGATGGTTGGGGGAAGTTGCTCTTGGATGGTTGGGGGAAGTTGCTCTTGGATGGTTGGGGGAAGTTGCTCTTGGATGGTTGGGGGAAGTTGCTCTTGGATAGTTGGGAGAAGTTGCTCTTGGATGGTTAGGAGAAGTTGCTCTTGGATGGTTAGGAGAAGTTGCTCTTGGATGGTTGGGAGAAGTTGCTCCTGGATAGTTGAGAGAAGTTGCTCTTGGGGGATGTTTAGATATCATTCTTTATTCATGTCGTGTTCACATGAATGGTTTGAAGATGCTTTGCTGTTGGCATGACACAGGACTCATGGTAGCACTCCCCTTTTCGTCTCTGGACAAGCATTCTTCCAGATGTCCTAAACAATCTGAAGGGGGCTTCATCAGAGAGAATAACTTTACCCAAGTCCTCTCCAGTCCAATCCCTGTACTTCCTGCAGAATGCTGTCCTTGATGTTTTTCTTGGAAATAGGCGGCTTCTTGACACCAAGCCAGCCTCCAAAGCCTTCACTGTGCGTTCGGATATACTGACACCTGGCTGCTGCAATTCCTAAACAGGCACTGCACTGGTGTTGAACTCATCCCTTAGCGGAATTCTCTTCAGGAGACGGCCCTGGCACTTGCTGGTTATTAGCAGATCATTTTGTAGCAGGGCTGAAATTCAGTGGAAATGGGATTTTTGTGATTAAGTTAATTTTCATGACAAGTAATGACTTTGCAATTTATTGCAATTCATCTGAACACTCTTCATAACAATCTGGAGTTAATGCAAGCTGCCACCATAAAATCTGAAATGGCAGACTTTGTGAAAACTAAAATTAGTGCCAGTCTCAAAACATTTGGACACAACTGCAATGTTCATCCAGAAAACCCCATCTCCATCCTAGAGCACTTAATATAATGTCTGCAGGACCTGCCATATATCTCATGTGTCTTCTCTTTGCAGCCTTTTCCGAGATAGAAAGCATCACAAATTATCTGATGACCTTCGAGAAGGAAGTCAAGAAAAATGACACTTTATGTAAGTTTCTCAAATGCCAACAATTTTTCCAGCATTGCGAAACATGTCATCCCTGAATTCCGAAGCAAAATCTGCAAATTAACAGCGTGGATTTTGGGGTTAAATATTCTGCAGGAGGGTCATGCGGAATATTCCGTCCTGCGTGAAAGGTCCATCTTGAGTTCTCAATAGTCAATGTCTATTTCCTTCTGTTTCTATCTTCCTTCTTCTAGATTTACCACCAGCTTGGGCAGACCAGTTTGAGAAAAAAATAGCCGATTTAGTGAAAGGCGTACAAGACCAGGTGGCAAGTAAGTGACTACAGATCCTTAGATCAAGACAGTGAAAATATTCCATACTTTGTCATTTCTTGCCCCAACAGCATTATTTATCTTTGATTATATCTGTTTCTTTCCATTAGTTCATCCAGTGACACCATGCAAACCTCCATGCGGTGAGTAACATGATTAGACAGGATCATGTGTGTCACCTCTGTTATATACATGGTGGTGCTCATTGTTTCCAGACATATAACCCCTCTTTATCTTCCCCCTAGGCTTTCAAAAAGCTGCTCGTACCTTAAACTGCAGCACATGTCTTGATGAGGATTGCTGGCTACCGGTGTCCTGTGCCCGTAAGATCTTTTCTATCACTAGTTTAGACATGAAAAAAAGTTTGGTCCTGTGTTAGCCAGTAGAGCAAAATGTGATTGTTCCCAGGCAGAAAAACCAAGTAATCTTGTAGATATGATAACTTTTAATAGCTAACAAAAATACATAATGTTATAGTGAGCTTTCCAACCTACTCAGGGTTCTTCCTCAGGCATAATGATAAAACTTTCCTCAGGCCTTTTTTCGTGAGGAAGAACCCTGAGAGGTCTGAAAGCTGCCTATAACATCATATATTTTTGTTAGCCATTAAAAGTTATCATATCTACAAGATTACTTGGTTTCTCTTGCTGGGAACAATCACATTTTAGTTTATACATCTGGTGGCGTTAAACCATCGTTTCCCTTCTCTTTCTTTTCAGTTGAAAACATGGATGCTACAGAGGCTGAAACGATCTTCATGCCCTGTAGGATAACATTTATCCTTCCTGAAAATGTGCAAGTCATCTGGAAGTACGCCAAAGCTGTAAGTCGTCAGGCTACATTTACAACCATTCCATTACTGTAGATATCTGTAACCCCTTTCCCTGTTCCGACTGTCTTCTCTGATGACATCAATGCTTTCTCTTTCAGCTCAGGGTGACTGATATGAGTGATTTCGTTGAGATCTACAGAGGGAACAATCTTTTTTTATCCTTTAAACCGGTAAGGGTCAGCCATATTGGGACCTATGCCTGTGAGATCATAGATGAAGATTATGACCTGATACTCCGCAGATTCTATTATCTGAATGGTAAGGTGTTCTAAAAGTTTTCACTCTCAAATTTCCTCCTTTCTTGAACATTCGGATGTGTTATGTAATGTACATACTAGATAACAAGTCTCTTCTGTCTCTGCTCTGCTCTTACAGTAAAGAACTCTTTTTTATATACCCTCTCTGTTTTGGGTTTAGCACTGCTTATATAGAAGATAACATTCTCCTTATCAGCTTTTTTATTTTTATGTCTTGTTTTTCAGTGACACAGGCCAAAAACTCCGACCGGGTGGCTCAGTTTCTCAGTATCTTGGGTGCAAAGAAGCCATCTCAGATAGCGAAGGAGAAGAGGATAAAACCTAGCCCTTCCACCACAGCAGCGCCCAAGTACACATTCCTCTACAGCAACATCAGCTATGCTATCTACGCTGCAGCTATCTTTATGGTCATCACAATATTGGTCGGATGCCTTGGGCGTTATGCCCTCAGCGTGGACTGGGAAACAAAGTCCCCCAGGAAACATCTTCCCATCCAATCACAACTGGGCCACATGGATACTAAACCTGCATCATAAGATCTCTGCATAATTATAACCCCCTTATCAACCTAACCTTACCCTTAACCGTTACCCCCTGCTCAAAAAAATAAAGAGCCCTTCTACCGAAAAACACCTGCTATTACCAAAAAAATATCAAAAACTATCTGCCACCGCCAAGAAACACCAGAGACCACCTGCTGCCAACAAGGTTCAGAGTCAGAAGTTGGAAATGGAGAGCAGAAGTTGAGGTGCCACCATCACCACCACCTTCACTGAGATTGAGATGCTTTAGATGTGCTACACTGCAATTGAAAATTCAGCAGAACCAGATTAAGATCTCTCTTTTCTTCAGGTCATCCAAACAGGTTTTATTATAACAATGGGTCCAGGAGAACCGTCCAGATCCCAACCTTGTTATATCTCTACCAACATTAATAGTTTAAAGACCCCTCTATACTGCTTAGAACTGCATCTAATGGATCTCCATGTGTGTTAATGGGATATAAGGAACACCATTTCTCCTAAATATTTCCAACACAAAAGACAAATATTCTTTGTGTGTAGTAATTCCTCTAACCTGTAGATGGCAGTAAAGTAACACATGAATGGATTGAACAGACGATGGGGCACTTTCACTACAAAAACAAAACTTTTTTTTCCAACACTTGGTGCAAGTAGTCCTATTTTATCTAATCTACACAAGAATATGTAACGGTATTTGTAACAATAACTATGCATTTTCATATACCATCTAAAATCATCATTCCTAATTACAGTAGATTAAGGCCCTCTGAACACTGCAGAGCCGGATTCAGCAAGCGTCCGTGCATACCAGTCACTTTTCTTTTTCTTCTGTACTGCGGATGGTCCAAACAGCAAACTATCTGGCATGCACCATACAGATTTTATTTTGAACCACTGCTTTCCCGTGTCATTGCCCAGCAATGACGTGGAATCTGTAACCTTTCTGCTATGTGATTGCAGAAGGGCCGCAGATCGGACGGCCATGCGGATTCTGCAAAAAAATGGAGCATGCTGCGATTTTTCCTCCGCTTGTGGAAACTGGTTCCCACAAGTGTGCAAGAAGAATCGATTTCCCATAGCATGCTATGGCCGTGGGCAGGAGCCCTAAAAAGAACTACTCAACAGACTCATGTTGCCTTACCCCGGGTCAGCAAGAACTACTTACAGGTTCCTTCATCACAACAAACATTGTTTTGCTCTGGAACAGTTTTAAGAATTATTGGGCACAGGAAGATGGGTCTAAGGGGCAACTATCTTCCGGACTTTTCCCACCTGGTTTGATTAATAGGTCTCCCCCTATTTTCATATACATATATATATATATATATATATATATATATATATATATATATATATATAGTGCTTTCCCCCTCCAGGTGACCAGCCTCAGAGCCTCTATACAGTTCTAATCTCAGAGGCACCATTCAGTGTCAGCCATTGGCAATCTTAATGCCAGTAGACCCACTACCAACTCTATGCTCCTATACTGTAGAGGACGTCTGACTGTAGGAATAGCGGTATCATCTACTAGGACAGTGGCCTGTGTTGTTTACCGAATCTTAGATGCTTTTCACGTTTGGATGAAATTAACCCTGTATCTCGCCACCACCATCACTACCCATACGTTTTTGCAAAAAGAATTGTGATCTGGTCTGCACATTTTAAATTTTTTTATGGCTTTTTCATTGATCTTGTATTGGGGTCACGAGGTAAAAGGAAGTCTAATTAGGAGGATGACATACATACGGTTAATAGAAGGCGCAAATCTAAATTCGAGGAAGTTAGAATATTCCTATGGGCCCATTCACACCTGTGTTAAAGCTTCATTAAGGCTTTCTGTCTCTTTGTTCGATTATGTAGCAGAGAAACAGTATTAACTAGAGTTGAGCGAACATACTCTGCGGAGCTTGATGCTCGTTCCAGTATTAGCATACTTGATGGTGCTTGTTACTGGAGGGAGTACCACGCTGTGTTCGACCAAACCCCGTTTTGACCTGTCCCCGCATTACCACTTCCAGCTGTGACGTGCCAGTGTGCGCATGTCCACATGGCGGGAGGGTAGGGGGGAGAGAGAGGGAGAGAAAAAAAAAAGCTTGGCACCCGGCGGGTCCAAAACAGAAATGCTCGAGTCTGCCATTGACTTCAATGGGGTTCGTTATTCGAATAGAGCTCTCGAATATTATGAAAAGCTTGACTCGAATAATGAGGACCCAAGCATTTTGGTACTCGCTCATTTCTAGTATTAACCCCTTAAGGACCGAACACTTTTTAGGGATTTTGCCCATGTGATTTTACTGGCCTATTTTTTTTTTGCAGGTTGTTTTTTTCCGTGACATATATGGCTATTTTTTATATATTATTTTTCTTAATTATTTTTCCCACGTTTTTTATTTTTATTAGGGGTAAAAAGCTAAAAGAAACTATTTTTTTCTAAATTTATAGTTATTTTTAAAATGTGTATATTTGTGATAAAATAAAGTACAGGAATGGGTTCCTCATTTTGTTTCGGACGTTTTGTTATATAGTTCGTATAGTCTTGGATTGCAGGGCGCATATGGTGTTGGGTTTAGGTTGGGGTCGGCAGTGGGTCATTTTCTTTTTTATATATATATTTTTATTATTCTGTAATTTTTTTACTTAGTTTTTTTTACATCTATATCCCCCATGATGTCATATAAGACCTCTTGGGGCCATTTCACACTTTTCCACTGTATCTGGGACATTCATATGAGCAGCATCTATAGGAGCCCCAGTTGGTAGTAACGGACCGAGCTCTGACCTGGCTCTGCAGGACCCTGCTGCTCTGCTGTGGCAGGAGGCACCCAGCGGCCATGTGTAATCCTGAAGAAAGAAGGCAGAAGTGGTTAAATAAAAGCTTCTGTCTTTTTTCCAGGTTCCAAGGACCCAACCAGCTCCTGCCACACTGCAGGAGCAGGAGTTTTAATCTCACACTGTATTTTTACTATGGAAGGGATTAAAGCCCAGGACCAAGCGCTGTAAATTTATGACATTTGGTTCTTAATGGCTTAAAATGGAAATAAAAAAATCCTTTTTTTCCCCCCAGTGATTTCAAAGGGTTTTCAAAAGAATGGAAAGAAAACAGATAGCTTTCCATTCTGTTTGGTTTCTGTCTTTTAATGCTTAAACAGATGGGCGTGATTTTGTCCCATTATGCCGCCGTGAAAATCACTGAAACCATTGATTTCAATGGTTTTGTTTTCACTAGCAGTATTCTTGTGCATTAATACTATGCCCAAGAAAGATAAGACTTGCCGTCTTTCTTGCATGTAGTTAATTTGCCTTTCACTTGCATTTTTCAGCATGATAAATGAATCTTTTTTTATTCCGCTTGGGTTCTTAATCTTCCCTTCCCTCCCACTATTTCCACATGTCTCCTGCCTTCTTCCCGTGCTCAGAAATAAAACAATGCAGAAATGAAACAGATGAAAGCGCATTGCCCTCCATTTTTTTCAGTCTCCCAATGTCTACAATGTAAAAAAAAAAACAGATGTATTCTTGTTCCAATTTTTTTAACTAAAAACAAAAGTTCAGCGTGCCGCGCTTTGGTTCTAGTATAAAAAATGGAATGGAGAGAGAAAATTGAGAAATGGATTGGAAGTGAAGGTCTTCAGTTTCAATGCATTTCTATGGGCAGGAAAACTGAAACGCTTTCTTTCCTTTTTGCTGCTCCCACAATGGGAAGTAAAAGCACTAGTTGTTCAGTCAAAACAACGGAACCGAATGGAACAAATTAAAAGCTTTACCTATTGAAATCAATAGGTTAAAAAAAACTGATCCATTTACTTATGTTTTAATTCAATTTCTCCCAAAGATGGAACAAATACTGGATATATTTGCTAGAAAGAATATGAACGTTGTGAAGAAGACAAACTCAGCATTATAATTAGAGATGAGCGAGCATACTCGTTAAGGCGATTTACTTGAGAGAGCATCCCCTTTTTCGGGTAACTGCTGGCTCGTCCCTGAAGATTCGGGGGGACCGCAGGGGGCGGCGGAGGGGAGCGGGATGGAGAGTGAGAGAGATCTCTCTCTCTCCCTGCCAATCCCCTCCGCAACCCCCCAGCTCACCCCCGCGGCCCCCCTGAATCTTCAGGGACGAGCCAGCAGTTACTCAAAAAAGGCGACGCTCTCTTGAGTAAATCGCCTTAACGAGTATGCTCGCTCATTTCTGATAAGAATCAAATATTGCTTCTGCAGTTTCCAGGTGACAGATGCATTTACAGGTGGATTTCCCCTTTCACAATCTGCTGCAAAATCTGGAATAAATCTTCCAATTAAGCCGTTTTTTACACGGCTGAGAAACTCGCATGAAATTTGTGCGTTGCGAGACTTAGAAATCTTGCACGAATATCCAAGATAACCCTGTTTAAGCTCTCTGCTGGTATACAGGTTTTCACACCCAGCAGCAATATATCTGCTTTAGAATATCTGTCTGTATTAAAAACAGACCATGTATTGTATAGGCATATAACTTCTTTCTCTGGTCACTCCAATATAACCCCATATACAAGCTTTCACACCAGCAGCCATATGTCCTCTGTAGAATATCTGTCCCTATTAACGGACTATGTATTATATAGACATATAAATGTGATGCAACTAGAGATGAGCGAGTATACTCGCTAAAGGCAATTACTCGAGCGAGCATTGCCCTTAGCGAGTACCTGCTCGTTCGAGACCAAAGGTTCGGGTGCCGGTGGCGGGCAGGGAGCTGCGGGGGAGAGCGGGGCCGAACGGAGGGGAGATCTCTCTCTCCCTCTCTATCCCCCCTGCTCCCTCCTGCTGACAGCCGCTACTCACCGCTCCCCCGCGCCGGCACCCAAACCTGCAGTCTCGAGCGGGAGAGATACTCGCTAAAGGCAATGCTCGCTCGAGCAATTGCCTTTAGCGAGTACACTCGCTCATCTCTAGATGCAATCTCTCTGTCCTGTGCAGAACTATAAAATGGCTGCAAATTACACTGTGCCTTTGTTATATATGTATAAAAGGATTGTTTATAGGGGGAGAATAGCACTGTATGATGGAACGTGCCACAACTTGTGTGTCTCCGTGACATTGAAGGCCTACGGAGATACAGTAGAGGACTCATGCACTTCCCTGTGCAACTATGTGCCTGAGTCTTTACTACCGGATCACTCCTACTGGGAAGGGCACCTCCAAGTCCATTATCACAAAGGACAAGAAGATACTAGCTGTGCCTGAAGATGACTGACCAGTAAGCTACAAGGAATTTGAGATCCTTGAGGGTTTCTTGGCCTACTAAGATTTCTACTTGTAATGGGTGCGATTCAGACAATAAGTATGTACTTTTATGCAGTTTTCCCATCTATCAGTTCAGTTTCCTGCATTTACTATTTGTCATACTATCATTTCAACAAGTAGAGTGAAAAATTAGGAAAGTCATGCAAGCCTTGCCAAAAGATGTATCTTGAAAAGTTTAGTCTGTGACTCTTGCAACACAGCACAACTTGACATCCTGCAGCACCATCACATGGTGACCGCACAAGAGTGTTCGTCATTAGAAAGAAACTGATTTCCAGGAAGCGGTCAGACTGTTAATGTCACAAGAAAGGGATACGTCTTATTTACGATTCATACATAAGTATTTTGGGGAGCGACACACCTTCCACCCACTATTACAATGGAATTTTTGTGTTTTTCATACAAAGCAGAAGTATCAGAAAATAGAAATACTAATATTAGATTAACTATATAAATCTTCATCTAAATATATTTTATATGTAGTGAAACTCCACTTTTGATTAAAATTAGCTATATAGCCAGTGTTTGTAATTGAAACTATATTTTTTCCAGCATTTTTTCAGTTCCTTTCTATTTCGTAAAATGTAGAAAAAATATCTCTTTTTTCATGCTAGAAGTTGTCAACAAGCTGTGGCTGATGGGACTGTTCCTAATAATATGTTTCTCTTTACACACTGGGGCATCGTTGTTTATTAATGCAATTATGCTAGTTTCCAGCACACTTTTATGAAGTGGTTAGTGTTTAGACCGAATGCTATATTTATTAAAAGGATTGTCCAATTGTAAACTATTGATATCCTATCCTCGGGATCATAGAATGGTAGAGTTGGAAGGGACCTCCAGGATCATCGGATCCAACCCCCTGCTCAGTGCAGGATCACTCAATCATCCCAGACAGATATTTGTCCAGCCTTTGTATGAACACTTCCATTGAAGGAGAACTCACCACCTCCCGTGGCAACCTGTTCCACTCATTGATCACCCTCACTGTCAGAAAGTTTTTTCTAATATCTAATTTGTGTCTCCTCCCTTTCAGTTTCATCCCATTGCTTCTAGTCCTTCCTTGTGTAAATGAGAATAGGGCTGATCCCTCTGCATTGTGAGGGCCCTTCAGATATTTGTAGACGGATATTGAGTTTCCTCTCAGCCTTCTTTCCCAGATTCTTTAACCGTTCCTCATAGGACATGATTTGCAGACCCCTCACCATCTTGGTAACTCTTCTCTGAACTTGCTCCAGTTTGTCTATGTCTTTTTTAAAGTGGAGTGCCCAGAACTGGACACAGTATTCCAGATGAGGTCTGACCAAGGAAGAGTAGAGGAGGATAATTTCTTCATGTGATCTAGACTCTATGCTTCTCTTAACACATCCCAGAATTGTTTTTGCCTTTTTGGCTGCTGCATCACATTGTTGACTCATGTTCAGTCTATGATCTATTAGTATACCCAAGTCTTTTTCACATGTGCTGTTGCTTAGCCCAATTCCTCCCATTCTGTATGTGTTTTTTTCATTTTTCTTGCCCAGATGTAGGACTTTGCATTTCTCCTTGTTAAATACCATTCTGTTGGTCACTGCCCACTGTTCAAGCTTTTCTAGATCTTTTTGACTACTCTCTCTCTCTCTTCCCTAGTGTTAGCTATCCCTCCTAGCTTTGTGTCATCAGCAAATTTGATCAGTTTCCCATCAATTTCCTTCTCAATATCATTTATAAAAATGTTGAACAACACTGGGCCTCGGACAGAGCCTTGTGGTACCCCACTTGATACATTCTTCCACTTGGATATGCAGCCATTTATGACCACTCTTTGAGTACGATCACTCAGCCAAGATATACTATATCCACCGCATTTCCCTGATCAACCCAGTCGGTGATTCTGTCATAGAAGGAAAATAGATTTGTCTGTTTGTTACAAATCCATGCTGGCTCTGGTTAATTACTACGATTACTCAAATGAATTAATTTATCCAAGTACTTGCATACATGGTGTTTAATAATTTGTTCAAAGATCTTTCCCAGTATAGGTGGTCAATAGAACACTATCTTATCAAAAGTATTTGGACATCTGAGCAAGAATCAAAAGTAGTACTGTACTTATTTACATCTGTTAATGCTTAGTGGGGCCTCCTTTAGCCCTAATGACATTGGATACTCTCCATGGAACACTTCAGCTGGTATTTCCCTTCATTCATCCTGCAAATGTCTGGCAAGTTCTCTTAAAGGAGATGCATCGGTCCATCTATAATAAAGCAAGGAGCGTCATTATTAGACAGTAGAGCAATGGAAGAATGTTCTATGGATTGACAAATCACGCTACTACATCTTCAAATAAGATAGACATACCTGAGTGTGGAGAAACAAAAAAAAAAGAAAAGCAACATAGAAATAAAAAAAAAAATTGGAAACTCCAACGTCATGCAAAAAATTCCACAAAATTAGTAATATATTGATAGAAACTATGTTAGGGACTAAACATTTTTTTTTAAAAACCATGCAAGCACACTCAGTAAAAATACTTCTGAGTGTGCACGTCGCAGAATAAAAAAATAGCAAAGGCAGGTGAAAATGTTTGAAATAAATAAATAAATAAATAAATAAATAAATATAGAGGCAATCCCAAATATGAATGTTATATATGAAGAATTCCACAACCATAAAAATGTTACATGGGCACTGCAATAAAAATGATCCCCTGATAACCAACCTCAAAAGATCTACGGACATCTAAAAAAAATCTGTGGTGCCCAAACGCAGTAAATTCACAACATGTGAAAATGCCAAGCCCAAAAGAAATGCCAGGCAATATACATTTATCGCCATGAGAGCTGCTATGGGATGAAGCTCCCACGTGTATCGCGGCGCTGTTATTGCTTCATCAGAGAGATACTCAAAGTCAAAGAAGCCATCTTAAATAGCCCCAAAAGTAAATATACCAACCAATCACATACAAGTAAAGAGTTGCAATGCTTCATTCGTGGCACAATAAATGTAATGAACAAATAAGAAGGGCTCACCCAGTCATGTTCCAGTGATGGAACCATATGTGCATAATGACTTCTAGTAGAATACTGCACAACGATAATACCGAACTACATTCCAGTGATAGAAACCATAAGGGCATGGTGACGTCCGGTAGAAGAAGAGCGCATGAGTCAGTGATCAAGCCAACAACACGCTAGGACTGCGCAACGATACTGCTCTGAGATATGCCAGTGATAGGACCATACATACATGATGGCAAGTTTTAAGTAAAAAAAGTATGCGCTCATGGAAAATGCAAATACGTAAAATAAAGAAGTCCGTTAGGTGGAAAACGGAAAGGGAAAGAAATAGAATGGCACTTACTCGGGAGGAGAGGGGTGTATTCAACAAGAAGCATATGATGTATGCATTGGCTTGAGAAAGGTGCTTGTTGCACCGAAACGCGTTGCCTGCCTGTAATTTAATTTTATTTCACAAATAAAATCAGAAAAATCAACCTGCCTGCTGCAAATAACAGCCGCAATCGAGAGGATCTAGAGGAGTCAGCACTAGAGATGAGTGAGCATACTCGTCCGAGCTTGATGCTCGTTCGAGTATTAGGGTGCTCAAGATGCTCGTTACTCGAGACGAGCACCATGCGGTACTCGTCTCGATTAAACGAGCACTGACCATTGAATTCAATGGAGCCGGCAATACAGCCGTCTCCATTGAAAGCAATGGGCTGCCGGCGATCGCGGGATGAATTGTCGGGAAGGGCTTAAATATATAAGCCCTTCCCTGCAATTCATCCAGAAATGTGTAAAAATAAAAAAATATACACTACCGTTCAAAAGTTTGGGGTCACATTGAAATGTCCTTATTTTTGAAGGAAAAGCACTGTACTTTTCAATGAAGATAACTTTAAACTAGTCCTAACTTTAAACAAATGCACTCTATACATTGCTAATGTGGTAAATGAGAATTCTAGCTGCAAATGCCTGTTTTTTTGTGCAATATCTACAAAGGTGAATAGAGGCCCATTTCCAGCAACAATCACTCCAGTGTTCTAATGGTACAATGTGTTTGCTCATTGGCTCAGAAGGCTAATTGATGATTAGAAAACCCTTGTGCAATCATGTTCACACATCTGAAAACAGTCTAGCTTGTTACAGAAGCTACAAAACTGACCTTCCTGTGAGCAGATTGAGTTTCTGGAGCATCACATTTGTGGGGTCAATTAAACGCTCAAAATGGCCAGAAAAAGAGAACTTTCATCTGAAACTCGACAGTCTATTCTTGTTCTTAGAAATGAAGGCTATTCCATGCGAGAAATTGCTAAGAAATTGAAGATTTCCTACAACGGTGTGTACTACTCCCTTCAGAGGACAGCACAAACAGGCTCTAACCAGAGTAGAAAAAGAAGTGGGAGGCCGCGTTGCACAACTAAGCAAGAAGATAAGCACATTAGAGTCTCTAGTTTGAGAAACAGACGCCTCACAGGTACCCAACTGGCATCTTCATTAAATAGTACCCGCAAAACACCAGTGTCAACATCTACAGTGAAGAGGCGGCTGCGGGATTTTGGGCTTCAGGGCAGAGTGGCAAAGAAAAAGCCATATCTGAGACTGGCCAATAAAAGAAAAAGATTAAGACGGGCAAAAGAACACAGACATTGGACAGAGGAAGACTGGAAAAAAGTGTTGTGGATGGATGAATCCAAGTTTGAGGTGTTTGGATCACAAAGAAGAACGTTTGTGAGATGCAGAACAAATGAAAAGATGCTGGAAGAATGCCTGACGCCATCTGTTAAGCATGGTGGAGGTAATGTGATGGTCTGGGGTTGCTTTGGTGCTGGTAAGGTGGGAGATTTGTACAGGGTAAAAGGGATTCTGAATAAGGAAGGCTATCACTCCATTTTGCAAGGCCATGCCATACCCAGTGGACAGCGCTTGATTGGAACCAATTTCATCCTACAACAGGACAATGACCCTAAACACACCTCCAAATTGTGCAAGAACTATTTACAGCAGAAGCAGGCAGCTGGTATTCTATCGGTAATGGAGTGGCCAGCGCAGTCACCAGATCTGAACCCCATTGAGCTGTTGTGGGAGCAGCTTGACCGTATGGTACGCCAGAAGTGCCCATCCAACCAATCCAACTTGTGGGAGATGCTTCTAGAAGCGTGGGGTGCAATTTCACAAGCTTACCTCAACAAATTAACAGCTAGAATGTCAAAGGTGTGCAATGCTGTAATTGCTGCAAAAGGAGGATTCTTTGACGAAAGCAAAGTTTGATGTAAAAACTATTTTATTTCAAATACAAATCATTATTTCTAACCATGTCAATGTCTTGACTCTATTTTCTATTCATTTCACAACGCATGGTGGTGAATAAGTGTGACTTTTCATGGAAAACACAAAATTGTTTGGGTGACCCCAAACTTTTGAACGGTAGTGTATATACTCACCTTGTCCCGGCAGACGGAGTTCAGCGCGGCCGGCCTGCAGTGGGTGTGAAGGGGGTGTGAGTCAGACATGCCCCTGATTGGCTCAGCGCTGAGCTAATCAGAGGCAGATCTCACTCACACCCATTCATGAATTCATGAATGGGTGAGTGAGTGTTGCCTCTGATTGGCTCAGCGCAGCTCTCAGCTGAATGACAGCAGTTCAGCACCACAGTGCAGGGGACAGCAGGAGAAGACGCAGCTGTGCCCCGGCAGCTGAAGGGAGGTGAGTATCTATTTTTTTTGTTTTTTAAATCCCTTTTAATTCATTTCCAGGTAATGGCTTATATGTAAAGCCCTTCCCTGAAAAAGAATTCAGGTGTGCCAGCGGACCATTGCCGCAGCAGCAGCGGCTCCATTGAAGAGAATGCCTGCATTTTTATTCTTTTTTACACTAAAATCTTTCTTTTTCAGGTAAGGGCTTATATTTTTAAGCCCTTCCTGAAAATTCATCCTGCGCTCGCCGGCAGCCCATTGCTTTCAATGGAGCCGGCTGTATTGCTGGCTCCATTGAATTCAATGGGCTAACATCGTTCTGCTCTGCCACAGCTGTTACACCTTGCAATGCTGACAGTGGGGGGGGGGGGGGTCTCACTCTTGCCACTATTGTGGCTTAATAGTGAGACCTCGGAGCCCGAAATGCAGCCCTGCATGTTGCTCCTCGCCTGCCCTATCCATTTCTGTGTTTTTTACATGACTTTGGTGATTTGCTAAGATTTTCACAAATGAAAACCTTAGCAAAGCACTAGTCATATACAAAAATGCTCGAGTCGCCCATTGACTTTAATGGGGTTCGTTACTCGAAACGAACTCTCGAGCATCACTGAAAGTTCGACTCGAGTAACGAGCACCCGAGCATTTTGGTGCTCGCTCATCTCTAGTCAGCACTTAAAGGAGGGGGCTTCTTGTTCAATACACCCCCCTCCTCCCGAGTAAGTGCCATTCTATTTCTTTCCCTTTCCGTTTTCCACCTAACGGACTTCTTTATTTTACGTATTTGCATTTTCCATGAGCGCATACTTTTTTTACTTAAAACTTGCTGTTTGTTCTTTATTGGGGGACCACTCTCCTGGTGAGAGCCCCCCACATTGTCATTGCGGCTCTCCTCCTGTACGGAGGATAGGAAAATAGCATACCGGATCTCGCTCACTATCCGTTGGCGCTGTCTGATCTGTTGTGTTTTTCTATACATACATGATAACCTCCAGTACTGCATGTGCCGATATCACCATAACAACAGCACGCTGAGACTACTCAACGATAGTAACTACTGTGCATGTGCAAATCATACTGAGCAATCCACACAAATCTAGCAATTTACATCATATAATTGAATTGCGCACAGTTCCAGTTATAACATCAAACATACGCGGCATATCAGCTAAATGTATACACTGCTATAAAGATTATGGCATGTGTTCTAATACCACTGGCATCATGCCATAGAAGCCAATAGCCAAGTAGCCCATTGTACTTACCAGCTAATATATAACAGAACGCCCGAAAGTGCATGCGAAAAGTAACAGGATTGATAATTATAAAGAAGAAAAACATGTATATACATATAATGAATAATAACAATGCACATAGGACTGATATTGGTGCCTTTACCCCTAGTGACAATTTGATGAGTGACAGAAAGAGCCCTCTCCCTCTGTCAGCCTTTTACATGCCACAGTCACATTGATCGTGGTGTGTAAAGGGTTAAATAGCAGGACTCAAAGGTTTCCTCGGTACCCGTTATTAGGACAAGTGCCTGACTGCCATCTGACAGCTGAGCACCCGCTCCCTCCAGGCACGGGAGACCCGCACCAGGCTTCTAATGCAACGCCGTCTTTTGACGGCGCTGCAGAATAAAGCCCAGTAACGACTGCTGTCAAAAGATGCATGGGAGGTCATTAAGGGCTTCATCTAACAGGGTTGATGGTGATGCCTAAAGTGCAATAGGGGTAGTACTTATACCTTGGTTCAATAAACCTTTTTTAATAGCCTTAGCTTATGACACATGGTTTGATACTAGATATTGCATATACATATTGGGTTGGATTGCATCTATTTGCACTTGACAAGCATAGGTAGCGCTGGTAGCTTGGTAATATACTGGATTGCCATGTACTATCTTTTATATTTTATCTCTTAGGAAGCCTTGTACATACATATTGGGTTAGATTGCCATTGTGCAACACCCCAGAGGGATGACCCCGGACACTTGACTACTGTGCAGAGCTGGAAGGGATAAGTGTTGGCTTGTCATGGCGGCACTTACCAGGCTCTGGTCCCGGAGGGGTGACACGTAGCCAAGGCCAGAGCAGAATTGCAGGACACCTTTGACACCCCTAGGATAGGGAATGCTAAATCACGGGATGAGGGGGGTATAAGTTGTCATTCGTGACGCCACCGGTCTCTTACACAGTGGAGAAAAGAACACAGAGACTTGTGTATAGTACCTTGGGTCCTCAGGAACGGTTGAGGCCTGATATAACTTTACTTCAGGAATAAACTTTCACAGAAAGGTGTTAGGACTAGCAGCATCTGCACTTGCTGCTGCATGTCTGGGATCTGCACTCGCTGCCTTTTGCCTAGGTCTGGCTGCTGGCAGACTCCCCGCCCCAATCAGCTGCTGGGGCGGGAGTTCTGACAGCATTTAAACCTGCCTGTTTCTCTCTAGCATTGCCAGTGTTAGTTTTGGATTTCCTGCTACACCAGCGTACTGCATAGCTCTGACTCCTGACTCCTGACTCCTGACTCCTGACTCCTGACTCCTGACTCCTGACTCCTGACTCCTGACTCCTGACTCCTGACTCCTGACTCCTGACTCCTGACTCCTGACTCCTGACTCTGACCCTCTGCCTTTGGACCTGACGTTGCCTTTGCTTGACCCTCTTGTACCGCGTACTCTCTTGTTGCTGACCCGGATTGCCTGACTCTCCTTGCTGTTGTTTGTTCCAGTGTCTGTCGCTTTGTTAGTCCCCGTGTCCCCCTTCCTTAGTGAGTGTAGGGACCGTTGCCCAGTTGTCGCCCTGGGGCGTAGCCCAGGGGGGCAAGTAGGAAGGGACAGGGGTTGCGGGTATTTTCAGGGACCTCCAGTTTCCCGGACCCCGTGTCCTGACAGTAACACTGGCCGAACGGAAGTCGGATCCCTACATCCGACCAGCAACCTTGAAACCCGCTATGGAGGCTGTGGCAGCCTTAGCCAACCAGGTACAGATTCTGACGGACCTGGTCCAGGACCTGACTGCTCGCCTGCAGCTTCAGGAGCAGCGAGGGGCTTCTAATATGATGCAGCTCCCTGCCACTCCTGGTACGGTTTCTGAACCCCGAGCAACACCTCCTGACTTCTTTTCCGGTGAGAGAAGTCAGTTTTTTGTGTTCAGAGAAGGCTGCAAGCTTTATTTTGACCTCCGACCCCAAACCTCTGGCACAGAGTACCAGAAGGTGGGTTTCGTGATAACTCGCCTGAGGGGAGAACCCCAAATTTGGGCCTTCTCCTTACTAGCTGACTCCCCCACCCGACAGTCACTAGACGCCTTTTTTGCTGCTTTGGGCCAGATCTATGACGAACCCGACCGTGCTGCCTACGCTGTCGGTAAACTGTTGTCCTTGCGACAGGGTCAGAAGGTGGCAGAAGATTATTGTTCCCAATTCAGACAGCACTGCACTGAGTCAGGGTGGAACGACTCAGCCCTCAAGGACTTGTTCTTGACTGGTCTATCTGAGGACCTAAAGGAGCTGCTGGTGGCCCAGCCGGAGCCTGGTACCCTGGAACAAGCAATGTCATTAGCCATCCGAGCCGACCGGCGCCTGAGGGCCAGACTATCTGCTCGGCCCAGTCTGATCCATCCGGCCTTCCCGGCCACTTCTGTGGCAAGACCAACAACCTCACCTCCCCCCACTGAACCCATGGAACTGGGGACGATGTCACCTAAACAGCGAAGGGAATATCGGTTAAAGAAGAACCTTTGTTTATATTGCGGAGAATCTGGTCATCGCATCGCTACCTGCAGAAAAAAACCTCGGCAGGAGAAACTTCCGCTCCTAGGCAGTTGTCAGGAGGACTGTCTAGGGGCTCAGGTACCCCCTGTTGTGTCTAAAATGTTCTTGCCCTGTGTTTTGAAGCTCCATTCCTTCTCTCCTGCAGGACAAGCCTTTGTTGATTCTGGGGCAGCAGCAAACTTTGTGAACTTTGATTTTGTGGCTCAGATTTTTGGTTCCTTGCTACGTTTAGATCCTCCTATTCAGATTGCAGGGGTAGACTCCACTCCCTTGCATGCCGGCCTCGTCAATCTGGTTACCCCAGAGTTGACATTCACCATAGGAGCCCAGCATACTGAAACTTGCACCTTCCTCGTTATGAAAGACTTGTCGGTGGACATAGTCTTAGGGCTCCCTTGGTTAAGAGAACACAATCCCATTATTAATTGGAACACGCTGGAGCTGGTCAAGTGGGGGTCCCACTGTACTAATCACATGAATCCAGTGCACCTGGATACTTCTGTTTTGGAGGGGGTCGAGTTACCAGACTATATTAATGAGTTTTCTGATGCTTTCTCCAAACAACTCTCTGAAGGATTGCCTCCTCTTAGAGAATTTGATTGTGAAATTGATCTTATCCCAGGTGTTAAACTCCCAAAGGGTCGGATCTACAATGTAACTGTTCCTGAGAGAGAGTCCAGAAAGGACAATATTCAGGACAGTTTGACAAAGGGATATATCACTACACCATGTGATATTCAGATGGATCCCGTTAGGGTGAAGGCTATCACGGAATGGGCTCAGCCAGTTACCCTAAAAGCCCTGCAGCGCTTCCTGGGGTTTGCTGAGTATTATCGTAAGTTCATCAAGAACTTCTCCGTGGTGGCTAAGCCTTTAACGGATCTCACCGGAAAGGGGGCGGATGTGAGTAATTGGTCGCCAGATGCACTTGCGGCCTTCGCCACCCTGAAGGCTGCTCTCTTCAGCACCCGTCCTCATCCAACCTGATCTATCCAGTCCGTTCGTGGTGGAGGTAGACGCCTCCGAGTTTGGAGTAGGAGCGGTACTGTCCCAAGGTACCTCCACACTCACAAACCTTAGGCCTTGTGCCTACTTTTCCAGAAAATTCTCCTCTACAGAGCGTAATTACGACGTAGGTAACCGGGAGTTACTAGCTATTAAATGGGCTTTTGAGGAATGGAGGCACGTCCTGCAAGGGGCCCTCCATCAAATCACTGTACTTACAGACCACAAAAGCCTCATGTATCTAGACTCCGCCAAGAGGTTGAATGCTCGACAAGCCCACTGGGCTGGGTTCTTTTCACGGTTCAATTGTGCAGTGACTTACAGAACTGGTTCAAAGAATGTTAAAGCAGATGCCTTGTCTAGGAGTTTTTGTACCCCGGAACCTGCAGAATCCGCCGAATTTGCATTCAATATTCATGACAATTCGTCTTTCCAAGTTTCGCCGTTTCTCTGTAATTATGGTTTCCATCCTCGATTTGCACTCTCTACTCCTCCTGTTTTGAACACTCCACCCGCTAATACTGCTATTGATGAACTGTGCACAGTTTGGGCCCAGGTTCATAAGAACCTTCAGGGTTCCCAGGAGAAGGTACTTAGTGCGTTTCTTATTAGACTGCCTATCACTGCACCTTTTTTGGTTGGGGAGCAAGTTTTATTGTCTTCTAAGAATTTGAGATGGAAGGTTCCGTCTTTAAAACTTGCACCGCGGTTTATTGGTCCTTTTTCTATTTTGCAGGTTATTAACCCACTGGTTTATAGATTATCTCTTCCTGGGGCTTGGAAGATTCATAATGTTTTTCATAAAAGCTTGCTAAAAAGATATGTGACTCCAGTTTTGCCCACCCGTGACCCGCCCTCTCCTACGCTGGTGCAAGGAGAATTTGAATTTGAGGTGGAAAGTATTGTTGACCCCAGGCGGCTTCGGCGCTCTATACAGTATCTGGTCCACTGGAGAGGGTTTGGCCCTGATGGACGGACTTGGGTTCCTGCCAGAGATGTTCATGCCCCACGTCCGGTCCGATTATTCCACAGGGCCCTCCCTCTTAAGCCCGCTCCGGGTCTTGGGGGTCCAGTGTCCCCCCCGTAGAAGGGGGGGGGGGTACTGTTAGGACTAGCAGCATCTGCACTTGCTGCTGCATGTCTGGGATCTGCACTCGCTGCCTTTTGCCTAGGTCTGGCTGCTGGCAGACTCCCCGCCCCAATCAGCTGCTGGGGCGGGAGTTCTGACAGCATTTAAACCTGCCTGTTTCTCTCTAGCATTGCCAGTGTTAGTTTTGGATTTCCTGCTACACCAGCGTACTGCATAGCTCTGACTCCTGACTCCTGCTACTGACCCTCTGCCTTTGGACCTGACGTTGCCTTTGCCTGACCCTCTTGTACCGCGTACTCTCTTGTTGCTTACCCGGATTGCCTGACTCTCCTTGCTGTTGTTTGTTCCAGTGTCTGTCGCTTTGTTAGTCCCCGTGTCCCCCTTCCTTAGTGAGTGTAGGGACCGTCGCCCAGTTGTCGCCCTGGGGCGTAGCCCAGGGGGGCAAGTAGGAAGGGACAGGGGTTGCGGGTATTTTCAGGGACCTCCAGTCTCCCGGACCCCGTGTCCTGACAAAAGGTAATAAATGCCATACAGGTACAATTCTCTTTAAGTGAACACAAGTTAGAGCTCAGAGGTCAGGGAGGATACTCAGGATGAAAACGGTCCTACAGTCCACGTTATCTGTACGGCACCGCTCCTGGACTGGGAGCACTCCAGAGGAGGAAGGGGGTAGGGGTCACTCCGCAGACTCTCTAGCAGACAATTATTTACAGGGAGACTTAGACAATAACACCCCGTGCGGCTGACGCATGGGTGTGACTCAGTGGTGTACCTCTGTACGGTGATCCAGGATTTGGACGGCCGCACAGGAAAAATACATAACACTTTGCTCCAAAGGCTAGTGATGTAAGATCAATGGAATGAACGTCACTGTTTCTTACTGTGAGGAGAAACACACTGTTATCAAACACAAAAAAATGAAAAGGCGACTGGCAGAAAAAAAGAGAGCAAAAATTATCAGCGGACCAGTCAGTAGCTTAAGTCAATACTGTTGTCCATGATTTGAATGAGGTGAATGAAATGCCCCGGCCACTGTGACAGACTGAACAGGCTGCTGAAGACTGGACTAAGGGGTACACAAGAGACCTCCAGTCATACACATATAACTATCATACCATACGCACAGTCTCAAACACATGGTGACTGTACTAAATTAGCATGAATTAGCATGAATTGATTACATTAGACTAAACATTAATTATGCATGAGAATATTGAATGACTTTACGTATAAAAATTATTGTAGAGCATTAGCAAATGAACCTTCAACTGAATACGCCTTTACCTTACTTCCTCCAGCACATAGTTAAACATTGCATAACTTTTTAACATGAAAAATACTTTGCAACAAAAAATTACTTTGCAGTCTTTTTGCTTATAACTGAGAAAACAAGAATGAAGGACTGTCTCTTATGGAAAGTGTTCTATGGAAAGTGGAAGTTATTATGTGGCAACAGCATTCTTCTAATTTCTGCCCACTGATTCTCCCTGCTTTCTAAATCAGCACCGTCACCTACCAGTAACTCCTCATCGTCCTCCATCCTTGCAGAGCTGGTAGAAGGAGAAGTAGATGCAGTGTCCATGCTGAGCACAGAGGACACAATGGGTCTCCTCAGCGGCGTCTGTGGGAGTAAACGGGCTGGAGTCTGTGTCTCTCCCATGAAGTGGAAGCTGAAGTTAACATCCCCAAAAGTGAGCACAAATGGGCGCAGCAATTCTGGGATATATTCCCGGACAACTCCATTGCCACGGTGAATCAGCATCCAAACCGGGTGTCCTGCTTGGGCTGTCACTCCATTTCTCCTAAAGAAGTGCTGCATTGAAGGAGGCCTTGCAGAGCCTTCCAGGTCCTCTGACGTTGGGAAGGTGGGCAGCCTAGTAATATGTGGGTCCTCCTCCCAGCACAAAGGCAGCCTCCAATGAACCAGCTCCACAGCATCCACAGGAACTTGGCACAGCCTCCGTGTTCTATCAATGGGATTCATTTTGTTGTCAGCCTGGCCAAAAATGTTCTGAGCCCAGGAGTCTGCAGCCGCAGTTAGCTCCTCCCACTTTGGGAACCAGCAAGTCCATAAAGTAGGGATAGTCCACCTCCCTACTTTACGCCTAGCCAGGGCATTGTCTTTTTGGTGCCAAGCAGCTTTGGCGGGAGTTACTTGGCGGGAGTGAGCCATAGAGGAGAGCATTATTATGAAATGGGCGCCATCTTGGGTGGCGGCATTGAAATTTAAGTGGCAGTCCATTAGACTTGCTTTGGCATAGCAGATTAGATCCTGCTCATGAAGCCTGAAAAAGGGTAGCTGCAACACCCCAGAGAGATGACCACGGACACTTGAGTACTGTGCAGAGGTGGAAGGGATAAGTGTTGGCTTGTCATGGCGGCACTTACCAGACTCTGGTCCCAGAGGGATGACACATAGCCAAGGCCAGAGCAGGATTGCAGGACACCTTCGACACTCTTAGGATAGGGAATGCCAATACAGGGGATGAGGAGGGTAGTAGTTATCACTTGTGATGCCACAGTTCCCACACACCGGTCTGTTACACGGCAGAGAAAAGAACTCAGAGACTTGTGTATGGTACCTCTGGTCCTCAGGAATGGTTGAGGCCCAGTATAACTTTACTTCAGGAATAAACTTTGACAGAAAGGTAATAAATGCTATACAGGTACAATTCTCTTTAAGTGAACACAGGCTAGAGCTCACTCCAGAGGAGGAAGGGGGTACGGGTCACTCTGCAGACTCTCTGGCAGACAGTTATTTACAGGGAGACTTAGACAATGACATCCCGCGTGGCAGATGCGTGGGTGTGACTCAGTGGTGTATCTCTGTACGGTGATCCAGGATTTGGACGGCCGCACAGGAAAAGCCTGTAGTGTGAACGAGTACCTGTACAGTGGGTTCCTCTATACAGAACTATTGGGGGGATGCTCTCTCTCTTAGGATCTTGGTGACTCACTCTATTCACATCCACACTCCAATCATGGTGGGATATCTCTCCTTCTCTTTCCTCTTAACCTACATAGAAGCTGAAGGTGCTTCCATGTGGCTCTGTGCTTCCATGTGGCTCTGCATTCTCTCCTTACTCCTGAAGATGGACTCCTTTCCCAGTCTCAAGCACTCCTATTTATACCTTCATTCATTCCACATGACATGACAGACAGTTACATTAACATGCATGCAATGATTTTATTAGAGTTAACCTCTCAAGCGCCGCAGCTGTGTAACACACACTGGATATGACAGGACAAGCTTTGCACAGTGCATCCACATAAGACAAAACATACATGACATTTATGGAGGAGACCAAGATGGTGTTCTGGACCACAACAATTGTCCAAGCACAGACAATACCAATCTTTACAAACCTTGTTGCAACACGGTTGAACCCTGGAGAAATCCAAGCAGAAGGCACTATGCTACACATTTCCTCCTTTTACTGATGTGTCAGTCCATGGATAAGATGCCTCATCAGGGGGTATAACATTCCTGGGCAACAGGTAAATTTTGCTCTGCTCCAGATACCATCATCTCCCTGCTCAGTTCCTTTAAGGCCACTTTCACACAGACGCACAAATCTCACTCAGATATGAACCCCATTCTTTTGAATGGGGTCATACACATCAGCCTAAAAATCGCAGCATATCCTATCTTTGGCTGTTCCCTCGGAATGCATCACCTATTGTCTTCAATGGCACAGGAAGACACACTGCATGATGTGCACTTGAGTGCAATGCGTAGTTTTCTATTAAAAACAATGGGAGACACTTGCTGATGCTCAGCCGCATCAACGGATTACAACCTCACTGAAGTGATGGGAGGCCTCCACCGGTACATCTCACATGCACGAGCATGATATCAGGCCATGGTTCAAGCCTTGCTTTCTGCTCCTGCACCTCACTCTGTAGTGCTTGTGCTTGCAAGACAGATAACAAGGAAAGGTTCATCCCCTTTTCAGGGGGTTTGGAGCAGCCACCATTACCTTGGTTACAGGCAACAGGGTTGCAGCCTTAGCAGCTTCATCCGTCCTCCTGTTTCCTGTCACCTCTGGAGTGGACTCTTTTGTGTGAGCCTGGACTTTGACAATTGAAACCTGTTTGGGTAGAGTTAGTACTCACAAAAATCTGATAGAGCTTCTGTAATTTCTGACTGGCTTGCCCATGGACCCCACCAAGCTTTTACTATGCCAATGGGCCCATAATTGAGGGCGATTCCCAAAGAGTGCCTGGACCTTGTGTGCAGCTTACAGTCTTACCTCCAGTCACCTTACATGCCACAGTGAGTGCCTTCAGCTCCATCTCCTTGGCTGAAATCCTATGTAGGAATGGTTGTCGTAGTAGTACTTCACGTTGCATGGCCAGTACATATCTTGTCTTGCATGACCCGTCTTGGTAATATCTGAAGCCATCTACAAAACACTCAAAATGTTACGGTATCCTACCTGATGATACGCCAGCTCGGGTTGCCCTAGAACTTACCCGCAACCTCTGTCCCTGCCTACTTGCCTCCACTCCTGGTTAACCCCAGGTGGGCAACTGGGCGGCGGTCCCTACACTCACTAGGGACCAGTGGGGGGGCGCTGGCGTACCAAGATGGAACAGGGTAGAATACCGACAGGAAAGGCAGGTGAATAAACCAACAGAAAATATAAGCAGACTGAGGCAGATGGATAACCTGGCAGATAAAGCAAAGCTGAGACACAGGAGACTGTCAGAGGCAGGCAGCTAGCACACTGACAGAAACCAATAACTGGCAGTTAATGGCCCTCACTGCCAGCCTTATAAACAGAAGCCTCCACCCAGGGGCGGAGAGGGGGAGGCGACACCTCCTAGCAGAATCTCATAACAGGGACTCGTGCATAGAGCTGCACTCACATACGCCCGCGCACATGCCGCCGCCCGGACCCACGAGCGCACGCACCGCGCCGACCAACCACCCGCGGCCCCGGCAGCCGCCGCATGGTAACACAAAAACTTTATTAGCAATGGAATACTCTTTGACATTTCTTAATTTTCTGACTTCATGAATTAAAGGCAGTTGTAGTCTTTACCATCTTTCTGCTTACCCTCATCTTTGTTCCCCCCCCGCCCCTCCTCTTTGGACCCATATAGGTGGGTTCAACACAGAATATCTTCTAGTAGTGAGATTACTTGTGGTTAGGAGAGTACCTTTGCATTTAATGAGCCTAGCAGCATAAAGGCACTTAGTTTGTGTTTGAAGAATTTTCGGAACCTAAGGCCCTTTAGAATTAAATTATATTCCAGGATTATATCTGTAACTTCATCTGTGAGAAATTGCAGCAGTAACTTTATACAGGAAAGGGGTCTGCATGGAGCAATAAGCCACCTATCTATGGCTTGGAACATAACATCATCAGAATAACTATATATATTACAGCTAGAACATATTACTTGGCTATTCACTGTATACATCATGCTTGAAATGTATGACGTAGGTCCTTATTTACTGTCAGACAATAAATCAAAGCAAGTAGTGTTAGTTACTTACACCTAATGTGATGTGCAGTACATATAAATAACCTTATTGGAATGTATTCAATATAAACTGTTTGTAATGTACCTATCAGGCTTGTCAAGTACACAATTGTCTAATTACTGGTTTAGCATCATAATTCAATAGTATTCAAATCAGTAAAACTAATATATTGAATATACCATGTATTTGTGTTGTGCATACATCAAGGATATATATGTTGTTGTTGTTCTTAGTCGTTTAGTCATTCACGACCCTCGGCGACCCTAAAGGCAAGCTCCCTCCATGTTTTTTGGTTTTGCATACCAGTATCAGCTTTGACAATAGCAGCCATCATGTTTTTTGGCGGCCAGGTCTTCTTTTGCTACTGATCTGTCCAAGCATTATAGATTTTTCTATCGATTCTGGTCACATCACATGGCCAAAATACGTGAGCCTGAGCCGGGCCATCTTGCCCTCCAGTGATATATTGGGTCTTATATGATTCGGGACTTCTCTGTTTGTTGCTGTCGCCGTCCAGGGCATACGCAGCAGCTTTCGCCAGCACCACAGCTCACACATCAATCCCCCTTCTATCAACTGCTGTCAGGCTGGAGCACACCTCTCCCACTGGAATGTACCTAATCTCTTGAAGATATTGGAAAAAAATGAACTCTTTATAGGCAAGTAACGGAATTGCATAACAGAATTCAATGTTTTCCTTCTCATTTCTACATGCTCTGACCAAAATCTTGCATCTTTCCAAGCAGGAAAATTCATACGAAGCCCTTCAGTCTGAATCTATGATCATTTACAATCACTTGCAAACTTGCTATTTCTATCCATATTCAAACATCCAGTCTTTGGCATACACAATCTTTTAACACTCCCACAGTGCCCGTTTGCCATAATAATGGAGCATGACCTCCAGTGGGTCACCTCCTTGTCTCTGGGACATTTTACTCATCCTAAATGAGCTGCAGCTGCTATATCCTTCTTGGAATGTTAATTGTAATGAAAACTTGCTAAAAGTCTTTTAACTCCTTGGTTCGGAATTATACTAATTCGGAATCACTGCTGCAATGTCAGATGACTAACACAAACGTCCCTGAAGTCTTTTCATCCATTAATCAGGAGTCACGTACTTCATTTACAGCAATCTGACAATCAGGTAGCACTTTGACTGAATAAACACAAAAGTAGTAGTATTAGTGTTTATTTAGTTTATTCAGTCTAATAAAAGTATTTATTCAGACTAATTTAATTAGTCCAAGATTTTAGTTTCCTTGGATCCAAGATTGACTGTACTGGCCTGAAATCAAACAAAGAATCAGTCTGTAGTGCAATCCAAGGAATGGCGAAGATATGGAAGAGCAAAGACATCAACATTATAACAAAGATCCAAATAATCAATGCGATAATTTTCCCAATAACTACTTATGCATGCAAAAGCTGGACCCTCAAGAAATTAGACTGAAGAAGGATCAATGCCTTTGAGCTGTGGCACTAGTGGCATATGCTGCGCATACCATCGACAGAGATGGTCACAAATAAGGTGATCCTAGACCATGTCAGATCAAAAGCATCACTAGAAAGCAAAATCACCAAACAACGACTTTCATACATTGGTCATGTCATATGAGCCAATTCTCTGGAAACCACATTAATGCCTGGCACAGTCAGTGGGTCCAGAAGAAGACGCTAAGGAGCACACTGGCTAGAAACAACAATCAAGGTTGACATGAACATGACTGTGGAAAATCTCAAGGAAGCGGCCAAAGACAGGGAAGAATGGCATATGCTGATCCACAAGGTGACTGAAAGTTGGCAATGACTGAACTGAAAAATCATCATCACCAGCATGAGACTAAAATCTTTGACACAATGTACATCCATCCAGCACAGATCCTTCTTACAACATGTTACATTCATCTGTACAGCTTATTAATGTGCATTCCTCTATGATTATAAAGAAGTCTAATTATTCAACCTCAAATGTAGGCTCTATTTCTAATGACCCAAATTCACCAGACAAAGGAGATTTCTCCCTATTCTAGCAGTCTGTCTGTCAGGGCATGCAGGGTACTGAGATCTTCTAACTATAGAAGGAATGTTGAAACACACACAAGTCTACAAGAGTCCCTTACTGTCTTCACCTTATTAGAACATATACACTCAGAACAACATAAATGAGACATTTGATTTATACATGAGAGAAATCACATAAGTGGACTGTGAATCCATGAATTGCACCATGACACAAGCTAAAACAGCAGTAAATAGTTGCAACAAAACACATTTTGTAACTTACTGTGGCTTTTAATTTACTGGTGCTTAGCCTCTGCATATATTTGGCAATTCTCTGGACTTCTTAGTCCATCTGCATTCTCAACCAAAAAACTGTTAGAGTACTCCTTTAAATTTAGAATCGGCAATAAGCTTACCGGGATCTGAGCTCTCTCATGTGTCCAAATTAACTAACAATGAAAGAACAAGAGACATCAACTGTGTGAAGTCACTACTGTGCTCTTTCTGAGCAGCGCAGCCCAGTGTTAACTTTATTTATTGTGTAAAACAGAACAAAAAAAAGTATAGTGTCTAATTATGGTGGACCGACATCCTAAAGCCCCATTTACACAGGATAACTGTCAGCTAAACGATCTGCATGAGCGAGTGACACCATCACTAGTTGTTTGCTCTTGAGCAGAACGATTAGACAGAAAAATCATCGCTAAAAATCGCTCACTTCTCGCTAAATTCTCGCTCAGTGCTTTACATTCTATGTCCCGTGGAAATGGGGTATAAGAAAATAAGGTTTAGTACCGTGTTAGCCAGTAAAGTGTGATTGTTCTCAGTAAGAGAAATCAGGTAATTTTGCCTGATGAAGGGTCGATAAGAAAGAACCTGAAAGCTCGCTGTAACATAATGTATTTTTGTTAGCCATTAAAAGGTATCATATCTACAAGATTACGTGGTTTCTCTTGCTGGGAACAATCACACAATGGGGCATAAGTTACGCCTGATTGCTGTAAAAAATGGCAAATCCTTACAAAGTCCAATGCTTAAGAACGAATAAGTAATGTGATGTATTGCTTACTTTAGAAGAGTAAAGGAATGCGGATACAATGACTAAATATGGTCTTTAGGAAATGTTCAAACTCCCCCTCTACAAGGACAGCTCAGTCAGACTAAATATTAACCCTTGAATAACAAGTGTAACACAGATCATCTTAATACTTTCACAGCCGCGATGCACGTGGGAGCTTCATCCCATAGCCACTCTCATGGCGGTGATTGTATATTGATCGGCTTTTCTTTTGGGCTTGGCATTTTTACATGTTTTGAGTTTACTGCATTTGGACATTACAAATTCTTCTTATATGTCTGTAGATCTTTTGAGGTTGGTTCTTAGTGGATTATTTTTGTTGCAGTGCCCCTGTTGTATTGTTTTGGTATTCTTTACATATAAAACATATATTTCGGGTTACCTCTATTTTTATACATAAATAGTAAAAAGGTAAAATACAGCTTACCAAAAATCTTGATCCACAGCGTTATGCCAAGCAGTCATCCTCCAATAGGGGAAGTGCACGGAAAACGTCAAGCCGGTTTCTCAGGAATGCAATGTGCAAAAAACGATGTCTATAGTTCCAGTATTTCTTAGCATATATCTATAGAAAGGTGAAAACACTCCCGTGTGCAAACATATAGCCTGCACAAGAAGCAAGTCATTGTCTTCCTTTACAACATCCCATATGTTTTTAGGTGAATTCATTGATAAATGGTAACGCCACTCATGTCATTTCTGTTATTGAATGTACTATCTTTTGCAAGCGATACATTGCATGTACATCAAGTATATAAAAATTAAGTATTGCTCAGCATGTATCTAGCTCTAATCCCTCTTGTGTGGTGCAGTGTGTTAAGGCAGCAGAAATGCCGTCCTAAGCTCTCACTCATGACCTGAAGGTTGGGAGTTCAATCCCTCCATGACTTTATTCCGAGGTCAGTAAATGGAGTAGCAAGCTTGGTGGGGGGTACTAAATAATTTAAATTACCTGAAAGCGCTGCTGAATAAGTTGGCGCTATACAATGGCAGAAAAGTCTTAAAAATCAAAAATTTTTGCAGCTTTTTCTATGGCTGAATTCTGGCAAAGAGCCTTTAGAATTTCCCCCCAATGTGTCAGAAAAGAGATTGTAGCTTCTGAGTTTCATTAAGGGTGCCTACCCGCTAGCGATATTTTTTCTTGGGATGCGAGAGTGATGATTATGGTTTCATACTCATTCGTGATTTTTACTCTCAAGCCTCGCAGCACAGAGAAAAAATCTGCGAGATCGCTCAGTGATTTCAGTGGGGCTTGCGGCAGCAGTGCCAGCCAGCCCCATTGAAAACATAGGGAGTACATTGTGGACTTCTGGTCACAGCGCTCAGCCAATCATAGGCAGCGCTTAGCTGTCATTCAATGGTGAGCGCTGCCTGTGATTGGCTGACCGCTCAGCTGATGAGACCAGCGCTTTCTGGGGTCATGGATTTTTCAATCCCCGGCCTCCAGAACACAAAAGGTGACTGCTGGGGCCAAAGAGAAGAGCCAGACGACTCTTCTAGGTAAGTATAATTTTTTTTTACCTTTTCTTTAATAGCTTGGGCTGATTTTCAGGGAAGGGCTTATATTTCAAACTCTTCCTCGAAAATCATCACTGCAGGGGTTGTCTGCAACCCACTACTTTCAATGGGGCCGCAGCAGTGCCAACCCCATTGAATGCAATGGGATAGCATCACAGATTTCTGCCACAGCTGTGACAGAGGATTCCTTCATCCCCGTGGTCCCCGAGGGGATGAAGGAATTCTCTACCACAGCTGTGGCAGAAGTCCATAATGTACTCCCTATGAGTTCAATAGGGCTGCCGCTGGCCCCATTAAAAAACACTGAGCCATATTTCAGAGTTTTCTCTGCGCTGCGAGGCACTTGCTCTCACATAGCTAGAAAAAATATCGCTAGTGGGCAGGCACTCTTAGTGTGGCTTAGAAAATACCACCACCTTTCTGCTCTTAAAAGTGGTGGTGGACTTTGACAAGTAGGACCCTGTCGCCATTCAGTACCTGTCAAATTCTGTAGTTATGCCAAAATTAATAAACAATACTGGTGCACCACTCAGTATCTGCATGCTTGTTATGCTCATGATTTTGCTGCAGTTGTGATTTTGCATGGAATGCAAATGTTTCTATTCATATGCATGAAAAACATGACAAACACATCGGGAACATTGGAAGGGTATTTTTTCCCTAAAACGAAGAAAACTGGCTTCTATAAGTCATGTTTTTTTTCCTTCTTCTGGATCAACATTGCAGGATAATAGCCTGAACTGCATAGACATATTTTTTTTTTTGGCCTAACATACTATATTACTATCTCCCATGTATATACTTTTTTTGCGCTGCACAAATACCGTCACATGCAAAATACCTTTAGACCATGTGCGCATTCAGCAGATACCAAAATGCAGACACGTTCCGATTTTGCAGCAGATTTAGCCACATACAGTATCACGTCTTTTGCTAAGTACAATCTGGAAGAAATCTGCAAGGCACAGGGCATGCTTTTGATAGCAAATTCTACAGTGTGTAATGAGGGTTTGTAAAATACTATTTCTCTGCATCCTACTGTAGCTTGTCGCCAATTTTCCATGTACAAATCTAGGGGATGCAGAGGTTACTGTGGGACCTGGAGCCTGAGGAGTCCCAAATGAGAAGGCTATGAGTAATAATGATGCACTGCATAATACTTGAGTCCTGTTTGCTCCGGGCTTAGGAGCTTCACTGTACGGCTCTGTTACTTATACATACAGTACATTATATCATCTTCAGTCTTTTTGTGGGAGTTTTGTATTTTAGCCAGTTATTCCTTAACATGGAAGACACATCAAGAGTAGACATGTACAAACCCAAATTATGTCAAGTTATCAATGGGTGAGAAATTGCAGCAACCCTTCTGCTGCGGATAACATGTTTTTGCTTGCTAAATACGTTTTAACTAATAGGACTCACCTTCTGCAAGTCACCCTGTTCTGTATTTTTTATGACTAGCTAGTCTACTGGATAGGAAGGAGCAGAACTCCCACGCAGTTCACAGCGGAGTCATGATATCAGGCTAATAATTCAACCTTGTATTAAGTACTTTACAAAAGCAAAATATAGTTAAAGGGAACCCATCATCAACTATAAGCACCTCAAACTAAGTTAGGGTGCTTATAGTTTAGGTGAATTGGAGCCCCCTATCCCCCGGCGAAGTCAGTACACAGGCCGGTAGGACCCTTTTCGGAACGCTGTGCACGCACACTCAACATTCATCTCCATAGAAGTGCATGTACAGCCCGGTGTCCCCTGGCAATATCAGCGTGCGTACAGCCAGTATCACTCTTTTCAGAACGCTATGTGCATATTTTAATTCCACATAGGGCAAATAATATTATATACAGTACAATTATAAATCTTTAACACTAAATTTACTGTTTGAGTGGAGATAAAAGAGTGCATATTTCTGTTTCATTATTCGATATCTAAAGGGGTTGTCCAAGTTATATAAAGGGACGCTTAATGAGTTTCCCTGCTATAAAATAGCAATCAACTGATATTCACTACTTCCCCGCTCCATGCCTGTCCCCTTCTCTGGCTCTGGTCTCCCTGCTGCAGCTCGTGCCTGTATAGAAATAAGCTGCTGCAGCCAATGAAGCGTTACGCAATGAACACTGAGCGCTGTCATTGGGTGCTACAGACAGCTATACAAGTCATCGTGGGCTGACTGCAGCCTGTAAATACAATAGAGTGGAGACCGGCGCCGGTGGCAGCGGACATGCATGAAGCAGGGAAGAGGGGAATATCAGCTGATTGTTAAATTTACAGTATGGAGGACACTAAAAGACAATAACTCGGACAACCCCTTTAAGGCCTCCTTCCCACGGACGGATTTTCGCCGCGTAATACGCGGCGAAAATCCGTCGCGTTGCCCGCAGCTATTAGGTTCTATTGAACCTAATAGCTCAATGCTCACGGTGCGAAATTCCATCGCGGAATTCCGCACCGTGAAATCTCCCGTCCTCACCCGTGGCATGCTCTATTTGCCGTGGGTGTATGCGCGGCCGGCTTCCATTGCAGTCAATGGAAGCCGTCCGTTCACGCTATCTTCCGCTGTAGCACAGCAGAAGATAGCGTGAAACCGCCTCTCTGCCTACCGCCGCCGCGTCATATGACGCAGCCGGCGTGTCATATGACACGGCCGGCCGTGTCATGTGACGCTGTGGGGGTGTCTTGTGACGTGGCCGGCGTGTCACATGACGCTGCGGCGCGTCACGCCGAAGCGTCATGCGGGACCCAGGATGCCGGATCCGCTGGTAAGTATGGGGTCTCTGGGGGGCGCCGTGATGGGCTTCGCCGCGGAATATTCCACGGCAGAGCCCGTCACAGCCGTGTGCAGCCGGCCTAAGTCAGTTTTTTTCTACAAGACCTTAAAGGGGTTGTCCAGGTTATAGCTTATCTGTAAAACTCCTGCATGCACTAAAATAACAAATAGTGATATACTCACCCCACCCCGCTCCCGCCGTGCCCCGCTCCACTGCTCGGTCCTCCCTGCCAATGTTTGTTTACAGGCTGCCCTAGCTTGTTTATGGGACGTCCCAGACGCTGCAGCCAATAACATTGTTTAGCGATCGCTATAACTTGGACAACCCATTTATGTTATACCGTATAGTTACACTCAAAAATGTTGCAATATATTGGAAATAGCTAGGATATATACCAATAAGCCATAACATTCAAATCTAACCAAAGTCAAAGGGATTAACATTGGTTATCTGGTGACAATGGCACTTGACATGGGGTGGAATATATTTGGTGAACAGTCAATTTTTCAACTTTGGAAGGTGTAAGGATCTGAGAGATTTTGACAAGGGCCAAACTGGGATGGCTAGATGACTGGGTCAAATAACCTCCGATGTAGCAGGTTTTGTGGGGTGTTCCTAGATGGTCTCTTCCAGCAGGATAACGCTCCCTGCCATACAGCAAAAGGTTGTTCAGGAATAGTTTGAGGAACATGACAAAGAGTTCAAGGTGATTACCTGGATCCCAAACTGTACAGAACTCAATCTGATTGAGCATGTGTGCGATATGCTGGAAAGACACGTTAGATCCATGGAAGGCCCAACCCAAACTTACAGGACTGAAAGGATCTGCTGCTAACCAATACTGCAGATCACCTTCAGAGATTCTGTGGAGTCCATGTATTTGTGGCGCTTGTTCTACTAGTGATCTCACCTATTCCGTGCATGGGAGATCAATGTCAATTGCAGGAAAAGACCCTTTAAAAAATAGTCAATTCAAAGTAAATCTAGCAATAACTCTGAACAGTCCCCGTAATCCATACAGTTCTAAGATTTACTGATAAAATAATTTTAGAGACAAAACAATTGCGTATAAAGGGTTGTTGAACATGTATTAGTCATTAACTCTTAAAAGGTATGAGACCTCATAGATAAAGTGATTAATATACAGTCATACCTCTACGTTCATGGCCTTCGCTGGTTTCCAGTTTAGCCGATTCTTCAGAGCAGAATATTGCCTCTTCTTTCGTTCCTTGCTTCTAGTTTTGCGATGATCGCTGGCCCATGTGACCTCGCTGCTGACATCACAGCCATTCATGGATAAATGGTTGTGATTGGAGCATCCAGCGCTAGCTGTGATTGGCTGAGCGGGCTGTCACTCAGCCGACTCAGCCAATTAGAGCAATTTCTTGCTGGAGGCAGGAGATTTCAATCCCCCGTCACTAGCAAGATGCCCCCTTGACAAGCCTGCATAGAGCTCCGGAGAGCGGCCCCTGGGACACCGACAGCACCTGCTAAGTGAGTATACAGATTTTTTTTTCTCTCAGGCAGTGTAGCTAAGGCATTTGGCGCTACAAAAAATAAGTCACCAAGTTGTGTTGCGTTTTTGGCAGCGCTGAAACCGCTGTCCATTCATTTTAATGGGAGACACAGGGCCGAAAACGCTTGCGTGAACAGCCCCATTGAAATGAATGAGAGTGTTGTACAGCGTTTAGCGCTGCGCTGAAAAAGCAGTGCTAAGAGCTGTACAAAAGTGTGGCTTGGTGTGTTTTTTTGGAATGTGTAGAACAAATTAATTGGATTTACATGGATTCCTATGGAAATAATAAATTCCAGTTTCATTGGTTTCAAGCTTAGCTGATTGCTTTCGGACAAATTATCAACAAAACTAGAGGTTTGACCGTATATTTATAGAATTAATATATTCTTTCGGAGAGGTCTCTGGTACTCAGCACATCCATAATGAGTGTAAGGGGAAAGGCTATAATACTATTATTTTTGCTGTTCATGTTAGTTGTTATGTGAAGCTTGAAGTGTGATTTTAAGGTATGAGAGGGAAATATATACATTTGTAGGTAGAATATATATATATATCTTTATGTGTCTTTTTTTATTTTTATATGTATACTAATTCTATTTCTCTATACATACTAATTCTATGCCAAAATGACAAAAACTTAATATGTCGCCTTATATCAGATATTCCAAAGCTTTGCACGGCTGAGAGAGATGTGTCCAGAAATTCAGAGATGATACAGAACCGGATACGAAGGCCGCGTGCTTGGCTGTTTTCCCAGAAGCACCATATCTAGATAACATCTGTTTAACTACGTATATAACTATCACTGCCTCAGGCGGAAATGCGGACATCACATATATGGTTATGCGGTGGATTTGAGCCAATGAGACCATTACCCATTCCTAGTGACGTGACCAAAGGGTATAAAGCCCCATGTAATCTGTAATAAAGTGCGCAGTTATGTCCCCGTGTGAGGAACTATACCAGACCTCCGTGTGTGGTGTCTCCTTTTTACCGCCGGCAGCGGGGGATTGGGTGGGCCTGATTGGTGCTGTACGCAGAATTTCCCTGACAGGTAGACACAAGGAAAGTCGTTCTGAGTGTGAACAGGCCAAAATTGGGAGTGCGCTATGGAGTGAGGAGCGGAGATACATTTTGCTTTTGATCTTGTGAAAAACTGCGGCGTGCAGGTATTTCCTACGAGTCTAGGTTCCTTTCCAGAGTACAGATTTTTTTGGTTAAGACACTTTAGAGAGGGACTATCTTCTTTCTCTGTGGTGTGAAAGTCGGATCTGGAAATACACTTCAGCAGTCGAGTAGCTTTAGTTCAAATCAGGTCTAAACTATAGGACCACCTAAATCAAGCCCACAAATTTAGACTGAAAGTAAAATGATGTAACCAGGCATAAATAATAAAAAAAAAGTCGCACAGCTTTCATAATTATGGCACACATATGGCTGCACACGGGTGGATTTGCATAGCAGAATCCAGAGCGGGCGTTCGCCTCCGGACTCCGCAGCACATACCGCCCCCAACATGCTATGGAAAAATGCTTTTTCATCTACATGAGCGAAAAGCACTTATGATTTTTCCGCTTGCGCAGGAAAAATTGCAGCACTTTCTATTTCAATGTGGCTTACGCACAGACTGCTTCAATTGAAGTCAATAGAAGCCGTCCGACCCGCAGCCTGTCCGCAATGACATTGCAGAAGGGCTGCAGATTCCACATTATTGCTTAGTGACGATGCGGGAAAAGCCATGATTTAAAAAAAAAAACCCTGTACTGCGCATGTCTGACGGCTCGCCGTGCGAACCATCCGCAGAATGGAAAAAGAAGAAGAAAAGCAGGTATGTGCGGATGCTGGCTGGGCATAGGGTTGGATACCACAGCGGGCTCCCCCATGCAGAATCCGACCCGGTCGTGTTCAGCCGGCCTTACACTAAAAAAAGTCCCATTATGGACCAAAATCTAGGCGTCTGAGCTTTCATAAATCTCCCTCATTATGTACATTGTAGTTTTTTCTGAATACATGCTTTTGCCATTTCATATTTTTATTAGATTTATAGCTTTCTTCTATCCTGACATGACTTATGAAAAGAACTATATCAGGGTCCAGTATGGAACCTAAAGGACTTTGCACGGTCTTGTAATGAGTCCAGAGTCAGTTCTGCAGGATATCTGGAGGTGGTCATGGTCAGTTTCCTCCTCCGAGAGTAAACTTTGGCACTGTATTTACTGTATTTTAAACAATGCTTTTCCTATTATAAGCTCTGCACTAATCAGCATGAACGTTGTAAAAAAATGTATATACCCTTTTAGAGAATTCTGAATTAATAGTGTCTCTGTCTCTCTGGAAGACCCTTCCTGTCCTGCATTATACAAGCAATCTATTGATTTCAATACAGTTTAACCTTTTCCAATCCACTGTCTTCCTACATACTGATTGAAGCTTGTACAGCTCCAATGTCAGAAGACGTCCGACAGAGTATTCTTATTGTCTATTGCCAGGCGCTCCGCTGTCGGAGCCTCTCTAGCAAACACACACTGGCCTTAGCCAGCAGATGGCACCGTTGTATAACAGCAAAAAGAGAAAGCCTTTTAGGAGACCCTGAATCCAAAATTGGATTGGAAAGGGTTAATATTAATTGGCTATCAATAAGATAGACCATCAATTGTAGATCGGTGGGGGGTTGCCCCTCATTGACCCCCGTTGATCAGCTGTTTGCCAGGCTAGTGTGCTCAAGTACTGAGCTGATTGCTGCAAGAAGCAGATAGTGTGAAACAATGCCTCTACAGTGCCAACTATTCCTACCGGAGAAGGCTCTGGTTTATAATCCCAGTCATTGCTGCAAGGCTTGTTAAAAGATCTGACATTGACTTGCAGGAATGCTGCCTTCCAATAGGTGGCGCTGTAGAGGCATTGTTCCATTTCTTCATTTACATATTTCCCACAGGAGCATAGATGGCCTTATAAGTCTCCTTACAATTTCTATTCAAATAACCCAAAGTTCAGCATGCATGCTTGAAGAGTGCTGCTAATGTATACCCCAGATAGATATAATTATATGCCTATACAGCATTCGTCATCATAAAAAAAAAACACATACGATATATGGGGTTTATTTTGCAGCATCCTCTTAGCATTAATTTTTAGGGCAGGCAATAAAAAACACTTTGTTCGACAAAACTTTGTTAAAAGCACACGGTACAGGTAGACGTTTGGGTCATGATAGCCAATGGTTTCTTTGGTGTACACGGTATGTCAGTAAATCCTTTTTATTTGAGGACGTTCCAGGTTTTCTGTAGAACATGCAATATATATTGGCCTTATCTTTAAAAATAAGATAAAATAAATGTTGTTACTTGTATAGCGCCAACTTATTTCACAGCGCTTTCAGGTAAATATTTTATTTATTACCCCCCACCAAGCTGGGTACTCATTTTACAGACCTCAAAAGGATGGAAGGATGAGTCAACTTTGAGGCGGCTACCTGAACCATCCTGGGATTGAATTCGCAACCTTCAGGTCGTGAGCGAGAGCTTAGGACTGCATTTCTGCTGTTTTAACACTCTGCGCCACACAATTATTTTTATCCTTAAGAGTAGACCCCCCCTAGAAGACTATTTTTCAATGCGGTTTGAGGCGGTCACCTCAAAGAGACACATATAAATCACTGCTGTAAAGCAATTGTGGCCAAGAGGGGAAAAAACTACATTGAGGATTTACAGATCAAGACTGCCGAGTCCGAGCTTTTAATAATGAACACCTTGTTGACTGCACTTTACACCTGACTGGCGCCCGTCTGTAGGAAATGCACAGCACTGCAGCCCAGTCTGCCCAGTGTAAAGTCAGAAGCTGCCATAGAGATTAAATATACTAGCTAAGCGTGCCTCATGTTGGCGGATTTCTGCTTGAGAAACCTACCACATGGCAAAGGACCACATTAGTAAATGAAAGACAGGAGCGTCAGTGATCCGTATTGCCTAACAACATGTCACTGCCAACTGGCTTGCTGCCCATAGAACCTATTTATCCAGAACTAGATTGTAATTACTTCAGTTTTCTTCTATTATGACATTTGCCATTGTTCTCTTTTGCTTTTGAGGGGGAAACTATTTTCATGTGTAAAGAGAAAATTCCCCATATTCAAGTATATTATATATTTTTTTCCTCTGTTTCTTTTGTGTCCCTATTGATGTCTGCTAATTAAAATGAATTGTATGATTACATTGTAACATTTTCTGGTAATTTGGTAAGAATACAGTAATTATTTGCTTTGGAAACTATTTCTTGCAGCGCTTGAGCAGCTGAGATAGCGGGGTCCTGGGGTCCTTTCATGCTAGAGCTTTTTCATCTCTGCAAACACTTGTAATTTTCAGTAGTGTTGTAATTGGAGATAATTAAATGCCGCATTCATACAGCAGTTCTTATGTTTATGTCCCGACAATTCCGTTTACATGAAAACAAGGACTGCCTGTTGTAGAAAGGAGACGCGGAAATATTTAACACATTATATATAGTTATTCATTTATTTACAAATGTATCATCATTATATGGAAAGGACATGACTTTGTGAAAGTGACGGGCTTAAAATGTGACAGTTGTCTAAAGTACAGCCGGGGCAAAAAGTTGGACAAAAGTGTCTAAAATATGCCACATTTATCATACAACTAAACATCTGGTTTAGTTCTAAGATGTCTAAATATAAAATGCTGCAGCACCTTAGATTTCTTTACACTAAAGTATAAAGAATAGACAATTATAAGCCTCATTATGTAAATTAATTCCCAAATTGCTTTTGCAGGATGTTTATAGTCTGGTACTACCTTGACTCAGCTTCTCCTCTTCACAGTGCACCTATTTCCCCATGGACCCCATGCACTGTCAGTGTCTCAGTGCATGCATTGGGTTGTGACATACATTGACAATGCATGGGGTCTGGCGGGAAACTGGCATATTGTAAACAGGAGAAGCTGTCAGCACAGAACAGCTTCTCCTTACACGGTGCCATGAACAGATGAGAGGAGGCAGGGGAGTAATACAAAGTACTGGGGAAAAGGAGGCAGGAAAGTTACATGTCAGCTGTGGGGAATCTATGGGACTCAATAAAATACAAAGCAGCTTTGATTAACAAACATGAATATGGATAACTGCTGTGCCTGCACTAGAGATAAGTGTACAGGCACAGCACAAAAGGGAGCTGTGTGTTAAGCTATGCAGACGCCAGCTCAGCACTGGATGCACGGCCAGGGACACTATCAATAGCAGTAGAAACAAAACTCCAGCACTTCCGTGGATTCCAGAATAACAACAGAGTTTTATTTAAATATCGTGAATTTAAAACATTTTCCAAAATTACGCTTACATGCAGAGGCGTAACTTTTAGCTTCTGGGCCCCAATGCAAAATCTGTAATAGGGCCCCCAACTAATGCTTTATCCATAGTACTGGGCTCCCTATATGGAGAAGAAAGGCCTTATGGGCCCCCTAAGGCTCCGGGGCCCGGGTGCAACCGCATCCCCTGCATCCTCTATAGTTACGCCCCTGCTTACATGTTTCGAACAAAGTTGGAATCCACTGAAGTGTTTCTACTGCTATTGTACCATCAGATTTTTAAAGTTCTTGGTATAGGTTATGGCAGTATTATATTTAATGCGAATGTTACATTGTAGTTAGTGCATATGGCCATAACTCAAGACTACTCAATAGTGAGCCATATGCAGAGGCTCATAAGCCACATATGACTACTAAGCCACTGGTTGAGGGATACTGACATATGCTAATGAGCATTTATGGCTCCTTTGAGCCAACTATCTAAGCCAATAAATGCAGAGGACTTGCACACCTGCTTCATCATAAACATATTAGTATCTATATGAAGGTACAACAAAGAGGTTTGGTTGAATGATAACATACTCTATCCCATAAAGAGTGTGGAAACCTGTTGTTGGGCAGTTTGCAGACTGCCGAGGAGTTCCAATTCTTGATTTTTTTCTTTCTATATTCTTCAACATGTTGGAAAACTTCTGTGTCATGATCATGATCCTTCCTATGAGTAGAGGGAAGAATTGTGGTCGCTTGCAGCTGTCACAGGTAAAGAAATCTCTGATGGATGGAGGGTGTCTCCACTGTGAGGAACAGGCCAATTTTACACAATTAACAAGCTGCCATTTTTCTTATTACATGATTAACAAGCTGGAAAAATTCCACTAGACATCTGAGAAACTTGTCCTTGCCTATCTCAGGAAACACAACTCCTTCTACAAAGCTATGAAAGCTGAGTCACAGTAGAAATCAGACTATAAACATCCTGCAAAAGTAATTATGTAAACTCATTTGCATAATTAGTCTCTGAAGAATTTTATATATTAATTTTTATATATTAATTTTTATAAAGGACTAGAGCTCATGGAAAACTTGGTCACATGATTACTACAACTCACATGAGCACACAGATGTGACATCAGGAGGTTAAAGGGGTTTTCTGTGACTAAACTACAGATGAATGATGTATCTTCCGGCTATTGTGGCAGCCGAGCGCAGGCCTATGCAGGGAGACAGCGGGAATTAAGATGTTTTGTCAATGGCAGTTCTACTGTCCCTCCCTGGAGCACCTAAGCCCAGCCCGGCAGCACACAGGGGTAAAAATACCTGAAGTGGTAATAACGGCTTGCTTTGAAATGTCCACGTGACGCCAGGGCCTCTTAGAGAAAAGAACCATCAGAAAATCAAATAAAAGAGTCCATAATCGAAGTGTAGTTTAAACCAGAGGCACACGGTTTTTGATTTCCACATTTTCCAACTTTGATTTTCCAAGAATGAACTGCAACAGTCTTAGGTACAATACTCCTGGCACATGTTTCCTGGTACAATCTCTGGTACACTTGCGTGTAATACAATCAGCATCAGTCTCCGTTATCTGATGGGGAGTTCCTGGGAGAGCATTCCTGTCATGGAGGGGAAAACAGGAACAGTCCTTCACTACTTTTACGCTTTTTCCTCGCTGACCTAGTGGCTTTGGTGGGGTAGACTCTCACACCAGACTTGTCCTCCGACTTGGAGTGGCGGAGCAGTTCCTGTACCCCCCATTTCAGTGGTTAAGCAGGGAAGTGTGGGATATTCCTCTCCAACTTCTTCTCCCTGAGCTGATTCTGACTTTAGATCCCCAGAGAGGTTGCATCCTATAGCTAATTAGGAAAGTGCCTGGGCTTAGCCGAGACAGAAACGCCAGAGCCTCAGCCTCCATCACACACGTCCTCCTCCACCGACTACATCTCTCTAACCTCCCTGTCCTCACCCCTGACCTATACCCTAACTAATCACGCTACACATAGCAGGTTAGGGTGATGGGTGTACAGACACCATACACATGACAAAAACCAACATCCATACAGACACATACACACAAAGACAATCCACATGAGGTAGACAAGCAAGTGCTAGAGGGACGCTAACTCTCAGTCACTACAATAGGTCATCAATAGTTGATCAATGGGGGCCCGTTGCTTGGGACCTCTGCCAATCAACTGTCTGAAGAGGCTGCGTCGCTCGAGTGCTATCACATTCATTGGTCACATGGCCTGAAAGTAGCTAAGTCCCATTTAAGTGAAACGATTTGAGCTGCTATACCAAGCAGAGCCTCTATACAAAGTACAGTGCTGTGCCTGGTATGGACTGAAGCAGCCAAAACACTCACCAGAGCATCGGTCACTTCAGTCAGCTAATCAACAGGGGTCCCAAGTGGTGGACCACCGCCAATCAACTAGGTCATCAGTATTGAATTCCTGGAAACCCCTTTAACTGCAACCCTATTACTTACAGTATTTAAATACGGCCACAGGCTCTCAATAGTGTGAACTTAAAGAGCAAGGGTTCATTAAAGAAGAGTAAATGAATGAGCAACTCTTTAAATGGTTCCAGTAAATGGGCCCAGGAACGCCACTGTGCAGGGACAAATTAGAATTGGATGCATCACTGCACCAATGTTGCCAACCCTTCTATCTTAGGATTAGAGGAGGTACCGGAGGTCATGGGTTATCCTAGTGATATGCCATCATTCTATGAGGAAGAAAAGCCTCTTGAGGGTATGTGGAAATGCTGTGGATTTTCCACAGTGGAGAATTCAATGGCAAAATCTGCAGCATTTCCGCAAAAGACCATCGGTGCCAATGTTGGCTTGAAATCAGCTAAGCTTCTGCAGCTGATTTCAGAAGATACCGCGCTCCCCCTCACCTCCGAAGCCTTCACGCTCTCGGCACTTCCTTCACCAGGCACCCGGCAGCCTCTAGCGAGCGCAACGCCACTGGTCTGGAAGCACAGCAGATTTTAACTATGTTTTGGATGCGGAAATGCTGCACAAAAAAATGCAGCGGGAACGTTTACTATTAAAGTGAATGGAATTAATGCAAATCCTGTTCAAATCTAGAAGAAAGAAACATTGCAGATTTTCCGCCATAACTGTACTGTAACTCTGACCCGCGGTTTGGCTGTGAATCCACAAAGGAACTTCCACAACAAAACTGCAGCATTTCCGCAACGGAGGAATGCACCCTTAGGCCACCTTCATACAGGTGGGAAAATCGCATGAGAATTGTATGTTGCGAGATGCACAAATATGAACACCATTCGTTTGAATCGGGTAATACACATAAGCGATGTTTTCCTGCATCACACCGGGATGGGATGTGGGAAAGAAATCGCAGCATGTTCTATCTTTACGCTCTCGCATCGTACTGTCGATTGTTTTCAATGGGGCCGGCAGCAGCATCGCACCACGTGATTCACGGCTGTATATCGCACTTGCCTACGTGAAGTTAGCTTTAGGGCTCCTACCCACTATCATTTTTTTAACGCTCCGTTATCTCCCATTTTTTAACGCGAATGTCAATGGGACTTTCTAAGGTTAAAAACGCATCGCACAAAAATCGCAAAGCACGAACGTGCGATGCGTTTTTAACATTAGAAAGTCCCATTGACATCCCATTGACATTCGCGTTAAAAAAACACAGAGATATTGCCGCAATAAAAAAATGCAACTGGGTAGGAGCTCTTAGACCTCATGCCCACGGCCGTGACAGACTCCGCAGGCGAAATATTGCAGAGCAGTCCATCACGGTGCCCCCCAAAGACCCCATATTTACCTCTCCGGATCCACTGTGCGCGTCCCGCCTGGCAAGCCGGTGCGCACACACAGTGCAACGCATGATGCGCCAGCAGTGCGGGATGACGCGTCTGGCGGTGGGCAGGGATGTGTAATCATGTGATACTTCTACTGTGCTACAGCGGAAGTATAGCATGACGGCCGGCTTCCATTGACTACAATGGAAGCCAGCTGCGCGTATTCCCGCGGCAATTAGAGCATGCCAGGTTTTCTTTCACACTGCGGAATTCCGCTGTAGAATTCTGCAGCGTGAATATTGAACTATTAGGTTCAATTGAACCTAATAGCTGCGGCATAATGCCTTGGATGTCCGCCGCGTAAAACGTGGCAGAAATCCGGCCACGGGCATTGGCCCTTAGGGTTGTTTCATACACAGTTTTTTGTGGCCGTTTTTCATGCAGTTTTTTGAGCCAAAGTCAGAAATAGACTCAAAGGGTTACATGAAATATAAAGTGAGGACTTATAGAGTTCCTTCCAGATCTGCTTCTGGCTTTGGCTACAAAAAAACTGCATGAAAAACTGCTAAATAGAAAAACCTGCCACAAAACCTGTGAAATCATTAGAAGTAATACAAACTAGAAATGAAAAATGTTAATAACTAAAGAGGACATATATCCTCCGACAAATGAGACAGGCTGCATACTTTACATCCACATCCCCACTGATTCTACCACTGATTTCTCACTTTTGTTTTAGTTTATTCATACCACTATATCCCACTTCACCCGCATTTACTCTCAAAGACCTGTATTAGTCCGCTGTGAAGTATGTGGTCCCCACCACCCAGGGTAAAATCACAGAGGTCAGAGAAAAAATGCACAAAGACATAACTCACAGAAAAAGAAGCCAAGAATGCACCATCCAATACACTGCAGGGCAGACTCGATCACTATAGATCCTGGTCTATGGCGATTGAGCCTGCCCGGCAATATATTAGATATTCGTGCATTCTTGGCTCCACCACCCAGTGTCAATCAAACATGATGTTAGCCATTGACAACGAGCTTTGGAGACCGCTTACTTGACGACAGATTAGTATCGAGCACTGAAAGTAACTGGAGCTATTATGGGCTAATAGGAAAGTGAGAACAAAAACAAAGACATCCGCGGAATCGGTGGGGATGCGGCTGTAAAGCCATCTCACTTGTTAGAGGACGTGACAGAACCTCTTTAAGATTATATGTGTTACTAAAATGATTGGCCAACTCGAATATATGAGATATTTGCAATAACAAGTATGTTTTGCACATAGAAAATCATTCCCAAAGTTAGCAATGTCTTATACTTGTGTTTCTTTACTGACTAGCATCACAATAGTGACAACTCCAACACCGAACAGTAGACATTGTCCCATGTATGGCCAAGTAGTAAAGCTACAGTAAACTATTGAATTTCTTTTAGCAATGGGAACTGTTCATGGATATCTCCGAAAGTGAAGTTGTGCCAACATGCAATCATTGTACCAATTAACATGTTGATCTTCTGTCTTCCTCCTACTCAAAAGTTAATATTCAAAACCATCTAATCCCCGCTAACCCATTAGAATACAGCTGACAACTCCTGCTTCTTTGGAAACGTTTAACTCTACGTCCTTCTCTTATTAGGCAGCTCTTAGTGAGACCCTCTGATGATCCTTCACCCTTGTGCTCATTGTAAGTGTGCCTATTGCTCATAAAAAGTGAAGTTTACACAGAGTTCAGCATATTACTCATGAATCTGCGGCGTCTTGTCATAACAGCAGTTAGTAAGACGGAAGTAATTTAACGATGTTTTAATGCAAAGATCAATGTACAGCCTAATCAGCCTCATCTGGATATGATGTATGATAATTATATGGTAATGTGACATATTCAGTACTGCCGCAAGTGTTATATCCCATTCATTGTTTATCCAGACACAGCCGTGCGTACGGTTATGGTTATGCCTGATAACATTATAACTAGAGATGAGCGGGCATACTCGGTAAGGTGATATACGAGAGAGAGCATCGCCTTTTTCAAGTACCTGCTGGCTAGTCCCTGAAGATTCGGGGGGCCGCAGGGGGTGAGCGGAGGGTTGCAGAGGGGATACGGAGGGAGAGAGAAAAGGATCTCTCTCACTCTCCTCCCCGCTCCCCCTCGCTGGCCCACGCCACCCCCGCCCCTCACGGCCCAGGTACTCGAAAAGGGTACGAGCCAGCAGGTACTCGAAAAAGGCGATGCTCTCTCGAGTATATCGCCTTACCAAGTATGATCGCTCATCTCTAATTGTAACATAGTTTGTAAGACTAAAAATATGACAAAAGTCCACCCAGTTCAGCCTAAAGTAAAAAAAAAAACCTTGAGGGCTCAGTAAAGACAAGCGTTTTTTTTTACCACGCATGTTAGGGGCGTTTGTGCTTCACATCTATTAGAGCCAATGAAGGTGCTTTCCAATGAAGGTGGTCGCATGTCCATTTTTTACAAGCAAATAAACTTCGCAACTGCAAAAAATAGGACAGCAATTTGCGATTGGCTGTGATTGGTCAAAGTACTCAGCCAATCAGAGGCAGCGCTTCCAGGAGGCAGGGATTTTTCAATCCCTGGCCAGAAGAAAATGATGAAGATATTGGGGACCCGGGGGGAACATGCAGCGGAGCCCCGCGGAGACCGCTTATAGGTGATGCAATAATATTTTTCCCCATCATTTAGGGCATATTTTCGGGGTAGGGCTTATATTTGAACCCAACCCCTCCCTTCCATGAAAATCCGTGCGGGGGGTTCCCTTCATGTCATTGCTTTCAATGGGGTGGCAGCACCGCCGGCCCCATTAAAAGCAATCAGCTGTGGCAGGGGATTAATTCATTCTGGGGGAAGACCCCCCCATCACTGAACACTGTGACAGCACTGCCGCCGGCCCCATTGACAACAAGGTGAAAGGTTTCACATTCAAGGAATCCTGTGCTGCAGCTGTCACAGCCGCAGCAGGGATAGCGATGGGACCGCACTTTATGTGCGAATTTAAAAGAACGTCTAAAGCTATGATCACAGGTTTTTCATAGATGCGTTTTGCAAATTCGTTTACTGCGCCTAACATGTGGGGGAAAAGAATGCTTGTCTGACTGAGACGTAAAGATAATCTGTCAGCTACTTTGAACTCTATAGGTTAAATCTCAAAGTAGCTGACATGCTGAATTTCAGGATGTAAAATGTATTCATACCTTCTCGCTGTTATTCCGCTGTCAGCTCTCAAACCTGCCACTGCAGTGCACTCCGTGGACTATATGGTGCACGCTATGCAGTCCACTCATTTTAAGCACACAGCTATGTAGTCCACCGGAAGCCTTTAGTGGAGGGTTTGACAGCTGACAGCGCAGGAATGGCAGGAAAGATAAGTATACAATTTATATGCCTAGACTCAAGCCCCATTTACACGCGAAGATGATTCCTCAAAATTTGTTCAAAAGATAGGCAGAATGACAGTTTGAGCAATCATTTTGCATAAGCTACTAATGGGCACTAATGCCCATTAGCAGCTTATTAGCTTCATTTGCATGTAAATGAGCCTCCCTTCGCTGTAAGCAGATAACAGCAGGTAGTCTGTTATCTGCAGACAGCTCCTTTGTTCTGCCATGAGACTGCAGATGAATACAATGTTCTCAGTGCTCCCCTGAAGAATCACAGGGTGCAGTCCCTGCTATCAGCTGCCTGGTCGAATGATGGATTTTAAACTCAACATAAAATCATCGTTTGGCTGGAAAGCTAACGATGGTAGCATTTACACACAATGATTATCGCTCAAAAGACATCGTTTGAGTGAATTTTGAGCGATAATCGTCCCGAGTAAATAGGGCTTTAGTGTGTCAGCTACTTTGAGCTCATATGTCCAGCCTATAAGGCTCATACTAACTGACAGATTCCTTTTAAGGTACAAAACATTTTTTATCATCTTAACATAGTATGTTAGGCTAAATAAAGACATGTCCATCCACTTCAGCCTATTTTCCCCCCAATGTTAATCCAGAGGAAAGTCCCAATATGCTGTAGTAATCGCAGCACAACAGATATATAGGAGAGAAATACTCACTAGAGCTGACTGGGCTCAATGGGTGCCAAGCTGAAAATGGATGCAGACCTCACATCCAGAGTCAATCAAGGTATATAACGGTATCTTCAGCAGCATCCAGGGTTGTTAAAGAAATTGCAGAAACTTCCTAGAGTTTTAAAACTTCACCTTTAATCCATTTCGCATAAAAATACAGCAACGTTTCGACTGTGTAGTGTACAGTCTTTATCAAGCCAATGCATTGGCTTGATAAAGACTGTACACTACACAGTCGAAACGTTGCTGTATTTTTATGCGAAAAGGATTAAAGGTGAAGTTTTAAAACTCTAGGAAGTTTCTGCAATTTATTTAACAACCCTGGATGCTGCTGAAGATACCGTTATATACCTTAATCCAGAGGAAGGCAAAAAAAAGACAATGAGGTAGAAGCCAATTTTCCTCATTTTAGGAAAAAATAACTTCCTGACTCCAATCTGGCAATCAGCATAATCCCTGGATGAAATACCCTTTTCTAGAATATAGTGACTATAACTCCTAATATTACTCTCAAGAAATGCAAGTTCATCCAGGCCCCTTAGCGCAGTCCATTAATTTGAATAGAACTGAGACACAATCAGCTTAGCTAAATTAGTATGTAACACTGTGCTTGGGTAAACAAAGAAGGGGAAATGGCACTCCAGATGGCTTTTTCATGCAAGTGATCAGCAGCGGTACGGAGGGTCTGATCATTGCCAATCAAATATTTATGGCCTATCTGATTGATTAACCATTAATATTGAAGTCCTGTAAAAGCATGCAAAAGTAAATACACCTCAGAGAAGCATAATGGTTCGGAAAGGAGAGCCTTATTTTTCTGCCCACTTAGAAAATGGCTACAACAATGGTCAAGAATAGAGATGAGCGAGCGTACTCGGCCACGCCCCTTTTTCGTCCGAGTACCACGATTTTCGAGTACTTCCATACTCGGGTGAAAAGATTTGGGGGGCGCCGTGGGTGAGTGGGGGGTTGCAGCGGGGAGTGGGGGGGAGAGGGAGAGAGAGAGGGCTGCTACCCCCCGCGCCGCCACGCCTCCCCACCGGCGCCCCCTGAATCTTTTCACCCGAGTACTGAAGTACTCGAAAATCGCGGTGCTCGATCGAGTAATTACTCGAAACGAGTACGTTCGCTCATCTCTAGTCAAAAAGCTTCCATAAGGCGTATGAGTTGTTACCACTAGTTAGTAATCTGGTACCCCTCCAACTTGGACCAGTGTGTCTTGGACCTGCTATCAGTGGCGGGGAAGTTGCTCACACAACCGTGGACTTGAATGTCTGGTATCCCTGGGCCAGTAAGGAGATGAGTACCTGCTCAATGATGCCAGGGCCTTTCAGTTGACACTGTTGTGGTGATGATCTCAGTAGTACATAGGACTCTCTGAGATTTCAGTGCTGACACTATCTGTTCTCAAGACCTCTCTCAGTGGGCAACAGACTCCACACTGGAAGATGATCAACACTTTGGCTCATATAACCCATTCTTAACTAAACTGAGGCATACTTTCTCTACAGTTGACTCCAAACACATACTATGAATATCCTTGTTAGTGTAAGAATGCACATCAGTCACCAATGGTCTAAGCTCTTTCTATCTTTTTATGGTGGGAGCTCCTGACACCTCTCCGCCCCTCTCTCACTTCTTTCAATAGTAGGCCTCTCTCTCTGAAATGCCCAGGAAGGTCCTTTACTTGTTGCCTATGACTTCCTCACAGCACTCACACCATGGTTTCCCTAAAACTTCTCTCTCTTCATCCCCTTTTACCCCTTGAGTGGCGGGTTTCTTACCACTCTGTCGTGCCCACCAGGGCAGATTTTTTAAATGGGCCGATCATTTCATTTCAACTAATTTTCCAGTCGCGTTCCAAGAGCCATAACTTTTTCATTTTTCCATTTATACGGCCATATGAGGGCACGTTTTTTGCGGGACAAGTTGTACATTTTGATGGCATCATTTTTGGGTATACATAATGTATTGCATAACTTTTGTAAAAAAAAATTGTAGGGAGATTAAGAAAAAAAAGAAATCCTGCCATTTGTTTTTTGGATTTCAGTTTTACGGCGTTCAGTGTGCAGAATACATAATGTGATATCATTATTCTCTGAGTCAACACGATTCTGGTGATACCAAGTTTATACAGTTTTTTTATGTTTTGCTATTTTTGTACATTTAAAACATTTTTTTTTTCTTAAAGGTTTGCTTTTGTGTCGTCACATTCCAAGAGCCGCATTAATGTTATTTCCATAACATTATAGGCCGTGTTTTTTGCGGGATGAACTCCAGTCTTCATTTATCTAATTTTTAGGAACATGTAAAATTTTGATCGCTTTTTATTCCATTTTTTCTAGTGGCAAGATTAACAAAATCTGTAATTCTGGCATGTTTTTTATTTTTATTTTTCACTGCATTCTCTGAGCAGTATAAATAATATATTAAAGTCATTCTACAGGCCGGTACGATTATGCCAATACCAAATTGAAATAGTTTTTTTCTTTTTCACGAGTTTTTCACAGTTTAAAAAAAAAAAAAAAGTAATAAAAGTTTAAATCACCCTCCTTTTGCCATTTCTATAATAAAAAAATCTAAATCATAAACGAAAAATACATATTTGGTATCGCCGCGTCTGTAAAAATACAATCTATCAAAGTAGTGCATTATTTACTCCACACGGTGAGCGTAGTCCCAAAAAAAAATAAAGAACATCAGAAATGCACTTTTTCAGTCACCCTGTCTCCCAGAAAAAATGCAATAAAAGCGTATGTATTCGGAATTAGTACTAACATAAACTACGGGATATCCCGCAAAAAATGAGCCCTTGTTCAACCGTGTCAATGGAAAAATAAAAAAATAATTGCGCGCAGAAGATGCAGCAGAAAATAATTTTTAAAAATTGAGTGTCTTTGAAAAAAAATACAAGTACTACAGCAATCGTAGTATCGTAGTAATCGTACTGACCCATAGCATAAAGTTATCATGTCGTTTTTGTTGCAGTTTGTGCGCCGTAGAAACAAAACGCACTGAAAGATGGCGGAATGTCATTTTTTTTTCATTTTACTCCACTTAGAATTTTGTAAAAGTTTTTCAGTACATTATATGGTACTTTAAATTGCAATATTGAAAAATACAACTCGTTCAGCAAAAAACAAGCCCTCACACAGCGACGGCGATAGATAAATAAAGAATTTATGATTTTTTAAACGGGGGGGGAGGAAAAAAAGAAATGGGTAAAAAAAAAAAGGACAACTTCATTTAGGGGTAAATAATGTACTAACTTCCTTCTCTGGATCATTACGACGCAGGGATACCACATGTGTAATTTTGTTTTTAATTTTTTACAAAGTAAAGATAGAAAGAGGTTTTTATTTTAATTTTTTTAATACTTTTTTTTACTTTTTTTTTTTACATTTTTGTCCCTTAAGGGGACTTCCACAGAGACCCATCAGGACACCCTGATCACATTCCGGGGGTCCGATGGTGACAGCCCTTTGCATGCTGCAGTCGCATAGACTGCAGCATGTAAAGGGTTAACACAGCAGAGATCTGAGGTTTTCTCCATTCTCTGCTGTGTAAGAGCTGGTGCCTGGCTATCCTCTGACAGCAAAGCACCAGCTCTCCCTGCCACAGAGACCATCAGCTGGCTTCTGACAGGCCGTTGGTCTCCGTGGCAACCTGTAAACAAAGCGGTGTAGAAATTTGAAAATAGAAGCGGGAAGTTGCCGGCAGACCGGTAATATCTTCCTGCTTCTATTTTCAAAGTCCTGCACTGTTCTGTGTGGGTCTGTGCAGGCAGAGCACACTGCCACAGCTTATGGCAGTGTGCTCTGCAGGTCCCATAGTGAAACATAACCCGGAAATCTTCCAGTCTATATTGCTATGGGCAGTGAAGCTCATCCCAGAAAGTTTCCGTGCGTGACACTCAAGGGGTTAAAGCAAGGACATTTCTAAAGATACTTCTAAATGAGATGACTATTGGCCAAATAATCATTCAAAAGAGTGAATTTAAACAACAGTTGTTCATTGTATACATAGTCACCAACAGGGTGATCAGCGATAAGTCACTAGTCATTTTGTTTCAACTTACCAAAAAAAAGTTGTTGGTGGTTGACCGAAAGTTGTCTGGTGTAAAGTCACAATTATTTGTAATTGAACAATCTGCAAAGTATTTTGCATGGAGATCCCCTCTAAGAACAATAGTTCAGCAAACAACTAATGAATAGAGATGAGCGAACGTGTCCGTTACGGACACATCCGCACCCGGACACCGGCTTTAGCGAACACTGCAGTGTTCGCGCGTAAGTGTCCGGGTGCCGCCGGGGGGCGGGGAGATGCGCGGCGGCGCGGGCGGCAGTAGCGGGGAACAGGGGGGAGCCCTCTCTCTCTCCCTCTCCCCCCCACTCCCCGCCGCACCCCCCCGCGCTGCCACGGCGGCCCCCGAACTTTTTCGCCCGAACACCGAGGTGTTCGCAAAGTTCGGTGTTCGGGCGAAAAAGGGGCGGGGCCGAACGTGTTCGCTCATCTCTACTAATGAACAATCATCGCAGCAACAACAAATAACTGTTGTCCCTATGCTCTAATGACATTTTTGAGCGACTGTCTGATAGATTGTTGATCCATATAAAGGAACCCGAACTTTCTTTCACCTTCTCCCACTCACAAGTTACTCCAGCATCAGGTACCGCGCCTTGGCCCAATGCAGCATCAGCAGTCACACTACTGCGACTATCTCTGGGACCCTACATTAAAGGCACCTGCTTGAAGGTGTCAAGGGAGGTGCTGCTTCCTCAGATAGCCCTAAGTCTAACTGGTATGTGACAGACCCACATCCATCAGCCTGACACATGTTCTCAAGATTAATGGCAGTTCCCGCAACCATTCCCTCACCAATCAGTGATTTATGGTATGTGCTGTCAAAAATATCTTGTTTGGAAAACCCCTTTAAACAACTTAAAACATTTAACACACCCTACTGAAGCATCTTGAAAGTCACAGATCACTACGATTTGTACATGTGTCATTTAAGTATAACATCCCTTGATACCTTGGTATGTGGCTGTGATTAGTGGGAAACCCCAATATCCCACTCACCATATCAGGATAACAAAAGTTCTAATAGCAGAGGTGTAAGGAACTACTTGCAGGGACTTTGCACCAATGGACTCAGTTTTAGAGATGAGCGCGCACGCTCGGTAAAGGGAGAAACTCAAGCGAGTATCGCTCTTCTCGAGTAACTGCATACTCGTCCGAGCAAATGCGAGGGGAGCGGCGGGGGGGGGGGGGGGGAGATATTTCTCACTCTCTCACTCTCCCCCCAGCCCCCCCCCCCCACATTGCCGAGCGTGCTCGCTCATCTCTACTCAGTTTCCTTTATTGCTGCTAGTATAGCATTTAGCAGAGTGTCATATTGTGGATAACTGTGGTCAGATCTGAAAAATCAGTCTCTAAGCAGAGTTACAATAGTCCCTACAGAGGAAATGTAAACTCTTAGTTACATTGTAGCACTATATACAATTGTATAGCTTCATGGGATCTTACGCTTTATTAAAACCTTACCAAACTCTTATAAATAACCGACACAGACACCAATATTGGATAAAGAAGGCCGCGGTGCTTATTAACGGGGTTACAAACATTGGGGAGAAATGTAACCAATAGTAACCATAACACTTCCTGTAAACTCTGTTTTACAGACCCAAGTTTATTAACCAATCAATAACCATAACAGTTCATGTAAACTCTGTCTTACAGACACGAGTTTACCACCACCAAACTCTCCCCAAGTTTACCTGCCCACCCGCCTAGTGCAGGCGACAATCCCCCACCAGGCCATTGCATCCACTAATGACATGCCCCCCCCCCCCCCCAACACCCGCAGCCTCCTCAATCATCTACACAAATCCATATTAAAATTATCCAACGCGATCTCTGACAAGTATACTAGATCATTCCTATGGAAGCCTGGAACAAGACCTTCCATATCAGCATGTCTAAAAAGAAAACATCCACTCCTGGCATGAGCTCTACCACTGGGTTACCCTTCTCCGAGTTCTCACGCTATATACAGACCTCAGCAAGGACCATAATAATCGAGGAACAATATCTGAAAAAACTATCACTGTACCTGGAACCTTGTTTAATGCTCCACATCTCCCTTTCAATGTCCCATGACAGATCAATGTGTTCTCTTCTATGTCATTAAGGCCTCCTTCCCACGAACGGATTTCCGCCGCGTAATTCGCGGCGAAAATCCGCTGCGTTGCACGCAGCTATTAGGTTCTATTGAACCTAATAGCACAATGCACACGATGCGTAATTCCACCGCGGAATTACGCACCGCGATTTCTCCCGTCCTCACCCGCAGCATGCTCTATTTTCTGCGGGTGAGGACGGGCTGTACGCACTGACGGCTTCCATTGCAGTCAATGGAAGCCGTCCATTCACGCTATCTCCCGCTGTAACCAGCGGGAGATAGCGTGAAAAAACGCTTTCCCGCCCACCGCCGAGCGTCATATGACGCCAAATGACGCGGTCCGGCCGCGTCACGTGACACGGCCGGCGGTGCACGTGACACGGCTGGTGACGCGAGAGCGGTGGGCGGTGACGAGCGGTGACGAGCGGTGACGCGGCGGTGGTGGGCGGGGAAGCGATTTCACGCTATCTCCCGCAGGTAAGTATAGGGGCTCTGGGGGGCGCCGTGACGGGCTTCACAGCGTAATATTACGCTGCGGAGCCCGTCACGCTCGTGGGAAGGAGGCCTAACCCCTAAGTGTAAACTTAAAACATCTGGACAGGGCCTATGTGACTTTTTAAGCCCACGTAACTCTTTATAGATCAGTTCAGCCATTAATCCACTCCACCTCATACATCTATTACCGCACCAAAAATGTCAAACTGTGATCTGTACAATCCCAAATTTTCGGAATAGCAGTGATCCGCTGCCCTTCTCCAAGCCCAGTACACAAAGGAGTGTCCAACAATCCACACAATACTTTTCTTAATTCCTAGAATGAAAGAAGAATTAGTACACCATATTATTCAGGCGCATGCACAACTTAAACTGAGATGAACCCCATCTGTTTACTTCTTCTTCAATAAAACAACACCTGTAAACAGTTTTAAACACCATTATACATTAAAAGCAAGATGACTGTCCATCATTCCTGTCTCCCCAAAAACAAGACAGGGTCTTCTACTAATTTTGCTCCATAAGATCTTACTTTTGCCATGTATAGCTGCCTGGACACTATTTATATTGACTTTTTAAAAAAAAAATTTTATTAACTGCAACTAGGGCTAATTTTTGGAATAGGGCTTAAAGTTCAAGCATCCTCAAAAATCCTGAAAAATCCTGCTAGGGTTTATTTCCGGGGTAGGTTTTATCTCCAGGGAAACAGGGTACATGGATCAACAAAGGACCTGGTGCTTGCGGGCATAGACACATAAACGCCTGCAAATTCCTAACCAGGCATATATTCTCATGAAAATGAGCAAACAAGCGAAGCCACACCCATTTACCTATTGTGTCTTTAATTATTATAAAGCTCCCATGGTTTGACACATCATTAAGGCCCCAAAGTCACATCTAAACAGCTGGACCTCATCTGCTGATCTACACACTTCAGGCAATACTTTCACCAACTTCCCTAGTAAGCTACATGTGATAGCAGAGCGTTGATCAGCCGCGTACACTACTGCCTTACAGCCCCTGATCAGCGGCATACACTACTGCCTTACAGCCCCTGATCAGCGGCATACACTACTGCCTTACAGCCCCTGATCAATCGCTCTACCTGAAAAACAGAATTAATAGGTACCAGATTATACCATCTTTGAAAGAAAGCAATACCCGACAATACCTCCCACACAGCTATATGAGCTGCATCCTAAATGTTGGGCTCTTCTTCCCTGAATTGCTGCATTAGCAAACAAGACTATGAAATAGCAGCCGCATTAATCTCACACCGACCATCTCTAACCCTCAATAAGAGGTTATATGTTAGACATAATCTGACTAGTATAGGAACTAACTCCTGCCGACCAGCTCTTACCAACAATCACTCCATAATCATTATCCACTGATGTCAGCACCTCATGATAACTCATCCGCTTCCACAAACTCCCATCACCAAGCTGACCGACCATTAAAGTCACAGATACCAACCCTACCACTAGATCCTGCTTCAGCTCCCTTGACATCTGTGCATGCGATGTATGGGCCTTCCAACCGCACATCACCACACATAACCTGCGGGAATACCTGGTACCAAAAATAATCACCTGTGAAGCCAAACAGGACCGACCTGCTAACTGCTGCAACTCCCTCCATGTAATCGTCCTTCATACACAATGTCTGACCAATTAAACCCATAAACTACACACCCCTGACATTGGCAATTAGAACAACCATCACAATGCTATCAATTAAATACCTAAAAACTCCAACCGAGTACATGGGCATACTGTTTTTTCCATTCGCCAGCGGCACCTAAAATCCTCCATCCTGACCAGTTACCCCAGCGCAGCGCCCAGTCACCTCAGAGCTCAGTTACCTCAGAGCTCGGTCACCTCAGAGCTCAGTCACCTCAGAGCTCAGTCACCTCAGAGCTCAGTCACCTCAGAGCTCAGTCACCTCAGAGCTCAGTTACCTCAGCGCAGCGCCCAGTCACCCCAGAGCTCAGTTACCCCAGCGCAGCGCCCAGTCACCTCAGAGCTCAGTTACTTCAGAGCTCAGTCACCTCAGAGCTCAGTTACCTCAGCGCAGCGCCCAGTCACCCCAGAGCTCAGTTACCCCAGCGCAGCGCCCAGTCACCCCAGAGCTCAGTTACCTCAGCGCAGCGCCCAGTCACCCCAGAGCTCAGTCAGGTCAGAGCTCAGTTACCTCAGAGCTCAGTCACCTCAGCGCAGCGCCCAGTCACCTCAGAGCTCAGTTACCCCAGCGCAGCGCCCAGTCACCTCAGAGCTCAGTTACCCCAGTGCAGCGCCCAGTCACCTCAGAGCTCAGTTACCCGAGCGCAGCACCCAGTCACCTCAGAGCTCAGTTACCCCAGCGCAGCGCCCAGTCACCTCAGAGCTCAGTTACCCGAGCACAGCGCCCAGTCACCTCAGAGCTCAGTTACCCCAGCGCAGCGCCCAGTCACCTCAGAGCTCAGTTACCTCAGAGCTCAGTCACCTCAGAGCTCAGTCACCTCAGAGCTCAGTTACCCCAGAGCTCAGTCACCTCAGAGCTCAGTCACCTCAGAGCTCAGTCACCTCAGAGCTCAGTCACCTCAGAGCTCAGTTACCTCAGCGCAGCGCCCAGTCACCCCAGAGCTCAGTTACCCCAGCGCAGCGCCCAGTCACCTCAGAGCTCAGTTACCCCAGCGCAGCGCCCAGTCACCTCAGAGCTCAGTTACCTCAGAGCTCAGTCACCTCAGAGCTCAGTTACCTCAGCGCAGCGCCCAGTCACCCCAGAGCTCAGTTACCCCAGCGCAGCGCCCAGTCACCCCAGAGCTCAGTTACCTCAGCGCAGCGCCCAGTCACCCCAGAGCTCAGTCACCTCAGAGCTCAGTCACCTCAGCGCAGCGCCCAGTCACCTCAGAGCTCAGTTACCCCAGCGCAGCGCCCAGTCACCTCAGAGCTCAGTTACCCCAGCGCAGCGCCCAGTCACCTCAGAGCTCAGTTACCTCAGAGCTCAGTCACCTCAGAGCTCAGTCACCTCAGAGCTCAGTCACCTCAGAGCTCAGTCACCTCAGAGCTCAGTTACCTCAGAGCTCAGTCACCTCAGAGCTCAGTTACCCCAGCGCAGCGCCCAGTCACCTCAGAGCTCAGTTACCTCAGAGCTCGGTCACCTCAGAGCTCAGTCACCTCAGAGCTCAGTCACCTCAGAGCTCAGTCACCTCAGAGCTCAGTTACCTCAGCGCAGCGCCCAGTCACCCCAGAGCTCAGTTACCCCAGCGCAGCGCCCAGTCACCTCAGAGCTCAGTTACTTCAGAGCTCAGTCACCTCAGAGCTCAGTTACCTCAGCGCAGCGCCCAGTCACCCCAGAGCTCAGTTACCCCAGCGCAGCGCCCAGTCACCCCAGAGCTCAGTTACCTCAGCGCAGCGCCCAGTCACCCCAGAGCTCAGTCAGGTCAGAGCTCAGTTACCTCAGAGCTCAGTCACCTCAGCGCAGCGCCCAGTCACCTCAGAGCTCAGTTACCCCAGCGCAGCGCCCAGTCACCTCAGAGCTCAGTTACCCCAGTGCAGCGCCCAGTCACCTCAGAGCTCAGTTACCCGAGCGCAGCACCCAGTCACCTCAGAGATCAGTTACCCCAGCGCAGCGCCCAGTCACCTCAGAGCTCAGTTACCCGAGCACAGCGCCCAGTCACCTCAGAGCTCAGTTACCCCAGCGCAGCGCCCAGTCACCTCAGAGCTCAGTTACCTCAGAGCTCAGTCACCTCAGAGCTCAGTCACCTCAGAGCTCAGTTACCCCAGAGCTCAGTCACCTCAGAGCTCAGTCACCTCAGAGCTCAGTCACCTCAGAGCTCGGTCACCTCAGAGCTCGGTCACCTCAGAGCTCGGTCACCTCAGAGCTCAGTCACCTCAGAGCTCAGTCACCTCAGAGCTCGGTCACCTCAGAGCTCGGTCACCTCAGAGCTCAGTCACCTCAGAGCTCAGTCACCTCAGAGCTCAGTCACCTCAGAGCTCAGTTACCTCAGCGCAGCGCCCAGTCACCCCAGAGCTCAGTTACCCCAGCGCAGCGCCCAGTCACCCCAGAGCTCAGTTACCCCAGCGCAGCGCCCAGTCACCTCAGAGCTCAGTTACCTCAGAGCTCAGTCACCTCAGAGCTCAGTTACCTCAGAGCTCAGTCACCTCAGAGCTCAGTTACCTCAGCGCAGCGCCCAGTCACCCCAGAGCTCAGTTACCCCAGCGCAGCGCCCAGTCACCCCAGAGCTCAGTTACCTCAGCGCAGCGCCCAATCACCCCAGAGCTCAGTCACCTCAGAGCTCAGTTACCTCAGAGCTCAGTCACCTCAGCGCAGCGCCCAGTCACCTCAGAGCTCAGTTACCCCAGCGCAGCGCCCAGTCACCTCAGAGCTCAGTTACCCCAGTGCAGCGCCCAGTCACCTCAGAGCTCAGTTACCCGAGCGCAGCGCCCAGTCACCTCAGAGCTCAGTTACCCGAGCGCAGCGCCCAGTCACCTCAGAGCTCAGTTACCCCAGTGCAGCGCCCAGTCACCTCAGAGCTCAGTTACCTCAGCGCAGCGCCCAGTCACCTCAGAGCTCAGTTACCCGAGCGCAGCGCCCAGTCACCTCAGAGCTCAGTTACCCCAGTGCAGCGCCCAGTCACCTCAGAGCTCAGTTACCCGAGCGCAGCGCCCAGTCACCTCAGAGCTCAGTTACCCGAGCGCAGCGCCCAGTCACCTCAGAGCTCAGTTACCCCAGTGCAGCGCCCAGTCACCTCAGAGCTCAGTTACCTCAGCGCAGCGCCCAGTCACCTCAGAGCTCAGTTACCCCAGCGCAGCGCCCAGTCACCCCAGAGCTCAGTTACCCCAGCGCAGCGCCCAGTCACCTCAGAGCTCAGTTACCTCAGAGCTCAGTCACCTCAGAGCTCAGTTACCTCAGAGCTCAGTCACCTCAGAGCTCAGTTACCTCAGCGCAGCGCCCAGTCACCCCAGAGCTCAGTTACCCCAGCGCAGCGCCCAGTCACCTCAGAGCTCAGTTACCTCAGCGCAGCGCCCAGTCACCTCAGAGCTCAGTTACCCGAGCGCAGCGCCCAGTCACCTCAGAGCTCAGTTACCCCAGTGCAGCGCCCAGTCACCTCAGAGCTCAGTTACCTCAGCGCAGCGCCCAGTCACCTCAGAGCTCAGTTACCCGAGCGCAGCGCCCAGTCACCTCAGAGCTCAGTTACCTCAGTGCAGCGCCCAGTCACCTCAGAGCTCAGTTACCTCAGCTCAGGTAGACACCATTAATAAAACACAATTGTTAAGCAGACATACCTTCCCCCTCATCCCCTGACTAGCCCTTTCTTTACAGCCTAGTAAGGGTTAACACTAACACATTTAAACTGACAAATCTACCTTAGGGGGCGCTCACACGACGGCCCCGATGCCCAGCACCCTGTGAGCCAAAGCCAGGGGCAGAAAGTACAATGGAAAGATTCACATGTCTTTCCCATAATGGACCCGCTCCTGGCTCCGGACCGCCAAAAAACCGAGCACAAAAACCGCCGTGCGAAATCACTCCCAACTGGTACACAAGCTTAATCCTTCTATACACAGGTGCCAGTAACCAGGGGTACCACCTGTAACCGGGGGTCTCACCACTTGTAGAGCTTCACCTGTACCCTGCCATTACAGCAGCACAGGACTTGGCAGAGGGGCCGTTGCCATCTTGTAGAGCTTCACCTGTACCCTGCACGTGCAGCAGCACAGGACTTGGTGGTGTCATCTGGTGGCACTGTTCCTGCTGGTGTTGGCATCTGCTGGGCACTGTTCCTGCTGGTATTGGCATCTGCTGGGCACTGTTCTTGCTGACAGGTTTCAGTCACCTCCGATTGGATGATGGTAAAGGCAGCCCCTGCGTTCGCTTCGCTGGTGGTTTTCTACTGACAAGTCCTCCTCTGATACAAGTGTTCACACAATGTCCTCTGCAGCTCCTCCTGGCCGGCACTGCTGACAAGTCTTAAGCTGCAGCACAGGGGATTCCAGACATCTCCTCAGCTATTCCTCACTGTCCACTTAATCCTCGCCGACGATCAGCCGCTGCAGAAGGTCCTCCATCTTCACAGAGGGTCTGAAGCTGTGACAGGAATTGTGAGGGGAGCTGACAGGAACAGGGAGCTGTCACCTGGATGCTGCTTCCTTTCCAGATGATGATGGCCCACATCTCTGCACCTCCATATCTCACTGCTGCTCCTCTCAGCTTGTTCCTCTGGACCAATCACCAGCCACTGTCAGGCCACCAGATTCTGCCTGACAACCACAGACATTTCCCGCCATTTTTCTTCAGCCAATCATTTGCTGCTGCCAACCACTCCATCACTGGCGGAACTCACTCTCTGCCATCTCATCTGACCCAGTAATGACCTTTGTAACATATCATGGTTAACCAGAAAAACCTCCTCCATAGAAGGTGAAATATCATCCATCCATCATGTACCTAAAGCTCCCAGATCCCATGAGGCTTTCCCTCCTAACTGTCCCTCAAGCCTTACATTAGTGTTGCACAATATTACTGTATATTGCAGTACATTTCTATAACCCACATGATCGTTATTCCCAATATTGTACAATAGTTTGCCAGAACTTTGTGGCTTTCTGCCCACAGATGAGACAAATAGAGCTATCAGACATTCAGTGAGAAGGTGTGGTACTTGACATATTATGCTTTGGGCGATACGAAGTGGGAGTCATTCCTGAGTGCGTCATTCACTTTTCCTGATAGCTTTGTCTTGTAGCGATCATCATTTCCTTGATGTATACATTTATCTGTTAAAGGAACACAGGGCAGGGTTTTTGGCGCATGGGACACTACCACACCCTGATTTAAAAGGCTATTATGCCTAATGAGGTCCAGATGTATTCTTTTTTTTCCTATGGAATTGCGCAGTGTATTGTGCATTTGCCCACCTCCTATAAACCTATATGGGAACCCTTGGTGCGCGAATGTGCACAAACATAGGGTATACTACATTTTTCCACACGCTTGAAATGCGTGAGAAGAGGAATGAATGGGTTCTATTCTCTGCATATTGTGCATGCAAATACATCCCTGTGAGGTCAATCTTAGGCCGGTGTTACATGGGAGTATTTGCGCATGCAATATGCAGAGAGTAGAACCCATTGATATCAATGAGTTCGTTTATATGTGCTTCCTGCGCATTTCGGTCATGCAAAAAAAACAACCTGCAGCATGCACTATTTTCCTGCGAATTTGTGCACCAAAAGTCCCCATAGAAGTCAATGGGGATGTGCAAATGCATGCACAATACATGCGCCTCTTCATATAATACTCCCATACTGCGCTGGCAGAAATTATACTAAGAACATTGCTTGAAACAACGTAAATTTAGTACATTTCCGGGGGAGTGTCCTGACATCCCTTAATGGCGGACGTCTTCTCCTGGAGCTCCGACAGACAGACCACGATCTAATCTATCAGGCATCCAGAAATAACCCCGCAGACTTGGTGCCAGCTTCCCCGGGCTCCGGAACACACACCAGCAGCCTGTGTGGCCTGCGGAGTGCCGGTAAGAGGAGAGGAGAGCCCGGACTCTGCCGCGACCTGTTGCCCCTGGGTGCAGCAGCACGCGGGAAACAACAACTGCGAGCCACCAGCAGAGTTCACCGGGAGATAGCCACCAGTCCCCGCTACAATAACCCCTCTGAACCGAGGACACAGTCCTTACCTCACAGCAGGGAAGACTCCGGCAGCAGAAAACAGCTCCGATACCAGCGGCAGCTAGACCACCGCTCCCCTGGCTCACTGTCAGCGATGCAGACGCCATTAGCCCCCCTCCGCAGGCGGAGGTTTTCCTGAGGGCCACAGAGACACCTAACCCCTGAGAAGGAGAAAAGCTTCATAGCGGAGGTACGGCAGCAGGTCCTGCTGAGTGCCGGCAAGAACCCTTACAGCCTTCCTGGGTGAGTCCTCCCCGACTCTGCTACACCCTGCACAGCAAAGCGGCAGCATACACACTCAGTGACTACACTGACCACCAATAACATTACTGACCCCCTGCTGCCCTTCAGCACAAACTGTGCAGAACTAGTGGGCTGAACACTCACTTTAAACCAGAACTCTCTTAATACTATAACAAACGAAAACTACTACTGCTAAATTAAAAACGAACATTCTCTTATACCACGCTAGCTCAGTGCTTACAACCCCCCACAACATAATATATGAAACTTCACTGAATCTGCCTGACTAGCCTGTACGCTACCAGATAAGCAGTAATTACCATAACTAAAGCCAAGTTATACAGCTAACTGCAGCGCACAAATATCGCTACAACTAAGAGGCCAAAACAGAATTGACCAGAGGAAATCTGTACTAACTAGCTGCCTGCTAAACAGAAATAAAAATACTACAACCCTTGCAGCACAAACAAATACCACACGCACTATTGTTCCAGAACCCCAGATGAAAATCCTATTAGAAGAGGAGACTCCGATTCTATAATAGGAATGCCATCTCATTAATGCAACTATAACCACAAGCGGCCTTGAAAGGTGGTTAAATTTCCAGGCGGACCTAAAGACATACACCGCCCAAGACTCGTACGAATAAAAATTCAGCTCATCTATCCCTATACTACAGCCATGCGTCCCACTCAAACCAGAATGGGGAAAAATCCCCAAAACCCGCAAGGGCATATAAAAAAGACCTCAAAAATACAAGAGACTTCTGCCTCCTCCGATGAGAATTCCCGTTCATCACTCGAGGAACTGCAATCCCCACCGCAACCAATTTGTGAAACACCCAACCAGAATCCTTCTACGATCTTTACTCCCACTCTGTCAGCTAACCTTTTAACTCAAATAGAAACGCTACTACAGAAAGAACTGTCCAAAACCTCTTCTGAAATAACAACTAAACTCTCTGGCGAAATCTGTGAACTTAGCCAGAGGACAGTCACTCTTGAAGACCGAATGGACAACACCACTATAGTTCTCGAATCCCACGAAAAGGAAATAGAACGACCCCATGAAGAAATACACTTTCTACACGATAAATTAGAGGATGTAGAGAACAGAGCTCGGCGAGACAATATCCGTATCCGTGGTGTACCTGAATCGATAAAAGATCTACAATCAACAATGACGGCACTATTTCAAGAGCTCTGCCCCAACATTCCAATCGATCGACTGGAGTTCGACCGAATTCATAGAGCTCTGAGGGCACCAAACCCAAACGGGCCCCCTAGGGACATAGTGCTAAGACTCCATTTCCACCGCACTAAAGAGCAACTAATGTGCGCCGCTCGCTCCTCCCACAAACTAACCTTCCAAAGTTTTAACTACCAACTGTTCCCCGATTTGGCTTCATCAACTCTGTCAAAAAGAAAAGCGCTGAAACCATACTTACAGATCCTACAGCAAGAAAAGATCCAATACAGGTGGGGCTTCCCCTTTAAACTGATTTTCTCATACCAAGACAAAGTGCATACAATTCTATCACCAAAAGGAGCTTGACGATGCTTCAAAGAACTAAATTTACAACAACCACCTCCTGAGACGAATTCCGAGAATTCTCCACCTACATCCCCTCCACCCTCAAGACCAACACCCGAAAACGACAGTAACAATACAGCAACCACTTGAAAACAACACAAACTCCTGAAGAGGAAAACACCATAAACCAACGAGACCACAGGACGCTTAACTGACCAACGCCGATCCACGTTCTTCCTCTTTCTCCTCCTATTGTGGACTCCCCCCCCCCCCCCCCCACGACAAAGAGACGCTCTGCAGAAATAACTGTCCTACTACTCCATAGAACCTTTGGGGAACACGAGTCGAATACGACTCTGAAGGGATCCTCCAATCAACACTTTCCTTCCCCACTCAACTAATTTTCCCACTCTTACCCCCCCCCCCCCCGACCCTCTACTAAGTCCACCTGGATTTCCGTTATCACTAACATTCAGCCCTATAAACCACTCTACTTCAAGGCCATTGTGGCTTTATTCCCGCAAACCTCCCTGACAACATGAGACGTTTTAGGAGCAGTGCCACTAGGGCAAACATGCCTACAGTTTTCAAATTTGACACTAGTTGGCCACCACCTACCTGTTCGATTTCTGTTACTAACAGGCTCAATTCAAGACGTCCCAGTAACCATAGTCTCATACTACGCCCCAAACTCAAGACAAATCCAATTCTTCACAAAATTATTTGAGCTAGTCGAAAATAACAAAATAGGCACAGTAATTCTGTGTGGAGACTCAAATTGCATCCTTGACCCGGATCTGGATAGGAACTCCATCTCCCCCCCAGCCCATTCCCCATTACCCCAACACTCGATCTCTCATAACTTTAAAACCCTCCTCCAACAGTACCATTTAATAGATATATGGCGGGAAACTAACCCAACCACCAAAGATTACACACATTTCTCGGCCCCACACTCATTATACAAAAGAATAGACCACATTCTAGTCCCTGACACCTTTGCACCCCAAATACCACATTCTAAAATTCTAACTGTCCCGTGGTCAGACCACAGCCCGATGACCATCACATGCAATTCTTTAATGTCCAAATCCACAAACACATCATGGATTCTCAACGACTCCCTTATATCTATACCTGAGGTAATAGCCTTACTAACACCACAATTGGAAGAATATTTCCAGATAAATACTCCATCCGCCTCTTCCCCCATATCACTATGGGAAGCACACAAAGTTGTAATCCACGGCCATCTAATACAGATAGCTGCCAGGCGAAAACGAGAACGCCTCTTACAGCAACAAAAACTAGAACAACAAGTCACCCAATTAGAAAGAATAGCTAAACAACACCCAACTAAAAGAAACCTTCAAACACTAACACGCGCTAAGGCCGATCTAGATCTCAGCCTCACTGACACCATAGAAAAGCAACTGCGCTGTTCTCGCCAACGCTTCTACATCTTTAGCAATAAACCTTCCACACCTTTAGCACGTAGACTCCGTTCGCACTCAGATGCAGGGACCTTCTATAAATTACGTATAAAACAAGATAGAATAACAGCCAACCCACTCACAATAACTCAAGAATTCCAAAAGTTCTTAACCAAACTGTACTCACAGCAGAGAGCCCTCCAAAAAGAAGAAATCACCTCATACCCTCAGGAAACATCTCTCCCTAGACTAGAACAAACATACCTAGAGTATCTAGAGTCCGAAATCACTGCAGAAGAGGTGACAAACGCCATTAAGACACTTAAGACCAACAAACGACCCGGTCCAGACGGTTACTCGGCTTCATACTATAAGAAATTCTCCCCAATTCTAAGCCCCCACTTAGCAAACTATTTGAATGCAATGAGAAAGGGTAGCCATGTCGGCCAAACGGCCCTACTGGCCTCAATATCCATGATACCTAAACCGGATAAAGACCAATTGGATAAACAAAACTACCGCCCCATCTCCTTAATAAATGTAGACGTAAAACTCCTAACCAAAATTCTTGCGACACGCCTAAACATTGCTCTTCCCTCACTGATAGGTGGAGATCAAGTAGGATTTGTCCCAGGCAGACAGGCCCCGGATAGCATCCGAAGAATAACCCACCTCACCCACCTTTGCAGAACTAGAAACATCCCAGCAATGCTCTTGTCCCTTGACATCCACAAAGCATTTGACACACTAGGCTGGGACTACCTGTTCTCGGTACTTGAACGGTGGGGGCTCCCTGGCGGGTTTCTCTCATGGATCCGAATACTATAAACAAATCCCAGAGCCTTTGTACGGTACCGAGGCTTCTGCTCCGACACATTTCCGATCTGTCGGGGGACTCGCCAGGGATGCCCATTATCTCCCCTACTATTTATATTGGCTATGGAACCCCTAGCTAACCACATCCGTAACAACCCGAACATAAAAGGGATTAAAATCGCATTAACACACCATAAATTCTCAATGTTTGCAGATGACCTACTTATGATTATCTCCTCCCCTCATACTTCCTTACCCAACCTAATGGGGGAACTATCCAGGTTCGGGTCAATTTCAGGATTAACCATTAACCAAACAAAATCTAAAGCATTCAACCTCACGCTACCTCCTGACACGCTAAACTTACTTCAAAGAAATTTCCCCTTTCAATGGACGACGGGCTCTTTGGACTACCTGGGCATCCAACTAACTAATTCTTACACATCTCTATACAACCAAAACTACATACCTCTCCTCCGCAAGACCAGAGAACTTCTGGAAAGCTGGAGTCAATATCATATATCTTGGATTGGGAGAATTAACGCCTTGAAGATGACACTCCTCCCTAAACTACTATACTATTTCCGAGCACTCCCAGTCCGAGTTCCTGGATACCTCCTTAAGACCTTCCAGCAAATGTCCCTTCGCTTCGTGTGGAGCGGATCAATACCAAGAGTACCATGATCCACTCTATACAGAAACAGAAGAAAAGGCGGCCTGGGTGTTCCAGACTACTCAAAAAACTACCAAGCTGCCCAGGTGGCCCAACTGGCACTTCTACACTCCTCTTACAACACCCCTCTCTGGGTGTCATTGGAGGCAACCGAAATACACCTCCTTACTATAGATTCTATTCTATGGATCCCGCCCAAACATAGACCCCCAATCAACAACCCTATCCTCAACCACTCCCTACGCATCTGGGACTCCATGAAATACTCAGGGAAATTGGTATCCCCCCATCTACCTCTTGCACCGATCTTGCGTAACCCCATGTTCCCACCAGGAACCGAATCACCCCAATCCTTCGCGAACTGGACAAAATCAGGCCTCTCTAAACTATATCACCCTTTCTCAACAAACGGACCCAATCCCTTCCCCACCCTACAAGAAAGATTCAACTTACCACCCTCAGAAATCTTCCGATATCTACAACTAAAACATTTCATATCCTCTCTTCTTAAGTACACAAACTCCCTGTTGACATTAACCCCATTCGAGAGACACTGCTATAAAAATCTGCATGCAAGAGGCCTCATATCGCAAATATATTCAGACCTGGTACACTCCTCCCTTCGGGCCCAGTTACCATACGTAGTCCGCTGGGAAAGGGACCTCGGCAAAACCCTATCTGAGGAAGAATGGACCCGAATATGGGAGTCCACTAATGGAAGCGCCAGAAACATACTAATGTTAGAAACATCCTTTAAAGTTCTACTTCGATGGTATTTAACTCCTGATCGCGTGGCCCATGCTATCCCTGGGCGTTCTCCCAACTGTTTTTGCGGCTGTTTAACTCCAAGAGACATGCTCCACACTTGGTGGACCTGCCCGCGAGTCAAGAGGCTCTGGATAAGAGTCTATTCTCTAATATACTCAGTCACAGGCCACAACATCCGCAAGGACCCTTGGGAGGCGCTCCTACATAAACGGATAATTAATATCCCTCCTGACTCCAGGAAGCTGATTTTCTTTTTTTTTCTGGCCACGAAACAAGTAATTGCCCGGTCATGGTGCAAACCCTCGCTGCACTTCACAGAAGTCAAACACAGGTTAGACTGGTACTTAATAAATGAAAAATTAACCTCTATCCTTGCTGACAAACACGATAAATTCTTAAAAATCTGGTCCCCATGGCTAGATTACTCGTACCCATCACAAAACAATAGGTTTCTGGTTTCCCTGTAAAAGCAGAGAACAACAAAAGCAGAAGCCTACCCAGTAACTCCCCTACAAACTAGCACGGCCTCGGACTGCATGCACCCCATGGTAAACTCTCCACCTGTCTCAGAAACCCCCTCCACCCTTCACCCACCCACCCCCCTAAACCTTCCTTCCTAGATAGCAGCAAAGCTTACTGGCGAAGATGCTGAGGACTGGAGGGGAGGGGTCAGGAAGAAAGGAAGTGACCAGGGGTAGGGGTGGAGTTAGCAGGGTTAGAGGAAGAAGAAGGAAGAGGAAGATCATTCTGGATCGGGAGAAGAAGAGTGAAGACGGACCCAGAACAGCTGAAGAATGGAGGAGCTAATGCGGATGATCAAGGACGTGGTGGCCAGCCAGGGCACAAGCTGGCTCGTGAAGATGGCTGAAGACCTTTCTGGGACGACAGCGGCGGAAGAAGGAGCAAGCACCAGCCAGCCAGTTTTGCCCAGCAGCGAGGAGCCACATGGAAGACCAACCCGGAGAAGAAACCCGCCAGCGCGACTGAGCCCCAGCCCGGTGGCGAAGAGAGGCGGACGTAACAGCAGCCCAAGACCGGAGCGACTCGGAGGGAACAGCGCCGTGCGGTCTCAGCGCGGTAGGGAGGAGGCGGAACCAGCGGAACGCATGGGAGTCGGTGAGCCAGAGGTAGCGGAGAGGATAGCACTTACCCGTGGAGGTACGGCAGCATCCAGGTCGGGTAAGTCCAGCACGGGAGGAGGTTTCCCCGTGGCTGACGGCAGAACAAGGAGCGAGGTCCCGGAGCGATCGCCACGTGCAGCAGCAGGCGCGCGTAGGGTTCCGCGCACAGGATATAGATCCGGCCGCGGAGATGCAGCGACCATTAGGAGGGAGATGCCAGAGAGTGCATCTCCCTCATCGTGCGCCGCGAGTAGCGGGGGGGAGAGTGGGGGGGAGGGAGGGAAACCATAAAGGGCCAGTCAAATAGAGGGCAGAATATTCGCCACCAGCACTTGGGGGGGGATAGGGGGGGGGCAGCGGCCAGAATAGAGGAGGTGGACGAATTTCGTGCTACAGCGCGGAAGGGGCGATCATTTCATCGCTCAAAAGCGGCGACATTTCGCACCACAGCGCGGTATGGGGCGGTCGCCGGGAGCGAAAAATCAGCGCATTTTCGCACAGCAGCGCTGAGTAGGCCGGCAGACAGCGAAGAAGAGGCGGCGAATTTTCGCGCCATAGCGCGGGGGGGCCAGGGGCCTCCACCAGTGACTTCAGCCAGGCATAGGGAGTTCATGATTTCAACCAGCAGCAGTGTAGAGAGGGACTCCCCGGAGCATTGCGCAGCGCACAATAGCTTAAGCCGCCCCCATCATAGCAGCTGTAGAGTTATAGGGCAGGATAGGTGCAGGCAGTTAGAGGGGGCAAAGAGCAGACGTACAACTAGGGCGCGAGAGGAGCGCAGCTGCTCATCGTCTTCAGCAGAACGAGAGGAGATGAGGAGGAGCAGATTCGCACGGGGTGGTCAGGCAGAAGCGGTGACTTGGAGGGAAGGGCAGAGCAACCGAGAGGTGGAGATGCAGGTCATGAGGAATTTGTTTTCACGGTCACCGGCTTCTTCTGCAGATATCAGACAAGGAGAGCGTGGGAGCAGACCGGGTAACAGGATGTCAGCCTGCGGGGCTACAATGTCAAGGAGCCCGAGGAGCCGGTGTGTCCCCCAAGAAAGTGGCACGGCACGATACGCACGGGAATACCAACAAGCATCACTGCCCGCCCCTAACGTTCCCTTGGCTATGCCGGAGGTCAACGAGGCGGGTGAGTCGTTTCAATTAAATAAAGTTTGGGATAATGTGTCCGGCACAAGCCGGAGGGATGAATTCATGGTGGCTCTCAGAGCCTTGGTGGATAAATATGAGATGGATAAAGGGCTTCTAGTGTCCTATGATAAACCGGGGAGGGCGGCCTCGCCCGAGGTTGGTGGTCCAGCACAAGGACAAAGGTGCCTGCCCTCGGTGGCAGGGGTGAGCGAGGGTCTGAAATTAGCAGACTCGCTTTTTTGTGGGGTAGCCCCGTTGGATGCGGGGCTGGAGAACGAAGTGGTATCAAAAATTATAAATGGTAACTATGTGGATATATGGTCGCTGTTATCAGTCGAACACGTGTCAGTTGACAGGGAACGGTTCGCTGAACGTGGGAGTGAGAAAAAAACTAAAGTAGCCAAAACATTTGGGAATTGGCTACAGGCCTTTTTGATTTTGGCACATGTAGTGTGCAAGCAGCAGCCGCAGAAGGGACCGGAATTGCTCGTGTACATCAACACGATCCACAGTGCATATAAGTTGCACGGGGGATCGGCTTGGTGGCGATACGACGAAGATTTTCGTCGCAGAATTTCGGGTTCACAGCATATCAGTTGGGCGTCAAAGGCGACAGACGTTTGGATCCAGCTGATCCTGGCGCAGAAACCCGTAAAACATAACTTTCAAGGAACGGCCGCAGGAGCCAGTGGACAGCAGGCTGCTGCGGCCCCAAAACCGTCCGGTTCATGCTGGGCCTTCAACGAAGGCCACTGCCGTTTTTACGCATCGTGCAAATTTCGGCACGAATGTTCGGTCTGTGGAGGTTCGCACACGGCGTTGCGTTGTTTCCGACGCCAACGAGCGACGGGAGTTCCCGGCACAGGGGCGAACGCCGGTGAACGTCCAGTACCTGGAGCCGTGGCTCGACCGGTACCCCCGGAGACTGGAAGCAAACCTGCTTAGATCGGGATTTGCTGAAGGTTTCTTTTCCCGCATTCCCCAGTTTCGTCGGCGTCTTTTTGCCAGAATTTAAAGTCCGCTCGCGATAATAAACAGTTGGTGATGGAGAAGTTGCTGAAGGAGGTAGAAATGGGTCGAATGGCGGGCCCGTTCCGGGAACCGCCTTTCGTGAACTTGCGGGTTTCCCCTTTGGGGCTGGTACCGAAGAAGGAAGCTGGCAAGTTCAGACTTATCCATCACTTATCCTATCCGTCGGGTGAATCAGTCAACGATGGAATATCGAAAGAGCAAGCGGCGGTGTCTTATGCGTCTTTCGACTGCGCGGTTGCATTAGTTAGACAGGCGGGAAAAGGCGCCTGGTTGGCAAAGGCCTATATTGAATCGGCTTTCCGGCTTTTGCCGGTGCATCCGCAGTGTTTTCATCTGCTGGGATGCAGCATCGAGGACCAGTTTTTTGTTGACATGTGCCTACCGATGGGTTGCTCTATCTCCTGTTATTATTTTGAGGTTTTTAGTTCATTCTTGGAATGGATGTTAAGAGTGGAGACGGGCATCTCATCAGTATTGCATTATTTGGATGATTTTCTTTTTGTTGGTCAGGCAAATTCGACGGCCTGCGAGTTTTTACTTTCGTCGTTTCGTAGTTTGATGAAAAAAGCCGGGGTCCCCTTGTCGGACGAGAAGACGGTTGGCCCCGCGTCGAGGCTCGGTTTTTTAGGTATAGAAATCGACACGGAGGAAATGACTTTCCACTTGCCGGATGAAAAAGTGGCGCGTTTGCGCCAAGTCGTGGAGTTGGTGGGCAGTTCTCGGAAGGTAACACTGCACCAACTTCAAGTATTGTTAGGTTTGTTGAATTTCGCGTGCAGGGTCATTCCGATGGGGCGAGCCTTTTCCCGGCGGTTGTCACTAGCAACAAAAGGGGCAAAGGAACCCCATCATTTTGTCAGGGTGACAAAAGGGATGAGGTCAGACCTGCACATATGGAGAGTTTTTCTGAGTTCATTTAACGGTCAAGTAATATGTCTGGAGGAGGAGAAGCAGAATGAGGAGATCGGTTTGGTATCGGATGCAGCTGGTTCATACGGATTCGGAGTAATATTGGGTGATCAATGGTGTTGTGCTGCATGGCCTGATACATGGATAGAAAGAAAATGGATAAAGAACACAGCGTTATTGGAGATTTTCCCTTTGGTGGTGGCAATGGAAATATGGGGTCAGAGGTTGGCCAACGGTAATATTTGTTTTTGGTCAGATAATCAATCGGTGGTGCAAATGGTCAACAAGCAATCGTCATCTTCAACGTTGGTGCTGGCAGCATTACGCCATTTGATCTTACGGTGTTTACAGCACAATGTTAAGTTTAAAGCGAGACATGTACCAGGATATTTGAATGCTACTGCTGATGCTCTTTCTCGTTTTCAGATGTCACATTTCAGGGAGCTGCACCCGACGGCGGAGGTCGAGGGGGTATGTTGCCCTGCTTTCTTGTGGGAAGTGATAGAGGAGAGCTGTTAGCTCTCGTAAAAGCGTCAGTAACAAGTACCACATGGAATCGATATAACAAAGTATGGAAAGAATGGTTAGCAGCGGCGGGTGGAATTTTTCCAACAGAAGAAAGAGCAAGGGCGGTAACATTAGATGTCCTGTCGGCGATGCGTAAAAGCGGGTCATCAGCGGATGCGGCGAAAAAACGACTATCGGCTATAGCATTTTTGTTGCGCTTACACGGGTCAAGAGACGTGACGAAGGACTTCGTTTTTGGGCAAATAATAAAAGGGTGGAAGAAGGACAGGGTGACCAAGGACGGCAGGCGCCCGATCACGTTTGAGTTATTAAATGCTATTCTCGACGTGGTGGAGTCGGTCTGCACGGATGCTTCCGAAGCAGAGCTTTTCCGCACGGCTTTTTCCCTCGCCTTTTTTGCCGCATTACGCATAGGGGAGTTAGTATCGGCGTGCAAATCAAGGCCCGGGGGGCTGTTGTTCTCAGACGTGGTAGTTGACGAAGACTGTATTAAGATAGGTGTCAGAAGATCGAAGACAGACATATACGGGATGGGAGAATGGATCAGGGTAGGAAAATTGGGGACAAAGTGGTGCCCGGTGTTACTGGTAAAGGAGTTCTCCAAGAGACACTGTGGGACTGGTCCGTTTTTGTGCCATGCGTCGGGTTTTCCTCTAACTAAATATCAATTTACGGCGGTCATGCGGAATAGCATTAGAATGCTAGGCCTTAACCCCTCGGAATTCGGATCACATTCGTTTAGGATCGGAGCTGCGACGTCCGCCTTTGCGTGTGGCATGGGTATCGAGGGGGTTAAGAAGGTGGGTCGTTGGAAATCAGATGCATATCGGTCATATGTTCGGCCAGATCTGAGAGTTCTATAAATATTGTTTATGGTGTTGCGAGTTCTGCTTTGGTTTGTTCTTTTATTTTATTCACAGTGTCGGATTGGACAGTATGGGTGGTGGGCCACTCCTATGTATACTGGGCGGAAAAAAGAGCCAGAAATAGGCCCATTGGCGTGAACTTAGGCCTTAATGTGCAAGTGCGTTGGCTTGGTATTAGAGGATTACAATGGCCCAGGCTGCTCCAGGAGGTTCTAAAAATCAGCAGCTGGAAGAATGACAGAGTGATATTAGTTATTCACGCTGGAGGAAATGACCTTGGGAAGATAAAGGTTGCTGAGTTAATTGCATTGATGAAAGCGGACATTTTTCGTTTCAAGGAATTTTTTAAGAGGGTCATAATTGTTTGGTCAGACATCGTGGCCAGAAGAATTTGGAGAGAGGCAAGAGATAATGAAGCCATCGAGCGAGTAAGGAAGACCGTTAATTTTAGGATATCAAAGCATGTGCGAGCTTTAGGTGGGATAGCAATACGTCATTGGGAGCTGGAGAGAAGAGAGCGCGGGATGATGCGAGGTGACGGAGTGCATCTTAGCGACATAGGGCTAGATACCTTTTTATCTAGGTTGCAGGATGGGGTAGAGTCGGCTCTTTGGCTGGCATGTGGGGGGCGGAGTGCAGCATAGTAATATGCTGCATCCTTCGTGGCGGAATTTGAGGACTTCCATGCCAGCAAGAAATGGAAGGGCTTTTTCAGGCCGAGAGGGGCCTTCTTACGCCTCAGTTTTACGGAAGACGTTAGAATCGGACATTTTTATTTTGGCATGGAAGGAGAGAAATAGAGGATTCGTTTTAAAGGTTTTATACAGTTAAATAAAGGCTGTGGCCTACCCACAATAAGCCAGCATATAGTCGTATGGTGTCTTTGTTTAATGGGGAACGGGGGTTAATGGGTAAGTCCCTCCAGTCTAGATAGCAGCAAAGCTTACTGGCGAAGATGCTGAGGACTGGAGGGGAGGGGTCAGGAAGAAAGGAAGTGACCAGGGGTAGGGGTGGAGTTAGCAGGGTTAGAGGAAGAAGAAGGAAGAGGAAGATCATTCTGGACCGGGAGAAGAAGAGTGAAGACGCCCGCCCACCCGCCCTCTGAGCTGAGGGGGGGGATGAAAAAAATTATTAGAAGGGGTGGGGGGAATTAATGTTACAGGAAGTTGTCACAGCCGGTTAGGCGGAATTTGAGGACTTCCATGCCAGCAAGAAATGGAAGGGCTTTTTCAGGCCGAGAGGGGCCTTCTTACGCCTCAGTTTTACGGAAGACGTTAGAATCGGACATTTTTATTTTGGCATGGAAGGAGAGAAATAGAGGATTCGTTTTAAAGGTTTTATACAGTTAAATAAAGGCTGTGGCCTACCCACAATAAGCCAGCATATAGTCGTATGGTGTCTTTGTTTAATGGGGAACGGGGGTTAATGGGTAAGTCCCTCCAGTCCTGCCCTCTCTAAAAACTAAGTAAGGCCCTGGCCAGGCCGGTTATATAACCACATTGCTTTTCTTTTTACTTTGAAACTCAGAACTAGATTGACTTGGGATACAAAAGAAGAGCACTACCATAAAACTTCTAGTTACGTACCCCTTCAATCTAATCTTCATAATGGTAAAAAATGCCTGTTAAATATTTACAAGAATGTAACATCTTTCAGCAAAATGTTCATTATTATACTGTAAACCTTGAAAATCTTAAATAAAATTACAGTAATTAAAAAAAAAATTTAGTACATTTCCTCCTTAGGTCTGCTTTACACAGACACATTTGCACGCATATTTTCATGTGCAAAATTTGCACTTGCAATACGTAGAGAATAGAACTCATTATTTTTAATGGTATTTGTGCACATTTCTGTATTTTGGGCGCTCCTTTTGGCCATGTGAAAAAGAAAATAAAATGTTATATTTTTCTGTGTATTTCTGCGCCCAAGGTTCCCATAGAAATTAATGTGGGGTGCACAAGTGCATGCGCAACACGCAAGAAGTTGCATGAAACGCTGCGTAACTCTGCTAGAAAAAACCCATCTGGAACTAATTAGACGAATTAGCCATTTCAATTGGTGCGTCTTTGTGTCCACCACACATGAACACGCCTTGTGGGCAGAAAAATACAGTAAAATACATAAGCGTGCAAAAACGCATTGTTCATTCCACAAAAACGCAGCACTTAGGTGCGTGCAAATGTGCATACGCTCATGTGAAGGAACACTTTGGGCCCATTTATACCAGACAAAAAATTGCTAATCGGCGATCGTTTTAGCGATAATCGATGCATGTAAATGTGCGCCCATGGTCTGGTTTTCGGGCATTGTTAGCTGATCATTAAATTCAGTCCAACCTAAAAATCGCCATTCACTTTTATCAGCAGTTCTCCAGGGGGGAGTGCTGATAGCATTGTTTCCCATGGAGAACAAAGGATCTGAGAGCAGATAATAGCCTTGGGCTATTAGCTGTGTTCAGGGAAGGCTTCATTTGCATACATAATTGGCATTTAGTAGCTACTTAAATACCACTGAGTAGCTACTTAAATACCAATAAATTTTTATGCAAAATGATCGCTCAAAGCTGTCACTCAAACAACAATTTGAGCGATCTTTGAGCGATCATCGGCCCTGTAAACCAGCCTTTATGCAATTAGCAAATCTTGGTTGGTATCACCTGTGGCCATTCCTGGGGTAAGTATTCATTCAAGATTTCTTGTAGAAGCTTGAAGGCTGACAAATGTCTTTGATAGAATGGATTTACTCACGAATTTATTTAAGTCTTTTCATCTGATATTTCTATGTGGGACAGGAATATGGCTACATTTGCTGTGAGCTTAATAAATGTAGATATGAAAATATATAAAAAAGATCCCGGCCCTTCAGCAGCAGAGCCACTTTCACAGTCTCATTATGAAAGGGACCCTGTCAGCCCATTTATGCTGTGACGCAGCATAAGGGCTTATTCAGACGACCGTATATCGGCCGGGTATTCACGCCGGCCGATATACAGCGTCCCTCTCTGCAGGGGGAGGAGGCTGGAAGAGCCAGGAGCAGTGCTCTGAGCTCCCGCCCCCTCTCTGCCTCCCTGCACTATTTGCAATGAGAGGGGGAGGTACGGACAGGGCTAAGTTCTGGGAATTAGCTCCGCCCCCGTCCTGCCTCCCCTCATTGCAAATAGTGCAGAGGAGCGGAGAGGGGGTGGAGAGTTGGCGGAGAGGGAGTGGGAGCTCAGAGCACTGCTCCCGGCTCTACCAGCCTCCTACCCCTGCAGAGAGGGATGCTGTATATCGGCCGGCGTGAATACCCGGCCGATATACGGTCGTCTGAATAAGCCCAAAAGTAGTGATAGACACGTTAATTTCAGCAGTCTGTAACATCTCTGTTAATGTGCTGTAGTTTGGAAGAACTTAGATCTTATTCCCTGTGACACATTGCAATCACTGTAAAGCGCCCTCTGCTCATTGACAACTTTCTCCCTTTTACTGTGCATAGGGAGAAAGCTGGTAATCAGGAGGGCAGGTAGAGCCAGTTATGATGAATGCATTGAACTTCTGCACTTGATAGAGTCAGTTGGGCGCACCTAGAGATTTCCTTAAAATGCATAGTAATAGACTTCATTTTTTCCGACTTGTCTGCTTCGTTCAACATAAATAATTATAATGCCCACTTTGACTACTCATGCAAATTTTCTTGATTGAAGCCCTGGCGTATGCTTTGGGATGTAAAAAACTTTATTTAGGGCATACAAGAAGGCAACCAGTATCAGAGTCCATGAGTTTTGCAGAAAGCTGTCTTTGTTACTTGCCCTTAAAAAGGGTTTAGTCTCAGTTAAGTGGCTCCACCATTCAAGGCCCAACTTCTAGCCAGTGCAGACAGTGGCTAATGAGCGATTCTCACTCTGGAGGACTTGGCATGCCCATGCCCTACATATGTAGTCCATTCACTTTAATGGGAAATGTGTAATGCATCACTTCACCTATGGAGGCACTGCAGGGGAATTGAGCACTTGCCAATGGATTCTCATGCAGATTAATGTTTGCTGGAGGTCCCAGCAGTGGAAGTGGAACACTCTGTCATCAAGGAACTCTACTAACAAATGGGATTGTGCAAAACAGTCAACTCTTTTACTGAACAGGCTAAAGACTGAATGTAGTCACAGTACACGTGCCAAACACTCACCAGTGATTCATTTATTTTGAGCGCTCTCAGGCAGATCATTTCTACACATAATCAAACCTAGACATAAGTGAACCCTGGAAAAAGTTTTGCAACAACTTTTAAGAAATATCAAATATGTATTAAAATTCCCTTCAATTCAAGTGTTCTCATGTGGACATTAATAAGCCAAAAAGTCATTTAAATAGTAAAAAATAATATTTATTCACATATTTTATAATAAATATATAAAAACATCTTTTAAAAAAACTGAACAACAATAACAAAAAAATTACTGTATATACAGTATATCAAAACTACATACAAAATATATAGGACAGAGCTTCACACACTGACATGACCATATAATGGATATTTCCATCAATATTTATAAACACATAGATAAATAAATAGATGTTAAATATATACAAACCCTTTTCAATAAAACATAATTTACATCACTTGAATTACAGGAGGTAAGGAATGTTTGACATCAACAGCTAGTGATGACTGGGCCAAGGCATTCTAAGCATGTCACACGTCGCTTGGGTCATTGCTCTATGAAGGCCGCCAACAAATATACCATGTGTATTTCCATATATTACTGGCGGTTATAACAATACAATAATAGATATTATTCATCTAGTGTCCAATGACATTATTCATGCTGGACTCTCCACGCTCCATGATGACCAACTACTAAGGAGTTATGTGGATCTTGGTTCAGTTAAGTTAGTAACACTTTATAAGGGTGTGTTCATATGTCACTGATTTGCTGCAGATTTTGGTGCAGACCTGGAGATTTTATCTTTTCAATTAAATTCATATCGAAGGAGTACAATCTGCTGCACCAAAATCAGTGACATGTGGACGCACCCTTGGGGCTCAGTCACACGGGCGCATCGGCGCCTGTGTCACTGCAGGAAGGAGACAACCATACTTCAAGACGGACGTCTCTCTGCAGCGCCGGGAGAAAGAACATGTGACCGGCTTCATTGCCGGTCATGTGTTCTTTCTTCAGCGCTGCAGAGAGACGTCCGTCTTGAGGTACGGCCGTCTTCTTCCTGCAGTAAGGGCTCAGTCACATGGGCGCATCGGCGCCGGTGTACGGGTGCCGATGCGCCCCTGTGACTAAGCCCTTAGAATTTCACTGATTGATGGTACAATCTATGAAATCACAATTCCACTAGGAACTGCAAGACAGAAATGAAAATAGGAAACATGAAATTATCTCTCCAGAAATTGTAAGTTGATTTCTTTCCCTGGAACTAGAATGGTCCTCGTCATGGGTTTCACCAAGCATTCTGGATTCTCAGGTCTTACTTCAAAGTGCGTAAGAATCTGGAATAGAACATTGCAGACCATTAAAAACCATCATAGGAACATAGTTTATGAGGTTGAAAAAAGACGTGTTCAACCTATTATCACCCAATAATGATCCTGAGAAATGCACAAATCCCCATGAGGTAGAAGCCAATATTCTTCATTTTAGGGGGAAAATTCCTTCTTGACTCCAAATCTGGCAATCGAAATAATTCCTGGATCATAGACCTTTCTGACATATAACATATAATATTGTATCGCTCAAGAAAGGCGTCCAGGCCAGTCTTTAATTCATTTAACAAGTTTGCCATCACTACATCCTCAGGCAGAGAGTTTCATTGTCTCACTGCTGTTACAGTAAAGAACCCCCTTCTATGTCGGTGTAGAAAACTTCTTTCCTCACGATGCAGAGGATTCCCCCTTAAGAAAGTAACTTAAATAAATTACGTTTGTAGCGGAGCTAAAAAGTTTGTCCATTCTATTTAGAAGGTTCCACTGAGAAAAGACATTTGAGGGACAGATGCATTCATATCACTTCATGACACTGATGAAGTTACTGTTTCTGATTAATACTCAGTAGACGATTGAATACTATAGGTGACTTCATTGTAAAAACATTTTTCTACCTACCCTTGAAAGTGCAAGATACACCTCTAGCTCTGCAATACGTCTCCCGACGCAACTTCTTTTGCCAAAGCCAAATGGAATAGAGGCATATGGGTGATGGGACTCATCTTTCTTCAGCCAGCGCTCAGGTTTGAACTCATTAGGGTTGGAGAAGTACTTCTCATCTCTTGATGTGGCATAGTGGCAAAGCGTAATAAGTGTCTAAAAGAAAAACATTTCTGTTATTGGTATGACATAGGCAAATCCTAATATTCTGATTCAGAATATTACCCTAATATCCTATATCAGATATAGACAGGTGTATGCAGAAGGAAGAAGGCACCTAGTATAAAGAATGCAGGTATGAACTCACCTTCTTTGGTATGATGTACTCTCCTACTTGGATGTCTTTGTCTGATATAACCCGGGCATTGCCAGGGATAACAGGATATAGCCTAAAAGAGATTAAGATAGCTCACATTTAGAGTGATTTTTTTCTGACTAATATTTGTCAGACTGCTACTATAAAGGGGTTGTATAGTTGTAAACTACTGATGGCCTATCCACCGGATAAGCCATGAATAGTAGATCACTGCTGGGTCTGCTGCTTAGGATCCCTACTGATTAGCTGTTCACCAGGTCAGTGTGCTTGTACGCTGAGGTGATTTCTGCAAGAAGTAGACAGCCCTGTTCCTATTGCAGTGGCCAGGCTTGGTATAACAGGCCAGATTCCCATGGAAGTTAATTGGAACTTGGTCAGGCCACTACAGTGGGAATACAGCTATCTGCTTCCTGCAGTAATCAGCTTAGTACATGAGCTCCTGGGCAGCAGACCTTCACTAATCTATCATTGATGGCCTATTCTAAGAATAGGCCATAAATGCTTTATAGCTGGACAACCCCTTTAAGCATTAAAACAATGCAGTGGGCTGTGGGCAAAACTAGCATATAGAGCACATAGAGATTCTGGGGCCAAACATACATATTATATACATATAGCTGTTTTGTAAATTTACCTTAGCACCTCTTTCACAACAGCTTTCATCAGTGGCATCTTGGCAACATCAGCTGCCGTTGCAATATCCCGGCCTTCAAGAACATCCTGGATCTCTTGGTTCAGAGAAGCCTGTATTTTCGGATGTCGTGCTAATTCATATAAGCTCCAAGAAAGAGTGCTGGAAATCTGCCATCAATAGAAAAAAATTAGTAAATAACCTTAAGGAACAATGTAATGTATAATGTATAAAATGGATACTTATCACAAACTAAGGTAAACTAATATAGTAGCCATTCTAGGAAAAAAATGTATGCAATGCTAGCCACCCAAAAATTCCCTATTTGTTTCAACTGAACATTTAGGTAAGAACTATCAAAGGTTGATCCAGGGATTCTTCTGACTGCCATTATTGAGTCGGGAAGGAATTTTTCCCCTGAATAGGCTAATTGGCTTCTGCGTCTTGGAGTTTTTTGCCTTCCTCTGCACCAACTGGGGGGTTGAAACAGGATGAACTGGATGGACATTGTCTTCCTTCAGCCTAACATACTATGTTACTATGTAACTGCATTCTCATCATTCATCGGCAGTATCCTAATTTTTATTTGCTACTCAATAAGCCTTGACGTTTCACTTTATCTACTAGCACCCAATGCAGACTTACCGTATCGACGCCGGACAGAAGTAGCTCTGTCACATTGGCATACACAGATTTCATGGGGACTTTCTCCTGAGCCAGATAATAGGTCAAGTATTTTCCTTCTACTTTCTCCCCTCTGGCCAGTTTCTCAGCTATATCTGCCATTCTGTGGTCAATATGACCTTTAGCTGCAGAATGAAATAGGCAGGATTAATATGATGCTTATATACAAATATACTCTATAAAAGCATTGTCATTATTATACATTTGTAACCAACATTACATACAGAGATAGCGGGACCCCTGCAAATCTGGTATGGATGACCTGTCTGGAGGATTAGTCATTAATAATATAGTCCCAGGAAACCCTTTTACATTTAAATTATTTAGTATCTATAGGATTTATGAATTTTACCAACAAAAGGCAAGTAAAATATAAAAAGGTGGGTGAAATTAAATTGGTTGTCCAAGCTATGAAAGGGCTGTGGTATCCCTGCTGATGACATCTTTACAGGCTAAAGTTGACCTGAGCCAGGGGCGTAACTATAGCGGATGCAGGGGATGCGGCTTCACCCAGCCCAGGAACCTTAGGGGGCCCATAAGGCCTCTCTTCTCCATATTGAGAACCCAGTAATATGAATAAAGCATTATAGTTGAGGGCCCTGTTACCGATTTTGCATTGAGACCCAGAAGCTTTGAGTTACGCCTCTGGCCTGAGTCATCTACAAACAAGCTGCTGCAGTGATTAACACCGGGTGCTGTCATTGGCTGCAGCGGCAGGTTTACAAGACATGGCAGGCTGACCGCACCCTGCAAAGAACAACATAGCATTGACCAGAGCCGCCCACAGGGAATGAGAGAAGAGACAGCATGGGAGACCGGATGAGATGCCTATTGAGAACTCAGGCAACCCATTTAAGATATATGTATCACTGTTGAGTAAGATGAAAACAATCCTTACCAAAAGCAAACATGTAATCCCAGGATTCACAGAATTTCCGCCAGGGGTTTGGATAAATCTTGTGCAAAAATTTGGGCATGGCCATAGTTTGAAGAGTCTTCCCAAACATAATGTTAATGGATTGAATGAACTTCTCTGTTTCTTTAGGGATTGTGGTCTCCAAACAGCCAATTCGAGATTCAAAAAGGATAGAAGAAATGCCTAGAAAAAAATGAACAGAATACTTTAATTCTTCTAGAAAGGTTTCTGGTAAATGCATTGAATGTGATGACAGTGAGTAAGATCTTAATTGTACCTTCCAATCCAAATCTGTAGAATTCGTTAGCGATGTCCTTGACAACATGTGGACTTTGTCTCCTCTGGTATTTAATTTTCTGTACTAGGTCCCCAACCACATCATTCAGAACATCGCTGTAAGCTTCCACTTCCTTAGGCTTCAACATGTGTTTCCCCAAAATGCTTCGCAACTGCTGCCATTCCTCCCCCTCGCTGCCAGGAACATATGAACAAATGTCACTTAATAATGAAATACATTGAGTTTACCACATAGCCAACAAGAGGAAGAAATAATAATATACAGTTAAACCGTATGGCTAATCTAACTATAAGAATGCAATACCACTTACATTTTAAAATAGGCAGGAAATTCAGACTTCACTTGCATGCAGAGTCTACAAGGAGCCTCTCTGTATTTCATCATGCAATATTCGTTTTAACCTGTGGGGGCACTGCATGGAAACTGATCTACTGATGCTGGGTTTCCCCACAGATTAAAGGTGACCACTAGAGTTCCTAACAGCAAGACTTCCTGTAATCAGTTTATCAGTGCAGGACCCTTCTAAGACCCCATTTACACTTAAAGATAATCACTAAAAACTCACTTAAAGGATAGTTTGAGTGACAGTTTTGAGCGATATTTGCATACTTTTTAGTAGCTAATTAGCTATAATAGAGCTATGCAGGCAGAGCGGGACACAGCCGCGGCCTCTAATAGAACAATACAACTGTTTTGCATAAGCAAACATCTATTCTTTCCAGCATTGACTGCTAGTGCCCCCGCTGTGAATTCACAGCAGGAAAAAGGCACAGAGAATCTTATCAGCGCAGTCGGCTGATAACAGCCTGCTCTGCTGATAACAGCTGATCACTGAATTCTAGCAAGCTAGAATTCAGCGATCAGCGACTCGTGCATGAGAACTTCACGATGTCAGTGCATTTAGACAGAACGAGAATCACTGAAAAGACGGCTTTGAGCGATTTTTGAGCGATTCTCGTTGTGTCTAAATGGGCCTTAACAAAAGGTTAATGTCAAACACAGACAAATCCTTTAAGATACTGAAGATAATAATAAACTGCACATCACACAATAGGGATAAATTACTTAAAAATACAGTATATACCAGGTTTACGTATACGGCTCTCTGGCTATTATGGAAAATTACAAAATCAATAGCTGATAACTGAGGTCTAACCATATGCAGAAAACAATATACAGTATATCCTAAGCAGAAACTATAGACGGGTGAATACCCTGCTAGTCCCTGGCATAATCTAAAGAATTTTTCTGGATACCTACGCTGTAAGTAGTCCATATGAATGTCCTCTGTACTGTCTGTAGTCTTTCCATGAAGACAGATCGGAGCGAATGGGATGCTTTCCTTCTTGCCGCAAGACTTGTTCAATTAGCGATGGATCAGCTACATGCACAGTGAGAATGGGACCAAAACTTGCCTTCCATACAGGCCCATACTTGGCTTTTCCTTCCAGCTGATAGAACAAAGGAATAATGATTGGGTTAATGGAAGTCTTAAAGCTGTAAATTCCGATTAATCACTGTAGAACACATCACTTATATAAAGTAAATACATAGCTCTGTGTATTCTGTGTAGGCACAAGATATAAAATGTAAGAATGAGGAGAGTGTGCAAACATAGTGGAAATACTCCTTGGTAACTTATGAAAGCACAGGACTTCAACTCCATAGTTCATATTGGATTGCAACTGACCACTGAGCTGCTGGGCAACCATGCTGACTACCAAGCCTCTGTGCTTTTTTAAAGTCATAATAACATTTATGTCAGATGAATGCTGAAAATGACTGCTGTAACAACCAAGAAAACAAATATTACTAATGAAAACAGAAGCCTAAAAAAAGTTGCATGGCTGACTGAAGGCTGCTGTTCAGCAAAATCAGCAAAATCTATCTAAAAAGAAACTGACCAGAAAAATTTTCAGCGCCCCCCTCCCGCATAGTAACTACTTTATCTATAGTACTGAGACCCTCCATCTAGTATATGCCAATCGTAGTATCTACAACCTTTCAAACTCCTTTAAATGTAACCCATATATCAACCTTTAGACACCATTTTACAGTTTATATATAGAATGAATCTAAATGAGAAAATTTGTAAATATAATCTATTACTTATCTTGTATTGATCTTGAGTTCCAGTTTGTATAAAGGTCCAGAGCTGCATTAACACTTTATAACTGAAATGCTCCAGCATTCTTTGTAGACCTCACCTTAGTGATTTACATTATGGCTAGTGAAATCCTAACACCACACACTGTATAGTGATGTAATAAAAAAACCTGAATATCGCACTTCATTATAGGAGTTCAGCTGTCAATAAGTTGTCCTCTGTTGCAAATAACAGCAGAATTATGAATGCAGCTCTGGGCTATAATACAAGCTGTAACTCAGGAACAATGTAAGATAAGTAAAGAAATAGATCCTCAAGGTTACTCAGGTTGTTACAATATATATATACTAGGTGATAATGCACTCTATAGTCACTCTCATGTCAGAAATGTATATGCAGAAGTTAAACAAGTTACAAGCACAAATCTCAGCCTGACTGTAGTGATATGGTTTGATTATATGCACCGTACTGCAGCTATAGCCGGGGAAGCCTTGTCCACTCGCAAGGGTGCTGAAAGTCATTGGCACACGGTGAAGCCAGCAATGAATCCATCAATCAATTATGAATATCCTCAAAGTGATGTAAGGAGGAAATTTGTAAGAGAGGAAACAGAGATGACTCAAGAGTGAATCTGAGACACTGTAGAAGCTGTCTTGTCTTAGCCCTGGGTCACAGTTCTTAAGCTACTGTGTCATGTACATGGAGATGCTGCACTTTCCATATACCTAAGCACACATCCTGCACCAAATACATCTGGGAGGTGTGGGAAAAAGTGAGGAATGTGTTGGTCATACAGTAAATGATTCATTCACCACATTCTTACTGTGTTACAATACATCCCTCTTGGTAAGGATGCTGTGATAGAAGTAAAGTGGAGAACTACAATGCTCCAAATCTTGTAGTGCTACTACTTCTGCATGCCCTGAATCTACCAGTGGTACCATACTATGGTGTATAATGCACAGGAGATCCAGTTGTACTGTGCAATGGGTGCCATGGTTGTTGGTCAAGTGAGAAAGTGACAACATAATTTAGGGGATTATTTTCTAACATAGACCACACCACTAACAGACCAGAAGACCACTACTTGATATATCGGATGGCCATCTTAGAAAGGTATATGCATAGTACTTAGCAAAAAGTTTTAGGCAGCAGTGGAAAAATTGCTGCAAATTAACAACAAAAATTCAAAATAGAAGGCATCTTGTTGACTGACTTCAAAATCATCGAGTCTGTCTGGGATTGCATGACGAGACAGAAGGATGTGAGCAAGACTACAGAAGATCTGTGGTTAGTTCTCTAAGATGTTTGGAACAACCTCCCTGTCGAGTACTTTCAAAAACTGTGTGCAAATGTAGCTACATAGATAGATAGATAGATAAAAGGTAGATAGATAGACATATGAGATAGATAGATAGATAGATAGATAGATAGATAGATAGATAGATAGATAGATATGAGATAGATAGATAGATAGATAGATAGATAGATAGATAGATAGAGAGATATGAGATAGATAGATATGAGATAGATAGATATGAGATAGAGATAGATAGATAGATAGATAGATATGAGATAGATAGATATGAGATAGATAGATAGATATGAGATAGATAGATAGATATATATGAGATAGATATGGGATAGATAGATAGATAGATAGATAGATAGATAGATAGATAGATAGATAGATAGATAGATAGATAGATAGATAGATAGATAGATAGATAGATAGATAGATAGATAGATAGATATGAGATAGATAGATAGTATGGGATAGATAGATATGAGATAGATAGATAGATAGATAGATAGATAGATAGATATGAGATAGATAGATAGATAGATATGAGATAGATAGATAGATAGATATGAGATAGATAGATAGATATGAGATAGATAGATAGATAGATATGAGATAGATAGATATGAGATAGATAGATAGATATATATGAGATAGATATGGGATAGATAGATAGATAGATAGATAGATAGATAGATAGATAGATAGATATGAGATAGATAGATAGATATGAGATAGATAGATAGATAGATATGAGATAGATAGATAGATATGAGATAGATAGATAGATATGAGATAGATAGATAGATAGACATCAGTAGGATTGCCTTCCTAGTTTTTCCATTTGCCGGCATTAGTTTGTTGCCCTGACATAAAATTAATTCCCTCCCCAGAAATGTATAGTTAGTCTAAATGTAAATAACTTACCTGCAGCTCATGCAACCGGGATAGCCCTCTTTTGCAGAATATATCAGTTAAGAAGCTGACGGTGGAGGGTCCGGGGATATCTGCCAGACACTTGTGCGTTTTGATAACTTTCTCAGAATTTCTCCGCATATATTCAGCCCACATCTCAGTGAGGTTCCTGAATACTGAAGTCCTATTGACCAGCTTAAGTGATTGTGCCATCCTGGGCAGTATGAAGATGATACCTTTGTGGGCTTCATCTTTCAGCTATGCCAACTCTCCTATTTATACTTAGATAGGATAATCCTGCTGTATAAGACACTGGAAATGTGTAAAGATGTCCCACCCCTTCCTCATTATCATCCTCCTCCTTCTCTAGAAGTTACATCATCCTACAGCAGTAATACTACTTCTAGATTCTAGTAAGTTATTAATGGAGAGGGGCAGACTGAGCAGCAGAGGCAGGACAAGGGTGGGCTTAGTGCCTTCAGCGTGCCCTCCACGTGTGCTGCTTGTGACTGTCTTTACACTGTTGTGCATGGGAGAATAGATTACTAGTGGCATCTGCATTAACTACTTAAAGACCAAAGTTTGGTACTGTGTTACCCAGTAGAGCAAAATGTGATTGTTCCCAGCAAGAGAAACCACATAATCTTGTAGATATGATAACTTTTAATGGCTAACAAAAATACATGATGTTATAGCAAGCTTTCGAATTTAGTTAGGGGTCTTCCTCAGGCTTCCGCAAGAAGAACCCCAAGAAGGTTTGGAAGCTTGCTATAACATCATGTATTTCTTTTTAGCCTTAAAAAGTATCATATCTACAAGATTACTTGGTTTCTCTTAGGCCCCCTGTCCACGGCAGTGATTTCGCTGGCGGTAAATCGCCGGCGAATCACGCCGGCTGAAGCTTTTCATAGCATTGCTATGGAAAGCGCCGGCCCCTGTCCACGAGCGGAGTATCATTGCGATTCTCCGCTCGGGGGCCGGCAATTCGCAGCATGCTGCGAATCGCCCTGATTCTCTGGGGTCAGCCTATCTGTCAGAAAGGCTGACCTGCGGAGAACAGTCTGCCAGCTCCCGCGGCTGAGATTCGCTGCGGGGCCTTACTGAGAAAAATCATATTTTCCTCTACTGGCAAACACTGTACCAAACTTTTTTCTTTTTACCCAGTAGAGCAACATGTTATTGGTCTCAGCAACAGAAACAAAGTAAACTTGTAGAGATGATACTTTATAAAACAGTCATCACTGTCAATCTGTTATGGGATATTCTTTTTTACAATACATGAAATATACACATAGACTCTTATTATATCAGAGGACTGCAAACAGGGTTACCAACAATCACAAAGTTTCTGCAGTCAGTAAAAATAGTTAACTTTTTTGTTAGTGTCCATGATTTTTTTTTTTTAAGCCATAATTGTTACAGTTTATAGTAAATCCTGCTAAAGTGTTTCGATGGGTCTTCTCAGCAGTAGACCTATTTGATTCATTGTGGTGTGACCTTTAAAATTGTTGACTAAGTGTGAAAACTTTTCTCTGGTAACTCTGACTGTAAGGCCGGCTTCACACGGGCTTATTTGCATGTGCAAAATTTGTGAGGGTAATACGCAGAGAATAGAAGCCATTGATTTCAATGGATTCGTTCACATTTCCTTATTTTGCACAGAAAAATAGAACATGCTCTAGCTACCTGCATATGTGCACACCAAAGGTCCACATAGAAGTCAATGGAGGGTGCGCAATATGCAAGGAGATGCGTGAAACACTGCGTAATTGCGCCGGAAAAAGAACCCATCTGGAACGAGTGAACCATTTCAATTGGTGCGTTTGTTTGCGGCACGCAAATGAACATGCCCTGGGGTAAGAAAAAGTACAGTGAAGTATACCAATAAACGCAAAAAAGCCTCATTCAGTGCGCAAAAGCGTTGCACGGAGGCACGTGCAATTGCGCATAAGCTTGTGTGAAGCCGGGCTAAAGGTACGTTCACATGCAATGGAATTCGCAGCAAAATCTGCATGTTGTGCATGCAGATTTCGCCATGGATTTTGCTGCAGATTTCACCTTACAAATTGCAAAAAGTGAAATCTGCAGTGAAAAGACTGGATTTAAAATCTGCAACATGACTGCAACGTGTGAACGTATCCTATAGTGTCCTAGTGATGTGTATCAGCAGAAGGGAAGCAGATGACATTCTACTGTCCGTGTTTTGCAGGTTGAAATATGTCACTGTAGTCAGGTTTCTGGACAATATGAAATTAAACCATTAACAATACAAAACTGTCAATAATGATTATTGTTTTGTCTGATGTACTAAAATAATAATATTAATCTTTATTTGTATAGTGCCTACTAAAATGATCACTTCTGACCAATCAGATTGCTTCATTTAGCCTATTAAAGATATGAGTTTTACCATAGTGTTAATTGTCATTGATACATAAGATTTGGAACCGGGTACTGATTTCCATCAATGCTATGACCTTCCTGGAGCCAATAGTGCACAATATCTGAAGCTGCCAACATCTGGGGATCCAAATACAGTGGATTCACAAGCCACATCCGTCTCCTGAGCTGCTAGTTGGGAGCCCTGGTATAAAGCTTCATACTGGTCAGTCTGAATATATTTTGCTTTGATCCCACAGTAAATCATTCTGATTGTTACAATTACATTTGTGCATTTACTCATATGGGGTAATGAAAACATCTTGGTTCTGAGAATAATTCCTTTTTGTTTGCTGTTGGAACTGCCATACTGTATATTAGGGTGCTTTCACATCTGCATAGGAGTCAGTTGGAGGTTCCAACCAGATCCGACTCAAAATACTGGAAGAAAAAGTGCTATATGCAGCACTTTTTCTTCTGTCCAAAAGCCGGGCAGCAAAGCGGGAACTGAACGGACCCAGTATAGTCAATGGGATCGGTTGGGTTCTGTTCTGAGATGGAACCGTTCTGCCACGGGCATTCTCCTTTCCTGCTTTCCAAATGGAGCAGAAAAGCGGATCCTCCGACAATAGCCGTAAATTAGATTAACACAATGTTGAGGAAGAACTTCGACTGCAGTGAATATGACAATCTCTGGACGACTCTGCATGTTTTTGGTGTCTCAGTTCACTTGATCAAGCTTATCAGATCACTGTATATCAATCAAGAAGCATTGGTGCGAACACTCTATAGTGATACAATGGGGATGCATCTTAACATCAAGAAAACAAAGATCATGATAACAGCAGCTAATGGAAAATTGAAGCTCAAAATTATCAACGAAGATTGTGAATCAGTTCGGAAATTCATCTTCCTTGGATCAAAAATCGACCGCGATGGCGAGGGCACCCCAGAAATCAAACGTAGGATCGCATTGGGCCGCTCTGCAAAGGTTGGCATGATTAATATCTGGAAGAGCAAAGACATCACTCTTAACTACTAAAAGCAGACTAGTTAGAGCCAGTCTTTCCTATGATCATCAATGGGTCTGAGAGTTGGATACTAAGAAAGGCCGACAGAAGGAGAATCAGTGCATTCAAAATGTGGTGCTGACGGAAATTATTAAGAATACCATAGACAGCCAGGGTAACAAGCAGGGTGAACAGCAGGGCTTTAAAAAAAATCTGTACTGTGCATGTCCGACAGCGAGCCGCCGGGTTCATCTGCAGGACAGAGGAAGAAACAAAATGACAGGTAGGCGTCGGCGCCGGCCGGGAACAGGGTTGGATTCCGATGCCGGCTCCCGTATGTAGAATCTGACCCGTTCGTGTGCAGCCGGCCTAAGACTCCCTAATGAACAATGTCCTGTTTGCTACACAAAGGTCCCGAGCGGAAACTGGCAGGGGTTCTGGCAGGTGCTTTGGGCATATTTATAAAAAAATTTTGGACCAATAACATGGCACATCTTCTGTACAACTTACACCACACACAAACAGTTTTTAGAAACTTTCTTCTTTATATTTCATTGTGGGAATTTTCCTTTACATCCATCATATGTTGCTTGTAATTATACAGGAGTAAAACAAGGGGTAGGCATACGTTCTGGAGCTTATTTGCGCGCACAATGTGCAGAGAATAAAACCCATTGATTTCATTAGGTTCGTTATTTCCTGTTTTACGTGCACAAAAAAACAGGATCTGCTCTATTTTTGTGTGCATTTGCGCACTAAGGGTCCCCATAGAAGTCTGCGGGAGGTACAAAAATGTGCGCCTTATGTATTTGCAAATGCGCTACATGCTGCTCAAATCCATGGAGAAAAGAACACATCTGGACCTCAGTAGGCTAAATAGATTATTAAATTGGGGTGTGTTCGTCTACTGCACGCAAATGAACATGCCCTGCGTGCATACAACTTACAGTAAACTGCACCAATACACGTGCAAATCAACCTAGTTCATAGCGCAAATACGTTGTGCTGAAGCGTGCGAATTTGCATATATGCCCTTGTTAAGCCACCTTTAACCTTTTCCAATCCACTGTCTGACCTCTGAAGACATTATGATTTAAGGCTGTAGAGCTCCGATGTTGGAAGACGTCAGTCGGGGTTCTCTTACTGTATATTGCCGGCCTCTCTGCTGTCGGAGCCTATCCAACGTGTCACCTCATGCAGTACTGGCTTTAGCCAGCAGATAGAGCCGTTGTATAACGGCAGAAAAAGAATAAGCCCCCTAGGAGAACCTGGATACAAATTAGATTGGAAAGGGTTAAAGCGATGTTCAGAATTCATGAAAGCAATCCCATTGAAGAACCCAACACTCTTCAGTTTGAAATAGCCGATAACAGTGAATAATAGAGAGTATCTAAATGTTCACATCTGTATTTAGGTTTTCAGTTTCCTGTTCCATCACGGGAGCAGGAAAGCAGGTTCCGTCCTATAGCAAAGAACAATGGTACATGATGGACCCCATTGACTATAACGGAGGTCTATCCAACTTTTCTCATGCCTTCTGATATTTTCCTGCATACAACATTGAGCAGCATGCAGTGTTTCGTCCAGGATTTTGGGATGGATCTCCAAACAGAAGCTCCAATGCAGATGTGAACAGAGCGTAATTTGTACAGAAAGATTTTATACACTGGTATATAGTGTTGCTTTTATACCGGCTGAGTCCCGGAAAAAAAATTGGCAATTTCCAGCGATAGTTGTCACGTGTAAATGTGAAACCCAACAGGGTACTGAGAGAGAAATCACTGAAACCAAGCAACTAATGAGCCACTTCTTGCTCAGTATAAACAAGCAGTCGTTTATCTATGAACGATGCCTGTTTACTGTGAGTAGAGGTGAGCAGTCGGAAGAGATCTCTGGCGCGCTCCGCAATAGCTATTGGGACGACTACACATGGGAAGCAAATACACATGCAGTGTAAATGGTGCATTTTTCACGGGCCAGAATTGCGTCCGCCCGTGTGCATGAGGCCTTATAGTTCAGGAAATCAATTATCTACAATTCTTTGTAGAAATGTGAAACATGAAAGGTCATTCCCAGTAAACTTACGGCATCACCAGTGCCTGAAAAGCTGCCTAATTATTAACAAATTAATAAACCACCAGTCATGAAGAGGTTAATAAGCATTTCTAGATGTCTGTCAATGTTTGAGCAATCAGGGATTACAGAATGTCAGCTCAACAGCGCCTCCCCCTCAAATATAGGAACTGCAACAGCTGGGGAACCAGGTACTGATGAGAGTGTTACAAACATCAATGTTTTGCATTAAATAATCCATTGGATCCAAATTGATGTTTGTTTTAGAACAACACCGCGCCAAATCTGCTTACCGTAGAAGATTTAATCAGGAGAGCACACAATTGTTCAGCGTAACGCCGAGGGACCCATAAAACAAGCCTGGCAATTACTGTTAAGCTGCCGAGTCCCACAGTCATTTCATATTCACTTTCTTATTATGTGTTGCAGATCTAACATTTTTTCTACATCATTGTGTTTATGAAACATTCATCCGTTTGAAATTAGCTATAAAATTGGATACAATGTTACCCAAGCTGCCGGCTCACACGAGGATGCTGCATCGCAGCATTGCGACCCACAGACAAACGCTTTACAAGCTTGTATATTATTTTCAGCCTCTGAGATCATTAGTCATACAAAACAAAGATTTCTATAAAGGTACCCCTTCCATTTTTGGAAATGTTTTTAAGCTAAGTGCTTTAACTAGGTGATATGCAGTACAGTAGTGCACCTATAGATGGCGTAAATGTGCAGGAATCTACAGTCAGCAGAATGCTTGCCATGATTTAGCAGCTAGATGACTTCCGAAGGGGTCTTGACCCAGGGATTATTCTGATTATTTGAGTCGGGGGAGTAATGTTTTTTTCCCCATAAAATGAAGAAAATTGGCTTCATTGGGCTTTTTTTCCTTCCTCTGGATCAACACTGCAGGATAATACCCTGAACGGGATGAACATATATAGAACTTTTTAAAAAACTTTTCTTTTTCTCTGAAAATACACTACCGAAGCAAAAGTTATGTTTTGGTTTTTAGTGATTTTTTTAATAGCGTTCTGGGAGTAAAAGTGTCACATCTGTCTGCGACCGCTGATGAAATTACAATGAGCAAAGTAGCAGGGTGATATGGACAGGCATGTGCACACAAGACTAATAGTAGCTAGATACAGGATTGGGCTAAACACAGGGGTACAGATCTGAGCAGAACACCTTGAACCTCTCTAACAGGACCCACCTCAAAGCAGAGCACCCATCCTGAAAAGGACGACCCTACTGCTGGAAAGAGGCAAGATCCAAAGTCAGAGAGGAACTAGGGAACTGAATCAGGGACTACAGAAGGACTGGACATAAAGCACAGAACACCAACAAAACTGACAACAAACAAACAGACTGCAGACAATAGATGAAAATGCAGAGAATACAACACAGATAGAACCCCAGAGTACTAGCCAGACAACAGCCAGGTACACTGTGAGTGCCGACCAAAAGTATAACTGGCACTTCCAGCCAGGAAGGGCCAGATTATGTATCAAAAGGGAGGTTGCTGATTGGCCGACAGAACTGTCAATCATCATAGATAGCACAGTTGCTGACATAATTAATGAGGATACTGATTAGCTGACAGAGCTGTAAATCACCAGCTAGAACTTCAGTGAACAGCAGCAAGGAGATGTTTTACCGTGGGGGTTCATTCACACAAGCCTAATTTCACCGCATATTACTTATCAGGTATACCTGATAAATCATCCTTACAAACCCGATTCATTTCAAATACATTCATTTTCGCTTCTGCACACATTTTTCTGTCACTATGGGATGTAAGTTCCCGCCCAAGCGATTGCCTTATCCAAGCCCTGCCCCAAAGCACCGCCCACCGATCGCATAATAGAAAACCCCGCCCCCAAAGCTCCTAACCCGACCTAATTCTCAGCTACAGTAGAGCCAGCCCCGCCCCTTGCAGGTCCTTCAACCACGGTCCCCTATACTGCAACTATGCCCTGTTTTGGGGTATGGAGAATATCACTATTACTCTGTGGGGAACAAAAGGTGAGCTCAGGACCCGGTTTATATGGGCCCTTGGGCAACAGTCTCAGTGGGCCTCTTCGCATAGTGTCATTACACATGTGGCAGTTAATCTGCAACCATGCATACAGTAATCATATAGTGGTAGATACCAGCTCTACACAGGTGCTTTGCAGACCATATAAATAATTACAGTAACATTATATCCAGTGATTAATGGTGACATTCTCTGACTGGAGTTGTTCAGTTTCCCTTTTCTTCTTTATATGGCCCAGACCACCTTGAAGACTTCTCCTGGCCACAACTTGTCTCTGTGAAATCTGACACACAGACATCTTTGGCTCTCCAATTTTATAACACCATCCCTAGGTTATCCACATCTTTATACAATCCCCCTCTATAGTGCCCCAGAGAGTAATAATGCCACCTCTGATGTTCCACACAGTAGTCACAGTAGTACTGTCCCCATTTTTGTTCCCAATATAGGCCTCACACAGTAAATGTGGCTTATAGTGACCCTCAAACGTAAAAGTGCCTCTACTTAGCAATAATGCCTTCTTTATGTCCCCACTCAGTAATAATATCCCTTTTTGCCTCCACTCAATAATACTGACCCCTTTGTTCTCATTCACTAATAATGCCCCCTTTTAGAAATAATGACACCTTTGGGAACTAATACCTCCATTTGCGCTGTTTTAGAAATAATGCCCCAATGTCTCCTTTCAAAATAGTACTTTTATTTTCTCAACTTAGAAATAATGTCCCTCTTTGTGCCTCCTTCAGAAATAATACAACAATAACAAGAAATAATGGCTCCATTTGCCCCCTATTAGAATTAATTGCCTATTTGCTCCCCCCCCCTTAACACCCGAAAAATAGTGCCACCATTTGCCTCATTCAAAAATGATGTCTCTGTTTGCCTTAATTGAAAAATAATGCCCTCCAATGTCCTCTTTTATTTAAATTACAAAAAAGGCCATCCTGACCTCCTCTGTTGCTCATCAGCTGTTAGTAGTCAGCGGTGCTGTCCCCTGCTGACGCGCCTGTTGTCCATGATCGCTGCAGGCATTTCCTGGCCTTACTATCACTGAGGTCAGAAATTGACTACAATGATCATGTACGTATTATATGATTGCACAATGCGGAAGTCAATGGGGAACAGCGGTGCCAACTACAACGGCCAGGAAGCAACATAGGAGGTATGGCCTGTTTTTTTGTTAAACACACTTTAAAGGGCTTTTCTAGAGAGAATACTATTGATGACCTATCCTCAGGATTGGTCATCAATAGTTGATTGGCTGGGGTCCGTCGCTTAGGGCTCTGACCGATCAACTGATTGTGCGTCCTTTTACAATACCGCAATTATACAGTGGTTGGAATGGAAATCTCTGCTCTTACCCCTGTGTAGTAGCCGGCGCTTGTAACTGCAGGCACGGGTCTGCAGGCGCACAATCAGCTGATCAGTTGGGGTCCCGAGCAATGGATCTCAAAGATCAACTATTGATGACCTATCCACAGGATAGGTCATCAATAGTATTCTCCCTGGAAAACCCCTTTAACTAAAATTAGAATCAGTGGGGGAGACTGCCATACCTGTGACCCATCCCTGGTCAACAAGCTAACTGGGCACCCCTCTAGCTCAATGCACCACAGCACCTGCCCGGGTTTGCTTCGCACTGATGGTTGCGGCAGGCGGCCTGATTGTTATTTTCTCATATCTGCATTTGTGAATTGTTGGAGAGCAGTTGTTAAAATTTTCAGAAAGGTGTAATAAGACACAATAACAAGGAGTAAATGCAATGGCTGTAGTCCGGGTTGTACCAAGAGGCCAACTACGCATTCTAGATCCCAGAAACACGAAAGGCCCCTTAAGATGTAAAAAAAATATATGTAAATTGTGAAGAAGACTGATATCTTTTATAAAATTTTAATAAAAAACATTAAACTTTTCTGAATTGAAATTGTTAGAACACGTCCGCTCACATGGACCGCCACTCTTCATATTTCGCTCTTTCCCATATGCAAGCATCACGTATGCAGTGACTTCTGAGTTATGCTATGAAATGGGTTGCAGGTGATGGAGAGGCTTTACACAACGCGTTACTGAAGGTGCGATAAAGAATAATATGGCAAAAACACAGTATCACTTGGATACAATACAGTTTACAAACTTTTGATTCATGCTATAACTTGGTCCATACCCTACAAATAGGGTATACTTCATATTGTGCATGCAATATACAATTATCACAGTCAGTAAATGTTTTTTTCTTGGCCAGGGGTAAATAACTCCACAAGAGCTGGTTAAAAATAAAAATGTCTTGTGAAGTAACTTAGCCTTGCAGGAACTTCGGTTAACCAACTGACTAAATCCGCTATTTGCGTTGACTTTCCCCTGAACAAATTATTAGCACAGTATCTTTGGGGAGGCTGTACAGTGATGAAGTCAAAACAGTCAATTTTACTGGTAATGAGCCTGAGTGATGGTACTCATTATTACACACTACTGAAACTTGAATATCTGTATAGTAGCTCTCAGTCTATCTGTTCTCACTGTTAGTGTCTCTCTGGGCGACATTTTGGCACTTGCGGTCGGTAATTGCAGCTGACATTTCCTTGGACGATCGGTAGACCTCCCTCTGGCACTTACATTGCAACAACTGGGGACTGCTACTTTATGAATATCAGTTGCACTCTCTCCCTCTCTGGTTTAGGGAAATCCATATTTCCAATAGTGCTAGGGCAACTCACTCCTCACAAGACTCTGTGCAAAAAACTGTTCCACCCCGGCTGCAGAATTTTACAAGTCCCACTGCAGCTCCCACTAGCAGACATATGCCTTTATCCTCTTACAAGAACAGGAAACAAGGAAAGTGATATTGGATAATCACAATTGATGAATTAAGAAGGGAAAGACTTAAAGTGTATTGTAGTTTTAGACTACATTAGAATAATGTATAAGATGCCATAGTGTAACACTATATCTGGCCATAAAATGGCTTATGTCATGAATTTGTCACCATTTTCCTCCTCTGCTGGCTATATCTCTGATTTTCAGTTCTCTCTTAGCTCGTCAGTGGAGCCTGGCTGCTATTATGATGTCTTCTATACATTGCACATAGAGAAAACAAGATTTTTTTTCTCTGTCTACAGCATGGGGGGCAATGGGACAGACTCATTTAAATGCAATTGCAGTAATGTCTATTGATGTGCAAGACAGATATTTTCACCATCAAGCATAGTGGTGACTGGAATTAGTGCATAAGAGCAGAGTCATGTGGAAGTCCTAGAGAAGAGTCCTCATGTAACATTAGTGAGTGAGAAATAAATCACAATAGCCGGCATCAGAAGACAGCAAATACTTTTTAACAGGAATGTAGAATGTTGCAAGACTTCCATGTAAGCTAATAAGAAGCCTACAGGTTGCTTGCATCATAACACAGAATATAGGTCAATTAACTACAATGAAAGCAAGTTGCTTATACATTATATGTGTGTCAAAGTGCATATAACTGGTAGCCTCACTCTTAACTCTGCCGTATGTTCCAGCATGTAATGTATACAGAGATTAACTATTAAACAGTAGAGGTAAAAGATCACAACCTTTAACTCTTGGATTTTGGCACAAGCGTGATTTTCCTCAATGATTACAGTACTCAGACAACACTTAAGTTCAATGGCCATCAAGACAATGAGCTTCATTTATTACAGGTTTAAAAATCCAGAAGAAGAGAAAGAACTTGAGGAAACTTGTCTCATGTCTTACAAATCGATGGAACTGAAGATGGAGTAAAGAGAAAGGCAATGGAGTAAGGAGAAAGGCAATGGAGATGTCATTGCCTTACAAATTGGTAACAAAGGGTGCACAGATGACAAACTATAAATTAAAGTGCAAGAAGTAAACAACGTATGTACTGCGCTGACCTGCCACACAGGACCCACATTTCGGCTTCATCAGTTGATGTACATTTTCACATGGTGGCTTGTATGCTACCGACTTTGTTTCAGACTTATATGTTATATTAGATGTATGGTATATGGTACTGATGACTCTCTCTAGTTCAGCCATTATGTTTCTTTTTGTATTGAACAGGGAAGAACAAGAAAACTAGAATCGGAATCCAGAAAGAAAAGGACACATTCTTAGGCAGACTTCCAGGACCACAGACATGTTGTGTTATTGAGGCAAACGCCTTAATAAAGACATTTAAATAACTATCTATAAATATACATAAATATTTGGTGATGATAGCCAGAGCTTGTATTCCTTTGTTGTGGAAAAAACCAACCTTTCTACCATGTTTCTGGTTTTCCAAAATGAATGATGTCACACATATGAAGAACCTCATGTAGGTACTGGTGCATCTTGTCTCCACCAGAACAATGGGTGGAGACCTGGGATTGTGCTGTGGGAGTTATAGGGTACGCCCACAGCTGTTGATTGGCTGGACTCCTGTTTCGGCCGGCCGCTGGACTCTTTTCTCCACTGTCGTTCTTCTGGCATGTAAGCTCCTCGATGCCCTCCTTTCTCAGCTGCAAGCAGCATGCTTGTAAACGGCGCTGTTGGCCTTCTGCCATGTAAGCTCCCCGTGGGGCTTGAGCTGCTCCCGCCCCCCACTGTGACTGTCACCACCGGGCTCCCTGCAATGCCCCCCTCTGGAACTCTTACCACCGGCCTCCCTGTAATATGTCATGCCATCTCTGTGCCCCAGAAGGCTTTCCCGCTCTGTCTAGCCATCCCCCAGCAGCTGTCAGACCCTTTCTTGACAATGGAAGTAGAAAAAGTAGAGAGCGCCACAGGTAGATCCAATCCACACTAGCTCAGCTGTGTGGATGCAGTCACAAAATGTCTTTTCCTCAGTGCTCCAATCCTTCAATGTAAAGGAGAGCTGCAGATACAGGCTGGGGGGTCTAGATGAAGAACTCCCCCAGACATCATGTGATTCAATGACGCAGATTGCGTCATCAGGCCCCTCCCCCATCGCCCGGCAACCGGACTATGCCAGCGGCAGTATATTAAGAACAGCGCACTACTCAGGGCTGTAGAGCGCGTCATTGGGCTCCTCCCCACCGTCCGGTAATTAAGCCACGCCGGCGTCATCATATCAACAACAGCGCGCAACTCTATGATGCAGAACGCATCATTAGGCTCCTCCCCCACCGTCCGGCAACTAGACAATGCCGAGACCATTATAAGGTTATCGTTTTTAAACACTACTATATACTCCACTTTACCTCCTAGGATCAGCTTAATTTAGTTCGAATGAAGTCTCATCCTAGATACTCCATCACTACATATAGAGTGCGGCCACCATATCACATGGTGCCGCTGACGTCATCAGTGTATGCCCATCTTTGGGAACGCTGGACACACAGCACAGATGAACATGGGAAGGGTATGTCTTTTCTTAATTGTGTATAAATATTTGTATTGTGTATTGGTTTTACATGTTAATGGCTTGAGAAAGGTGCCTTATTCTGCACCGAAACGCGTTGCCGTATTAAAAGTTCCGTTTGATTTCAACATTTGGAATATCATCTTGCTACTTGGAGCACAGCTCTATACCTTGTGGTGGACACTCTGAGGAGGGGGCATCTGTACATCATACCCCCCTCCTTCCAAGTAAGTGTTTCATTTCACCACTGTCTACACGTGAATTTGTCCTCAGTGCACTTCACCAGTGAGCGCGGATCTCTTCTTTCCTGACAATAGCGTTCTGACCCTGCATTCCCTTCCCCAGCTGGCACTGCCACCACCAGCAACAGCACTCTATCCTTCCATGGCCCCGCTCCGTGGACGCAGCAGTGCTTCTCGGCCACCTTCTGCCCCCGGCTCCATCAGTCCCTCTACTCCTGTAAACCTAACGAAAACCCCCACCCTAGCCTAACCCTCGATCCACAGCGGACCACTAGCATAGCCAATCAAGAGCTTGGGGGTGTTAACAGGGTGGATACACTCACTCACTATGTCTTCACCCATACTTCTGGTGGAGACAAGATGCACCAGTACCCCTCACGTCTAACATGTATGACTCTTACAACAGGTTCTACAAAACACGTACGGGCATTTATTAAAGCTTTTATGCCAGAACTGTAGCACTACAAAGCTTCAATTTCTGTGCAAGTCCCACTTGTACAAAAATTTGTAATTTTTAAGTTCTTTGCACTTCTCCAAAAAGTGGGTGGAACTTGTTGGGAGGGGGCATGGTCTGCCGAGATGGATAGATATATGTATGATTTACACCAAAAGTGGTGTAAATTATGCCAGAAATGTACGCGAGATCTGACATTTTTGTGTAGGTGCACGAAGTTGCTAGGATGCACCTAATACATGAAGAGGCATGTGCCAGTCTTAGTAAATTTGCCAGTCTTAGTAAATTTCCCCCATGGTTCTACTGGATGGAATTTCAATATTATCAGATCAGTGGCAAAAGAAGACCTGGCCGCCAAAGGACACAATGGCTTGATACTGTCAAAGCTAATACGGGCATGGATATCACACAACTGAAAGAAGCAGTGCAAAACCAAAAAACATGGAGGGAGCCATGGGTCGTGAACGACTAAACGGCTAACAACTACTATGTTGATTTCCTGTGGGATTCAGCTTGAGGATCCTGCTTGGCTTTCCTAATTTGGTTTTCTGCCTCATTCATCTTTCCCTTTTCCATTCCTATCCCCTCCCCATTGTTTTTTTTCTTTTTTTTCCTCTTCCTCTCTCCTTTGCTCCTGTGCAAGAGTCTGCCCCTTTTGACTCCTATACCTCTCCCTGGCTCACTAACCACCCCCTTTCCCTTTGGTTTATACAGAAGGGCCACAAAACTGCTGTCCTGCCTCACCTATACCCAGGCTGCAGTATAGACTCCTGGGCTAATGGCAGATGAGACTCAACCCAGCCTGACTCTTCTCTGCAACCCCCAGCCTCTCATGCCTCCATTCTCCATGCAATCGCAAGAGGGCCCCTTCTTATGGCCCTTCATCTCTGCTCTGCCTCACTCATCGTTCTTTTCTGCCTGACTAATCTTCCCTTTTCCATCTCTTGTTTTTTTTTCTTCTTCCTATCTCCTTCTCTCCCTTCCTCCCTTTTTCTTCTCTATCTCCTTTTCTCCCTGCTCCTTTCTTTTTTCTGCTTTGTTCTCTTGCTTTTCCTCTAGTTTTAACTCAGTTCTCTTGTGCTTATGGAGATTTACATTTCAAAAACCACAGGGTGGATCCGGATGGAGGTGTGATTAACACTTAGGCCTCTTACTCTCCTATTGATAATGCTGTTTTTACTGCCTTTACTTTCCATTATTTATTAATATTGTTTAAGTGACTATAAAGCTTTTGAAACATTTTTGACTGATGAGGGGGAGTGTTTCCTGAATTTCTTTGTTATCCTGTCTAAGTTCTTAAAGAAAAAAAAAATATAACACTATTACACCTTACTATAATATTGGGCTTCATTGACAGGCCAGTACACATCAAGTCAATACTAAACATTCTATTGAATTGTGAAAAAAACTCCACATTAACAGGGGTGAAACAGTAACTTGTATTAAAGTCGTGAACATTCCTGTTTATTGTAAGGAGATTAATAGTTAAACATCTGATAAAGAGTTTTTTCATGTGGAGCATGACTGGTCCATTCCATAGGAGCTGGATTCTTGGAAAGAATTATTGCCCATCATGTCCATGTAGTTTCCCAGATTGCAAAACAGATATTAGACTTGATAACAGGCACATTCATGTGTTGTATAAAATGAACATCATATGTTTGACAAGGTTCCTTATTTATTGGAAATGACTAATTTAAATTTTATCAAAACACAATTACAGGGGCTGTCCCAAGCTTTAAAGTATCTGATTGATAGGGCTTGAAAGGCAATAACCCACATTGATCATGAGAATGGTGGTCCCATGTCCCTCTGTATGAATGGAGTGGTGGTTGAGTATGTACGGTAAGTGCCTCTCCATTCATCTGGAGGTAAAAAGGCAACTTGTAGTAAAGCAGACAACATTCCTGCTTATTGTAAAGGGATTAATAGTTAAACATTGGACATGAGTTGTGTTATGTGGAGCATGACTGGTCTATTCCATAAGAGCTGTTTTTTTGGAAAGAAACCGTCAATGTTAGCATTCTGTAGTGAAAGGGTTTTTTTTAAGACTAAGATTGTCCTCAGGACATAGGTCGATGGGGGTTCATATCACTCAGGACCCCCAATGATCAGCTGTCTGACGTGGCTGTAGTGCTCAGGTGAGTGCCATGGCCACTTCACTGCATAGCAGGTACAAAGATATATCTTCCATAGCAGCTGTGCATGGTAGAGCAGCTCAATCCCATTCAATTACATGCGACTGAGCTGCTCTTAGGTCATGTGACTGATGTACGTGATGTCACAAGCCTGAGAAGAGTCTGTGGCGCTCACCCAAGCACTGCAGTCTCTTCAAACAACTGATTGTGGGGGTCCTGAGCCTATTTATTGTTTTATCCTGAAAAAGGTCATCAATATCTTAGTCCCGAAAAAAAAAACTTTTAAAATGACAATATTAAGTCAAATTTCTTTTGAAAAACTTTGCCTATGGCGATTCCACAGAGCAGAAACCGGCCTCTGCTGTGAAGTATGAAGTTTTTATCTGCTTTTCACCTTACATGACATAGTTTCAAAAACCTAAATCTCCAGTCTAGTGTTAATCATTTGCGGGTGGTAGCGTTTTTTTGCAGTGTTCTTCCAGCATTTTTGCAGGTATTTTCCCATAGACTTTAATACGAATACAACGTCTACAAAATCCATGCCTATATAAAAAATATGGCACCATAAAAAGATTAAAGGGGCGGTCCAGAGATTTAAAAAACTCACCGGCACCTGTTGAGTCTGAACAGCCCCTTCTGACTGAGTCCTGATGAACCATCAAGTGCTATTGCGGCCCTACAGTGTTGGTGATGTCATAGCTGAGAGACTGACCGTTGGCTCATTATAATAACTAAGTCAATCACTGTTTCTATCATAACCGATGCAGGGCTGACTTCGTTTTTATAATGAGCCCTGAGGGCCACAATACAATGTGATAGCTTAGCCGAATTCAGCCAGAAGTACCTGTTCCAACTCAACAGGTCCCGGTGAGTTTATTAAATCCTCTGTTAGCCCCTTTAAAAGATTGTACAGAATGCATGAAACACTATAGAAGTTAACTTTGATGGCTGCTGTCTGCTGTGACTAACAGTGGGGGACTAATAGGATACTTAGGAAAGAAATGTTTTCACGACATAACTGCTCTAGGGGGGTGATTTCAACAATAGGGGAATACTGAGTATTTTAAAATGATTTTTCTAAAATATCCTAACACATACTGGTAGACTAATCAAAGGCAAAGCAACACTTTAAACCAGTTGAATTCCCTCCTCATACACAGGAAGATTAATAAGCTCTCCCTTATAGGCTATGTTCACACTTGTGCAGCGAGTTTACTTCCATCCAAATAACAGAAGCCCCATGGACTTTTTAGTCAATTTTTTAGATCTTTTCTACTGATGACCTGTCTTTAGGACAGGTCATCCATAGATGATCAACGGGGCTCTGCCGCTTGGAATCCTCGCCGATCAGTTGATTCTCGGCCCCCCCTGTTAACATGGTTAACACTGGAAGCAGATCGCACTGACAATATTGTAGTGGCCTGCTTTGGTACTGCAGGCACAGCTCACATTGAATTCAATAGGGGCTGTGCCTGCAATACCAAACCTGGCCACTGTACTACAGAGAGTGCGATCTGCTTTTTGCGCTGTCCAGAGTGGCGATGGTCCTGGAAATCAGCTGATCGGTGGGGATCTCAAGCAGCAGACCCCTGACTTGCCCTGAGGACAGGTCATCAATAGGAAAAATCCAAAAAGTCTTGGACAACCCCTTTAAGTTTATCAGCCGCTATTTAGATCCAACATACAATGGATGAGTCACATCATCGTCATTGCCTCTGTTATAAACGTAAGCCATGACCCCAATGTAAGCAAATGATACAAACCATAAAGAGAACCAACCAATATCTTGTGCAGAAAGTTTCTATAATAAAATATACTTAATAAAATTAATATTTTATTAAAACTATACTTTTTTAAAACACTTCTACGGCGATCCCCTTGATTTGGGCGGTAGAGACCAGGAGAAAAGCAATTATATTGAATAACATAGGGCCATAAATGTACAAGATATGGAGAGGAGTGCCAAGAAAATATTCCAGCCTTCCTACAAATCAATAATAATGATGATGATGATGATAAAATGATAATTCTGATGATTTCGCTCCTAATTTAAACTGTGTATCTTCATACATTAGTAAAAAGAAATACAGTACATTTGATGAACTTTTGTTTAAAGGAAACCTGTCACCACCTATGAGCACCATAAATTAAGCTATGATGCTGATAGATAAGGAGTCCAGGAATGTACTTCTATACTTACCTGACTCGTCACTAGGTGCAAGGCCAGCAACCTGAAAGGCTATCTCGGGGAATTCCCTGAAACACTTCAGTTTTCGGTTAAACCAAGTTCTAGAAATCCTTACAAAATTTTAGGTGTGACAGAAAACTACTATACTGTACTTTTAAACTGCCTATGGCTACAAAGAATATGATGTGAAACTAGTACAGAATGTAAAAGTATCGGTCCGTTGGTATTTTAGAAAGACAAGAGATACTCCTAGATCATTACTGTCCATCATCCACATGTACTGTACTTTCTCAGATTGCAAAATAGACATCAGACACACTAATAGGCACCGGTTCATGCGTAATTAATATCATATGTTTCTATTGATTACGTTTCTTATTATTTGGAAATGACTGAATAAAAAATTTGAAACACAGTTGCCAAGATTTAAAGTATCTGATGAGTTTCTGATCAATAAGGTTCAAACGGAAGGGACCGGCACTGATTATAAGGATGGGGGGGGGGGGGGTACCATGTCCCTTTGTATGAATGGAGGGGTGGTCAAGCATGCATGTGCCACTCCATTTATCTCTATGGGAATGCTGGAGATTGCTGAACACTGGTTGGTTGGCTTCTGTGTAACAGTTGCATACAGATGAATGGAGCAAAGGCATACATGCTTGGCTATTGCTTCATGCATATGGGGAACACATTAGTGACATTCTCATGATTGGTGAGGGTCCCTTACATCAGACCCGCTCTTGGTCAGATATAGAGATGAGCGAGCACCCAAATGCTCGGGTCCGCGTTATTCGAGTCAAGCTTTTCGTAAAATTCGAGAGCTCTACTCGAATAACGAACCCCATTGACTACAATGGGAGACTCGAGCATTTTTGAATGTGGGACGCAGGGTCTCTCTCTCTCTCTCAATGAGCACCATCGAGTACGCTAATACTCAAACGAGCATCAAGCTCGCCAGAGTACGTTCGCTCAACTCTAGTCAGATACATTCCCTATGCTGTGCATAGAGGCTACATTTTAATTTTGGGATATCCCCTTAAATTGATAATTTTAAAGATGAAAGGATAAAGCAGTATTACAGCTTCAGTTAATAAAGGCTATACATTGTATAATAAAAAAGCTATGCAGTCCTCTGTACAGATGAAGGAAATGTCAACTTAAGGCTTAATGTGTTAAATATACACTGCCTGTCAAAAGTTTTGGAACACCTGAATTTTCCCAGTTATTTTTGACATTAACACAATTCAAAGCCAGCAAGTAACGTAAAATGGTTCAAAGGTTCAAAAGTAAGTAGCAAACAAAAATATTAGGACAGTTTAACATGAAACGCAACAATAGTCTGTATTTATGATTTATGATTTAAGCCAAAGGGATTTTTTCAGGGAACACATCAAGGACAGCCGCTCTGCAGCACGGAGAGCAAATTATGGTTTAAAACTGGATGCAAACTATTCTCAACTTTTATAGATTACTTTAAAACCCTCTAAAGCTATATAACTAGAGATGAGCGAGTATACTCGCTAAAGGCAATTGCTCGAGCGAGCATTGCCTTTAGCGAGTATCTCCCCGCTCGAGACGGAAGGATCGGGTGCCGGCAGCGGGCAGGGAGCTGCGGGGGAGAGCGGGGCGGAACGGAGGGGAGATCTCTCTCTCCCTTTCTCCCTCCTGCTGACAGCCGCTACTCACCGCTCCCCCACGCCGGCACCCGAACCTTCCGTCTCGAGCGGGGAGATACTCGCTAAAGGCAATGCTCGCTCGAGCAATTGCCTTTAGCGAGTATACTCGCTCATCTCTATATATAACCAGTGTTGGAACAGACTACATTGCAATATCCTCTAGGGCAGGATTTGGACAGTTTTGCTCTTCTTGACAGTTTTGCTCTTAATAATGACAAGACAAAGGCAGTTATCTAAAAAAGACAGACAGACAAACAATTGGAACCAAACAAGCAAGTCAAATAAAGACTTAGGGCTAGGCAGATGTAAGGGACTGACCCCAAGGGGTTAATGTTGTACTAGAGAAGTATGAGAGAGTTGCACCAAGTATTGCACCAAAATTGCCTCGTGTCACAAAATTTGCTCCAGAATTTGGTACAGCAGACCTGAGCAGGCTCACTGGACCATGTGTGATTGGAGGATGCTCTGCTACAAAATGAGGCAATTATAATGGCGTAGTGACCTGAGCTGGCATGGACTGAGAAATAAGAGGCTGATGACTGTCTGGCTGAGTGGGTGCCAGACGGGAGAGAGAGCAGCTGCCGGCTGTGCTGTGCAGAGGCTGAAAGGAAGGCCTGGGAAGTTGTTGCCGAAACTGCCTGAGGGGAAAGAGAGAAGGATCTTAACAGACCTGAACTGGAGGCAATCCACACCAACAGAGAAAGAAGTGAAGAGTAGTGCTCCTGACCCTAAACAATGTTCTAGGTTCACTTGGTTCGATTGAAGCTGCAACTCCTGCACATCAAACTGTAAGTGGGGCTGGCCTCCGAAAAGATGATAAGTGTGCAGGCCATTAGGGTTAGTAAGCCAGAAGGCCTGCTGCAGGGGAAAGAGAGCACTGAGGAAATCAGACTGTTGGCAAGTTTCTGTCACTGGAGCTCCCACTTATGGACTAAGATATTTTTGCAAGGGGAAGTAAAACGGCGGCTCAGGAGGTGCATGAGCCTCAGATAAAAGAGACACTGCTAGTTATGTTCTGTAATTCGTATTTCTATGAGACTATATTGATATTAGTGAAGTGTTAAACTACTTTTACACGGAATGATTGTCAAGCCCTAAAGCGCCTGATAAGCATCCCAGCGATGATTGCTCTTGTGCTTTTACACAGGGGGATCATCATTCAGTGAAAAGAGATAGAGCAGACTGGGGATTGTTTTAGCTCGCCCACCTCCATTCACAGTAAGAAGGCAGTTGATCATAGATGGATGACTGCCTATGTAAACTGAGCGATGCAGCGGCAGACCAACAATGATTTCATAGTCTGTGCAAAACATCCAATCGACGATTTATTGCTGATTGGTCATTCACTGCATGCGTTCTCATGGCACAATTATTGTGCAAATGCTCGATCTAACAAGCGATTCGCACAATAATTGTGCCATGTAAAAGGGGTTTTGACAATATTGTGTACTATTATGTTAGAGTTGTGAGTTCATTGTGCCTAGAGAATCGAGGATAACAGTTCAATTGCTTGCTCATTACTATTCCATTGCTCGCTGTTATTTCTGTGTTCTTAAATAATATAATCTACTTTGGTTACTCCATCTGCTGCCTCGTATCCTGAATCTTCTGTCGCCTGCGAAACAGATACAATACTAACAAGGAATGAGCAGACAAAGCCCGAGGCTAAGAAACAAAGACTGAATTAGACATAACCATACAAAAAAGACCAAACTGATAACCATCTAGAATAAAACAAGGTACTAGAACCTAAACATGGAGTACTGGATTTAAGTGCACAGAGCTTACGCTATCACCAGCGACTACAGTGCACTTAAAAAGAGGCTAACCAATGAGGAAACGATGCTGGTCTGAGCAGTGTGGTCAGCTGATCCCAACCAGGAGTGTAGAGGACAGGAGAAGACAATGCAGCAGGAAAACTCCTTGCCTTGGGGAGTTGGATTTGAATGCAGCTAAGGACAACATCTGCACGAAGTTTGTATATTTCCCCCGGGTGTTTGCTTAGGGTTATTCCAACACTCAGAAAAAAACTTTACAGGTAAGTTAGCTTCTTATGAAATTGGCCTTAACGTGTGTGTCTAAGAAATTGTGAACCTCGGTGGGAACAGGGAGTGATGACAATCCCTGTACAACGTTACAGAATAGTTGGTGCTACCGTGTTTTCCCGAAAATAAGACAGTGTCTTATATTAATTTTTTTCAAAAAGGTTTAACTTTTTTACATGTATAGCTGCCTGGACACTATTTAAATTGACTTTTTAAATTAACTGTTAGCAGGGCTTAATTTTGGAGTAGGGCTTATATTTCAAGCATCATCAAAAAGCCTGAAAAATCATTTTGCATCCTCAAAAATTCTGGAAAATTATGCTATGTCATTTTCAGGGTATATCTTATTTTCAGGGAAACGGTATATATGTAATCTGAAATAAATCAACACTAGTCATTTGATCTCTTCCATTAGGCTGGATAACAGTGATAATAATAGTTTACCATTTCTAAAAGTGTCAAAGATTCCCCTTTATTGCGATGATATGACGAAATTGGGCATTGCAGTTGTAGTAATCAGCATTTTGTTGCGTTGTGTTAATTCATCCACAAACCACAAATTTATGAGAAGACGATGAGCACTTTCTGTCACTGTGACGACACTATGGGCCACTTTTGTATTGTAACTTCATGTGATTTACAGTAAATACTATATCTAACATGTACAAACATTTATTATGAATGTTTGTGAGCCACACAGAGTGAGCACAGCACATCCTATAGGATGATGATGCATAATCAGCATCCTTCAAGAATTACAGCATTATAGTCTATATTAAAAAATAATCACCATTGAATACAATTTTCATGACTCAATTCCTTATCCAGGACCATGGTGCAATTCGGGCAAAAGAAATCTCCAAGCTTGCATACTTAACCACTTAGTAACCAGGCTATTTTGTGCCTTAAGGGCCAAGTGATTTTCAGAATCACATTGCAAGAGCCATAATTCGTTGCCATATGAGTTGTATATTTTAATGGCACCATTTTGGGGTATATATAATGTATTGTATAAGGGTGGATTCAGACGACCGTATATCGGCTCGGTTTTCACGCCGAGCCGATATACGGTGTCCTCATCTGCAGGGGGGGAGGATGGAAGAGCTAGGAGCAGGAACTGAGCTCCCGCCCCCTCTCTGCCTCCTCTCCACCCCTCTGCACTATTTACTATTAAAGGAGGCGGGGCGAAGTTGCGGGAATTAGCCCCGCCCCTGTCCCGCCTCTCCTCATTGCAAATAGTGCAGAGGGGCGGAGAGGGGGCGGGAGCTCAGTTCCTGCTCCTGGCTCTTCCAGGCTCCCTTCCTGCAGAGAGAGACGACATATATCGGCTGGGCGTGAAAACCTAGCCGATATACATTCGTCTGAATCCAGCCTAACTCTTATTAGTTTTTTTAGGGGGAAAATGGAACCCCGCCCCTCAGAAATGCCACCATTGTTTTGTTTTCACAGTGTTCACCATTTGGTAGAAATAACATGATAACTTTCTTATCTGGATCAGAATGATTACTGCAATACCAAGTTTATAGAGATTTTTAATTTTTTTTCTACTTTAGCAAGTTTTTAAAGAAAAACAATTGGATCTGTATCATCCCATTCTAAGCCCCATGACATTTTTATTTGTGCTACAACGGAGCTCTGTGAGTTGCAGTTTTAATGAGGTACATGCGATTATTGTATTGAGTTTTATTGCGTTATTTGGGAGGCAAACAAAAGAAAAAATAGTAATTCTGCATTCTTTTTTTAAATTATTTTTATGTCGTTCATCAAGCGAGATAAATAACAAAAGTCATTACAACCATAGAATACCAATGATGTATTGCTTTTTTAACATCTTTGGTATTTTATCCGTTTAAAAATGTTTTTTGTAGAGAAAAACGCATACTTTTTTAAACTGGATGTCTTTTCTGAAAATTTAAAGGGGTTCTGACACGAAAAAGGTTTTTATGTTTTAACAGCCATTGTTCCCTGGTCTGCCTAATGGGCACAGGGAACCCACGATTTATGGCTTGTTAAAACATAAAAACCTAATACTTACCTTTTCTTCTGTTGTAGTTCTGCAGCGGGGGTCATCTCCCTGCAGGTTCCTCTTCCGCAGACGAGCTAGGACGGGCCACCCCCCCTCCGGGATCGCGCGCACACGCAGAGGAGAGGTGCCCTCTGACAGGAGTTAGAACAGGCTGCCTCTCCACTGCGCATGCGCAGAACTCCGACTTCAGCCAGGACAGACGGGCTGCCCACAGCAAGCACTGCTTGTGACGTGCTTGCTGTGGGAAGCCAGTCCATTCACCTCAGAAGTGGTCAAAATGACCGCTTCCTGCTCTGCTTCAAGAAGCAAAAGAAGAAAAAGCCGGATGGAGGGGACATGCCTGGTGATCGGTCCTGGCCAGGCAAGGTAAGTAAGATTTTCTTTTTTGTCAAGTCAGAACCCCTTTAATCTTTATTTAACTGTTTTTAACACTTTTTTTTAGTTACTTAGGAAGATTTGAAGATGTGACTGTTTGATCACTAGGATAGTACACTGCATTCCTTATGTAGTGCATTCTACAATGCCTATGATATCAAACTATTATGGGTATAATAGGCTTTGTCAGGCCTCCAGCTCAACCAATTGGTACCTTGAGGGGTGCTGATGGGTGACAGGATGAGCCCCTTCATCTGTCATCTGCTTACATTCCGCCATTTCTTTTGATTGTGGCATGTAAGGCGTTAAATTAAACAATTGAAGGTTTTATGCCAATGTCCAGAAAACTAAACAAAGTGCCAAAGAAGGACATCATTTACATTATGGGTAGAGATGAGCGAACTTACTCGTTTAGGGCGTTTTTGCACTCGAGCACCGCTTTTTCAGAGTAACCGACTACTCGGGCGAAAAGATTCGGGGGCGCCGGAGGTGAGCAGGGGGTTGCAGAGGGTAGTGGGGGGGGGGGGGGAGAAGAGAGAAAGCTCCCCCCCCTGTTTCCCACTGCTACCCCTGCTCCACCACGCCGCCCCCCCGGCACCCCCCCCCCCCCCCCGAATCTTTTCGTCCGAGTAGTCAGTTACTTGGAAAAAGCGGTACTCGAGTGCAAAAACGCCCTAAACGAGTAAGTTCGCTCATCTCTAATTATGGGGGATGTCATTTCCAAAGTCAGTAACCGGCCAGAAGCAACCATGACAGGAAGAATCAGGCTTGGTGAAAGAGATGAAGCCGGTGACCGCCTGGTATAGTCCTGCCAAGAAAATCAGCTCAGGATAATAAACACATAGTTTATGCAGCCCAAATGCTGAATGTACATATGGGCATTCTCCAATGGCCTGCATCAAAATCACATTGATTACATATCGTTGGCGATATTCAATTGTTGCAATAAAAACCTCTTCTGGCGCCGATTCCGGCACTGATCATGAACTCCTTGCAGCTAAGATCAAAATCAAATTCCGTAGCATTAACAATGTGCTGCATTCCGTAAAATTGATATCTCTAAAATCACCCTATAATACATTATTGAGGTAGCAAACAGATTCAAGCTGCTTGACACATCAGAAAAGCATCCAGAGGAACTATGGCACGATGTACAGTATACAGTTAATGAAGCAGCCAGTAAGCATCTCACCTAAAAGAAGCAGGAAAAACAATGCTATTGGTTGTCCGAGCAAGAAATTAGAATTCTTTTAAATTATTTTATGTGGCCTACTGGCCGTGCATTAGAACTAAACCGGGGCTATCCAGGCAGTGCTGGGATACATCAGGGTCATAGCAGACGCTATGGTCCGACCCCTGTGCAGTGGCCAACACTCGGAATTGCAAGCGCGGTTCTCACAGAAATAATTGGAAACTTTGTTTGTAATTTCAGACTGGGGTCCCATTGATTTCAGTGAGAACTGTGTCTGCAATTACGAGCTTCCGCTCTGACCCTGGTGTATCCCAGCGCTGCCTTTATAATCTCTGGTTAAGATTTAATGCGCAGCCAGCAGGCCACATAAAATGAGGCAGTGGGCCTTGTGTTTGCCAAGCGTGGTACACTGCATCCACTCACTGCCACCAATAACTCAGACATCCCTTTTAACCCTTTCCAATCCACTGTCTGACGTCTAAAGAGATTCTGATTGAAGGCTGTACAACTCCGATGTCAGAAGATGTCCGGCAGGGTATTCTTACTGTAGATTACTGTCTGCTCTGTTGTCGGGGTCCTCTCCTTCATGTCCCATACTGCAGTACTGGCTATAGCCAGCAGATGGTGCCATTGTATAATGGCAGAAAGAGAAAGCCCCCTAGGAAACCCTGAATCCAAAATTGGATTGCAAAGGGTTAGGAAGCATAATAACATGCAGCACAGATATAAATAGTTGATTTATTTTTATAATTTTCATTGTATATTGATGGAAATACCTCAAATACTAATTCAAAAAATGGCAATAGAAAATCACTGTTTTAGGATTAGACACAAAAGGACTGCTTTTTTTTTCCATAACTTTTCCATAGACTGTATCCGGTATTCACTTGAATATTTACTACTGCACTGCTGTGAGCGGCACACAATGACAAAATGAGCAAAGTAATCTGCTCTTATAATATAAAGCAAAAATCCAGACAAGTGAAAAACCTATTTATCTATTTAACCAGTAATACCACACAGCTTACATTGTGCTGCTTATGACCTAAAAGGCAGTTTCCTCACTATAGCATAGGTCTCTACAGAACACATATCTAGTCACCTTACAAAGTACTACTAAGGTCTCTTCAAGTTCAGTTTAGACCTTACTTGTTAGGACGCCAATCCTAGTGGCTCATGGCCATTCGCTATCACTCACGATTTACTAAAAATCGCTAAAGTGGACCCGCAAATTAAGGCGCAGCCCAGAATTAATTGCAATCGCAAGTGTTTGTAGTGTCCTTGAAGTTAATGCTACATTGAATTACTAATTGCATTGAATTCAGTCTTACACAATTACAATTCCTTTTCTGTTATTACTCAGCACTTTTTTTTGGTAAGTGGGGGATGGGACTCCATAGAATTATTTTTTTTAATTATGGCAGACAAAAAGATAGGCCTGACTCATAGTGGTGACGGGGATTGTTGACATGAGACATCATTGTTCCTGTAAATCAGAACCAGAATACTTCTAATCTTCCCTGCACCACAGATTTCAGCAGCTGTTTTCTTGGGAGTACTCACCTTAGGACTACCTGTCTAATGTATAAGATGTTTGGCATATTCAGTTTCAACTTGGGGACCAAAGGACTTCTTGTTAGAGGCTCAATTATTTTGTATTACATCATGAGTGACCCACATCTAAGTGGAAACATACTGTGTAGTCATATCAAGATATTATTCATTGGTATTCCCACATAAGGTTCAATGGATGTAATTCATATATTACTTGACAAGTACTATATCTAATGTCCTTCTAGGATGTACTTATTTACTATATATTTCCAGTGGCTTCCAAAGATCAAGTTTAACCCAAAGTACTAAAAAAATGTACGTAGCTTTGAAGCCATGGTCAGTTAAACACTTGCATCAAATGATATTGATGTGATTCAAATTAAAGGTGCAGTGCAATGGGCACAGCTGGTGATTACTAAAAAACAAGAAAAAATATGGAACCTTCACTGAAATCTTAGTATTTTTTTTCGCTTAGTGCATGCTGTCTGATACATAAGATAGATAGATATATAGATAGATAGACAAACATGTTGTGGGTGATGGTATTGTGATGCAGATACAGGATATGATGCAGCAGAAGGAGTTACAAAACAATACAAGATTTATTTATGAATAAAAGGGATGAAAGTTAATCATGGTATAAAAATATGTAAACAGTTGAACTTGCACTGAAAGTTTTCCAAACTTAGGCCTCATGCCCACGGCCGCGACGGACTCCGCCAGCGGAATATCGCAGCAGAGTCCGTCACAGAGCCCCCCAAAAGACCCCATACTCACCTTCCGGATCCGCCTTGTGTGTCCCACCTGGCGAGCCGGCGCACATGCACAGTACAGCAATGACACACTGGCAGTGTGGGATGACGCGGCCGGCGGTGGGCAGGGATGCGTAATCACATGATACTTCCGCTATGCTTACAGCGGAAGTATAGCGTGATGGCCGACTTGCATTGACTACAATGGAAGCCGGCCGCACATTTTTCCTGCGACAATTAGAGCTCCTAAGGATGGATGCCTAAGCAGTTGGTCTCATTAGCCATTGTGAGAAAGCCCTTGTTAGTTGTGTATTCTGGTTCTGACTTCTACTAGACTCTGATTTCTGTGCTCCCTGACCTTGGCTTTGTTTACTGCACTTGGTTATTGCCTGCTGTCTGCCCTGACCTTCTGCATGGACCTCATTATAGCTACAGTGTTGCCTGCCTTGACCTTTGCTACGTTTCTGGATAAGCAGCTAACACCATTGGCCCAGTGCAGCATGAGCAGCCACTTAACTGGGATTAAATGTATGTGTAACAGCCTGGGGACCCTGCAGCAATGCTGGCATCTCGCTTGGAGGGGTTAAATATGAAAACTGGGATTTCCCAGGTATTGCCACCTCAGACAGCCCAGAGCCAAACCGGTGTGTGGCAAGGAAGATCCACGGGTATTACTGTACCTTGACGCCATCGGAAGCTAGGGGTTTGACAGAAAAAACGCCCCTCTCACACCCCCAGCTCCTAATTGGTGGAATAGGTACAGGTCCTGCAACCTGCAGGAATGGCTGACGCTGTGTTGCAGGTAACCCACCTCCGTGTCACTGTGCCTCAGCTGTAGGCTTCTGTCCCCCCAGGAGCCGCGGTGCATTAGCCAGTGGGCCGACGAGGTTGGGTCCCTTCTGCGCAGCAGTGACGCTGCAGGCGGCGGAGTCAGTGCAAGTGGCAGTGTCAGTCTCTGTAGTGGGGGCCATGAGAAACTCAAATCAGCTGGGGGTGGGGGAGTGAAGGGGTATCCGCTTCTGCACGGGGGCCGGCGTCAGCTGTTGCACTATGCGGCCGCCAGCTCTCACAGTGTTTCCGCCGGTCATGTGGCCTCCCTTCAGCGACGGCGATTTAAAAGGTGTGGGACAGCAGCGGTGCCCGCTTCTCGGCCGGGAGTGGCGTGTGTAGCAGCAGTGTGCAAGCGGCGGCTCTGTGCCCTCCCTGGATCAGACACAAACTCGCATCGGCTGGGAGAGGAGGGGGGACCGCGGCGTTTGGCCATGAGCAGCTGCTTCATAGTCAGGGGGGGTTGCGGCTTCATGGTCCCTCGCGAAGAAGCCCCTTGGACGTGCTGCATGGGGGGGGGCTGCTCTATGCACTTTTCTGAAACTTTTACTAGCCTTCCAGGACCTACACGGCAGGCTCCTGTCCATCTAATCACGTACAGGGGGCATTACCCACCCACCAGCACTCTTGACTCCACCAGGACTTCTTGGTGGCGTCAAGGTACACTAATACCAGATCCACGTCCCCCTGCCTGACAGATGCTGTCTTTAAAAACCTCAAATTAATTATTATAATTGTTATGTATAGACAGTATGGACAATTGCAATATATATGTATATATACACACACACACTTTGGCTGTAATTTACTGGAAGAGTAAACAAAATGACTCTTCTTGAAGTGGATGTTTCCGGTATTGGTAATTGCAAAAATATTCCTCTTACTCCAGAAAACATATGACCATGGGGAATTTTAAGAGTTTGTTGACTATATCAGTTGTAGTGAAATTTTCTTAAGAGTACGTGCACTTTCATAAAACTACAAATGTTTGAAAAAGTATTGCTCAGTGCTGCTGAAACCCCCGCTGATTGCTAGAATGAGGGGGCTGCAGTGCTTATCTGAGCACCGTGCCCCCTCGGCTAGGTTCCAGCAGCTGATGATGGTCTCATAGAGGTGTATAGAAGCTTCCTATGTCATGTCTTTTCCATTGTTTATCTATTTTTTTACATTAAAACAATTAACAAGACTGTGAAGCAACAACGATACAACAGCAGAAGGTTCTAGTGAAATATTGGGAGTCATGTGAGAAGTCAATCAGGGAAATGAAAAAACAGGACGTCTGTGAATGAGAAGCGGTCTCAGATGAGCCTCTAAATATCCTCTAGTATTTTCGTGTGCTTAACAAAAAAAACAATGTCAGAGATTTATCAAAATCTGTACAAAAAGGGTAGAGTTGTTCCCCATAGCAATCAATTAAATTGCTTCTTTTAAAAGTGCCTGTGGCAAATGACAGCGGGAACCAACCTTTGCGTAAGTTTTGATAAATCCCCCTCAAAGTTTTTAAGAAAAGGGCAGAATTATAGTTCCATTAATTTGAAAGGCAAAAGACAGAAAAGTACATTGAAAGTAGTCCAATATAAAAAAAAAAGTAAAGAGGGCACTGTTTGGAAGAGCACCAATCATTTGAACCATTGCTAGGTACCTCACACAATATAAAACATGTTTTATCTGAATTGACTTCCGCATTCATAGGGATGCATTTCATAGGTTTATGGTTTATGCAATAAAGAATTATAAGCTAAGGCGAAAGAGGCACTCCCTGATTAAAGGGGAAGCAGGGTCCAGTTTCTCTAACGCCAGTGATCAGCTGCTATTGCCACAAAAAGCTGCATCTGTCACTTTGTTTCTCTTGCAATGGCTGCTGCAGGGACAATGTACCATTATATGCTGGCTATTCAAATAAAGGGTTGTCCATGTAATGCATGGATGCACCAGGTCGACCAGGGCTGCTCTTACAGAGTCATGAACCCCTTCTGTGCTGCCCATATGCCTTAATATGTTGCAGTCACAACCAATAAATGGTTCCCACTTATCATTAAGGGAGACTTTTTAACACAAGTATATAATAATTGTAATATATTTGTATTAGCATAGTCCCTTATAGCCTCTTCATTTTCTTCTCATGGAACATGAAGTGAATAAAAAACAGAAACAATACATTTATGTATAATGGTCTTGTAGGTACTAATGTAGTATGTCTCCACCGGAAGTATGGGTTGGCCTGGCTTAGCTGCAGTTAATGCCAAGGTCACACCCAAAGCTGCCAAAAAGCTCCTGATTGGCAACCGCACACACACCTTCACAGATTCTCGAGTTCCGAGCTATACAGCCACACCAACCTCTAGCTCCCGACCTGAGCTCCTAAGCGGCCACCACGCCCACCTCAGCCATCACAGATTCCCAAGCTCCAACCTTAGCTGCTGAGTGAGCAGACCCGAGGCTATAGCCACACCAACGTCCGAGCTCCCGAGCGGCCAGCACGCCCACCTCTGAGCTCCCGACCTGAGCTCCTAACAATGACACGACCACTTCCTGAGCGCCAGCGAGCAATGGTTTCTGATCCCAATATGCACAATTTTGCCTTTTAACTTCCAGTGAAGAAGCTGTCACTAACTGAGCAAAAACAGCTGGCCTACTCAATGTACTGCATCTTAATGGGGAGGGTACATCTGTGCTAGGGGAGAAGATGGCTAGAAGGCTAGAGGAGTGTTTAAACTAGGGACTGGGGGAGGGCAAAAAGAGAAACAAGGGGGTAGACAGTGTAGATAGCAACCTGGGACCAAGAAATGGAAACGGGGGTTGAGCAGGGGGTGGAGTTAGTACAGTTAGAACTGACAGAATAGCTAATAGTACCATTAGTAGCAAAATGAATATTAAAAAAAACAACAACCGTGTAAATTGTATGGCAATGAGTGCAAGAAGTCTGATCAGTAAAGTGGGTGAGCTTGAAGCGAGAATGTCTGATGAAAATTACGATATAGTAGGAATAATGGAAACATGGCTTGATGATAAGTGCGATTCGGTGGTGTATTTACAGGGTTTCAATCTCTTCAGAAGAGACCGTAGAAACCAAAAAGGAGGAGGAGTATGTCTGTATGCTAAATCATACTTAATGCCGAAGCTACGAGAAGATATAGGTGCAGGAGATGAACATGTAGAATCTCTGTGGGCAGAAATACAGGGGAGAAAAATAACCAAATCCTGATAGGGGTTTTCTAATGGCCACCAAAAGCAGCAGAAGAAGCTGAAATCTTATTATTAAGGAAAATAGAAGAGGTGTCAAACCGCAATGAAGTAATTATTATGGGGGACTTTAATTATCCGGATATAATATGGGAAGATGAAACCTGCAAATGTCACAAGGGTGAAAAGTTCTTGAAAACAATGAAAGATACCTACCTTACCCAACTTGTGCGGAGCTAACTAGAGAGAGGGCCACTCTAGACTTACTATTAACTAACTAACAAACCGGACAAAATCACAGGGGTTCAGGTTGAGGGACACTTGGGGAACAGTGACCACAATATAAATAATTTCCAACTGTCATTTAACAAGAAGCCTTATCATGCAGCAACAAAAAAACTGAACTTTAGTAAAGCAGAATTTTATCAGCTCAGAACTACTATCGGTAACATTAATTGGGATAATGTCCTCAAAAATAACAGTTCAGACAACAAACGGCAGAGGTTTAAAAACATCCTAATGACCTCATGTGAGCTGTTCATACCCTTTAAAAATAAAAGAACTACAAGTACAAGGAAACCAATGTGGCTCGACAAGACTGTAAAGGGGACAATAAACGAAAAAAAGAAAGCGTTTAAACTACTAAAACAAGAAGGCAGCGAAGAAGCGCTAAAATCATACAGGGAAAAAAAACAAATCATGTAAAGAAAAGATCAAAATTTCTAAGGAGGAGGCAGAAAGACTGATTGCCAAAGAGAGCAAAAATAATCCTAAACTATTCTTCAATTATATAAACAGTAAAAGGATTTGCACTGAAAGCACTGGCCCGCTAATAAATAATGTAGAAGGAACCATAAAAGACGATAGGGGAAAGGCAAATCTATTAAATATTTTCTAATGTATTCATGAATGAAAATGAAATGCCACACGAGATACAGGGGAATAAAACAAATCCCCCACTAAATATTGCATGCCTAACACAGGAGGAAGTGCAGTACCGGTTAAACAAGATAAAAATTGATAAATCACCCGGCCTAGATGAAATACACCCAAGGGTTCCAAGGGAACTAAGTGATGTGATAGCTAGACCACTATTTCTTATATTTATGGACACTATTGAGACCGGAGTTGTACCGCCGGATTGGTGCATTGCCAATGTGGTTCCAATATACAAAAAGGGGTCTAAAAGAGAGCCTGGTAACTACAGGCTGGTAAGTCACACTTCAATGATTGGAAAAATATTCGAGGGGTTTCTGAGAGACACCATCTTAGAATACCGCAAGGAAAACAATGACATAACCCCTCATCAACACTGGTTCATGAGGGGTCGATGATGTCAGACCAATATCATCAGCTTCTATGATGAAGTAAGCTCTTGGATGGACCAGGGAGAGTCTATTGATCTCGTATATCTGGACTTCTCTAAAGCATTTGACACAGTGCCGCATAATAAGTTGATATATAAAATGAGGCAGCTCGGTCTGGGCGAAAACGTGTGTATCTGGGTAAAGATCTGTCTCAGAGATAGAAAGCAGAGGGTGGTAATAAATGTTTCGCACTCTGATTGGGCCGCTGTCGCTAGTGGGGTGCCACAGGGTTCAATATTAGGCCCCATTCTGTTCAATATATTTATCAATGACCTGATAGAGGGGCTGCACAGCAAAATATCAATATTTGCAGATGATACAAAATGATACAAGATAATTAATACAACGGAGGACAATGTACGGCTACAAACGGACCTAGATAAGCTGGGGGCTTGGGCAGAAAAATGGCTAATGAAGTTCAATATTGATAAATGTAAGGTTATGCACATGGGCAGGAGAAATGGATGTCACCAATAGAGATGAGCGAGCATACTCAATAAGGCAAACTACTCGAGCGAGTAGTGCCTTATTGGAGTTTCTGCTCGCTCGTCTCTAAAGACTCGGCTGCCGGCGCGGGTGAGCGGTGAGTTGCGGCGGTGATCAGGGGGGAGCGGGGGGGAGAGAGGGAGAGAGAGATCTCCCCTCCTTTCCTCTCCGCTCTTCCCCACCGCTCCCCGCCACCTGCCGGCACCCGAATCTTTAGAGAAGAGCAGGCAGGTACTCGAATAAGCCACTACTCGCTCGAGTAGTTTGCCTTATCGAGTATGATCGCTCATCTCTAGTCACCAATATACAGTAAATGGGATACTGCTAGGGAAAAGTGATATAGAAAAAGACCTGGGGGTACTAGTGGACTGTAGACTTAACTGCAGAAATCAATGCCAGTCAGCTGCTGCAAAAGCAAATAAGGTCTTGGGGTGCATTAAAAGAGACATAGGGGCGAAGGACAAGAACATTATTCTTCCATTATATAAGGCACTTGTCAGGCCTCACATGGAATACTGTGTACAGTTCTGGTCACCGGTGCTCAGAAAAGATGTTGCAGTGCTTGAGGGGGTTCAAAGGGCAACTAAATTAATAAATGGAATGGGAGGACTGGAATACCCAGAGAGGCTATCAAAACTGGGATTATTTACCCTGGAAAAAAGACAGTTAAGGGACAACCAAATAAGGGCTCAGTCACACGGGCGTTTTTTCGCACAATTTACAGCTGCATTTGCGATCCGTATCTATATAGACCCAATAATTTGCAATGGGAGCGGCCACATGTGCCACTTTTTCATGCGCACAAACGCATGCGGCGAAAATTATAGGACACAACGATTCGCAGAACGTATGTAACTGCGTTCTGCGGCAAAATGGTTGTGTTCTGTGTATGTGCGCTCAATGGGGCTGATGGCAGCAGCGCCAACCCCATTGAGAACATAAACTAAAGATCGTTCTCCTCTGCCACAGCTTTCACAGCTGTGGCAGAGGAGAACGATGTTCTCCCATTGAATTCAATGGAGCCGTCAATACAGCAGGCTCCATTGAAAGCAATGGGCTGCCGGCAAGCGCTGTATTAATTTTCGGGGAAGGGCTTCAATTATAAGCCCTTCCCTGAAAACCATCCTAAAAAAAAGGGTAAAAAAAAATCTAAACTCACCTCTCTGCAGCTGCTGGTGCTCAGCGGCGTCCAGCCAGCTCTTCTCCTGAAGTGCTTTCAGTAGTATTCAGCAGACGGGGATTTAAAATGAAAAATCGTGTGAAAAATGCCCATGTGACTGAGCCCTAACTATGTATAAATACATGAGGGGACAATACAAGGATCACTTCCATGAGCTCTTTATACCCAACACTGCAACGGTAACAAGGGGGCATCCTCTATGTCTAGAAGAAAGCAGGTTTCATCACCAACATAGAAGTGTGTTCTTAACTGTAAAAGCAGTGAGACTGTGGAACTCTCTGCCTGAGGATGTGGTGATGGCAAAATCCATAGAGAAGTTTAAGAGGGGACTAGAGGTCTTTCTAGAGCGCTATGATATTACAGGATATAGACATTAGGTGACCAGCGGGGTTTTTTATCTCAAATGTTGATCCAATGATTACTCTGGCTGCCATTATGGAGTCAGGAAGGAATTTGTTTCTCCATAAGAGCTTATTGGTTTGCTGTTTTTTCCCCCCTTTCTCTGGACCATACACGGGAGGTTAAAACAGGCTGAACTAGATGGACATTGTCTTCATTCAGCCTAACATACTATATTACTGCTTTCTGCTCAGCAGCTTCAAGAGCAACATCATCACGATAAAGAACAACCTGAAAAATGCCTTCTCTGAACAATTGGAGGCACAGGCCTACTTTTGGCAGCGAAAAAAATGTATGCTAGCCGGTCGGGCCGATCGCTCGTCAGCTCAGCTCAGAACTCGGGAATCTGTGAAGGTGTGTGTGCAGGACTCAATCGGGAGCTTTTGGGCGTCACCTGGGCGTTACCTGTACCTGAGGCTGGCAAGCCCACACTTCCGGTGGAGACATGCTACACTAGTACCAGTCTCGTATCCCTTTAATCTACTCAGTCTTTTCTAATCTCTGACTGTACTCTCCACTTCAATTATATCAGTTTTCTTATAGTATTAGTACTAGAGATGAGCGAACGTACTCGTCCGAGCTTGATACTCGTTCGAGCATTAGCGTGTTCGAGATGCTCGTTACTAGAGGCGAGCACCACGCGATGTTCGAGTTACTTTCACTTTCATCTCTGAGACGTTAGCGCGCTTTTCTGGCCAATAGAAAGACAGGGAAGGCATTACAACTTCCCCCTGCGACGTTCAAGCCCTATACCACCCCCCTGCAATGAGTGGCTGGCGAGATCAGGTGTCACCCGAGTATATAAATCGGCCCCTCCCGCGGCTCGCCACAGATGCATTCTGACAGAGATCAGGGAAAGTGCTGCTGATGCCGGAGCTGCTATAGGGAAAGTGTTAGGATTGATTTTAGGCTTTAAGAACCCCAACGGTCCTTCTTAGGGCCACATCTGACCGTGTGCAGTACTGTTGAGGCTGCTTTTTGCAGTGCTGCACATTTTTTTTTTTTGTATATCGGCCGTGCAGAGCATTGCGTCCAGAGCATTGCGTCCTGCAGTAATTTTACATAGTCCACGGGCAGTAGTGGTGGTGAGGCAGGGAAAGTGAAAGACATATCCAGTCTATATAGGCAGTGGGCTTTTCCAAAAAAATTTGGGAAAAAAAATCTATTTGGGCTGCCTGTGACCGTCCTGACTGTACTGCGTCTCTGCTGGGGGTAGTTGTCCTAATTCATACGCAGCCAGCTAAGTGTTACAGCAGGCTTGCGCAAAATTCTTTTCTGCCTCTGCGTTGCCTCTTACATCACCGCTGTCATCCTGTCCAGAGTCAAACAGTCTGCAGTAATTTTACATAGTTCACGGCCAGTAGTGGTGGTGAGGCAGGGACAGTGAAAGACATATCCAGTCTATATAGGCAGTGGGCTTTTCCAAAAAAATTTGGGAAAAAAAATCTATTTGGGCTGCCTGTGACCGTCCCGACTGTACTGCGTCTCTGCTGGGGGTAGTTGTCCTAATTCATACGCAGCCAGCTAAGTGTTACAGCAGGCTTGCGCAAAATTCTTTCCTGCCTCTGCGTTGCCTCTAACATCACCGCTGTCATCCTGTCCAGAGTGAAACAGTCTGCAGTAATTTTACATAGTCCACGGCCAGTAGTGGTGGTGAGGCAGGGACAGTGAAAGACATATCCAGTCTAAATAGGCAGTGGGCTTTTCCAAAAAAATTTGGGAAAAAAAAATCTATTTGGGCTGCCTGTGACCGTCCTGACTGTACTGCGTCTCTGCTGGGGGTAGTTGTCCTAATTCATACGCAGCCAGCTAAGTGTTACAGCAGGCTTGCGCAAAATTCTTTCCTGCCTCTGCGTTGCCTCTAACATCACTGCTGTCATCCTGTCCAGAGTGAAACAGTCTGCAGTAATTTTACATAGTCCACGGCCAGTAGTGGTGGTGAGGCAGGGACAGTGAAAGACATATCCAGTCTAAATAGGCAGTGGGCTTTTCCAAAAAAATTTGGGGGAAAAAAATCTATTTGGGCTGCCTGTGACCGTCCTGACTGTACTGCGTCTCTGCTGGGGGTAGTTGTCCTAATTCATACGCAGCCAGCTAAGTGTTACAGCAGGCTTGCGCAAAATTCTTTCCTGCCTCTGCGTTGCCTCTAACATCACCGCTGTCCTCCTGTCCAGAGTGAAACAGTCTGCAGTAATTTTATATAGTCCACGGCCAGTAGTGGTGGTGAGGCAGGGACAGTGAAAGACATATCCAGTCTAAATAGGCAGTGGGCTTTTCCAAAAAAATTTGGGAAAAAAAAATCTATTTGGGCTGCCTGTGACCGTCCTGACTGTACTGCGTCTCTGCTGGGGGTAGTTGTCCTAATTCATACGCAGCCAGCTAAGTGTTACAGCAGGCTTGCGCAAAATTCTTTCCTGCCTCTGCGTTGCCTCTAACATCACCGCTGTCATCCTGTCCAGAGTGAAACAGTCTGCAGTAATTTTACATAGTCCACGGCCAGTAGTGGTGGTGAGGCAGGGACAGTGAAAGACATATCCAGTCTAAATAGGCAGTGGGCTTTTCCAAAAAAATTTGGGGAAAAAAAATCTATTTGGGCTGCCTGTGACCGTCCTGACTGTACTGCGTCTCTGCTGGGGGTAGTTGTCCTAATTCATACGCAGCCAGCTAAGTGTTACAGCAGGCTTGCGCAAAATTCTTTCCTGCCTCTGCGTTGCCTCTAACATCACCGCTGTCATCCTGTCCAGAGTGAAACAGTCTGCAGTAATTTTACATAGTCCACGGCCAGTAGTGGTGGTGAGGCAGGGACAGTGAAAGACATATCCAGTCTAAATAGGCAGTGGGCTTTTCCAAAAAAATTTGGGAAAAAAAAATCTATTTGGGCTGCCTGTGACCGTCCTGACTGTACTGCGTCTCTGCTGGGGGTAGTTGTCCTAATTCATACGCAGCCAGCTAAGTGTTACAACAGGCTTGCGCAAAATTCTTTCCTGCCTCTGCGTTGCCTCTAACATCACCGCTGTCCTCCTGTCCAGAGTGAAACAGTCTGCAGTAATTTTATATAGTCCACGGCCAGTAGTGGTGGTGAGGCAGGGACAGTGAAAGACATATCCAGTCTAAATAGGCAGTGGGCTTTTCCAAAAAAATTTGGGGAAAAAAAATCTATTTGGGCTGCCTGTGACCGTCCTGACTGTACTGCGTCTCTGCTGGGGGTAGTTGTCCTAATTCATATGCAGCCAGCTAAGTGTTACAGCAGGCTTGCGCAAAATTGTTTCCTGTCTCTGCTGTGCATTCCGTAAGCGAAGTCAGCCTCCAACCACAGGCCAATAAGCGGCACATTTAATTACAGCGTTCTGTTTCTGCACTACTGGTAATACAGCATGCTGAGGGGTAGGGGTAGGCCTAGAGGACGTGGACGCGGGCGAGGACGCGGAGGCCCAAGTCAGGGTGTGGGCACAGGCCGAGCTCCTGATCCAGGTGTATCGCAGCCGACTGCTGTGGGATTAGAAGAGAGGCACGTTTCTGGCGTCCCCACATTCATCTCACAATTAATGGGTCCACGCGGTAGACCTTTATTAGAAAATGAGCAGTGTGAGCAGGTCCTGTCATGGATGGCAGAAAGTGCATCCAGCAATCTATCGACCACCCAGAATTCTGCGCCGTCCACTGCTGCAACTCTGAATCCTCTGGCTCCTGCTCATCCTTCCTCCCAGCCTCCTCACTCCATTACAATGACACATTCTGAGGAGCAGGCAGACTCCCAGGAACTGTTCTCGGGCCCCTGCCCAGAATGGGCAGCAATGGTTCCGAATCCTCTCCCACTGGAGAAGTTTGTCGTGACCGATGCCCAACCTTTGGAAAGTTCCCGGGGTCCAGGGGATGAGGCTGGGGACTTCCGGCAACTGTCTCAAGACCTTTCAGTGGGTGAGGAGGACGATGACGATGAGACACAGTTGTCTATCACTCAGGTAGTAGTAATTGGAGTAAGTCCGAGGGAGGAGCACACAGAGGATTTGGAGGAAGAGCAGCAGGACGATGAGGTGACTGACCCCACCTGGTTTGCTATGCCTACTGAGGACAGGTCTTCAGAGGGGGAGGCAAATGCAGCAGCAGGACAGGTTGGAAGAGGCAGTGCGGTGGCCAGGGGTAGAGGCAGGGCCAGACCGAATAATCCACCAACTGTTTCCCAAAGCGCCCCCTCGCGCCATGACACCCTGCAGGGGCCGAGGTGCTCAAAGGTCTGGCAGTTTTTCACTGAGAGTGCAGACGACCGACGAACAGTGGTGTGCAACCTTTGTCGTGCCAAGATCAGCCGGGGAGCCACCACCACCAGCCTCACCACCACCAGCATGCGCAGACATATGATGGCCAAGCACCCCACAAGGTGGGACGAAGGCCGTTCACCGCCTCCGGTTTGCACCGCTGCCTCTCCCCCTGTGCCCCAACCTGCCACTGAGATCCAACCCCCCTCTCAGGACACAGGCACTACCGTCTCCTGGCCTGCACCCACACCCTCAACTCCGCTGACCTCAGCCCCATCCACCAATGTCTCTCAGCGCACCGTCCAGCCGTCGCTAGCGCAAGTGTTGGAGCACAAGTACGCCGCCACGCACCCGCACGCTCAAGCGTTAAACGTGCACATAGCCAAATTTATCAGCCTGGAGATGCTGCCGTATAGGGTTGTGGAAACGGAGGCTTTCAAAGGTATGATGGCGGCGGCGGCCCCGCGCTACTCAGTTCCCAGTCGCCACTACTTTTCCCGATGTGCCGTCCCAGCCCTGCACGACCACGTCTCCCAAAACATTGTACGCGCCCTCACCAACGCGGTTACTGCCAAGGTCCACTTAACAACAGACACGTGGACAAGCACAGGCGGGCAGGGCCACTATATCTCCCTGACGGCACATTGGGTGAATTTAGTGGAGGCTGGGACAGAGTCAGAGCCTGGGACCGCTCACGTCCTACCCACCCCCAGAATTGCGGGCACCAGCTCGGTGGTGGTATCTGCGGCGGTGTATGCTTCCTCCACTAAACCACCCTTCTCTTCCTCCTCCTCCTATGCAACCTCTGTCTCGCAATCAAGATGTGTCAGCAGCAGCACGTCGCCAGCAGTCGGTGTCGCGCGGCGTGGCAGCACAGCGGTGGGCAAGCGTCAGCAGGCTGTGCTGAAACTACTCAGCTTAGGAGAGAAGAGGCACACGGCCCACGAACTGCTGCAGGGTCTGACAGAGCAGACCGACCGCTGGCTTGCGCCGCTGAGCCTTCAACTGGGCATGGTCGTGTGTGACAACGGCCGTAACCTGGTGGCGGCTCTGCAGCTCGGCAGCCTCACGCACGTGCCATGCCTGGCCCACGTCTTTAATTTGGTGGTTCAGCGCTTTCTGAAAAGCTACCCACGCTTGTCAGACCTGCTCGGAAAGGTGTGCCGGCTCTGCGCACATTTCCGCAAGTCCCACGGGGACGCTGCCACCCTGCGCACCCTGCAACATCGGTTTCATCTGCCAGTGCACCGACTGCTGTGCGACGTGCCCACATGGTGGAACTCTACGCTCCACATGTTGGCCAGGCTCTATGAGCAGCGTAGAGCTATAGTGGAATACCAACTCCAACATGGGCGGCGCAGTGGGAGTCAGCCTCCTCAATTCTTTACAGAAGAGTGGGCCTGGTTAGCAGCCATCTGCCAAGTCCTTGGAAACTTTGAGGAGTCTACCCAGATGGTGAGCGGCGATGCTGCAATCATTAGCGTCACCATTCCTCTGCTATGCCTCTTGAGAAGTTCCCTGCAAAGCATAAAGGCAGACGCTTTGCGCTCGGAAACATAGGCGGGGGAAGACAGTATGTCGCTGGATAGTCAGAGCACCCTCCTGTCTATATCTCAGCGCGTTGACGAGGAGGAGGAGGAGCATGAGGAGGATGAGGAGGAGGGGGAAGAGACAGCTTGGCCCACTGCTGAGGGTACCCATGCTGCTTGCCTGTCATCCTTTCAGCGTGTATGGCCTGAGGAGGAGGAGGAGGATCCTGAAAGTGATCTTCCTAGTAAGGACAGCCATGTGTTGCGTACAGGTACCCTGACACACATGGCTGACTTCATGTTAGGATGCCTTTCTCGTGACCCTCGCGTTACACGCATTCTGGCCACTACGGATTACTGGGTGTACACACTGCTCGACCCACGGTATAAGGAGAACCTTTCCACTCTCATACCCGAAGAGGAAAGGGGTTCGAGAGTGATGCTATACCACAGGACCCTGGCGGACAAACTGATGGTAAAATTCCCATCCGACAGCGCTAGTGGCAGAAGGTGCAGTTCCGAGGGCCAGGTAGCAGGGGAGGCGCGGAGATCAGGCAGCATGTACAGCACAGGCAGGGAAATACTCTCTAAGGCCTTTGACAGCTTTCTGGCTCCCCAGCAAGACTGTGTCACCGCTCCCCAGTCAAGGCTGAGTCGGCGGGAGCACTGTAAAAGGATGGTGAGGGAGTACGTAGCCGATTGCACGACCGTCCTCCGTGACGCCTCTGCCCCCTACAACTACTGGGTGTCGAAGCTGGACACGTGGCCTGAACTCACGCTGTATGCCCTGGAGGTGCTTGCTTGTCCTGCGGCTAGCGTCTTGTCAGAGGGGGTGTTTAGTGCGGCTGGGGGAATCATCACAGATAAGCGTACCCGCCTGTCAACCGACAGTGCCGACAGGCTTACACTCATCAAGATGAACAAAGCCTGGATTTCCCCAGACTTCTCTTCTCCACCAGCGGACAGCAGCGATACCTAAACAATACGTAGGCTGCACCCGCGGATGGAAGCATTGTTCTCTATCACCATCAAAAACGTGGACCTTTTAGCTTCATCAATCTGTGTACAATATTCATCCTCCTCCTCCTGCTCCTCCTCCTGAAACCTCATGTAATCACGCCGAACGGGCAATTTTTCTTAGGCCCACAAGGCTCAGTCATATCATTTTTGTAAACAATTTTTATACGTTTCAATGCTCATTAAAACGTTGAAACTTGCACCTGAACCAATTTTTATTTTAACTAGGCTGCCTCCAGGCCTAGTTACAAATTAAGCCACATTAACCAAAGCGATTAATGGGTTTCACCTGCCCTCTTGGTTGGGCATGGGCAATTTTTCTGACGTACATTAGTACTGTTGGTACACCAATTTTTTGGGGCCCTCGCTTACAGTGTAATCCAATTAATTTTTTGCCCACCTGCATTAAAGCTGACGTTACATCAGCTGTGCTGGGCACTGCAATGGGATATATTTATGTACCGCCGGTGGCTTCCTGGCACCCACCCATGCTGTCGGTCCACACGGAGTTGTAACTGCATGTGTCCACTTCTAAAGAACCCCAGTCTGAATGGGGCATGCAGTGTGGGCCGAAGCCCACCTGCATTAAACATGACATTACCTCAGCTGTGATGGGCAATGCAATGGGATATATTTATGTACCGCCGGTGGGTTCCAGGGAGCCACCCATGCTGTCGGTCCACATGGAGTTGTAACTGCATGTGTCCACTTCTAAAGAACCCCAGTCTGACTGGGGCATGCAGTGTGGGCCGAAGCCCACCTGCATTAAACATAACATTACCTCAGCTGTGCTGGGCAATGCAATGGGATTTATTTATGTACCGCCTGTGGCTTCCTGGGACCCTCCCATGCTGTCGGTCCACACGGACTTCACAATAGGGAGTTGTACCTGCCTGTGTCTACTTATAAAGAACCCCAGTCTGACTGGGGCATGCAGTGTGGGCCGAAGCCCACCTGCATTAAACATGACATTACCTCAGCTGTGATGGGCAATGCAATGGGATATATTTATGTACCGCCGGTGGCTTCCTGCCACCCACCCATGCTGTCAGTCCACAGGGACTTCACAATAGGGAGTTGTACCTGCCTGTGTCTATGAATTAAAAACCCCGGTCAGGTTGGGGCATGCAGTGTGGGCCGAAGCCCACCTGCATTTAATCTGACGTTAGCTCTGCTGTCCAGGGCACTGCAATGGGATACATTTATGTACAGCCGGTGGGTTCCAGGGAGCCACCCATGCTGTGGGTGCACACGGAATTCCCATTGCGGAGTTGTACCTGCCTGTGACTATTTATAAAAAACCGCGGTCTGACTGGGGCATGCAGACACCTTGACAGAATGAATAGTGTGTGGCACATAGGTTCCCCATTGCTATGCCCACGTGTGCAGCTCCTGATGGCGGTGGCACAGGATTATATTTCTCATTGCTTCTGTACAGCATTGTGGGCTATCGCCCCGCCCCTTTTAAAGAGGGTCGCTGCCTAGCCGTGCCAACCCTCTGCAGTGTGTGCCCGCGGTTCCTCCTCATGGCAGACGCACTTATAAATAGACATGAGGGTGGTATGGCATGAGGGCAGCTGAAGGCTGCGCAGGGACACTTTGGTGTGCGCTGTGGACACTGGGTCGTGCGGGGGGGGGGGGGGGGGTTGGGCAGCATGTAACCCAGGAGAAGTGGCAGTGGAGTGTCATGCAGGCAGTGATTGTGCTTTGTTGGAGGTAGTGTGGTGCTTAGTTAAGGTATGCATTGCTAATGAGGGCTTTTCAGAAGTAAAAATTGTTGGGAGGGGGGGGGCCCACTCTTGCCGCTATTGTGGCTTAATAGTGGGACCTGGGAACTTGAGATGCAGCCCAACATGTAGCCCCTCGCCTGCCCTATCCGTTGCTGTGTCGTTCCCATCACTTTCTTGAATTGCCCAGATTTTCACAAATGGAAACCTTAGCGAGCATCGGCGAAATACAAAAATGCTCGGGTCGCCCATTGACTTCAATGGGGTTCGTCACTCGAAACGAACCCTCGAGCATCGCGAAAATTTCGTCCCGAGTAACGAGCACCCGAGCATTTTGGTGCTCGCTCATCTCTAATTAGTACCTTAAAGGTGTTGTATCAAGATAGACTTTTATTACCTATCCATACAGTAGATGATAAACGTCTGTTTGGTGGGAATATCACTGCTGAGACCCTCACCCATCCTAAAAACAGGGGTCCCATGTTCCCCTCTTCTGTCTATGTCAGGATGCTTCTCCCACCCACAGTAATGTCAGATTGAATGCAGCAATGGCTGCGCATGCGCAGCCGCCACTTCATTCATTTTAATAGGGCTGACGGAAACAGTCAAGCGCTTGTACTTCGCTATCTCCTATTGGAAATGAATGGAATGGCTCTCCGCATGTGCAGCCATCACTCTGTTCAATCTGCTTCTCACTGTATGGGGTGAAGCAAGCCCACAGTGAGAAGGATGTGAGAAACGGCACCCCTGTTCTCAGGATTGTGGGGGTACAGTTGCCTTTAAAATGAGAATGCATATTCAACGAATATGATTGTTGTATGAATGTGCATTGATATGAGGAATGTATAGCAGGATTCTGATATTGGTTGTCAAGCACTCTATAAACCCTAGTATATATTAAGGCATCATAAGCATTGTTTAAATCACCCCCCGTTTTATTTTTGACATTGTTCCTATATTCTTGGCCTTTCATAGCTGGGATGGGAAACCACCGCCATGGCTACCAGCCATTCAGCCGCAGCCTATGGAAAGAGCCAAGCACTAAGCGCAGCGCTGTTTCCGTAGCTGTCATTGAAGTGACTTAGCACTTGGCGCTACACTGTTTTCATTATTCCCCCAGTTACAGAAGCAAAGTAGCGCGCTGTGCTACACTGTTTCTGTATCTCCCATTCATTGCAATGAGAGCTATGGCAACAGCACTGCATTAAGTGCTTGACTTTTCCCGACGGCTGGTCGGAACAGAGCTTCCAGGTTTTCCCATCTCGGCTTTTCATATACCCCTTTAATCAGATTTGGAGCTCAGATTTTTGCTGTGGATTCTCTGCGGATTTCACTCACTAACTGAAAATCCGCAGCATAAATTGCCGTGCTATGGATTTAAAATCCGCACTGCAGGTCGCTCTACACTGCAGATTTTTTTTTTACCCAGCAGGTGAATGAGATTTAGTAATGTCTCACACACTTTGCGGATGATATAATACACTGCAGATTTTCCACATTCTAATCCACAATGTATTTGCAGCGTGTGAACATACCCTGAAAGGAATACAAAAAATTAGACTTCTGTTGAAACAGGCGGCCCAAAGGCAGATATGCTTCTTACTATCTCAAGGCCCATTTACACCAGCCGATGATCGCTAAAAAATCGCTGATCATTTTAGCGGTAATCGGTGTGTGTATATGCGCGCCCATCGTCCGCTTTTCCGGGCACTGTTAGCTGATCGTTAAATTCAAATTAACCTAAAAATCGTACTTCACTTTTATCAGTAGTTCTCCACGGGGAGTGCTGATAGCATTGTTTCCCCAAGGAGAACAAAGGATCTGAGCACAGATAATAGCCCTCGGCCTATTCAGTGAAGGCTTCATTTCACACCTAATTGGTATTTAAGTAACTAAGTAGCTACTTAATACTTTATGCAAAATGATCGCTCAAAGCTGTCACTCAAACTATCGTTTGAGCAATCTTTGAACGATCATCGGCCCGTGTAAATGGTCCTTTACATTAGAGACCTTCACACTTATTTTACTAATTTACTAAATTAGCACTTTGTGACTCATTTGGAAACAGCTTTACAAACTCTTTTTTATATAATCCACCATTTCCCAAGCAAGGATTCTCCAAAAGCATTATCTTGGTTCACACCATGCCATATTTATACACCTCAGGCACTACACATACATCATCTCCTAAAGGGCTGTGGAAGGAGACGTACCTGACATGTCATTCTGTCAGCACCGCAGTGAAGCTGCATTTTATACATAAAGGCCTTCAAAGCAAGCAAAGTATTGTCTGATGCAATAAATACTGTATATCAGGCAGATAGTAGCAGAGGTGATGGCTTTAGGGGGTATAGATCGTGAACTTGTAAGCATGCCATGGTTGTTGGTAGGACCCAAAGGTCGCTATGTCACAAAAACGGTCAGTTGATTAAACAATAAATCACAGTGGGGGACTTTGGTACAGATTGCATTGCTTCTAGATTTTTAGTGTTTACAATTTCCCATATTCATCTGTTTAATGACAGTCACCATTAATTAATGGCTTTGCGTTTGTCTCCAGCTAATTTGTGTTAAAGGGATTTTGTTACCAACTACAATGTTTCCCTGAAAATAAGACCTACCCTGAAATAAGCCCTAGCATTATTTTTCTGGATTTTCAGTGAGGCTTGAAATATAAGCCCCAGTAACAGTTAAAAAAAAGTCAATAGGAATGCATTGGGAGTGTGAAAAGGGCCAGAAATACACAATTGCTGCATTTTTATAGCCCTTTTTCAGGACAGCCAAGTCACTCAACTGCCTCAATCCAGGTCTTTAACACTGCTTTCCAGAGCCCCGACATGGCTCCCACAGTACTCAGCTGTGGCTTAACCAATTCATAAATCTGTGAAGCTGGCCTAAGGTGCCGATATACGGCGTCCCTCTCTGCAGGGGGGGGAGGCTTGAAGAGTCGGGAGCAGTGCACTGAGCTCCTGCCCCCTCTCCGCTCCTCGCCACTATTAGCTCTGCCCCCTCCCATTGCAAATAGTGGCGAGAGGCAGAGAGGAGGCGGGAGCCCAGTGCACTGCTCCCGGCTCTTCCAGCCTCTTCCCCCTGCAGAGAGGGACGCCGTATATCGGGACCCGGCCGATATACGGTTGTCTGAAGGCGCCCTAAGGGAGTCGTCATCCATCTATATTTTATGTTACATCTTCCTATAGAGGTAGAGAATATTAAAAATATATATGTAAAAGGGGAAACAGTTGCAAGATTATTTGTAGCTAAGTCCAGGTTCTGCAGGAATTACATTTGCACTATTATCTTGACCTGTAAAATATTGGATTTCTGTTTCAGATGGTTACTATGCTATGATCCACCCTTTACACAATGTATGGTTGTGAACTTTTACCTACTTCTATGTTATACAATCTCCACCATTCCAACACTATCTCGTTAGCGGATCACATTACAAAGTCACCATGTTTAACATCCATCCCATTCATAAATAGCATGCACACATGTATCAGATATAGTAATGTACAGTACACGTTGCATCAGCTTTTTCTATTTTACTGAAAGCTTCAATAGGCCCATTTAAAAACAATAATTATCGCTTAAAATTCACCCAAAAGCCATTTTTTGAGCAATAATCGTTGCGTGTAAATGTGCTCATCTTTCAGTTTTCTGCCAAACGATGGATTTCAGTTTGGCATGAAATCCGTTGTTGTGCAGAACAGCTGATAAGACGGACCGCACGCTGTATTCTGCCCGGGGAGCGCTTATTACATTGTCTCAGCTGTCAGCCCCATAGCAGAACAAAGGGAATTTATTGGGAGAACAGCGGGTGGTCTGTTCTCTGAATACAACTCCCAGTGGCTCACACGCTACTAATTGATACTAATAAGCATTAGTACCAAGCAGTAGTTTATGTAAAAATGATCACTCAAAAGCCTTTTTTTGAGCGATCATCTTTGTGTCTAAATGCACCTTTTGAAGGAAGCTGCAGTACATGTGAATAAGCAAAAAAGAGAAATATGGGCTTACCTCACCAGCAGTATCTTCCAATGTTGCAGAGACATCTGAATTTCAACAGGAGCTCCATCCTCAAACAGCCGGCGGCAGACGGCTAAATTCCATATGAAGAAAAACAGAAGTGGAGAGGAGCTGCTACCGTTAAAAAAAAAAATTTTCATACTTTATTGAATAAAAAGCATACAGCTCACAGGTCCACGCTGGACGCGTTTCGGCTACATTAGCCTTTGTCAACAGCAGTACATAGTAACATAGTATGTTAGGCTGAATGAAGACAATGTCCATCTAATTTAGCCTGTTTCAACCCCCACCTGTGTTGCTCCAGAGGAAGGCAAAAAAAACCTCAAGCAGCCATTTTGCTCATTTGGAGATAAAATTCCTTCCCGACTCCATAATGGCAGCCAGGGTAATCCCAGGATCAACATTTGAGGTCAACAACCCCGCTGGTCACCTTATGTCTATATCCTGTAATATCATAGTGATCTAGGAAGGCATCTAGTCCCCTCTTAAACTCCTCAGGCAGAGAGTTCCACAGTCTCACTGCTCTTACAGTAAAGAATCCCCTTCTATGTTGCTGATGAAACCTGCTTTCCTCTAATCGTAGCGGATGCCCTCTTGTTACCGTCGCAGTCCTGGGTATAAACAGATCATGGGAGAGATCCTTGTATTGTCTCCTAATGTATTTATACATAATTATTTGGTTGCCCCTTAGCGGTCTTTTTTCCAGGGTAAATATTCCCAATTTCTTTAACCTCTCTGGGTATTCCAGTCCTCTCAATCCGTTTATTAGTTTAGTCGCCCTTCTTTGAATGCCCTCAAGCACTGCAACATCTTTCCTGAGCACCGTTGTCCAGAACTGTACGCAGTATTCCATGTGAGGCCTGACAAGTGCCTTATATTGGCTTGAGGAAGGTCTACTACGACCGAAACGTTGCCGGAATTTTTGTAATGGGGAAATAAATCTTGTATTTTTCTACATTGCTGAATGCTGCCAGTCACTATTTTCTTAATCCTGATTGCACCCCTGGAGCCTTTCTGGTTTAGGCTTCCTGACTGGCTTTTGCATACTGTTTTGCCTGGCTCTATGTGAGGATATATGCTGTACTGCTGAGAACCTCTTTTTTCTACTAAGTGCCTTATATAGTGGGAGGATAATGTTCTCGTCCTTCGCCCCTATACCTCTTTTGATGCACCCCAAGACATTATTTGCATTGGCATTGGTTACTCCAGTTAAATCTGCAATCCACTAGTACCCCCAGGTCTTTTTCCATATCACTTTCCCCTAGCAGTACCCCATTTAGTCTGTATTGGTGACATCCGTTTCTCCTGCCCATGTGCACAAACTTACATTTATCAATATTGAACTTCATTTGCCATTTTACTTCCCAAGCTCTCATCTTATCCAGGTCTATTTCTCCTCCGTTGTATTAATTACCTCGTATAATTTTGTGTCATCTGCAAATATTGATATTTTACTGTGCAGTCCCTCTATCAGGTCATTGATAAATATATTGAACAGAATGGGGCCTAATACTGAACCCTGTGGCACCTCACTAGCACCAGTGGCCCAATCAGAGTACAAACCATTTATTACCACCCTCTACTTTCTATTTCTTAGTCAGTTCTTTAGGGTGCATTCCCACGAACGTATATCGGCTCGGTTTTCACACCGAGCCGATATACATCATCCTCATCTGCAGGGGGGGGGGGATAGAAGAGCCAGGAGCAGGAACTGAGCTCCCGCCCCCTCTCCGCCCCTCTGCACTATTTGCAATGGGGCGGGGCTTATTCTCAAAACTTCGCCCCGCCCCGTCCCGCCTCCTTTCATTGCAAATAGTGCAGAGGGGCGGAGAGGAGGCAGAGAAGGGGCGGGAGCTCAGTTCCTGCTCCTGGCTCTTCCATCCTCCCCCCCCCTGCAGATGAGGACGACGTATATGGGCTCGGCGTGAAAACTGAGCCGATATACGTTCGTGGGAATGCAGCCTTACCCAGATACACACGTTTTCACCCAATCCGAGCTGTCTCATTTTATATATCAGCTTATTATGCAGTACGGTGTCAAATACTTTAGAAAAGTCCAGATATACGAGATCAATAGATTCTCCCAGGTCCAGCCTAGAGCTTACTTCATTGTAGAAGCTGATGAGATTGGTCTGACATGATCGACCCCTCATGAACCCATGCTGATAAGGAGTTATACTGTTGTTCTCCTTGAGGTATTCAAGAATGGTGTCTCTCAGAAACCCCTCGAATATTTTTCCAGTTATGGAAGTGAGATTTACCAACCTGTATTACCAGGTTCTCTTTTAGACCCCTTTTTGTATATTGAAACCACATTGGAAATGCGCCAATCTAGTGGTACAACCCCGGTCTTTATAGTGTCCATATATATAAGAAATAGAGGTCTAGCTATCACATCACTTAGTTCCCTTAGAACCCTTGGGTGTATTCCATCTGGGCCCGGCGATTTATCTATTTTAATCCTCTTTAACTGCCCCTGCACTTCCTCCTGTGTTAGGCAGGCAATATTTAGCAGCAGGGGTTCGTTGTATTCCCCTGCATCTCATGCGAATTACTTTTTCATTCGTGAATACACTTGAAAAGAAACTATTTAATAGATTTGCCTTCCCCCCATCGTCTTCTGTGATTTCTCCTGCATTATTTGTTAAAGGGCCAGTGATTTCAGTGCAAATCCTTTTACTGTTTATATAATTGAAGAATAGTTTAGGGTTATTTTTGCTCTCTCTGGCAATCAGTCTTTCTGCCTCCTCCTTAGCAAATTGTGATCTTTTCTTTACGTATTTTGTTTTTTCCCCTGTATGATTCTAGCGCTTCTTCGTTGCCTTCTTGTTTTAGTAGTTTAAACTGTTTAATTTTTTTAATTTATTGCCCCCCCCCCCCTTACCGTCTTGTCGAGCCGCATTGGTTTACTTTTACTTGAAGTTCTTTTGTTTTGAAAGGGAATGAACTGCTCACATGAGGTGATTAGGATGTTTTTAAACTTCTCCCATTTGTCGGCTGTACTGTTATTCTTGAGGATGCTGTCCGAATTAATGTTACTGATAGTTGTTCTGAGCTGATCAAGTTTTGTTTTACTAAAGTCTAGTTTTTTTGTTGCTCCATGATAAGGCTTCTTATTAAATGACAGCTGGAAATTAATTATATTGTGGTCGCTATTTCACAAGTGTCCCTGCACCTGCACCCCCGAGATTCTGTCCAGTTTGTTAGTTAATACTAAGTCCAGAGTGACCCTCCCTCTAGTTGGCTCCAGCACATGTTGGATGAGGTAGTTATCCTTAATTGTTCTCAAGAACTTATCACCCTTGTGAGATTTGCAGGTTTCGTTTTCCCATATTATATCCAGATAATTAAAGTCCCCCATAATTATTACTTCATCGCGGTTTGACACCTCTTCTATTTGTCTCAATAATAAAATTTCTGTTTCTTCTGTTGCTTTTGGAGGTCTATAGAAAACCCTTATTAGGATTTTGTTATTTTTTTCCACCGTATTTCTACCCACAGAGATTCCACGTGTTCATCTCCTACAGCTATATCTTCCCGTAGCCTAGGCATTAAGTAAGATTTAAAGTATAGACATACCCCTCCCCCTTTCTGTTCCCCACGGTCTCATCTGAAGAGACTGTAACCCTGTAAATCCACAGCCCAATCACACTTATCATCAAGCCATGTTTCCATTATTCCCACTATGTCATAATTTGCATCAGTCATTCTCGCTTCAAGCTCACCCACTTTACCGATCAGACTTCTTGCATTCGTTGCAATACAATTTATATAGTGGTTGTTCTTCTTTATATTCATTTTGCTACTAATGGTACTATTTGCTGTTCTGTCAGTTCTAACTGTACTAACCCCACCCCCTGCTCAACCCCCATTCCCATTACTTGGTCCCAGCTCGTTATCTACACTGTCTACCCCCCTATTTCTCTTTTTGTCCTCCCCCTAGCCCCTAGTTTAAACACTCCTCCAGCCTTCTAGCCATCTTCTCCCTCAGCACAGCTGCACCCTCCCCAACGGAAGAGCCTGTATAATCCAAAGTGAGAACCCAAACATAGATTTAATTCTGGAGCTTATAATATAGAAATCAGTTCTTTATTTAGCTAAATCAATGATAAATAATGTAGACAAGTTTATTTCTGATTTGTCAGAAATACAAATACATATTACAAACACTGGACATTTAAGGTCTATGTACATTCCAAAATCTGAGTCCCGATACCACTGTGTCACATTTTTTTCTCTCAGGGTTTTTGTATGACATGGTACTGTAAGAAATTCAGGGTGCCATATTATGTATTAGTTTAGATCATAAGTACATGAGTCCTTATCACGATCAGTTTAACCCCTTAGTGACCAAGCCTGCTTGCACCTTAGTGACAGAGCCAAATTTTGGAAATCTGACATGTCATTTTAACATGGAATAACTCTGTTAAGGCTTTGCATATCCAAGTGATTCTGACATAGTTTTTTCACCACATATTGTACTTCATTTAGGTGGTAAAATTAGACCAATAGAATGTGTGTATATTTATTAAAAGCACCAACCTTTTTTTTCCCATATAGGAGACGTACAAATTTAACATTGATTGTCAACATTTTGAGGAACGCTTTGTTTTCCTACACCAAGCCAAGATTGCAAAGGCTCATAGGTGTCAGAATGATAGGTATCCCAACAAATGACCCCATTTTAAAATCTACACCCCTTAATATATTCACTGAGGGGGGGCAGGAGTATTTTGACCCCACGTTTTTTTTTCAGTAGTTAATGCAATTTAAAGAAAAATAAAATGTCATATTTTTGCAAATACGTCATTTTAAAGGCAGTTTTTTTCTATATTGCAATGAGGACTTACACCCCAAAATAGATACCCCTGTTTGTCCTGTGTTCAGAAAAATACCCATAGTGGCCCTAATATTATGTCCGTATGCACAACGGGGCCGAAATCGAAAGGAGCAGCTGGTGGCTTTCTGAACAGACATTTTGCTTAAGGGTGTTTTAGGCCCCATTGCTCACTTGTAGAGCCCTTGAGCAGCCAAAACAATTGAGAACCCCACAAAATGACACCATTTTGAAAACTAGACCCCTTAACAAATTAATATAGGGGTATACTGCGTATCACATCTTGTTTCCAAGCTAGTTGCAGTACAACAGAGTACTAGAGCCTCCCTTCAAGGGGTTAGTTTTCTGCAATAAATTATCCTTGTGCCTTGATATTGTAACATCACAATCACATATAGTAAGTTTTATTAGATTCCGCCAACTCCTTCTAGCGGAGGGATTATCTTTGGCATTGAGTGTAGTTACAGAAAAAAAAAAGAAAAAAAAAATTATTTTTTTTTTTCATTTGCCGCCAGCCTACCACAAGGGCTGGTGCTGCTACCACTCTGGTCTTTTTTTATTTTAAGGGGAAATCTCTGGGGGAATATTCAATCCTTCTTTGTGATAGCATCATCTATCTCTCCTTTCTTTTTCTTTAGCTACAGTTTGGCTTGCGCTACTGGCTAGCATTTGAGGATATCTTTACCATTCAGTCTGACGTACTGCTAGGAAATAGGTTCCTGATGACGCTGCGATGATTGCAGCAGAAACGCGTTGAACCGCGCAATATATAGGAAAAGCTACGTCTTTATCCTCTACATGCAGCATTAGGGTGCATTCACACGAACGTATATCGGCTCGGTTTTCACGCCGAGCCGATATACGTTGTCCTCGTGTGCAGAGGGGGGAGGATGGAAGAGCCAGGGCCAGGAACTGTGCTCCCGCCCCCTCTCTGCCTCCTCTCCGCCCCTCTGCACTATTTGCAATGGGGAGAGGCGGGACGGGAGCGGGGCTGATTCCCAGACCTTAGCCCCACCCTCGTCCTGCCTCCTCTCATTGCAAATAGTGCAGAGGGGCGGAGAGGAGGCAGAGAGGGGGCGGGAGCACAGTTCCTGCCCCTGGCTCTTCCATCCTCCCCCCTCTGCACACGAGGACAACGTATATCGGCTCGGCGTGAAAACCGAGCCGATATACGTTCGTGTGAATGCACCCTAAGGCTGTTTTCTGTTAGTAAAGGTCTTTTGATCTCCTCCTTTTTCCATTAAGGAATCTACCCTAAGGGCTCATGTCCACGGGGAAAATAGGATTTAGGATCCGCAGCGGATTTCCTGCATGCGGATCCGCACCCCATAGGGATGCATTGACCACCCGCGGGTACATAAATACCCGCGGATCGTCAATAAAAGTGATTTAAAAAAAAATGGAGCATGAAAAAATCTGGACCATGCTCCATTTTCATGCGGGTCTCCCGCGGGGACGGCTCCCGCGGGCTTCTATTGAAGCCTATGGAAGCCGTCCGGATCCGCGGGACACAAAAATCATATTTTACTTACCCGCTCCGTTTCTTCTCTTCGGCGCCGCGCCATCTTCTCTCAGCCGCGGCCGGATAATTTTGCTTCGGACCGGCGCATGCGCGGGGCACGTCACCGACGTCATCGTGCACATCCGCCGGGCCGAAGAATGAAGATCCGGCCGCGACGAGAGAAGATGACGCCGCCGCGAAGAGCAGAAACGGAGCGGATCGGAGGTAAGTTTATTCTCATTTATTCTCCTTTTCGGCGCTCATGTCCGCGGGGCAGGAGGGACCCGCTGCAGATTCTCCATGGAGAATCCGTAGCGGGCCCGATTTTCCCCGTGGACATGAGGCCTAAGTCCTTTGACTTCTGGCTAGATTGTGCACATACGGGGATTTATCTACATCCCGTGCACTTTCTTATGATAGGGTCAGATCCCTTTCAGTAGAAATTTCCATCTGGTCTTACTAATAAAGCGTGCTAGTAAGGCACGAACGGGTTCAAGCAATTTTCCAGTAGTAGACCAAGGAGATTTCTGGGTAAACTTTGAATACACTAGTCTGGTTGACCCGTGCATTAAACGGCTTTAGTTACATTACATGCACTACAGGGTTTTCCCTGATTACTGTCAAAGCGGTAGTATTTACTTTTACTAAATTTGAGCTAATTGCTCTTCACTAATTACGGTATCCCTCACTATACCACTTATCTGGGATTACCCACTGGGGAGCAATTCCTCTATGTTCTCTGTGTGTCCTTTGGAAACTTGCAAACCAAGTTTCCTTTTTAATACTAAATCTATTAAAAGTTATATTTTAGTTTTTTGCTCTCGAACCCTGCAGTGATTAGTGAGTGTAGTTACAGAATGTTTTGGTTCTAATTTGATTCTGCTTAGGTAAATATAAATGTAAGATAGGATGTCTGTGAAGTCTGGTGTTTACTTAAAGGGGTTGTCCCGCGAAAGCAAGTGGGTCTATACACTTCTGTATGGCCATATTAATGCACTTTGTAATGTACATTGTGCATTAATTATGAGCCATACAGAAGTTATTCACTTACCTGTTCCGTTGCTAGCGTCCTCGTCTCCATGGTGCCGTCTAATTTTCAGCGTCTAATCGCCGGATTAGACACGCTTGCGCAGTCCGGTCTTCTTCTTTTCTGAATGGGGCCGCTCGTGCCGGAGAGCGGCTCCTCGTAGCTCCGCCCCGTCACGTGCCGATTCCAGCCAATCAGGAGGCTGGAATCGGCAACGGACCGCACAGAAGACCTGCGGTCCACCGAGGGAGAAGATCCCGGCGGCCATCTTCGCAAGGTAAGTAAGAAGTCACCGGAGCGCGGGGATTCAGGTAAGCACTATCCGTTTTTCTTTTTTAACCCCTGCATCGGGTTTGTCTCGCGCCGAACGGGGGGGCTATTGAAAAAAAAAAAAAAACGTTTCGGCGCGGGACAACCCCTTTAATGACAACAAATGTCATATACTCTTATATTACTCACTGACTAAGGGCGAGCACCCACTGGCGTTTGCGTTTTCCGCGGGGAAAAAACGCAGCGTTTTCGCCGCGTTTCCCGCGATTTTTCCGCGCGTTTTTCGCTGCGTTTTCGCGGCTTTTCCATTAATTTCCATTGACTTTCATGGGTGCATTAGGAGAAAAATAAGGACACATATGCAACTGACAGTTCCTATGTTAAAAACGCAAACGCAACGCAAAAAAAACGCCAGTGGACAGGAACACATGTTATCTCCATGCCTGTGCAGGAAAAACGCAAAACGCAGGTAAAAAAACGCCAGTGGGTGCTCGCCCTTAGGCTGGGGTCACACAGGGCGGATTTGCCGCGGATTGCCGTTGCATATCCGCACTGCGGCAAAACCGCTGTGTTTGCAGTGCAATGCAGCACAAATGAGATTTGCCAAAAAGCTGTTCTCACAGGGCGGATTTTTTCCGCAGAGCCGCAGTGCGGAAATGCAACTACATCGCGGTTTTAAAAGATGCAGCATGTTCATTCTTTGGTCGTTTCCGCAGCGCTTTTTTGTCCATAGACCTCTATGGACGCAGCCAAAACCGACCCAAATACGCGACAAAAGTAAAAAAGCGCAACAAATCCGCCCTGTGTGACCCTAGCCTTAGAGTTGTATGATATTCCTTGTTGTTCAATAAACACCTTTTGAACTCCACGTTGGGCGGTTTCCCAAAAATGTTAGACATTCCATATATGACTTTTTCATGCGCTAATTGCTCATTCAACTTTCCTGTGGTCAAGTCTCTCTAGACACTTAATCATTAACATCAGCAAATAGTATCCACCTAGATGGCGAATACATCTCGTTCACAGAGGCAAGAAGTCTAGAAATCAGTTAAATGCCCTTCACAGTTTAGACAACATTTAAAATAACATAATTTTATTAGTGTAATACTTAAAAATCCAAATATAATGCACACCACAGGTTCCTCCAAGGGACAAAACCAAAATAGGTCCCAAGGGAAATAACCAACATACAGGAACAGACACACATAGAAGACACATAAAAGCACCTAGGATACTAGGCACCACACCAAGGTGGATATAGTTCCAACAGATAATTGTATGGATGCAAACACAGAATACAAGGACTATATCCTACGTCTGCTCATTGGAGTAGATACATGTATGTCCAAATTTCATACACCGATGTTCTTAAAGTGCAGAAAAAGTGAAAGACACCATATGTGTCCCGATTTAGGGTTGCATATAGATTGCTCCTTATTTACGTGAGCCTATATACAAATAGCCTTGCTCACGTAGCACTGGTGCAAATGCTATTTTACTGAAATTCAAAATTTCTTTCCTGAAGAATAAAGTTCAGATATCAATAAATGATGATCAACTCGTGTGTTTATTTCTCGCCGCGTTTCCCCGCTAGATACCAGCGGTTTATCAGGAGTATCAAGAGTATTTTTATTATGAACATCTGTTTCGCATAATTTTCTTTTCTTTCATTGATATAATAAGATTTCCAGAAAAAATTACGAGATTCCCAGAAATAGCCTATATATAAAGATAGATGAGCAACTGTTCTGCTGGTGTATAATATAAAAGACAATTTCTTTTGTCCACTCAATTACTATTAGCTAGGTCTGCATAGAGATATTATTCTACAGTTCTTGATAGTTTGTTTGGCTCAATTAATGATAGATGGAAATCTATTAAAGGGGTTGTCCCGCGCCGAACACCGGAGAGCGCTTACCTGAATCCCCGCGCTCCGGTGAATTCTTACTTACCTGATGAAGATGGCCGCGGGGATCTTCTCACTCGGTGGACCGCAGGGCTTCTGTGCGGTCCATTGCCGATTCCAGCCTCCTGATTGGCTGGAATCGGCACGTGACGGGGCGGAGCTACGAGGAGCCGCTCTCCGGCATCCAGCACGAGCAGCCCCATTGAAAAAAGAAGAAGACCGTGACTGCGCAAGCGCGGCTAATTTGGCCATTAGACGGCGAAAATTAGTCGGCTCCATGGAAACGAGGACGCTAGCAACGGAGCAGGTAAGCGAAAAACTTTTTATAACTTCTGTATGGCTCATAATTAATGCACAATGTACATTACAAAGTGCATTAATATGGCCATACAGAAGTGTATAGACCCACTTGCTGCCGCGGGACAACCCCTTTAAGTGAAGGCCTAACCCAACCTCCTGAAAAAGTCAGCATTAGATAAGAGTGGCTGCCTCCAGATAAGGAGTGATGGAATAGTTTAAATAGCTGTTAGAGAGACCTCTCCTGATACTAGAATACCTCCATGTAGGGAGTAGTTAGATTCCTGATACTAGAATACCTCCACGTAGGGAGTAGTTAAGATTCCCATTGAAAGAATATCCCTATGAAGAGAGCAGTAGATTTGGTAAAATAGCTATTAAATCAGGGGTGTCAAACTCATTTTCACTAAGGGCCACATCGGGCTTATGGTGACCTTCAAAGGGCCGATTGTAAGACAGTATAGTAAGGGCTCGCTCACACAAGCGTATTTGCTTACATAATATGCAGTGAATAGAAGCCATTGATTTCAGTGAGTTCATTCACATGATGTACATTCTCACACAGCATGACCTATTTTGTTGCGTACTATGCACCCCAATAGGCCATTGAAGTGAATGGGCCGTGCAAATATGTGGTGAATGCGCAGGAGACCTATGTATTCACTGCATATTTGGGCACCATCTCAGTGGGCCCATCTGCGTTCTTTTTTCCGTGCCTAAATATGCAGGCATTAGCAATTTTTGATTGCGCAAATACACAGCGTATTTGTGCTACCAAAATACCCATGTGAACAAGCCCTAATAGTGACCCCCCCAGCAGCCACCATTAACCCCCCCCCTCAGCCACCATTTACCCCCCTCCTCCAGCAGCCACCATTAACCCCCCTCCTCCAGCAGCCACCATTAACCCCCCTCCTCCAGCAGCCACCATTAACCCCCCCCCCCCGTAGCTACCATTAACCCCCCCTCTCAGCAGCCACCATTAACCCCCCCTCTCAGCAGCCACCATTAACCCCCCCTCTCAGCAGCCACCATTAACCCCCCCTCTCAGCAGCCACCATTAACCCCCCCTCTCAGCAGCCACCATTAACCCCCCCTCTCAGCAGCCACCATTAACCCCCCCCTCTCAGCAGCCACCATTAACCCCCCCTCTCAGCAGCCACCATTAACCCCCCCTCTCAGCAGCCACCATTAACCCCCCCTCTCAGCAGCCACCATTAACCCCCCCCTCTCAGCAGCCACCATTAACCCCCCCTTAGCAGCCACCATTAACCCCCCCCTTTCAGCAGCCACCATTAACCCCCCTCTCAGCAGCCACCATTAACCCCCCCTCTCAGCAGCCACCATTAACCCCCCCTCTCAGCAGCCACCATTAACCCCCCCTCTCAGCAGCCACCATTAACCCCCCCTCTCAGCAGCCACCATTAACTCCCCCTCTCAGCAGCCACCATTAACCCCCCCTCTCAGCAGCCACCATTAACCCCCCCTCTCAGCAGCCACCATTAACCCCCCCTCTCAGCAGCCACCATTAACCCCCCCCTCTCAGCAGCCACCATTAACCCCCCCCCCTCTCAGCAGCCACCATTAACCCCCCCCCCCTCTCAGCAGTCACCATTAACCCCCCCTCTCAGCAGCCACCATTAACCCCCCTTCCCCCCCCCCCCCCCAGCAGCAACCATTAATACCATTAACACCCCCCTCGGCAGCAACCACTAAATCCCCCCCCCCCCCCAGCAGCCACCATTAGCCCCCCTAAACCACATACTTACCTCCTCCTTGCTGTCTGCGCTGCTTCCCCTCCGCTCACATATTAACATTTTCCACATCACTTCTGCTTATTCAGCAGTTCCAGCAGCCTGATTGGTTGTTTGGGTTGGCTGCTTCACCAAGCAACCAATCAGGTTGCTGGAATTGCTGAATAGGGCAGAAGTGTTGTGAAAAATGTTAATATGCCAGCGGGGAGCTGCAGCACTCCAGCTGGTAATAGCTTAGTGGTGAGCAGCGTCGGCACGCCGCGGGCCACATGAAACGAGGCAGCGGGCCGGATTCGGCCCGCGGGCCTTGTGTTTGACACATGTGTATTAAATAATAAATGCCTCCACGTAGGGAGTGAGTAAATTTGAAGGAATAGCTATTGGAAAGATGCCTCCTAATAAAGAAATACCTCCACATAGGGAGCAATAGATTAGATAGAGACGCTATTAGATAAGTAACTCCACATAGGGAGCAGATGTATTAGAAAAGATAAAGTATAAAGCCTATTGATCTAATGAGGTGAAAAGGACCGTGTTGTTATTCATGCAAAAACAGCACTTAATCTAAGCCCATTCACACTGGAGGCTGGTGAGTTAGTTTGTTTGTTTGATCTAGCATAATAGTAAAGCAAGATGCATGATAAGAGCGACAGTGCCTCTGGCCTGGATGATAGGTCAGGGCTAAATGACCTAGCATGCATACGGCCACGTAATGTACTGCGCATAACTGTATCCAAGATAGAGGCGGCCCAACAGGGTACTAGGGCCTCCATGCCCGCCAGTATCACATCTTGTATCCAAGCTAAGGGAGGTACAACAGGGTACTAGAGTCTCCATCCCCACCCGTATCACATCTTGTTTCCAAGCTAGTTGCAGTACAACAGGACACTAGAGCCTCCATGCCCAACCGTATCTCATCTTGTATCCAAGCTAGAGGTGGTACAACAGGGTACTAGAGCCTCTATGCCTGTCCGTATCAAATCTTGTTTCCAAGCTAGAGGCAGTACAACAGGGTACTAGAGCCTCCATGCCCAACCGTATCTCATCTTGTATCCAAGCTAGAGGCAGTACAACAGGACACTAGAGCCTCCATGCCCAACCGTATCTCATCTTGTATCCAAGCTAGAGGTGGTACAACAGGGTACTAGAGCCTCTATGCCTGTCCGTATCACATCTTGTATCCAAGCTAGAGTCGAAACAACAGGGTACTAGGGCCTCCATGCCCGCAAGTATCACATCTTGTATCCAATCTAGGGGCGGTACAACAGGACACTAGAGCCTCCATGCCCAACCGTATCTCATCTTGTATCCAAGCTAGAGGTGGTACAACAGGGTACTAGAGCCTCCATGCCCGCCCGTATCAAATCTTGTTTCCAAGCTAGAGGCGGTACAACAGGGTACTAGAGCCTCCCTTCAAGGGGTTAGTTTTCTACAATAAATTATCCATTTGCTTTGATATTGTAACATCACAATCACGTATAAAAAGTTTTATTAGATTCCGACAACTCCTTCTAGCAGAGGGATTATTTTTGGCATTGAGTATAGTTACAGAATGTTTTGGTTCAAATTTGATTCTGATTAGGTAAATATAAATGTAAAATAGGATGTCTGTGAAGTCTGGTGTTTACTTAATGACAACAAATGTCATATACTCTTATATTACTCACTGACTTAGAGTTGTATGATATACTTGGTTGTTCAATAAACACCTTTTGAACTCCACGTTGGGCGGTTTCCCAAAAATGTTAGACATTCCATATATGACTTTTTCATGCGCTAATTGCTCATTCAACTTTCCTGTGGTCAAGTCTCTCTAGACACTTAATCATTAACATCAGCAAATAGTATCCACCTAGATGGTGAATACATTCTGCATGAGTTTACTCTACGTCTCGCTATCAAAAACACCCACTACAGGATGATTCAGAAGGAGCGGTGCAAAAGTAGTGCTGATTTATTCACACATGAACTGACATACAACAGCCAGAATAACAGCATGAAAAGATAGAACACCTTCAAGTTTGTATTGCACGTTACAGATATTCGATGCTGGTGACACGGCAGATATCAAGGCTGTCGTCCAATTCTGTCCAGCCGTGCCCCAGCATATGCGGTTATTCCACTGCAGAGGAGATGTGTTGTTGTAGGTCATCTAGTGTCAACAACAGTGTCCACATTGAACATCTGTAGGTGCAATAAAAACTTGAAAGGTTCTTCTATCATTTCATTTCATGTCACTCTGGCTGTTTTTGAGTCAGCCTGCATTGTAGGGTTTAACATCTGACTGAGAATTTCATGTGTGTATAGCATAGCAAGTAAAGAGGTTGTCTGTAGAGATAAGCGAGCACCAAAATGCTCAGGTGCTCGTTACTCGGGACGAAATTATCGCGATGCTCGAGGGTTCGTTTCGAGTAACGAACCCCATTGAAGTCAATGGGCGACCCGAGCATTTTTGTACATCGCCGATGCTCACTAAGGTTTTCATTTGTGAAAATCTGGGCAATTCAAGAAAGTGATGGGAACGACACAGCAACGGATAGGGCAGGCGAGGGGCTACATGTTGGGCTGCATCTCAAGTTCCCAGGTCCCACTATTAAGCCACAATAGCGGCAAGAGTACCCCCCCCCTCCCAACAACTTTTACTTCTGAAAAGCCCTCATTAGCAATGCATACCTTAGCTAAGCACCACACTACCTCCAACAAAGCACAATCACTGCCTGCATGACACTCCGCTGCCACTTCTCCTGGGTTACATGCTGCCCAACCCCCCCGCACGACCCAGTGTGCACAGTGCACACCAAAGTGTCCCTGCACAGCCTTCAGCTGCACTCATGCCACACCACCCTCATGTCTATTTATAAGTGCGTCTGCCATGAGGAGGAACAGCAGGCACACACTGCAGAGGGTTTGCATGGCTAGGCAGCGACCCTCTTTAAAAGGGGCGGGGCGATAGCCCACAATGCTGTACAGAAGCAATGAGAAATATAATCCTGTGCCACCGCCATCAGGAGCTGCACACGTGGGCATAGCAATGGGGAACCTATGTGCCACACACTATTCATTCTGTCAAGGTGTCTGCATGCCCCAGTCAGACCGCGTTTTTTTATAAATAGTCACAGGCAGGTACAACTCCGCAATGGGAATTCCGTGTGCACCCACAGCATGGGTGGCTCCCTGGAACCCACCGGCTGTACATAAATGTATCCCATTGCAGTGCCCATCACAGCTGAGGTAACGTCCGATTAAATGCAGGTGGGCTTCGGCCCACACTGCATGCCCCAGTCAGACTGGGGTTCTTTAGAAGTGGACACATGCAGTTACAATTCCCTGTGGACCCACAGCATGGGTGGGTGCCAGGAAGCCACCGGCGGTACATAAATATATCCCATTGCATTGCCCAATAGAGCTGATGTAATGTCAGCTTTAATGCAGGTGGGCAAAAAATTAATTGGATTACACTGTAGGCGAGGGCCCCAAAAAATTGGTGTACCAAGAGTACTAATGGATGTCAGAAAAATTGCCCATGCCCAACCAAGAGGGCAGGTGAAACCCATTAATCGCTTTGGTTAATGTGGCTTAATTGGTAACTAGGCCTGGAGGCAGCCCAGTTAAAATAAAAATTGGTTCAGGTGAAAGTTTCAACGCTTTAATGAGCATTGAAACGTATAAAAATTGTTTACAAAAATGATATGACTGAGCCTTGTGGGCCTAAGAAAAATTGCCCGTTCGGCGTGATTACGTGAGGTTTCAGGAGGAGAAGCAGGAGGAGGAGGATGAATAGAATACACAGATTGATGAAGCAAAAAGGTCCCCGTTTTTGATGGTGATAGAGAACGATGCTTCCATCCGCGGGTGCAGCCTACGTATTGCTTAGGTATCGCTGCTGTCCGCTGGTGGAGAAGAGAAGTCTGGGGAAATCCAGGCTTTGTTCATCTTGATGAGTGTAAGCCTGTCGGCACTATCGGTTGACAGGCGGGTACGCTTATCCGTGATGATTCCCCCAGCCGCACTAAACACCCTCTCTGACAAGACGCTAGCCGCAGGACAAGCAAGCACCTCCAGAGCATACAGCGCGAGTTCAGGCCACGTGTCCAGCTTCGACACCCAGTAGTTGTAGGGGGCAGAGGCGTCACGGAGGACGGTCGTGCGATCGGCTACGTACTCCCTCACCATCCTTTTACAGTGCTCCCGCCAACTCAGCCTTGACTGGGGAGCGGTGACACAGTCTTGCTGGGGAGCCATAAAGCTGGCAAAGGCCTTGGAGAATGTTCCCCTGCCTGCGCTGTACATGCTGCCTGATCTCTGCACCTCCCCTGCTACCTGGCCCTCGGAACTGCACCTTCTGCCACTAGCGCTGTCGGATGGGAATGTTACCATCAGTTTGTCCGCCAGGGTCCTGTGGTATAGCATCACTCTCGAACCCCTTTCCTCTTCGGGTATGAGAGTGGAAAGGTTCTCCTTATACCGTGGGTCGAGCAGTGTGTACACCCAGTAATCCGTAGTGGCCAGAATGCGTGTAACGCGAGGGTCTCGAGAAAGGCATCCTAGCATGAAGTCAGCCATGTGTGCCAGGGTACCTGTACGCAACACATGGCTGTCCTCACTAGGAAGATCACTTTCAGGATCCTCCTCCTCCGGCCATACACACTGAAAGGATGACAGGCAAGCAGCATGGGTACCCTCAGCAGTGGGCCAAGCTGTCTCTTCCCCCTCCTCCTCATGCTCCTCCCCCTCCTCCTCAACGCGCTGAGATATAGACATGAGGGTGCTCTGACTATCCAGCGACATACTGTCTTCCCAGGCCTCCGTTTCCAAGCGCAAAGCGTCTGCCTTTATGCTTTGCAGGGAACTTCTCAAGAGGCATAGCAGAGGAATGGTGACGCTAATGATTGCAGCATCCCCGCTCACCATCTGGGTAGACTCCTCAAAGTTTCCAAGGACCTGGAAGATGGCTGCCAACCAGGCCCACTCTTCTGTAAAGAATTGAGGAGGCTGACTCCCACTACGCCGCCCATGTTGGAGTTGGTATTTCACTATAGCTCTACGCTGCTCATAGAGTCTGGCCAACATGTGGAGCGTAGAGTTCCACCGTGTGGGCACGTCACACAGCAGTCGGTGCACTGGCAGATTAAACCGATGTTGCAGGGTCTGCAGGGTGGCAGCGTCCGTCTTGGACTTGCGGAAATGTGCGATGACCCGGCGCACCTTTCCGAGCAGGTATGACAAGTGTGGGTAGCTTTTCAGAAAGCGCTGAACCACCAAATTAAAGACATGGGCCAGGCATGGCACGTGCGTGAGGCTGCCGAGCTGCCGGGAGTGCCACCAGGTTACGGCTGTTGTCACACACGACCATGCCCGGTTGGAGGCTCAGCGGCGAAAGCCAGCGGTCGGTCTGCTGTCAGACCCTGCAGCAGTTCGTGGGCCGTGTGCCTCTTCTCTCCTAAGCTGAGAAGTTTCAGCACGGCCTGCTGACGCTTGCCCACCGCTGTGCTGCCACACCGCGCGACACCGACTGCTGGCGACGTGCTGCTGCTGCTGACACATCTTGATTGCGAGACAGAGGTTGCGTTGGAGGAGGAGGAGGAGGGTGGTTTAGTGGAGGAAGCATACACCGCCGCAGATACCAGCACCAAGCTGGGGCCCGCAATTCTGGGGGTGGGTAGGACGTGAGCGGTCCCAGGCTCGGACTCTGTCCCAGCCTCCACTAAATTCACCCAATGTGCCGTCAGGGAGATATAGTGGCCCTGCCCGCCTGTGCTTGTCCACGTGTCCGTTGTTAAGTGGACCTTGGCAGTAACCGCGTTGGTGAGGGCGCGTACAATGTTGCGGGAGACGTGGTCGTGCAGGGCTGGGACGGCACATCGGGAAAAGTAGTGGCGACTGGAAACCGAGTAGCGTGGGGCCGCCACCGCCATCATGCTTTTGAAAGCCTCTGTTTCCACAAGCCTATACGGCAGAATCTCCAGGCTGATCAATTTGGCTATGTGCACATTTAACGCTTGAGCGTGCGGGTGCGTGGCGGCGTACTTGCACTTGCGCTCAAACAGTTGCGCTAGCGACATCTGGACGCTGCGCTGAGAGACATTGCTGGATGGGGCCGAGGACAGCGGAGGTGAGGGTGTGGGTGCAGGCCGGTAGGAACTTGTGCCTGTGTCCTCAAAGGGGGGTTGGATCTCAGTGGCAGGTTGGGGCACAGGGGGAGAGGCAGTGGTGCAAACCGGAGGCGGTGAACGGCCTTCGTCCCACCTTGTGGGGTGCTTGGCCATCATATGCCTGCGCATGCTGGTGGCTCCCCAGCTAATCTTGGCGCGACAAAGGTTGCACACCACTGTTCGTCGGTCGTCAGGCGTCTCTGTGAAAAACTGCCACACCTTAGAGCACCTTGGCCTCTGCAGGGTGGCATGGCGCGAGGGGGCGCTTTGGGAAAAAGTTGGTGGATTATTCGGTCTGGCCCTGCCTCTACCCCTGGCCACCGCACTGGCTCGGCCTGTGCCCACACCCTGACTTGGGCCTCCGCGTCCTCGCCCGCGTCCACGTCCTCTAGGCCTACCCCTACCCCTCAGCATGCTGTATTACCAGTAGTGCAGAAACAGAACGCTGTAATTAAATGTGCCGCTTAATGGCCCGTGGTTGGAGGCTGACTTCGCTTACGGAACGCACAGCAGAGGCAGGAAAGAATTTTGCGCAAGCCTGCTGTAAGACTTAGCTGGCTGCGTATGAATTAGGACAACTACCCCCAGCAGAGACCCCGTACACTGAGGACGGTCACAGGCAGCCCAAATAGATTTTTTTCCCCAAATGTTTTTGGAAAGGCCCACTGCCTATATACACTAAATATGTCTTCTGTCCCTGCCTCACCACTACTGGCCCTGGACAATGTAAAATTACTGCAGGACGCAATGCTCTGCACGGCCGATATACAAAAAAAAAGTGCAACACTGCAAAAAGCAGCCTCCACACTACTGCACACGGTTAGATGTGGCCCTAAGAAGGACCGTTGGGGTTCTTGAAGCCTAAAATATCTCCTAACGCTCTCCCTATAGCAGCTCCGGCACCAGCAGCACTTTTCCTGAACTATGTCAGAATGCATCTGTGGCGAGCCGCGGGAGGGGCCGATTTATATACTCGGGTGACACCTGATCTCGCCAGCCACTCACTGCAGGGGGGTGGTATAGGGCTTGAACATCGCAGGGGGAAGTTGTAATGCCTTCCCTGTCTTTCTACTGGCCAGAAAAGCGCGCTAACGTCTCAGAGATGAAAGTGAAAGTGACTCGAACATCGCGTGGTGCTTGTTTCGAATAACGAGCATCTCGAACACGCTAATACTCGAACGAGTATCAAGCTCGGACGAGTACGTTCGCTCATCTCTAGTTGTCTGGTTACGATTTAACTATTTAAAATTCGAGCTAAACAGGTAAAACCAATAAAATAAAGGGCATTTACTTGTCCTCAGCCCTGGCAATCCAGCCTCGCTGTTCTAACCCAGGTTTCAGTCCATGTGGCTTAAATGTAAAAAAATGAAATAGTAGCTGGGCAACCCCTTTAAAGGGCTATTAGACATAAATGATAGGTGCTGGTCTCAGTGGTGAGTCCTGCAAGTCCAGAATCGAGGTACCCCAACCCTTGTCCCACTTGGTAAAGCATCCAGACAGAGAATGAATGGAAAGGTGGACACTGATGTTGGAATACCCCTTTCATTAAACTATATCACAATGCAATTCTCATGCTGTAAAATTGTCTTGAATTAAGCAGATTTAGATTTCAAGTGCACTTAGAAAAGGACACCTGAGAGAGTTGATGTGGGGGTTATGATGTTAGAGGCATAACCAAAACCTGGCATTGAAGTGGATGTTGGCAAACGCTCCTCTTCTTTGATCCATTTTTGTGTGGAGGAACAGTCAACCGTCACATATAAAGGCCCATTTACACAGAGCGATAATCGCTCAAAATCCGCTCAAATGATAGTTTGAGTGACAGATTTGAACGATCATCTTTGCGTAACTCTAAGTAGCTAATTAGCTACTTAAGAGTTATGAAAGCGGAGCGGGATACCGCCGTGATAGCTCTGAGAACAATGCAGCTGTTTTGTATATGCAAACAGCTGCATTGTTCTCAGTGCTTTCAGCTGGTATCCCGGTGAGAACTGTCAGCTGGATACCAGCTGAAAGAATGATATCAGCGTGCGGCTCATAGCTCATTTCTAGAAATGAGCGATTAACGAACAGTGCACAATGGCCGCACATTTAGACGCAGCGATTATCGCTCAAAAGACAGCTTTTGAGCGATAATCATTGTGTCTAAATGGGCCTTAAGAATTGTCTCACTTGTGCTGAAAACATTGGTTTTCGTTTTGCAACCTTCACAACCATTCTTTTTGTTAAAATTCACCTAAAAATTAATAATGAACCAATATTGCAATAAGTCCTGATTAAAAATTACCTACAACCGTGCGTCCGATGCTCCAATACAAACCTATTAATTTCCATGGTAACAGACTACAAACTGTGCAGATTCATTCTGCCACAGTAATGCTCCCTCCTCTCTATTTCCTAGGGCTTGGTCACACAAGCGTATTTGTGCGTCACACATTGCGTATTTGCAAGCGCAGCAGCAGTTTTTACTGTACTTCTTGAGTACACAAGTCACACACAATTGGGTGTGCAAAACAACACAAACCGATGCTCTCAGGCATTGAAATAGCCAATTAGTTTATTGAGTGCAAGTAGCTCTCCTTTCCAGGAAAATAGGGCATGCTGCAGTTTTCTTTTTTGCGCGACCTAAATGTGCACCCAAAATACACACTGCGAACGAGCCCACTGAAATCAATGGGTTCTATTTTCTGCATATTGTATGTGCAAAATTTTCACGTGCAAATACATCCTTGTGACACAGATCTTAGGGTTATTAGCACATTCGATAAGTTATAATATTGGACAGATGACAGCGATAAGTACAGGCTATACAGGGATTGTTTGTGGTCTGGTATCAGATGCGTAGGCCTAAATAGGAGCTGCAGGTTTGGCAAACTTGCTTAAATTTTGTATTTTAGATACATTGGAACAATAAAATGAAAAAGCATCGAACATTGAAACATTTTGTTAAACCAGTGGTTACAATTATATAAAGCGAAAACAAATACAAAAACCAAGGTCTCACGCATATGACTGTTGTAGACCAGTGTTGTATGGATCGTTAAATGAGTTTTCCACGAAAATACTATTGATGACATCAAGTTGACTGGCCGTGGTCTGCCGCTATAGTCCCGGACGATCACCTGACCGGGCGCCCATTGAGACGGTACATACTGGGGTTGGAGCGGAAGCTGCTGCTCCAACCCATGTATTGTCCAGCGCTTGTTTCCCCAAAAATAAAACAGTGTCTTATATTAATTTTTGTTCAAAAAGGTTTAACTTTTTTTTACATGTATAGCCTGGACACTATTTAAATTGACTTTTTAAATTAACTGTTAGCAGGGCTTAATTTTGGAGTAGGGCTTATATTTCAAGCATCCTCAAAAAGCCTGAAAAATCATTTTGCATCCTCAAAAATTCTGGAAAATCATGCTATGTCTTATTTTCAGGGAAACAGGGTACATGCGCCAGCCACTACACAGGAGTCAGAGTGAGTGAGACTTGTTCTTTTTTTCCCTCTATCGGTAAACCGAATGACCAGTCCCCCCCAAAATGAAAAGCTAAAAGGTACAGTGAAGGGTGCGAAATAATAACTTTGTATTTAATAACACATATACATTGAAAGACAAACCACTCACCAGGACGATAACCTCACATGACCTGTGGGCATAGTCCGCCTCAACTACACCCCCTGCTGTACTGAATGCAAAATAACCTAGGTTTTCAATTCAATATATTCAACCTTGACGGGTATAAACAGGATATTGCTCAGTATCTTGCATTTCTAAGTTCATCAGTTTTCACAATAATGTTCAGAATAGGAAAACAAATGGGTACAAACCCAAATAGGTAATTTAAGAGTTAAGGTAGCCAAATACCTCTGATAACTCTCAGACAGCTATTCATCCAGATCCCCCCATATACAGCTGAGCAAGCATTTCCATTGGGAGCAGTAAGTCACCTCCCCCCCATATCTGCCGTCCATGGATAGTCAAGACATCCCAATACATATAAGAAAAACATCTGCTGAAATAGGTTCGTCTATCTTTCTTCTAACGTACATTGCCACCTTAAGGCCATCTTTAGACAGTGGAAATCACAATGGAAATTCCACAGCATTTACAGTAGCAGGCATGTGAAGATTATTTCTGAAATCTCCTTCATGTGCGGCAGAATTCAACCCTTAAAACACAGAAGATTGACAGCAGGAGACGGGAAAAAAAAACACCACCCCCATGGTTGATTTAGTCCACCCTTATATTACAATCATTGCAAAAAAAAAAGTACCTAGTTGTTGTTGGAATGAAATGAAACTTTCTGCATGTGATTATAACTTAGAATATCAGATGTACCGCCTCTGGCTTGGATACAAGATGTGATACAGGCGGGCATGGAGGCTCTAGTACTGTTGTACCGCCTCTAGCTTGGATTCAAGATGTGATATGGGCAGGCATGGAGGCTATAATACCCTGTTGTACAGCCTCTAGCTTAGCTACAAGAAGTGATACGGGCGGGCATTGAGGCTCTAGTACTGTTGTACCGCCTCTAGCTTGGATTCAAGATGTGATATGGGCAGGCATGGAGGCTCTAGTACCCTGTTGTACAGCCTCTAGCTTAGCTACAAGAAGTGATACGGGCGGGCATTGAGGCTCTAGTACTGTTGTACCGCCTCTAGCTTGGATACAAGATGCAATATAGGCGGGCATTGAGGCTGTAGTACTGTTGTACTGCCTCTAGCTTGGATACAAGATGCGATATGGGCGGGCATTGAGGCTCTAGTACCCTGTTGTAGCGCCTCTAGCTTGGATACAAGATGCGATACAGGCAGGCATGGAGGTTCTAGTACCTTGTTGGACCACCTCTGGCTTGGATCCAAGATGTGATATGGGCGGGCATGGAGGTTCTAGTACCCTGTTGGGCTGCCTCTAGCTTGGATACAAGATGTAATATGGGCGGGCATGGAGACTTTAGTACCCTGTTGGGCCGTCTGTAGTTTGGATACAAGATATGATACAGGCAGGCATGGAGGCTCTAGTACCCTGTTGGGCCAGCTTTACCTTGCATACAAGAGATTTCGTGCTCGGGAATGTGCGGTTTCCAGACAGATGCGAAGCGTTTGTGGTAAAAACACCTTGCATCACTTCAGGAAAGAAGCAATCCTCCGGAGTGGCTGAAAAACGCGCCAGAGGATTGGCAAGTGCTTTTCATTGCTTTCAATGGGAAACCTCAAAACACATGCCACGCGATGCTATTGCCAACCCCATTAAAAACAATGGGCGATTCGTTTCAAGGAAACGCCCCAAAATACGACAAGTACAGTATATGACTGCATTCAAAAGAAAGGGGTTCATATTCGTATATCGCACAAATCTTAGCGCGATTTTCTGAGCCGTGCAAAAGCGGCCTTAAAGTTTGCGTCACGTTTTCCCCTCCACGTTATACAAATAAAGTCTTTCCTTAGGATCTTCCCCCATCTTTTAAGCCTGTGTTTGGACTCGTTTTATCCATGTCTTTCTGTAGGTGAGGTCTCTAAAACTGAACACAATATTCCAGATGTGGTCTCCCCAGAGCTCTATGCTGCAGGATCACAATCTCCCTCTTTCTAGTGGTTATACCTCAGACTGATCAGCCGAGCATCCTACTTGCCTTCTTTGCTGCCAGCTGCACTGTGGACTTTTTTTTTTAAGACTGTCAGAAATCAGAATCCCTAAATCCTTCTCTTCTGAAGTCCTAAATAACAGAGAACAGCTAATATGATACTCCGACACAAGAGTTGTTCACAAAGCTATTATTTACATTATACACTGTCTGTCATTGTTACAAGGCTTGTATAAAGAGTCCAACATTGATTTGCAGGAATGCTACCTTCCAATAGGTGGCGCTGCAGTGGTATTGTTCCATCTCCCTTATTTGTAGTGAAGCTAAATACTTTTCAATGTAAAGATTTTTCACATTGTGCTATTAAATCCAGCACAGATTCCACCCATTCAGAAAACTGCATGGGGACGGAAATGTATGATAGAGATGAATATGCGAGATGCGGACCTCTTTGGTTTCCTTCACATATTTTCCATCCCTGTCAGTCTTTTACAGAGAAAACACTGTCCTTGCAGTTTGCTGACAGCATGGAAAAAGAAAAGCATCCTGACTGCAGAGAGACAAGGTCATCCTCCATCAGGCTGTAGTATTAATCTGATTTTAAGTGAAATTTAAGTGAACTTCTCTAACCCTTTACAACCACTATATATGTACACACACACACAAATAAAATAGAGCACCTAGAAGGAGTTGTTTCAATCAAATAAAGCAAAATGTGTGCGATTCTAACATTGATATAAGTGATTACAATATCAGAGCAAAAGGAGAATTTGTTGGAGGAAAATGAACACTTCATGGAGGCTCTAGTACCCTGTTGTACCGCCTCTAGCTTGGATGCCACGTGATACGGGCGCCCATGGAGGCTCTAGTACCCTGTTGTACCGCCTCTAGCTTGGATACAAGATGTGATACGGGCGCCCATGGAGGCTCTAGTACCCTGTTGTACTGCCTCTAGCTTGGATGCCACATGTGATACGGGCGGCCATGGGGGCTCTAGTACCCTGTTGTACCGCCTCCAGCTTGAATTCAAGATGCAATACAGGCAGGTAGGCATGGAGGCTCAAGTACCCTGTCGTACCACCTCTAGCTTGGATGCCACGTGATACGGACGCCCATGGAGGCTCTAGTACCCTGTTGTACCGCCTCTAGCTTGGATGCCACATGTGATACGGGCGGCCATGGAGGCTCTAGTACCGTTGTACCGCCTCCAGCTTGAATGCAAGATACGATACAGGCAGGTAGGCATGGAGGCTCAAGTACCCTGTTGTACCACCTCTAGCTTGGATACAAGATGTGATACAGACGGGCATGGAGGCTCTAGTACCCTGTTGTACTGCCTCTAGCTTGGATACAAGATGTGATATGGGCAGCATGGAGGCTCTAGTACCCTACTGTACTACCTGTAGCTTGGATACAAGATGCGATACAGGCAGACACGGAGGTTCTAGTACCATGTTGTACCACCTCTAGCTTGGAACAAGATGTGATACAGATGGGTATGGAGGCTCTAGTACCTTGTTTTACAACCTCTAGCTTGGATACAAGATGTGATATAGGCGGCATGGAGGTTCTAGTACAGTTATACCGGCTGTAGCTTGAATTCAAGAGGATATGGGTGGGCATGGAGGCTCTAGTACCCTGTGATACCGCCTCTAGCTTGGATACAAGATGTGATATAGATGGGCATGAGGCTCTAGTACCCTGTTGGACCACCTATAGCCTGAATGTAAGATGGACATGGAGGCATACAGGTTCTGTATGGTATCCTGCAGTATATTGGTCCACATTTTCTGTAGGCGAGCCTGTAGATCGTGTAAATTCCTAGGCTGTCGAACTTAGTGTCCCAGATGGTCTCATACATGTTCTGTTGGTGATAAATCTGGCGACCAGGCAGCCACAGAAGTGTGACAATGTTGTGGAAGCATTCCTGTGACACCTGTGCTGCGTGTGGCCAAGTATTATTCTACTGGAAAATGCCTCTTGGATTGAGGGTCTCACCTGTAGGTCTCCAGATATGAACACAGCCATTGTCAGGGCCCAAACTAAACCTGGATTCGTCGCTGAAGAGAACCCGGCTCCACTCCGTAGCAGTCTAGTTTCGTTATCCACGACACCAATGCAAATGGAGGCAATGGTTTGCGAGTGTCAAAGGCAGTATACACAGTGGGCGCCATGAGACCTTTAGCCAAGCGCCTGGTAATCGTTCCAACAAGCACACAGGTGCCACCTATCTCTGGATGGTGGACAACTAAAAAGAGGTGGAGCTACTCCTGCTTGTCAGACAATCCTCTCTTACTGGTGGTCTGTGGAGGGCGTCTCGAGCCCGATCGCCTGTGTGCATGCGCTCATGCATCCAACGGTCCAGAAACTTCCTAACAGTCTGGTCAGAACAGCCTAGGTGGTTGGCAATTAGTCGATACAACTATCCAGCTTCTTGCATTCCTCATAATGTGTCTCCTCTGAAACACTTTGGGAGGCATGTCTAGTGGTCAACAAGCTCTACACAAGTGGGCGGAGAAATAAAAAGAAGAGGTCCACTACACACAAGTAGCCTCCGAGAGCTTTTTTATAAGCTTTTTAGGGCCTCAAGTGGCAAGGCTGTTCATCTAATCACACAACTCTAAGCCTGAGATGTAACCGCATGAAGAGTTTTGCAGCTAACTGACAACTTCTTTCAAGTACTTGATACTTTATGACACATTCTATGACACATTCCTACATCACACAATTAGACTTACTGATAACAAAGTTAACATTTTACAATTGGTTTATTAAAAGAATAAGAAAACAGTATTTACTACATTGATTTATAGTTAGTCAACAGCAGTAGTTATACCTGCCATACAAAGTCTATTCTTCAGGTGGTAAAAGTAGCGGCATACAACCGCTATGCCATTCTGCATAATTATATCACCAATTGTAGCACCGGATGTGACTGCTCATTAATAAGGAATGGTGTTAATGGCTAATAAGATATCTAACATCCAAATACAACTTTAAGAAGAAAGGAAAAAGAAAAAAAAAAAGTTCATTGCATTTTTACAAACTTTAACTGCAGTACCAGCAAAAAACAATAGTAAATCCATGGATTAAAATAAAAATCTGTGTGCAAGTTCTCTGGGGAAAATGCCATGATGGGCAGCTAGCAAAATCTATAGAATGTTACATTTCCCTTTGCCCAAAACAGCAAACCAGTCACTGCAAAATCCTTAGACTAGCGTCCCGTCCAAGCTGCGAGTCATTGTGGGATAGCAGCATGTAGCGGGGCTCCTGGTATCACCAACGTAAAAATATACAGTTATGGGGCAAACGCATCACGCTCCGTCTTCACAAAAAAATCCTTGGTAGTTTTGTCGGCAGCACATATGCAGCGCAACTCCTGATCATTCTCGGTTTTCTTCGGAAGAATGAAGTGTTCTCACACCACGGCTAGGAATCGGGACTTCTGAAAGTGCTGTTCTCCACACGGCAAAATACAGCCAGGAAGTTTTGGCCTTTGTTTCGCTGAACCTTCTTTCCTTCTTCCGTAGATGTGCCCAGTTTCTCGATGATGATGTCATCAGCCTGCAAACATGACATAAGAAGAGAAATCCTTTTAATTCGACGTAGATCTCTGAGGGCTTGTTTTTCGCAGGACAAGTTGTATTTTTCAATGGTACAGTCTAATCTACCATGTAATATACTGAAAAAACATAAAAAATTTTTAGTGGAGTGAAATGGAAAAAAAAAAAAAAAGAACTTGTCATTTTTGAGTGTGTCATTTCTATGGTGTCCACACTAACAAAAACATAACATGATAACTATATTCTACGGGTCAGTACCATTGCTACGATACCAACACAAAAAATAGTTTTTTTTTTGCTGTACTACTTTATTTTTTTTTTCTAAAGATATTCAATTCTTGTTAAATTATTTTCTGCAGCCTTCTGACAGCCATAGCTTTTTAATTTTTCCATTGACATAGTTGTGGAGGAGCTCATTTTTTGCGGGATGTCCTGTAATTTCTGTTCGTATATTTGAAATCTGTAGGACAGTTTTGATCGTTTTTTATTATGTTTTTTTCTTGGAGACGGGGTGACCAAAAAAAGTGCAATTCGGGTGTTTTTTTTCTGACGTTCATCGTGCGGTGTAAATAATGCGTTACTTTGATAGATTAGACTTTTACAGACGCTACGATACCACATATGTATTTTTTTTTAAATGTCTTATTTCTGATTCTTTTATTATAAATATGACAATAGTAAACTTATTTTTACTTAACTTTTTTAGCTCCCAGAGGGGACAACAACTAGCGATGCTTTGATCGCTTCTACAGTATGATGTAATGCCATAGCATTATATCAAGCCATGCCACAGGCATGGCTTGATAGGTACTCTGCAATGCCAGCTCTGGGGCCTTTCAGAAGGCCCCCTGGTTGCAATGAAAACCACACTGCAACCCACGATCTCATCGCAGGGGGCCGTATGGGACCCCCAACCATAGGTCGGGGCATTTAATTGCTGCTGTCAGAATTGCTGGTGGCATTTAAAGGGTTAACAGCTTTGATGAACGGTGTGGCTTAACGGAGCTGTTACAGGCGGGTGTGGGCTGTAAGAAACAGAAAGCACCCGCATTGTACAGAACAGAATCCACTAGCGATTCACCTGTTTTGCAGTAGTAATAATGCTTAGTGTTGCACTACCGTTGACCCATTTAGATTGTGGCTTTAAAAGGGCCAGACAACATCCCTTCAATAGGGCTGACCGTAGTAAAGTAAACTGTAGTACTTACCTGTCCGTTGGGATCCAGCACTGCAGCCCCATTGTGGTTCTGGCATTTGCTATGAGAGCTGATGTCATCAGAAGTCAGGTGACCCAAGTTCCTGAACTCCTGACATCATGGCGAGTTCTGATGCCAGGAGAACGAGTGGCGACACTGCAGTCTCTGATTGGTTGCAGCCGTCACCTGACTTCCCGTATTATCAGTTGTCACAATGGACCACATCAGAGCTGCAGCGTTTGATCCCTACAGTTGCAGTGGGGCAAGTGCAGCTTTATTCTATTACTACAGTGAGCTCTACTGAAGGGATTTAAAGGATTATTACCACTCTGCTAAGAGAAGCTAACAACGAGTTTTACAAGATAAAAGTAGCAGGAAAAAGACTTGTAGGTTTTATCGATAGAAGTGCATCATAGAGCTGAAATCACAGGACGTCTTACCAGTTGTTCTTTTGTAACCCTCTCAAAAAGAGGATGTTCTGTGAAGTGCGTCACCATCCAGTAGTGAACTTCTTCCACATCTGTAATGGTGTATACCAGCCCCTGCAACACACCCCAAAGCAGGACAACTTTAGGACTCGTGACAGATTCACAGCGTCACGTAAAGCACATCCCTTATTTCACCTGAGCAAGTGCTATGACGTCTGGTTACGGGATGCAGCAATGTCTGTAGCAAGCACTAACGTAACCACATAACCACATCAGAGTCATATCGGGTGCAGGAAATCCCCAAATGTTGTACAATCATATCCCCAAAACCACCTTTTAAGTCTATTGTATTCATCTCAGATTCATTGAAATGAAGGCTTTTAAGGGAAAGAGAAGTACTTGCATAAATAGAAAGCAATTGGGCGGGCGACATTTACCATACGCAAAAACTGCAACCTCATGCCTCAGTCAGCATACAATTGTGGAGGAAACTCCCCGCAGAACTGATTTAGGATGAGGGGGATCTCAGTTATCAGAATGACAGAGTAACACAGGAAAATCAGACAGATGTTAAGTAGAACACAAGTGACAAAATCTTAAGTCCCCTTGTCCTATGTGTATGACGTACCCCAACCCGTAGCACATAAGCATATTCTGCCAGAAGAGTGGAGCTGATGATCCTCCATTTATGTTTCGTCTTCTTAAAGTGAGGGTCCGGAAACAGGAAGAACATTTTACTAAGCTGGAAGAAAGAAAAAAAAAAGATGTATAAACATTTGAAATGTCAAAGAGGTCTAAAAATCAAGGGGTATTCCTACTTGAAGTTTATGGGACTTTTACGGCATATCCACAGGATATGCTATAAACGTTTGATAGATCCAGGGTCCTAACTCGGCGACCTCCATTTATCTCGAGATCAGAGTCCCAGAACACACGACCCAGCTGTATGCAGTGGCCAGAGATGCTCGGGAGTTGCAGAAACAGCCATGCTGTCCATCTTACGCTGTTTCTTTAATTCCCATGGAAGCGAATGGGAACTACAAAAATAAACAGTTGTTCCCACAGCTCCCTAGTTACGGAAACAGTGCAACTCTCCGTGCTACGCCGTTTCTTTAACTTCCATTCACTTTGATGGGAATTATGGAAATAGTGTAACCCAACCCACTAGGCAGTTTTTGTATTCTTAGCCGTAGCATCCAGGAGTATTCCAATCTCAGCCATGATGCGCCAAAATGAAAGAAAACCCTTTAAAAAGGGGTTGCACCAAAACTAACTTTTCTTACTACTTTCTTTCACCTGTAAGCCCCCACTGATCCCAAGTACAGAAGTCCCATTTCCCAGTCTTCCCTCATTGCATTCTTCCTGCCAAGTGAGGAGGCGATTGAATGGAGCAATGGTCATGCATGCGCGGATCTGCCCTATTCATTTTCAATGGGGCTCTCAGAGATAGAGTACAAACACTAAACCATTTCTGTCAGACCCACTGGAATGAACAGAGCACGCATGGCCAGTGTTCCATTCAATGTGACGTCACAGCACATGTAAGCGGCATCCCTGTAGCAACAGAAGAGGGGACACGGGACTCCCATTCTCAGGATTGGGGAGTGTCTCAGTAGTGCGGTCCCCACTGATCTGATATCACACTTCCCATGTATAGGTAATACAAGTTAATTCACAATTCTGTTGGCTGCATTGGAAACACCCCACAACCTTGTCTTCAGACACATCCCTAACAGCTTAATTGATCTAAACTGTGGTGGGAAAATTTATTCTACATCAGATTACAAAATATTGCATTGTGTAACGACTCTACTTCTCAGACTGCAGACATTGAGTCAGCAAGATATGCCAGGAGATCTCACGTCTGAGTAGTGATTGCAGCTCTGGACTATGACACCATGTAACACAAGATCAGTAAAACATAAGTAATGCAATTCACGTACTTGGTATTTTAGGGAGATTAGTTGCATCAAACCAAAGAGGTTTCCATCACATAAAGAGGCTGTGACATAGCAGCTACCTGTGCTTTCCGGAAGAAGTTGGGCAGGTATTTCATAGCGTTACTCCTAATGCAGGCGATATTCTGGTACTGGCCAGCATGGCATGCTCTTAAAGACTTGATCCTGTCTTGTACATAGTCTGATACTTTGACACGTATCTCCAGTCCAAGCATGAGTGTATTTGGAAATAATGGGGACAACTCAACTGCAAACCAAGTATAGAGATACAAACCCAACGTTTATTGATGTACATATAATACATAACAAATAGGCTGAGGCCTTGTTCACATGGAGAAATGGGTGCACGGATTCCATGCCAAAGCCTTCCTGCTTTCCACATCAGGCCAAACCTAAAACCTACATGTGGAAACCAAAATTTTAAAATGCAGATTCACAGCGGAGATCCAGGGGTCCATCTGAGGCTTCTACCTTGGGTTCCATAGTGGATTGTCTCTAAGGCAAAATCCACTGTGTGAACAAGGCCTTACATCAGATAGAAGGTATACCACTTACAGTTATAAAACTGCCAAGTCAGGCTAGTATGACAAAATATTCAACTACCGTGGGTCTGGAAAGTCTTCAGACCCTTTCACTTTTATTTTACATTTTGCTACGTCGTGACCTTCTGCTAATTATAAAAAAAATAAAAATTTCCCCCCATCATTCTGCACTCAACCCCCTATGATGACAAGGTAAAAGCAGATTGTTAGAAATCTTTGTAAAATTTTTGATAAGTGAAAAACTCACATTTTGCAATGACATCAGTATTCAGGCTCTTTGGTATGACACTTGAAATTGAGCTCTGAGGGTCGTCCATTTCTCTTGATCATCTTTGAGATGTTTCTACACCTCGACTGGAGCCCCCATTTGGTTAATGCAGTTTATTGGACAATTTTAAAAGACCCCCCCTCATCTATATAAGGTCTCACAGCGGGAAGAACTGCCTGTAGAGCTCAGAGACAGGATGGTATGGAGGCACAGATGAGGAGAAGGCTACAAAAAAGATAATTTCTGCTGCACTGAAAGTTTCCAAGAGCACAGTGGCCTCCATAATTCTTAAATGGAACATGTTTGGAACAACCAGGACTCTTCCTAGAGCTGGCCAGGCATCAAACTTGGTAATCAGAGGAGAAGCGCCTGGGTAAAAGAGGTGACCAAGAACTAAATGGTGACTCGGGCTGAGCTCCAACATTCCTGTGTGCAGAAGATCAGCCATCACTGCAGCCTCCACCAATCTGGGCTTTATGGCAGAGCGGTCAGAAAGAAGCCTCTCCTCGGTGAAAGACACATGAAAGCCACCTGGAATTTGCCAAAGAGCAACTAAAGGACTCTCAAACTGAGAGAAACAAGATTCTCTGGTCTGACAATATTGAACTTTTTGGTCTCAATTCTATGTGTTATGTCTGGAGGGTACCAGGGACTGCTCATCACCTGTCCAATACCATCTCTACAGTGAAGCATGGTGATGGCAGCATCATGCTGTCGGGATGTTCTTCAGCAGCTGGAACAGGAAGACTGGTCAGGGCTGATGAAAATCTGAATAGAGCAAAGTACAGAGATATTCCTAATGATACCTGATCCAGAGTGCAAGGGACCTCGGGCTGGGCAGAAGGTTCACTTTCCAACAATGACCTGAAGCACACAGCCAAGACAACACAGGTGTAGCTTACGGACAACTCTGTGAATGTCCTGGAGTGGCCCAACCAGAGCCCTGACATGAACCCAATCAAACTACTCTGGAGAGACCTGAAAATGTCTGTCCACAGACGGCCCTCAACCAACCTTACAGAGCTTGAGAGGATCTGCAGAGAAGAATGGCAGAAAATCCAGGTGTGCAAACCTTGTGGCATCATACCCAAGAAGATTGGAGGCTGTAATTGCTTCCAAAGGTGCTTTAACTAAGTGCTGAGTACAGGGTCTGAATACTTATGTCAATGCCAAATTGTAATTTAAAAAAAAAAAACAAAAAAACACTAACAAGATTTCTAACATTTTGTTGTCACTTTGTCATTATGGGGTATTGGATGCAGAATGACAGGCAAAGAAAGTTACATTTTTTTTATTTTTTTAAGTTTTCACAAGGCCAAAACATTAAATATGCCCTAAAATCCATGCAGATTTGTGCTGCTTCAAGTGAATGAGGTTTACTATTTACTATAGTTTCTCACATGTGGCCTTACAAGAAAGAAAAAATAAAATAAAAGGTTTGCGGCTCCAGCCTCCTTTTTCTTAAAAAGTTAGTTTCCAGATGCTATGAGAAACTTCACCCCACTGACCACATGTAAAACTGCAATACAAAAAACCCGCCAGTCTACCAGATTTAAATATCCCCTAATGTTACTGTAGCTATTTTTCATCATAATTTGCGCTGAACTTTGGATACAACATGCAACAACCTGATGGGAAACGGTTTGTTTGTAACTACATAGCAAGAGCTTGTAGAAGACCCTTTACTCCTTCAACACTATACAGCCAGAGTGCCCAACACCTTGACATTATCCTTGTAAGACATTGCTAAGAGGACCTGGACCACCAACTGTGAGCGAAGACCTATCCCCCCAAGGGCACGTCCACAGGTAGCAGAGATGCTGTGGCTTTTAGTGCCCTTTTACGCTGGATGACTGTCAGATAACTCTATGCCCCACAGCCATCCCAGTGATGACCACTGCTCTGCTATCAAACAAGAGCAATCATCGCTCAGCGAAAGGAGGCGGAGCCGGCCGGAGACCATTCCAGCCCTCCTGCCTCCATTCACAGTAAACAGGCAGTCATTCAAAGATGAACAGGCCGATCACCGATTTTTATGTTGCCATTATATGAATGACAAACGAATTATGGCTCGCCAGCATATCAATTTCTGCTGCGGAATTTCACCAAGGATGTCAATGATGTCACAGCTGATCACCTATTGTGAATGGTGGATCCTGTGTGGTCTCTCACTGTAATCCTGCCTGTGATGTTAGTGATATAACTGCTGCAAGGCCTTCTCTACAGAACTGGAAGTGACGGACTAGTATGAGACTCTGCGGTCAGTGTGAAAAATACAGGATTATTATTAAAAAAAAATGTATTATATAAAAATTGTGACCGAAAATTAAAAAATAAAAACACCTAAAATTTTTTACAAAATATGTTTAACACAAAAATGTGACTTAGATGAGCCATATTCTGATGACATATTTCCTTTAAGCAATTCATCTAATGGTATATAAAAAGCTATTTTCAAACTGTACCCAGCAAGCCTCCATATCCACAGCCAATGTCTGCAAATTCCACTTGATACTCCGACTTCTTCACCTCCGTTAAGTCCTTAATGTCGTCATGAGAACTATCCAATGATAAAGGCTTGAAATATTCTGGATAATATTGCGCCCAATCCATTTCCTCTGGTCTAGTGGGACTAAAAAAATAGCAAAAAAAAGAATAAGTTTGAGAGATGATAAAAAGGAGGGTGGAGGTTCCTACTCAGGACCCCCATTATATGCACTAGAACGGATGAAATCGTACACTAAAAAAAAACAAAAAACAGGGACTCCCATTTAAAAAAAATCTATTAGTTTCCCACCTAAACGGGATAACCGCCCTGAAAAGTATGCCTGGGTCCTGGGCTTTAGGCTTCTCTCACACGAGCGTATGCTCACTGCATATTACATGCGCACAGATATTAGAAAAAAAAAACCCACAACTTTCTGACAGTGAGGGTGATGAATGAGTGGAACAGGTTACCATGAGAGGTGATGAGTTCTCCTTCAATGGAAGTGTTCAAACAGAGGCTGGACAGACATCTGTCTGGAATAATTTAGTAAATCCTGCACTGAGCAGGGGGTTGGACCCGATGATCCTGGAGGTCCCTTATAACTCTACCATGCTAGGATTCACTTTTTGCGCATGTAATATGTGACACCAATCTCCCATAGACTTTAATTGCGCCTCTCACGCCTCGCAAAAATACGCACACAAAAAAAATAATCATAGACTGTTCTATGTTGGCACGTATTACGTGCGCATATACGCCAAGATAGGGTATGGGAATTGGCAGCATGCAGAAAGTATGTGTCATTGCGTACCTGCTGCGTGGTCGCTCGCAGCTAATTAGGCCTGCGGCAGAGAGGCCTTAAACCCGCTTCACTGTAAATATACGGCACATGTGAAAAGCTCCTGTCATCTACCAAGAGCAGGTCAGGTGCGCGGCTGTCAGACAGCCAAGTACCCCGAGGAGAAGACAGAAGTAGTTTATAACCTCTTTTGTCCTCTCCTTTCCAGCCCACACAGCGCTTGTTGATCACTATTTAGTAAATAGAAGCAGTAAGGCCAATCTCTCTATTGGATCCGGTGATCACATGATCGGAGGTACTCCCCAGCAAGGCAGACCCCTGCTAATTCTCAGCAGATCTGCCAGTGACTAAAGCCCCATTTACACGCAAAGACTATCGCTTAAAATTCGGTCAATCTATGGGCTTTGTGCGATAATCGTTGCGTTTAAAGGCTTCCATCTTTTACTCTTCGTGAAAAAAAAACGCATTTTGCCAATTTCGCGTATAAAAAAGAAATCGCAGCATGCCGCGATGGACCCATCATAATGATAGGTTCATCGCAGAAAATCGCGATGACATAATGCTCCTCGCAATGCCCATGGACAGCTGGCCCTAAGGCCTATACATTAAAAAAAAAAAGATTTTTTGGTAGACCCTTAACTAAAGTAGTTGAAAAAAAAATTGTGTCAAAGGAAAAAAAAGGGTATTAAAAGCTAAAACAAGGATAAAATAATTTGTTTTTAATACATTTTGTTGGCCAGGAAAAAGAAGTAAGGACTATAAAAGCAATATTTGCATATAAATCGGTAAACAGTATCTAGCCCATCAGGGCTGAAACATTGGTCATTCAGGGGTTAAAGGAGTGTGTAGTGCAAGTAATAGGCGTCTTTCTGCCGTGCACTTACTACTGGAAGGTGTGATCAGCCATGGGGTTGGAGTGGGCTCTCTGCCGGTAGTAGCGCTTCTGAGGCAGCGCCACGGTCCTCCCCGGCTCTGTGGCCGGTGTACATGGCTGCACCTCGGTCTCGGACATTGCGCTGAATTGTCAGCCTACAGCACAGCGGCAACGTGCTGCCCGCACTCACTGCCCTGCCCGGCGCAGCGGTGACGTCATGCTAACCACGTGACCAGAAGAGCGAAGCCCTTCCTTCTAGTGAGGCCATCTTTGAAGCTGGCAGCAGACAGCAGTAATGATGGAGTACTCCGCAGACGGGACACATGGCAACAGTGATGTAGCCTATAATAAGAACAAGTGCTAAATTAGCATAACAGAATCTCCAGGGCAATAGACCACAACATGTTTATGGGAAATATAACACATTTTAAGGTTTTGACATTGAGATTCAGTTCACACGAAGTGTATTTGTTGTGAAATTGCAGAATCTTTACTGAAATTCCTCAACAAGGTACAGAATTATGCGGCAATGATGCACTAAATCCACTTAACCCCTTAATTTTGGCCATGAGGACACCGATTTTTTTTTTTACAGATTATTATCTCCACTTTTCAAAAGCCATAACTTTTTTTACTTTTCCGTCAGCACATTTTTTTCTGCGGGTCGGTACGATTACGATATTACCAAAAATATCATAATTTTGTTAGGTTTTTCCATTTTTGCACAATAGAAAGAAAACAACAGTATTTAAAGTATTATTTTAACATTGTTGCTTTCAAAGTCCCATGACTTTTTTATTTTTTTGTGGTTGGAGCTCTGTGAGGGCTTGATTTTTCGTAACGTCCTGTAGTTGTTAGTTGTACCATTTTGGGGCACATACGGCTTTTTTGTTCACTTTTAGGCAGCCTGCACACGGGCGGATTCGCATTGCAAAATCCGCAGCGGGATTCCGCCTCCGGATTCTGCAGCAAATCCAGCCCATAGCATGCTATGACAATACGCAATTTCCCTTTCCAAAAGCGGAAATTGATTGCTCACGGCAGAAAATTCGCAGCATGTTGCGATTTTATGCGGGCTGCGTATAGACGGCTTCCATTGAAGTCAATGGAAACTCTGTCCCGCCCCATTCTGCAATCATCATTGCAGAATGGTAGCGGGAGCTGCGTCATCGCCATAGCGACAGCGCAGCGTCATCTCTACTGCGCATGTGCGCCGACACGACAGCTAACACATCCACTGCAGCAGAGAGAAGATGCCAGACAGGTATGCTGGGATCGCCTGCAAGGCACTGGGTCAAACTGCGCTGCGTAAATGCCACGGAAATCTCGCAGAGGGACCGCACGGAAATACCATGAGTTTTCCGCAGCTGAAATGCAGCTTCAAGACTCGCGCTGTTCGGCACGGGTTTTGAAGAGGATTCGCCACCTGCATTTCGCTGCAGCCATGCTTCCCCATAGAGAGGAGAGATGGCCACAGCGGAGACGGCGCTATAATTGACATGCCGCAGCTTTAATTTTCGCGGCGGCGTGTCAGTTTCAGCACGGCTCGGCCACAACAGCTTCTCTACATCACGTGGATGAGATTTTTGCAAATCTCGTCCACTTTGCTCCTTTATCCCGGGATAAAAATTGCAGGCAGAATTTCCGTGCAGAAAGTCTGAACGGAAATTCTGGGCAATTCCTCTCCGTGAGAACCCAGCGTTAGGGCTCTTGCACGCTTGTGTTTTTCTTGCGCTTTTTTTTCACGCAATATCACTGCGAATGTCAGCCCTATTGAAACCAATGTGAGGACATCACGATCCCCTGTCGCAGCAGCTGCAGCACGAGATTCCTTCAGTGATCTTTTCCCTTTGAAAACATTGCAGAACACCGCTATCTCCTGCCGAGGCTGTGACAGTCTCGGCTGAGATGAAGGGAACCCCCGCAGGGATGCAAGGTTGTTTTCAAATGAAGAAACCTCGCATCCAGGGATTTCCACATGTTTTCTATGGGGCCGGAATGTGAGAAGCTGGATGGTCGTATAGATGAACTGCCACCACCTGGGCCATTCTGACCTCCTGGGAGGTGTTGGGACCAGTGGATGTGTGAGGGCATATAAGGAGACCGGGCTCAGGACACCCCTGACAGACCACGAGTAGAGAGGATTGTATGATCTGATCCAAAGAACACAAGCAACTCCAACAGTTTCTTTCTCCACCATCCAGAGACAGGTGGCACCATCATTACAGGCCCCTGTGTCTGTCGGAACCCTTTACAGGCACTTCGCTGAAGGACATTTGTTCTCACGGCGCCCATCACATGTACTGCCTTTGAGATCCACCCACGATTCATTCTGTTTATAGTGATGTCGTAAACAACGAAACCGTACTGCTACGGAGTTGAGCCGGGTTATTTTCAGTGACGAATACAGTTAGGCTGGGTTCACACGGACCCAAAATCCCACAGAAGTCTCGAGGAACGAACGCACGGAAATACCGCAAGGTTTTTGTGGAGAAATCCAGCTTCAAAACCCGCGGGCTTTCACTGCAGGTTTTGGAGCAACTTCGCCAGCTGCATTCCACTGCAGCCATCTCTCCCCATAGAGAGAAGAGAGGCCACCGCAGAAATGAGGAAAGAATTGACATGCCACGTCTTTGAATTCCGCATGGCATGTCAATTTCAGCGCAGCTTAGCCGCAACAGATCGGCTACAGAGTGTGTACGAGATTTTTGCAAATCTCATCCACTTTGCTAGCTAATTCCGGGATTAAGGTTGCAGGCGGAATTTCTGCACGGAAATTCCGCGGCAATTATGCCCCACGTGAACCCAGCTGTCATGCCTGTGCGGCAGACGAGCACCACGCTCAGCACGGATGCAGGGTGACGTTCACACTTACTGCAGTTGTTAACACTATGAACTGTAGAACAGTGCGAGCCACACCAGCAATATGTAAGCTAGTATTTAAAGCCAATGCAGCACAAAAGTACCACAATCAGCACACTGCTGGAAATAGTAGAACACCACACTATGCTGATCAGTAGCACCACTCCAGCGAGAAAGAAGCCTGACCCTAACCTAGAAGGGAGGTGAAGGGTCCCTGCCTAAAAGCAGAGTCATCGCCTCGATAAAGGCGGCCCCACTGTCTTTTTCCTGGGCCCTGATTGTCCCTATAGGAGCCACTGGAAAGATGAACCGACATAGTAAAGCAATACAAAAATGAAAACAGACATACAACTGAATAGCAAACCACAGCACTTATCTGGATAAGTAGCAATACACCCAGCACAAATCATCAGCATGCATCAATGCAGCATAGAGACAGCAATCCACAGTCTCTGCACATGGTGCATTAACCGTTGTCCTGCATAACAAGGTGACAGATCTTGGCCTGCGTCAAGGCCACTATGCCACAACGCTGTTGCGACCAACAAGCTGCAACACCAGCCTTATAGTTCAGGCACTGACGATGGCCGTGTTCATGTCTAAGGTGAGTGCCTCAATCCTGCGTTTGCTATGGAGCAGCACACTGCCCACACTGCTGGTGTTATGGTCTGGGGGCCATCGCATACAACAGTCGGTCACCCCTAGTACTGGTAAGGGGGCAACAACAGCTCAGCAATATGTTCAGGACATTCTGCAGCCACATGTGTTCCTCTCATGGCGGCTTCTAAGACACATTATCCAGCAGGATAATGCTCAGCCATACACATAAGCATGTCACAGGAAGCCTCCACAACATTGTCACACTTCTGTGGCTGCCCAGTTGCTAGATTTATCACCAATAGAACATGTATGGGACCGTCTGGGATGCCAACTTTGACAGCCTACGAGTTTGCACAATCTAGAGGCTCAGTTACAGCAAATGTGGACCAATATGCCACAGGATATCATATGGAACCTGTGTGCCTCCATGCCCACCCATATCACATCTTGTATATAAGCTAGAGGCGGTACAACAGGGTACCAGAGCCTTCATGCCCATCGATATCACATCTTGTATCCAAGCTAGAGGCGGTACAACAGGGTACTAGAGCCTCCATGCCCATCTGTATCACATCTTGTATCAAAGCTAGAGACCACCCAACAGGGTCCTGGAGCCTCCATGCCCATCTGTATCATTAATAATAATCTTTATTTGTATAGCACAACGCTTTCAAGCACAGGGGAACACGGGCAAATACAACAGATTCGGTGTGATATACAATCAGTTTGAAACAAAGGGGTGGGGGGTGATACAGGAGGTATGTGCGTTCCAGAGGATCGGTGCTGCTCTGGTGAAGTCCTGGAGGCGAGCATGTGTGGTTTGTATTAGAGGGATGTTAAGTCTGAGTGTGTTAGCAGATCGGAGTATATGGGCTGGGTGGTGTACGGACAGGAGGGTAGCAATGTACGGTGGTGCGGCACCATGGAGAGCTTTGTAGGTGAGGGTGAGGATTTTGTGCTGCAGTGCATGGGCGGCCAATGCAGTGACTGGTATAGTGCAGAGGCATCTGAGAAATGACTGGATAGAAAAATGAGTCTAGTTGCCGCATTTAGTATGGATTGGAGTGGAGCGAGTCTGGTGCGGGGGAGGCCGATGAATAGCGAGTTGCAGTAGTCGAGTTGGGAGTGCATGAGGGTGACAATGAGTGTCTTTAGCGTGTCCGTGGTTAGGAACGGACAGATTTTAGCAAAATTCCTGAGGTGCAGGTGGCATGTTCGGGCCAGAGATTGGATGCGGGAGATAAAAGAGAGGTTAGAGTCCAGTCTGACCCAAGGCAGCGGGCGTGCTGTCTGGGGGTTATGGTAGTGCCAGATACTGATATGGAAATGTTGGGTGGAGGTCGGCTGGTTGAGGGCGGAAAGACAAGGAGGTCAGTTTTTGAGAGGAAGGACATGGTGTTAGAAACATCAGACAGACAGTCGGTGATGTTTTGGAGGAAGGGTGCAGAGATGTCACGGGAAGAGATGTATAGCTGGATGTCATCAGCGTAGAGATGGTATTGGAGGCCGAATTTGCTGATGGTTTGTCCAATTGGGGCTGTGTAGATAGAGAAGAGGAAGGGACCAAAGTCCGAGCCCTGGGGGACCCTGACAGTGAGAGGAAGTGGAGAGGAGGTAGAGCCAGCAAAGGAGACGCAGAGAGGTAGGAGGAGAACCAGGAGAGAGCAATTTCCTTTTGGCCGATAGAGTGAAGCATAGTGCGAAGGAGGTCAGCTCTATGAAAGCACACATTAACTTTTTCGCAAAAAAAAAAATCTGTGCGGAAATTACATATGCTGCAGAATTTAAATGCACAACATATCAAATGTTTGCTGTGGATTTCACACTTTACAATATAAATAGTGAACTATGAGGTAAATCTTACTAAATTCCACTACACAAAATCCGTTTAAGTGCTCCTTTACATGAGCGTATGTGTATATACGCTCACAAGAGCATGGCGTGCTTGCGCTGTGAATGAAGTGCTAACACGTGCTTTCACAGATGATATACGGTTGCAATGTCTTCTGTAAAACATCTGTATTACGGATCTGTATTATTAAAGTGTTACAATACACTCGTCTAAAACTGGCCTTACACTGATTTAGGCCGAATGCACACAGGCGTATTTGCGCACACAATACACAGAAAATAGAATCCAGAAATTTCAATGGGTCTATGCACAATTCAGTCTGGGGTCCCTCCCGCTGTTCCCCAGCGCTGCTACAGACTTCTGTGTAGTCCTCAACGCTGAAGGAGCATCTCTTGCTAGTAACGGGCCTTGAATACCCCGCCTCCAGCAAGCGAGTGCTCTGATTGGTTTACGAGCGCTTCCTCAGCCAATCATAGCTGTCCCTCAACGAACCAATCACAGCCATTCATTGAATGACATCATTGAATGGCTGTGATTAGTTCATCGAGCGCCGGATCTGATTGGCTGAGGAAGCGCTCGTGAACCAATGAGAGCATTAGTTTGCTGGAGGCGGGGTATTCAAGGCCCGTTACCAGCAAGAGATGCTCCTTCAACGTTGAGGACTACGCAGAAAGCCTGCCACAGCGCCGGAGGCCAGTACGAGGGACCCAGACACCTCCTGCTAGGAGAGTATTGCTTTTTTTTCATGTAGTGTAGCATGGTTTATCGGGGTAGGGCTTATTTTTAGGGAACACGGTAGTGGTCTGTAAGCTCTAAAAATGCTGTGTTGCTAGGAACGTTGCCCAGTAAGTGATGTGTTCACAGTGTCTACCGAGGACCAGCGCCAAGTGATTAATGAGTAATAGCTCTAGTAAACTTATTCTGAATTCAGGATTCCCTGGACTGCTTTTCACAAACAAGTTACATGCCAGCTACAACCTTCTCAAAAACACTGGGGGTGGTTTCACACAGGTTTTTTCTCCGTAGGGCCTCTTTCACACGGGCATCAGCGATATCACTGTGAGAAAATCGCAACAATATCGCATGTGTGTTCTGTGCAATTGAATGGCTGTGATTGGTTCATCGAGCGATGGTTCTGATTGGCTGAGCTGCGGTGCTCAAGAACCAATCAGAGCCAGTGCTTCCTGGAGTTTTTGAACCTCCAATCCAGGCTGTTGTAAAGGTGATGTATTGTGTTTTGTTTTGCTTTTTCATGTAGCTAGGGTTTATTTTAGGGCTTTTAATGTAGGACTTCCTACTGTAAAAGTTGCATCACACTACACGAAATCCACGTTTTTGTGCAATGTGATGCAACAGAAAGGAAAGCTCCATAGGAAAACTTGGGCTACAAAACATCACAAATCACGGGAATATTTTGCAACCTGCATTTTTTTCTCGCAATTTAGCAGCCTACAAAACTTTGTTAATGTGAAGGAACCCATAGGAGAGCATGGGCTTCACATACATGCGATTTGTAGCACTGTTGCTTCATGAGAAAGTCACATGATTTTGTTGCTCGTGTGAAATCGGCCTAAAAAGTCAGTTTTTGGTGTCGTTTTTTCAGCCAAAGCCACAAGCGGATTCAATGTAAGTAGGATTTATACCTCTTCATCCTGCTGGATCCACTACCCACTTTGGCTCAAAAACTGCAGCGGCATTTGTGCAAAAAGACTGCTTAAACCAGCCTAAGGCCTCCTTCCCACGAACGGATTTCCGCCGCGTAATTCGCGGCGAAAATCCGCTGCGTTGCCCGCAGCTATTAGGTTCTATTGAACCTAATAGCACAATGCTCACGATGCGTAATTCCAGCGCGGAATTACGCACCGCGATTTCTCCCGTCCTCACCCGCAGCATGCTCTATTTTCTGCGGGTGAGGACGGGCTGTACGCACTGACGGCTTCCATTGCAGTCAATGGAAGCCGTCCGTTCACGCTATCTCCCGCTGTAACCAGCGGGAGATAGCGTGAAAAAACGCTTTCCCGCCCACCGCCGCGCGTCATCTGACGCCAAATGACGCGGCCGGCCGCGTCACGTGACACGGCCGGCCGCGTCACGTGACACGCTCGGTGACGCGGCGGTGGTGGGCGGTGACGGGCGGTGACGCGGCGGTGGTGGGCGGGGAAGCGATTTCACGCTATCTCCCGCAGGTGAGTATAGGGGCTCTGGGGGGCGCCGTGACGGGCTTCACTGCGTAATATTACGCGGCGGACCCCGTCACGCTCGTGGGAAGGAGGCCTAAGTGGCATAAGATATTTAACCCTTTCCAATCCAATTTTGGATTCAGGGTTTCCTAAAAGGCTTTCTCTTTTTGCTGTTATACAACGGTGCCATCTGCTGGCTAAAGCCAGTGTGTGTGTGTGTGTGTGTGTGTGTGTGTGTGTGTGTGTCAAAGAGGCCCCGACAGCGGAGTGGCTGGCAGTAGACGGTAAGAATACCCTGTCGGACATCTTCTGACATTGGAGCTGCACAAGCTTCAATCAGAATGTAGGAAGACAGCAGACAGTGGATTGAAAAGGGGTTAAAGGGCCACTCCGGTGATTTTTTTTTGTTTTCATTCATTATGTAGCTATCCTCCCAGTATATAAGTGCTAGGGCTCCTTCACATGGGTGTATGCGTTTTTAGGCATACACATGTATTCGTGCTATGTACGAGGTTTTTTTTAGATTTGTATAAGCGTTTTTTACAGTACTTTTTCACCCGATGGTCATGTTCATTTGCGTGCGGTAGACAAACACGTCCTGATTTACATGGCTATTTAACCTAGTGCATTCCAGGTCTGCTCTTTTTCATGGAATTGCGCATCCTGTTGATTGACTTCTATGGAGACCTTTGGTACGGAAATGGTACGTTTTGTGGGCACAATTTGCAATGGAATCCTTTAACTTGATTGCCCATTTCAATGAATGCTTGTGTGGTTTTAGGCATGCGGCCAAAAAGTACAGTAAAACATACACATGCGCATGCAAATAGGCAAGTCCACAAATCCACGGTGTAAATGCATTTACGCTCATGTAACATCGACCTTACATTAGTCAGTTATTTCTGTCTGAAACTCTCAGTTTCTTTTTCTGCAGATGGTCATGTGACCTCAATTCTGAACAGTTCAGATCTGCTTGGGGTTACGGATTCATAGTCTAGTCAAATTCTCAGTGTTTGTGATGCCGTTACATGAACCTACCACAGAAAGTGCTTAGAGTGGGCCACAGGCACTCCTAATACACAGTTAGGGCTCCCACCCACTAGCGTTTTTTTACTGCGAAATTCGCAGCGTTTTTTTTTTTCTGCAGGGGTCTTTCGGCTATGGGAGTTGTAAAGCTAAAATCGCGATTTCGCGGTAAATCACGATTTTGCGCGATCGCGATTTTAGCTTTACAAGTCCCATAGACCCCCTGTAGAAAAAAAAAACGTGCGAATTTCGCAGTGAAAAAAAACGCTAGTGGGTGGGAGCCCTTACTGATCATGATCACACAGTTGTAATAGATGAGATCACAGCTCATCCCAGTGACTGTACACTTATGGTCTGTAGCTTATTTAGGTGAATATAGAATGTAATTACAATTAAACTGTCCCCTCAGCAGGTAAGAATAGTATAGCTGATGCAGCATAGGATTGATGTGAAACTGAAAGTAAAAGATCTCACTCTCAAGACAATGCCTGATAAGTATCAGACCAGGGGAAGTGGCTGGAATACACAGAGGGGACCTGTGACAGACAATGAAGTGAGGGGGCAGGCATGGGAAAATGTGTTTTCGCTGGAGTGATCCTTTAAAGTTGAACTCTAAATACAGTATATTTTCACTTCACATATTTGTGGTGTGTGCGGGAGCCGTAATGGATCATAATACATTTATAATGAACCTATATAGGTTCAAGTTTCTATTTCTTATCGGGTAGTCTGATGTAGCAAAACACCTAACGAAAGCTTGACAGAAAAGGTCCATAAGGCCAGTCAGTGTGAACTCAGCTTTAACAGGGTTTTCTAGTGAAATACTATTGGGACCCCAACCTATCAGTTGTGCGGGTGCATGCTGTCAGCGCCACAATAAGACAGAAGTCAGAGAGGATGCCTCCGCACCGACCTCTGTGTATTGGCCGGCCTTTGTAACAACAGGCATGGCTCTCGTTGAAATCAAATACACAGAGGTCGGCGCGGTCATCTTCTTACATGCGCGCAGCTGCTATTGATTGTGGTGTGTAAAGGTTTAAACTGCCAGGATTAGAGGTTTCTCCTCTCATGGTGGTTAGAGCAGGATCATGGCTGTCAGTACTCATTGAAGCCACCATCTTAAAAAGATGTTTATGCAGGTTTAAAAGCCATTAGTGATGTCACTAAAAAGGAGTATTGGCCGTCATGCAGTAACTTCAAAAGCAGCCACTCACCAGTCACCCCAGGCATTTTTTACGGACAAATTGGAAATCCATAATGCATGATAGAGATTATAAGTGAAATATCTATAGGTTAAGGCCCATTTACACGCAACGATTATTGCTCAAAATTCGTTTAAACAATCGCAGATGAGCGATAATTGTTGTGTGTAAACGCAGCATCGTTCACTCTTCGGCTGAACGATGATTTTAAGGTGAGCTTAAAATCTATCGTTCAGCCAGAGAGTAGATAACAGGGACCGCACGCTGTGTTCTGCACAGGAGTCAGAGATAACATTGTATTCTGCTGACAGCCCCTGCAAGAACAATGGAGCTCAGTGCAGAGCTCAGACCACATGCTGTGCTCCGCAGGCCCTTTTACATGCAAATGAAGCTGATGAAGTGTTAATGAACATTAGTGTCCATTAACACTTTATTCAAAATGATCACTAAACCTGTCAATCTTCCAATCGTATGAAAGATTGACTTTGCGTGTAAATGGGCATTTAGATACTGATAGGAGCTCATTACCAGCATTTACTGTGAGCTGTAAAATGGTGATAGTTACAGTAATAACCACTGGCTCAAGTACTACGAGCCTCAAAAATCAGTATTTTTCATGGATGCTGGAAGAAAATGCCCCATTTTTGCTGACTGTCTAGGAATTTCTGGGCAGTTGGCAACCCTGATCCTTCCACATACCCAGTGGAGCAGAGAGAAGCAAGACTGACTGTGTGTGACCGCCTTGGAATATTTAGTGTATAAGTATTAAAAAAAGTTTATAATTATGGCCTCGATTTAACTATAAACAATATTTTTCATGGAACAACCACTTTAACTGTTACTAGCAGACTGGTTTTGTCTTTTTTCATTTAAATACTTCAATAAATATGCATATTACCTCCCTTCATTTTCTTGTTTATACTTGGTACTTAAAGGGGTATTTTGAGACTTTCACCCGTTGTGTTATTGATGACCTATCCTCAAGATAAGTCATTAATAGTTGATCAGTCCAGCCCAGCTGATCTCACCCCCCGCACTTATGCATCTGAGCTAGATATTGACAGCTGCGTTACCATTGCCGTTGGAATTGGAAGTCTTATAGAAGGCATACTTCCAAAATCAATGGGAGGTATGCCTTCTTTTACAATTCTGGGTCCTACAGCAATGAGGATGGAGCTGTTAGCATCCACTTGGCTGTAATGCGTGTGGGTTCAGCTGATTGCTGGGGTCCCCCTGTATGTAATGTCTGATTACGCTCTGATTTGTAAAGTGCAGCAGAATGTGTTAACGCTATATAAATAAAGACTTTTATTATTATTAGCTTTTTAATGTAAAAATGGACTGTTCTTTCCATCAAACCCTTCGATGGCAGAAGCTTTATTATCTTTTAGTAATGTATAAGTTAATCATAATGAGCTGCTGCTCATGATCAATGTGAATATTTAACATGCTGTAGAATTATGTGAGTGGGTGTCCATGGAGCTTATGCAATTCTGTTCTGTAGTGTGGAATGTGTCCAAAGTCATTAGCCCACAAAAGACAAAGTCCCAAGTCTTGAGATGGGCTGATTATTATCCGAAAGGAGCCATGGCACAAGCTTGAAGCAAGCCGGCTGGACGTTCAGCTTCACGGCCTCAATTTGTCTGCATCGGTTCAGTAAACATGTAATACTAGATTGACATTGCCTCTTCATCTATAAAAGTTCTAATCATTTGGCATACTTGTAACCTGCCATGTTTATTAATTAAAGGGTATCTCTCACTATATTTAAAAATGAATAGGACAGAGTTATAATACCACACTAAAATAACCCCTTGAAGGCTGCCTGTCCACGGGCGTTGCAGTATCCCGCGGCAGATATCTGTCGCGGGAGCCGCTGCCCAGGAGCAGGGGCCTGCAGACGTATCTCCGTCGGTCAGCCTATCTGACAGATAGGCTGACCGCGGAGAATCGCAGCAAATCGCAGCATGCTGCGATTTGCCGGCCGCGAGCGGAGAATCGCAATGATTCTCCACTTGTGGACAGGGGGGAAGCGCTCTCAATAGCAACGCTATGGAGAGCTTTCACTGGGTTCCCCGCGACCGGATTATCGCCACGGGGAACGCACTGAAAACATGCCCGTGGACAGGCAGCCTAAGGCTGAATGTGTGTGAAACTTATTTTACCAGTAGGCGCTTCCGACCAGATAGATCCACCAAATGATGGTTAAAATGGAGCTAGTGAAAATGCAATACTGGTAATTTGGCGCCACTCTCCAATTAATTCCGACAGACAGTGAGATAAAATTATCCAACTTCCCTTTTTATTATATCAATTAAAACCAGCAGATATATGTTTTGGGGTAGGCCCCTTCATCAGTCAGACTGGGTGAGACATAACTCTTGGGGCTAGAGGATGTACCCAAAAGCGCTGGTGGTACCAGATGGCGTTGTGAGCCTATCCAGGAAGCACCAATCCTGTTGGTTCCATTAGTAGCAAGCTTAACCCTTTCCAATCCACTGTCTGATGTCTGAAGACATTATAATTTAAAGCTGTAGAGCTCCGATGTTGGAAGACGTCCATCGGGGTTCTCTTACTGTATATTGCCAGCCTCTCTGCTGTCGGAGCCTATTCAACGTGTCACCTCATGCAGTACTGGCTTTAGCCAGCAGATAGCGCCATTGTATAAGGGCAGAAAAAGCTGAGGCCCCCTAGGAAAACCAGGATACAAATTGGATTGGAAAGAGTTAAATTAACCTCTTTTACCTATAGGTCTAATGATTTGGTAGTGGAATCTATTCTACCTGCTATTAAAAAAAAAAAATCACTCCATTCCTTCGGTATCTTCCCTAAGTTCTACTGAAGCTAATGTAAAACCTTCCCCCATTAGATCCATCTATGAGAACCCCTATTTTGGCTAAATCACCTGTTAAGGTTTCTATGTTGAATCAGAGTATCCCTTCCAGTAAAAGCCCTGCGTGAAGCTGTGCCAACCTCTTTATGGGTATGGTTCTTTCTAGGAGGGAAATTATCTATTATAAACGTTTTATAGATTATGTTATTTTTATTTGGAAGGGCACGCAGAGGGAATTAGAGAATTTTATTGATGAGATTAAGGCTGAATGCACATGGCCGGGTTAGATTCCGCATGTGCGATCCCGTAGCAGAATCCGACCCAGTGCCCAGCCAGAGACCCCTGCTTACTTGTCCGGATCTGTGCTGCGGATGTGCCGCCCGGCACGCTGGGCATATGCGCAGTACAGAATGTGCCTTACCATCATTAGATGATGAAGCGGGTTCCGGATTGGACGGCTACTATTGACTTCAATGAAAGCTGTCTGCATGGAATCCGTGCGAAAACAGAGCATGCCGTGATTTTCCATCCGCAAGCAGAAAATCGCAATTGATTTCCACTCGTGGAAAATCAATTTTTAATAGCATACTGTGGGCAGTATTTGCTGCGGAATCCAGACGCGGATGCCCGCTCTGGATACCGCAATGCAAATACGCCTGTGTGCATTAGGCCTAAAACTAATTCTTGGGGTTTAAACTTTACTTCACACATCCATGATTCTAGAATGATATTTTTAGATTTATATTTATTTATAGATTAAGTGGTCAATTGTAAAACTCATTTTAAACAAGTGAATACAAATAGTTATTTAATTTTAGGTGCCGTCACTATCATAAATGGAGATCAAACACACCCTACAGACAGATGAGATGCAAAATTCTTCTAAAGGAAAAGATTTCTTAACACAATTAAAAATCATACAGAGATGAGTTATTCAAAAAGGTCCCCCCAAAATAAGTAGAGGATGCTACCAGAAAGGTCTGCTTAGAGACTCCAGCAGACTGCTTCACATCAAGTTGAATCACGTAGGGAAAATGGATACAGTTAGATTTTCCATACAATATAATGTAATGCGTTCTAGTATTAGGAAAATTCTTTTACATAGTAACATAGTATGTTAGATTGAATGAAGACAATGTCCATCTAGTTCAGCCTGTTTCAACCTTGTTGTTGATCCAAAAAACCCCAAGAGGTAGAAGCCAATTAGCCCATTCGGGGGGAAAATTGATTCCCGACTCAATAATGGCAGTCAGAATAATGCCTGGATCAACCTTTGATAAATCCTACCTAAAGGTAAGACCCAGAACAACAACCCCGCTGGTCACCTAATGTCTATGTCCTGTAATATTGTAGCGCTCTAGAAAGACATCTAGTCCCCTCTTAAACTCCTCAATGGATTTTGCTATCACCACGTCCTCAGGCAGAGAGCTCCACAGTCTCACTGCTCTTACAGTAAAGAACCGCCTTCTGTGTTGGTGATGAAACCTGCTTTCTTCTAGACGTAGCGAATGCCCTCTTGTTACCGACACAGTCCTGGGTATAAACAGATCATCGCAGAGATCCTTGTATTGTCCCCTCATGTATTTATACATAGTTATTTGATCACCCCTTAGCCATCTTTCTTACAGGGTGAATAATCCCAATTTTGATAGCCTCTCTGGATATTCCAGTCCTCTCATTCCATTTATTAATTTAGTTGCCCTTTTCTCAACTCCCTCAAGAACTGTAACATCTTTCCTGAGCACCGGTGTCCAGAACTGTACGCAGTATTCCATGTGAGGCCTGACAAGTGCCTTATATAGTGGGAGGATAATGTTCTAGTCCCTCGCCCTTATACCTCTTTTAATGCTCCCCAAGACTTTATTAGCTTTTGCAGCAGCTGACTGGCATTGGTTACTCCAGTTTAGTCTACAATCCACTAGTATCCCCAGGTCTTTTTCCATATCACTTTTCCCTAGCTGTACCCCATTTAGTGTATATTGGTGACATCTGTTTTTGCTGCCCATGTACATAACCTTATATTTATCAACATTGAACTTCATTTGCTATTTTTCTGCCCAAGCCCCCAGCTTATCTAGGTCCATTTGTAGCTGTACATTGTCCTCCGTTGCATTGATTATATTGTATAATTTTGTGTCATCTGCAAATATTGATATTTTACTGTGCAGCCCCTCTATCAGGTCATTAATAAATATATTGAACAGAATGGGGCCTAGCACTGATCCCTGTGGCACCCCACTAGCAACAGTGACCCAATCAGAGTACAAACCATTTATTACCATCCTCTGCTTTCTATCTCTGAGCCAGTTCTTTACCCGGATACACATGTTTTCACCGAGTCCGAGCTGTCTCATTTTATATATCAGCTTATCATGCGGCACGGTGTCAAATGCTTTAAAGAAATCCAGATATACAAGATCAATAGACTCTCCCAGGTCCAGCCTAGAACTTACTTCATCGTAGAAGCTGATCAGATTGGTCTGACATGATTGACCCCTATGAACCCATACTGGTGAGGATTTATTACATTGTTCTCATTTAGGTATTCTAGGATGGTGTATCTCAGAAACCCCTCGAATATTTTTCCAGTTATTGAAGTGAGACTTACCGGCCTGTAGTTACCAGGCTCTCTTTTAGACCCCTTTTTGTATACTGGAACCACATTGGCAATGCGCCAATCCAATGGTACAACCCCGGTCTAGATAGTGTCAATAAATATAAGAAATAGCAGTCTAGCTTTCACCTCGCTTAGTTCCCTTAGAAGCCTTGGGTGTATTCCATCTGGGCCCGGCGATTTTTTTGATTTTAATCCTCTTTAACCGGCTCTGTACTTCCTCTTCTGTTAGGTATGCAATATTTAGTGGGGGGTTAGTTTTATTCCCCTGCATCTCATGTGACTTTTCTTTTTTATTCGTGAATACACTTGAAAAGAAATTATTTAATAGATTTGCCTTCCCCCCATAGTCTTCTATCATTTCTCCTGCATTATTTGTTAAAGGGCCAGTCTTGTCGAGCCACATTGCTTTCTTTCTACTTGTGTTTTTTTAAAGGGTATGAACTGCTCACGAGGTAATTATGATGTTTTTAAACTTTTCCTATTTGTTGTCTGTACTGATATTTTTGAGGATGTTGTCCCAAATAATGTTACCGATAGTAGGTCTGAGCTGATCATTCTGAGCTGATCAAATTTTGCTTTACCAACTTTTAGTTTTTTTGCTGCTCCCTGATAAGGTTTTTTATTGAATGACAGAAGATTAATTATATTGTGGTCATTATTTCCCAAGTGTCCCTCTACCTGCACCCCCATTATTCGGCCCAGTTTGTTAGTTAATACTAAGTCCAGAGTGGTCCTCCTTCTAGTTGGCTCCTGCACAAGTTGGGTAAGGTAGTTATCTTTAATTGTTCTCAAGAACTTATCACCCTTGTGAGATTTGCAGATTTCATCTTTCCCTATTATATCCAGATAATTAAAGTCCCCCATGATAATGACTTCATCGCATTTTGACACCTCTTCTATTTGCCTTAATAGTAAGGTTTCAGTTTCTTCTGTTGCTTTTGGTGGCCTATAGAAAACCCCTATCAGTATTTTATTTTTTTCTCCCTGTATTTCTACCCACAGAAATTCCAAGTGTTCATCTCCTGCCCCTATATCCTCCCATAGCCTCGGCATTACGTAGGATTTAATGTACATATATACTCCTCCCCCTTTCCGTTCGCCACGGTCTCTTCTGAAGAGATTGTAACCCTATAAATTCACCGCCCAATCACATTTTTCATCAAGCCATGTTTCGCTATTCCAACTATATCGTAATTTTCATCAGTTATTCTTACGGGTTTTTTTTGTTCTTTAAATTCATTTTGCTACTAATGGTACTATTGGCTGTTCTGTTAGTTCTAACTGTACTAACCCTACCCGCTGCGCAGGGTTACCCTACCCCAGGGCGTTCCCCTCCACCCCAATCAAATAACACAACACCCCAGAGAGGTTACAATTTAAGGAAATAGTATAAGAAGTTAGGACAGATATACAGGCAAGAGAGACACCTTGATAGAAGTATCGTTAATATACCACAAAATAAACCATGGCACATCATTGAAGATACTATGTTAGGACAGAAAGCAATTAGAATAAATAAATGAAAGAGGAGAAAGGAGCGAGAAAAATATATAGATATAGTCATAAATATAGACTATAAGGCTATTCGGAGCACCAGGGCCCAACCAGGATAATAAGTCCTTCGTCTAATCTATGGGTATCAAGGGTGGATGAGTCATCATAAACTGATATTCGGGTTTGTGGCGAACCCAACAACAAGAATAAGCTCCTCAGATCACGGGGTGTCTGAGTCTGTGATCATCCCTCCTTTGCTTCGGTTCCGCAGTGTGCTAGGTCACTGTTGGCATTTCGGCTGCAAGTGAGCGCAAGGTTGGCCAATCTGGTAGGGAGATCATAGGTAGATCGAAAGTCCACAGGAAATTTGGAAGATCTCCAAAAGTGCGGAGAACAGCGGATTTGCCATTTTTCCAGGCTACCAGTTGAAATGGGTAGCCCCTTGGATAGTGAATGTCTCTCCCCCTAAGAGCATCCAACAGGGGTTTCAGTGCCTTGTGGAATTTTAGGGTTCTTCTGGCTAGGTCCGTCAGAAGCCAGATGGGTGTGTCGCAGTATGATAATGTCCCAGCATTCCTAGCACATTTTAAAATGTCTTCCTTGACCTTAAAGAAGTGAGTACAGCAAATAACGTCACGTGAGCATTTGGATCCAGGACCTTGGGACCCAGCGCACTGTGGATGCGGTCTATTTGTATGTGTTTGAAGACCTCTTATGCGGATATTATTACTCCTGTGTCTGTTTTCAATATTATCCATATGAGTGAGGATATTGGAAATCTGTGCAGTGAGCCATTATGACCTGTCTATGTGGTTCAAGTATCATGGCGGTTTGTTCTTGAGTTTCTTTTATAGCGAGCACTCTGTGATCTGCTGAACCTCTTTCTGTATCTGAGTCACCGCTTGTTTATGGGATTGTTCAAGATGTGAGAAAGATACATCAATTTATGCTTTAGTAGGGAGTGCCTTAAAATGAGCTTTCCAATCCCAGTCGCTATCCACCGTGTGAGTGCTCAGGGAAGCACTCTAACTGTTAGTGGAGAAGACACTTAGGGCTGAGAAAGCTATCCGCTGGGGCAGAGTGAAGTTTTACACCTACATTAACAAGACTAGCTCTATGTTTGCTATGAAATTCTACGCTCACATTAGAAGTAAACAGATATATCAATTAAGAACAGTTCAAGATTCCCTCAATACCAAGCAAATTTTAGGTACTATGCACCAGTTTTCCTTTCCCCTTTACTTTGTTTTGTTTCCAATAGATCTCCAGTGCCTCCCTCAGCTCTTCCATAATGAAGAGATCATAGAGGCCATCAAGTTCCTTTCCAACTCTTAGTCCTGGTTCAGACGGCTTTTGCCCTCTATACTTTAAGAAACCAGCACCTATTTTAGTTTCCCACATCACAAAATACTTAAATTATCTCCTTTTATACCATACACCACTGTGAGGGAAATTATATCTAGTATTATTTAGTTTTGTATTTCAGTCTAATTCTGGCTATGTCTGAAAGCGGAATGTTCTGCAGAGTAAATTTCTTACACTATGTTAATGATGTTTATTACCTGAGACAAAGCCAGTGAGTCTCCAAAAGACAAGATTTCTATTAGAACAATGGAGCCAGCAGAGATGAGTCAACAGAATGTGATAATTCTTTACACTTCAAAGGAAAACCAGTTTGATCCAAATTAATGATGTAGCTGTGTTTGGCTCTGTAACACCCCTTTCTGTATCAACTTAAACTACGTATTTGTCTATAAAGGCTGTGTCTTAATATAATAAATTAGAAGATCTCTTGGGTAACACATCCCGTTGTGTTGTATGAGATGATTTTCTCCGAGCTCATACAAACCACATCTAATACGGCACCCACAATATATTTAAGAGCACGATTGCTCTAACACCATCATCTGAATTCTCACAAACTATTCTATGATCCCAAAACGCAGGAATGATGACACTCAGTGTAGTAACCTTTGCCATATTTCTGTCCTGAACATCGACTATTAACATTTTACAAAAATCCTTGCAATCAGTTTTAATTTTCTCTGATCAGAAGGGATTTATTTCATCCAGGCAGACAACTGGCAATATTCAGTAGGTAGTCAACATATTATCTCACTCCACTGCTAATCATCAACAATTAATCTTTCTGAGCCTGGATATCCAGAATATTTAGATTTGGTCTTATAGCAAATGGGTTTTGAATAGAGATGAGCGAGCATACTCGCTAAGGACAATTACTCGATCGAGCATTGTCCTTAGCGAGTATCTCCCCGCTTGGCAGAGAAGGTTCAGCTGCCGGCGCGGGTGACAGGTGAGTTGTGGCAGTCAGCAGGCGGGAGCGAGAGATCTCCCCGCTCTCCCCCACAGCTCCTTGCCCGCCGCCGGCAGCCGAATCTTTGCTCCTGAGCGGGCAGGTACTCGCTAAGGGCAATGCTCGATCGAGCAATTGCCCTTAGCGAGTATGCTCGCTCATCACTAGTTTTGAAGGTACATTCTTAGCTACAAGCCTTGAACCTTTCTTGACAGGCTAAGTTTAAATTCCTTGGACAGTTCTCTCTCACCTTTGACATCAAAAGAGGTAGTTGTCAGAGCTGCCCTCTCTCACCACTTATTTTTGCTTTTGCCATGAAGCCTCTAGCACAAGAGTTGTGTATTCAAATGTTACGTGTTCCACATGACCAAACTCTGGAATTCAGACAGAACCCAGATGGCATCGACAGAACTCAGATGGCATTGCAGAACTCAGCAACTCAGACAGAAAACGGACATTGAGAAACAGACTTCACACTTGCCAAACAGGCAAACTCAGATCCACAAGACTGAGAGATGGACTACATACTCGTGGACAGTAATAAACCACAGCCGAGGAGCTGGTATATATGAGCAGCAGACCCAGGGGATTCGTTGGCTGAAGCAATCAACACCCAGCCAGCTCTATCAACCCTACCTGTGAAGCTGAGCTGCTGGGAAAACATGTAGAACAACAGATCCCAGCTGAATGCTCTAACATCATATCAGTTCATGGATATAGATGGATGTTCATGAATTTAAATGTAGCATTTATGCTGACAATTTGCTCTTATTTGTTTGTAGGCCTCTCTGCCACATATTATGCAAATCCACACGGATTTTGGTCTCATCTGGGCTAGAGGTTAATCCCTCCAAATCAGTCACTACGGGACAAAACGTGCGTCTTTGGGAAAGAGGGCAACCTCAGATTTATATTACCAGCTCCGATACTCGCACTTTACCAGCCTTACCTTACATGCAAGGAAAATTAACTGGGCCCCATTCCAAGAGCGGGATTTGGCTGCAGGTCTTTGATAATACTAGCATAATTTCTAGATTTAACAATATCAAAGAGACCTCCTGTACCTGATGGTATTTTACATCAGAGAGGCTTCCTAAAATGTTTCCCTCTCACTCAAGTCAATGCTTCTGCAGTTGTGGGAATACTGGGTCCCTTACACATATTCTGTGGTTCTGTCCCATAGCCCAAGCTCACTGTAACAGAGTTAAAAGGCTTATGAATTATCAGGATTCAACTCTCTCACTGGTCTGCATGCAAACATAATAGGTTACCAAAAAAGCATTGTGGTGTCGTAGCACATATCTAATCAGCAGCCAAATGGGCCATAGTAGTTAACTGGAAATCCTCAACTATTCCTAGCCATAATAAGGGCTAATGGCCACGGACAGATTACCGCTGTGGAAGTTCCGCAAGAATCCGTGTCACCGCTCAGTGCCGGCGCATCATGCGCTGCACTGTGCATGCGTGCCGAGCGAGACACTCGCGGCGGATCCGGAGAGGCGAGTATAGGGTTTCTGGGGGGCGCTAGGTCTGATTCAGCTGCGAAATTTCACAGGCGGAATCCGACCCGGCCGTGGGCATGAGCCCTCACACAACTATAACTTTTGGAAATGTTTTAGTTAAATTGTTTACAACTATCTGCTGTTTTTCAGTTGGATTAGGCCTCTGTTCACTAGAAAAATACGATCTGCGTGGATTTCTGCCGTGGATTTCCGCGGCGGATGTACTGCGGGTCACTGTTAATTTGATTTTATATTGCTTGCGGGAGATCATAAGCAATGAGTTAAATGGAGCCAATCCGCGCGTGATCCGCGCATGCTGCGGGGGCGGCTGGGCGGGAAGATCTGCAAATCAAATTAAATCACATCCGTGGGTGTTCAATTCAATTCATTTGTTTTATTACAGAGCTATATGAAAGGTTCTTTTTTACGGAACAAGCATACGCTTTAATTGGTACAATTTTGGTGTACAGATGACTTTTCGATCACTTTTTAGCCCCCTGTCCACGGGCGTTGCATCCGCGGGAGCCGCCGCCCGGGAGCAGGAGCCGGCAGACAAATCTCCACCGGTCAGCTTATCTGACAGATAGGCTGACCGCGGAGAATCGCGGCAATTCGCAGCATGCTGTGAATTGCTGTTCACTAGCGGAGTAGCGCAATGATTCTCTGCTCGTGGACACGAGGCTGGGCTTTCCATAGCCAGCGAAATCACATCCGTGGACAGGGGACCTTTACTGTATGTTAGCGGAGTTAAGTTGTAAAAATGTTGCAACTCTTACAATTTTTGGGTACGTTTTGCATGCCATTTACCATGCTGTATACGTGACCTAATTCTGTGGGACAGTAAAATTATGGTGATACCAAATTTATATAGCGTTTTTTAGATTTTACTGCTTTTCCACATAAATAAAAACATTTTTTATAGAAATTTTTTTTATGCTTTGATAAGTTGACGTTGGCATTTGTACCATTCTGGGGTACATACAACTTTTTGACAAATCTGTATATACGAATCTGCTGGCCACAGGTTTCAGACTATTAAGCCCTGCCTGCGGTAGAGCTTGACACACTGCTGGTAAAAGTACAATAAACTGCAATACTGTATTCCAGTATATTTTATAAGCAATCAGACAATTGCAAGTTCAAATCCCCTAAAGGGGCTAAAAAAAGTTATAAAGTTCAATTTAAAAAATTGTAAGTATTAGAAAAAAAAATATTAAAAGTTAAAATCTTTTTAGGCCTCGGTCACACGGGCGGTTTTTCCCGCGATTTGCGGATCGCATGATGGATGCGCATCCGCAAATCGCGTGACTGGGGCCGAAAAATCTGCTCCTAGCCGCGTTTCATTAGAAACGGGCTGGAGCAGTGCAGCGCTGTCCAGCGCATTGAATTCAATGGAGCCGGCAATACAGCCGGGTCCATTGAAAGCAATGGGCTGCGGGAGATCTCAGGATGAATTTTCGGGAAGGGCTTAAAAACATAAGCCCTTCCCTGAAATTCATCCAGAAATGTGTAAAAATAAAAAAATATACTCAACTTGTCCCGGCAGCCGGAGTTCAGCCGCGGCCTGCCGGCAGTTCTCCTGAACTGCTCTGAGTAGTATTCAGCAGCTGGGGATTTAAAATCCCCGCCTGCTGAATGAGCTGCCTCTGATTGGTCACAGCCTCACCAATCAGAGGCAGCTCTCACTCACACCCATTCATGAATGACAGCTGAGTGCTGCCTCTGATTGGCTCAGCGCAATGCGTGCGCTCGCCAGCAGCCCATTGCTTTCAATGGAGCCGGCTGTATTGCCGGCTCCATTGAATTCAATGGGCAAACATCGTTCTTCTCTGTCACAGCTGTTACAGCTGTGGCAGAGAAGAATGATTTGTCTTCTATATGTTCTCAATGGGGTCGGCGCTGCTGCCGCCGGCCCCATTGAGCGCATATACAGAAGAGAACAGGAATCGCAGATCGCAGATAGGTGCGATCTGCGATTACTGTTCTATAATTTATCGGACGAGCGCATAAAAAGCGCTCATGTGTCCGATGCCATTGCAAAGCAATGGTTTTATAAAATCGCCAGACGCATGCGCAAATCGCACGAAAAGACGCCCGTCTGACTGAGGCCTCACAGTTTTCACGTAAAAAAAAAACAGAATAAAAAAAATCAATGTAACTGGTGCAGATGAACCCGTGAAAATCCAAAATATTACAACATCACATTATTTATCACGCCCGTGAACCCTGTAAGAAAAAAAGCGCAATGCCAGAATTGCAAGTTATTGTCACCCTGCCGCTCAAAAAAATCAAAACGAGATAATATATCGTATGTACCCCATATTGGTGCTATTAAAAACTATAGCTCACCTGCAAAAACATGCCCTCGCCAACTAATATAAAATAAAAAAAATGGAGATCAAATTGTGGCATTGATTGGTGGAGCTGTGGCGCTCAAGAACCAATCAGAGCCATCACATCCTGGAGGCGGGGTTTATGAACCCGGCAGCCAGGAAGTGATGTGCTTAGGACTGCAAGTGTGCCTGAGTGCAGAATGGCACGGACCGCGATGTTAGGTATATTGTTCCGTGTTTTTTTATGTAATGCGGCTAGGGGTTATTATCAGGGTAGGGCTTATATTTCAAGCCCCCCCCCCCCCCCCCACAAAAAAGATACCGAAAAATTAGGCTAGGGCTTTCTAATGTTAAAGTCACATCCATCACATTGCATGACAGCCGCGATTGCGTGCAATGTGATGCAATACAAATAAAGCTCCATAAGAAAACATGGGCACCCCCCCCCCCCCAAAAAAAACGCAAAACATGGCTGTATAGAGCGTGGCGCAATTTTTTTTCCTTGCAACATCGCATCAGTGAAAACATTGCGAATGTGAAAGAATTCCTAGGAAAGCAGGGCTTATCATACAGCACTGTTGCATCGCTAGAAAATCGTGCCATTTCATCGCCCGCGTGAAACCGGACTTATGCTAACGTCACATGGGCAAGCGTGGCATTGGGCCCTGAAACCCAGCCCGATAGAGCGCTTGGAAATGTGCGATGTCCCTGCGGATGCGAGGCATTTGTGTCAAAAACGCATCGCTTCAGCGAAGTAGCGATCGGCAAGTGTTTCCCATCGCATCGGCGTGCCCCTCCGGCCTTGTTCGACGCAATGGGCGAGGCGTTCCGAGGGAACCCCCAAGGACGTGCCAAGGGAACCCCCAAGGACGTGCCAAGGGAACCCCCAAAGACGTGCCAAGGGCTTTTCCTACAATGTATATAACCCCATTCCCATTCATGCAGGATCCGTGGGCGATGTTCTCGGCCGCGTGACTCGTATACGGAACATGACTGAAGGTGCCACGGCGCACAGGACACGGCGCCAAAATAGGGCCACAAAGGACACGGCGCCAAAATAGGGCCACAAAGGACACGGCGCCAAAATAAGGCCACGAAGGACACGGCGCCAAAATGGGGCCACAAAGGACACGGCGCCAAAATGGGGCCACAAAGGACACGGCGCCAAAATGGGGCCACAAAGGACACGGCGCCAAAATGGGGCCACAAAGGACACGGCGCCAAAATGGGGCCACAAAGGACACGGCGCCAAAATGGGGCCACAAAGGACACGGCGCCAAAATGGGGCCACAAAGGACACGGCGCCAAAATGGGGCCACAAAGGACACGGCGCCAAAATGGGGCCACAAAGGACACGGCGCCAAAATGGGGCCACAAAGGATACGGCGCCAAAATGGGGCCACAAATAATTAATTAATTAATTAGGGCTAACTGCAACAACTAAAATGACATAACACGCCCTGTCTGCTGGGTTATTAGACCCCTCTACATATTAGATGATGGTACATGGCTGCTCGCGGCACGGGGGGTGATGGGGGAGTGCCTGCCACTGGGGCTGGGGAGGACGGCGGAGGAGCAGGAAGCCGGCAGTGCGCTCCGTGCTACGTGTCACCGCCGGCGGCAGCCATGCAGTGCGAGGAGCTGGGCGGCCTGGCGGACGAGCTGCCGCGGGAGGTGGGCTCGCTCTTCTCGGACACGTACACGGAGGAGAGCGGCTACAGCTTCTGCGGCCGCCAGCTGCACATAACGCAGCATTTTGGCGCCAACCTCGGGGTAGCGGCGCCCGTGTGGGAGGCGGTGAGTACAAGCAGGGGGAGACACTGAGCACATGGGAGAGCTGGGCGCAGAGCCACGTGACTGCACAGCTGGCGCAAGCTGGGACTTGTGTGTACGCGGCTGCACCAGGGCCATCCCTGGCAGACATGGCATTCACACAGCTCTCCTAGGCAGTGCCTCAAACCAAGCCTTCTTAAAGGGGTATACTGTTGCTAGCGCTCCAGATCCAGCCCACCCACGGTCTGATCTGCCAACATCGGCTGCTAGGGACCGATCAGCTGACTGGGCGCCCGCAGTCCGTGCAGCTATAAATGAGGTCGGAGCAAAAGCTACTGCGCTGTCCCCTGTGTAGGGGTCAGCGCTTGTGATTGCAGTTGTAGCTCCCACTGGGACCCCAGCCTGCAATTGCAAGCGCTGACCACTACATAGGGACGGAGCAGTAGCTTTGGCTCCGACCCCGTGTATAGAGGCACTGACTGCAGGTGCCCAATCAGCTGATCGGTCCCTACAGCGGACCGCAGCCATCGATGACCTACATTGTGTATTTCTGCCTGGAAAACCCCTTTCAGGACCGTTCACACTGGACAGAATACTCAGAACTAAAATCTGCACCGCTAACGTGCGGAATTGAAAATCAGTTCCGCCCCAAAATCCGCAGGTAGCAAATCCGATTTCGGTGCGGAAGTCAAGAACACTTCCATCCCGTATGAAAGGTCCCTCAAGGCCTGCCACCTGGGAGCAGCGGCGTCCGCGCTGACTTACGGTTTCATCTGTACCGTGGATGGCCCGCACGGCGAGCCGTTGGCATGCGCAGTACAGATTCTTTTATAAACGCTTTCGTTTCACGTGTCATCACCTAGCGATGACGCAGAATCCACGGCCTCAATGGAAGCCGTCCGCACAAAAATGGAGCATGCTGCGATTTTTATTTATTTTTATTTTTTTTCTCTCCATTGCAGAAACCTTAGTGTGTTTCCGCAAGCGTGCAGGAAGAATCGATTTCCCATAGCATGCTATGGGCGGTCTTTGCTGCGGAGCTGCAGTGCGGTCGCGGATTCCCGCAGCAAGGTTTTACACTGCACAATAATACAAATAATCGTTCGAGCGAGTGGTCTGCGCGCTAATCGTTCGAGCAAGTGGTCTGCGCGATAATCGTTCGATCGACTGGTCTGCGCGCTAATCGTTCGAGCGAGTGGTCTGCGCGCTAATCGTTCGAGCGAGTGGTCTGCGCGCTAATCGTTCGAGCGAGTGGTCTGCGCGCTAATCGTTCGAGCGAGTGGTCTGCGCGCTAATCGTTCGAGCGAGTGGTCTGCGCGCTAATCGTTCGAGCGAGTGGTCTGCGCGCTAATCGTTCGAGCGAGTGGTCTGCGCGCTAATCGTTCGAGCGAGTGGTCTGCGCGCTAATCGTTCGAGCGAGTGGTCTGCGCGCTAATCGTTCGAGCGAGTGGTCTGCGCGCTAATCGTTCGAGCGAGCGGTCTGCGCGCTAATCGTTCGAGCGAGCGGTCTGCGCGCTAATCGTTCGAGCGAGCGGTCTGCGCGCTAATCGTTCGAGCGAGTGGTCTGCGCGATAATCGTTCGATCGACTGGTCTGCGCGATAATCGTTCGATCGACTGGTCTGCGCGCTAATCGTTCGAGCGAGCGGTCTGCGCGCTAATCGTTCGAGCGAGCGGTCTGCGCGCTAATCGTTCGAGCGAGCGGTCTGCGCGCTAATCGTTCGAGCGAGCGGTCTGCGCGCTAATCGTTCGAGCGAGCGGTCTGCGCGCTAATCGTTCGAGCGAGTGGTCTGCGCGATAATCGTTCGATCGACTGGTCTGCGCGATAATCGTTCGATCGACTGGTCTGCGCGCTAATCGTTCGAGCGAGTGGTCTGCGCGCTAATCGTTCGAGCGAGTGGTCTGCGCGCTAATCGTTCGAGCGAGTGGTCTGCGCGCTAATCGTTCGAGCGAGCGGTCTGCGCGCTAATCGTTCGAGCGAGTGGTCTGCGCGCTAATCGTTCGAGCGAGTGGTCTGCGCGCTAATCGTTCGAGCGAGTGGTCTGCGCGCTAATCGTTCGAGCGAGTGGTCTGCGCGCTAATCGTTCGAGCGAGTGGTCTGCGCGCTAATCGTTCGAGCGAGTGGTCTGCGCGCTAATCGTTCGAGCGAGCGGTCTGCGCGCTAATCGTTCGAGCGAGCGGTCTGCGCGCTAATCGAGCGAGCGGTCTGCGCGCTAATCGAGCGAGCGGTCTGCGCGCTGATCGTTCGAGCGGTCTGCGCGCTGATCGTTCGAGCGGTCTGCGCGCTGATCGTTCGAGCGGTCTGCGCGCTGATCGTTCGAGCGGTCTGCGCGCTGATCGTTCGAGCGAGCGGTCTGCGCGCTGATCGTTCGAGCGGTCTGCGCGCTGATCGTTCGAGCGAGCGGTCTGCGCGCTGATCGTTCGAGCGGTCTGCGCGCTGATCGTTCGAGCGGTCTGCGCGCTGATCGTTCGAGCGGTCTGCGCGCTGATCGTTCGAGCGGTCTGCGCGCTAATCGAGCGAGGGGTCTGCGCGCTAATCGAGCGAGCGGTCTGCGCGCTAATCGAGCGAGCGGTCTGCGCGCTAATCGAGCGAGCGGTCTGCGCGCTAATCGAGCGAGCGGTCTGCGCGCTAATCGAGCGAGCGGTCTGCGCGCTAATCGAGCGAGCGGTCTGCGCGCTAATCGTTCGATCGACTGGTCTGCGCGATAATCGTTAGGTGTAAACGCGTGCTGCGACCAAATGATCATCATTAGTTTGTTAGATTATCGCTGATTGGATCTTTCAAGCCAAAGAAAAAAGTCAATGTTTGCTGCAAATCGGTTTTTATAAAAAACCCGTTGTAATGATTTGCGGACTAGGAAGCAGCGCAGGACGGTTCACTACAGGCGCGGTTAGGGCGCAATGGCCGATCGAAAATAACCTTACGTTGGGCTCACACCAGCGGGTCGGATTCCACAGGCAGGATGCCAGCTGTGAGCCCGTCCTTGGCCTTGCGTACAGCCACGTAATGTATTGTGTATGACCGTGTACGCACGCAGCGGAGATGCGCCCCCTGCTGTTAACCCTTTCCGTGCCGTGTTCTATGTAGAGTGCGTCATCGGGCTCTCACGATGTAATCGCAGAGAGCCCGGCTGGTTGCTATGGTAACAGGACGTCACCTACAGCAGTCCCTAGAAGGGTGTGCTGTCGGCTGCCACCCTATGCCAGCTGCTCCTCGCTACAGACAGTGGATTCTGGGAATATCCCGAAGTGATGCAAGGCTGTTTTTACATGAAAATGCCTCACATCTACGGGGCTTTCACATGGATGGCGAGCGCGATATCACATTCGCCCGTGTGTGGCTAAACTAAGGTTATCTCCGCACGGGTGAGCATAATCTCGGGCTGAGAAATCCGGCCTGATATCGCACTCCCCAACGTGCTTTTCACGGCCATGCGAGGTATTTTTTGGTCATAAACGCCTCCCATCGCTTCTATGGATCAGCGATCCTCCAGCCCGACTTTCAGCCGCATTAGAGGATCGGCGAGTGTTTCCCATTGTTTTCAGTAGGAAACCTCACATCGCACTCCGTTGACATCGAATGCCGTGTGACGTGTTTTTACTGCCCCATTGAAAACAATGGGCGACGTGTTCCGAGGAACACGAAAAGATAGGGCATGTAGTGATTTATTTATTTCTTTCCCCCGCACTCCATTCAAAAGAATTAGGTTCTTGCACAAATCTCGCGCGAGTTTCATGACCGTATATCGGCTAGGTTTTCACGCCCAGCCGATATACGGTGTCCTCATCTGCGGGGGGGATGGAAGAGCCAGGAGCAGGAACTGAGCAGCCTTAGATTGTGTCCCCGCAGGGCGTAATTTGCTACAAAGAGGACGTTATGTTGCAGATCTGATCAAAATCCGCGCCATTTAGTGGAGATCTTGGTTCTTAATTCACCCACTTATTAGAAAAGGTGGAATCCGCACCGCTAATTCTCTGCGGCTAATTGAAATGATTTCAATTCCACACTGGGTGTCAATCTCTGCACAGATTTTGGGTTCATTTTTTTTCAGGATAGCTCATTAGTAATTGATCAGCTAAGGGCAGCTAATTGGGTGCCTGCTGTCAGTGCTGCTACATACAGAGCAGAATCTGATGCTCCAACCCCTGCGTAGTGGCCATCGCTTGTAACTGCAGGTGCATCTCCCATTGATGTTCATGAGACCCCAGCCTGTAGTTACAAGTATCGGCCACTACACAGGAGATGGCGCATCATCCGTACCAGTGTGTAGCGTTGCTGACAGCGGGTGCTTGATCGACTGGGGCCCAAGTGGGAGAACTCTAGCCGATCAACTATTGATGACCTATCTTGAGGCTAAAACACAATGGGCGATACTTCTGTCATTTAGTGGTGCCTGCAGACAGAACCCCCTTTAATGAAGTATTTTATTGCATTTAGCAAGATACACAGGATGCGGTTTGGCCCGTCCTAGCCAGCCATACTCCTATACAGATCACCCTGGTTATGGCAATGACAAAAGAAGCATCACCACAAACACAAGCTTCCAAAGCACGACCTTTACTAGTAACCTCAATCTTAATAATAGAAAAATCTGCACCGTTTCCACTATGTGTGAACGTACTGTAAGGATGCCTTCACACAGGACTGTAAATTCACACCAAAATCCGCAGGTCTAAATGTTGATTGCAAATAAGGAAGATGGAACAAGACCTCTGCAGGTATTCCTTCCTTCCTTCCCCCCCCTTTCTCCCTTTATACAGGTCTGTAGAGCAATGATTGGGAATTGAAAACCAAGACAGAATCCATACACAGACAGCTGTTTCGGGGTTTTGCCCCTCATCAGTGTGCAGTAGGATCCTGGCTGATTTTGACACATAACTGACAGCAAAATGTTGCCATTCTGAATTCCGCATCAGAAGCTGCATGTTAGGAGTGAAGATTTTTCTGCACAGCGGAATATTCCACAGCATCCTATAGAATATTCTTCCCTGTGCGCAGGCACCCTAATGATGCAGAAAGGTTGAGTCTTATGCCGCGTTGGGTGCGTTAATCACATTTCTCCGATTCTCTTTCAGGCGCTATATCTGTGCACCTACTTTGAAGAACAGAAGCTGAATTTCAAAGGAAAAAAAGTGATTGAGCTGGGCGCTGGGACTGGCATCGTGGGCATACTGGTATCATTACTTGGTAAGTTACGGGATAACCACACATTAACACCTGGCTTGTATACTCTAAATATATTATCTAACATTTAAAGGGAATCAGCTAAAATAGTAAAAGAAGTGGTACTTACTAGAGATGAGCGAGCGTACTCGGAAAAGCACTACTCGCTCGAGTAATTTGCTTTATCCGAGTATCGCTGTGCTCGTCCCTGAAGATTCGGGTGCCGGCACGGAGCGGGGAGCTGCAGGGGAGAGCGGGGAGGAACGGAGGGGAGATCTTTCTCTCCCTCTCTCCCGCCTGCTCTCCCCTGCTCCCCCCTGCGACTCACCTGTCAGCCGCAGCGGCACCCGAATCTTCAGACCAAAGCACAGCGATACTCGGATAAAGCAAATTACTTGAGCGAGTAGTGCTTTTCCAAGTACGCTCGCTCATCTCTAGTACTTACCCATCCTCAGCCCTGGCAATACAGCGCTGCAGGCCCGCTGACCGCCCAGTCTTTGTTGTGGAATAGACACCATGAGATTGCTGTAGCCAATCAGAGGTCAGAGTGGTCTGGTGTGCTTCTCCTGGCATATCCATTCAGAGGCTGGAAGCCATAATACCAGGATAATGGTGCCCAACTGCTGCGGCCTCAAATGGTGACCAGACGGACCACAGGGCTGCAGCGCTGGATTACCAGGGCTTAGGGGGGGTAAGTAGCGCTGGTTTTATTGTCTTAACTTATTTGGATGGCTTTTTAAAAAAATCCATTTTGCAACTTTTTAAAAGTAGTATAGCAAAGAAAATAAATATATTAGGTATTGTTGTAATCGTACCGCCCCACAGAATAAAGATATCCTGTCCGTTTTGCTGCAAATGGTGAAACTGTGTCTTTTTTTTTTTTTTTTTCAATTTCACTCCACTGAGTGATTTTACACGTGCAAGGGAGATATCGCGCTTGGGAAATCTCCACGCATGCCAGGCGTTTCTGTGTCAGAGGAGGATCCGTTGATCACACTCTTGTGCATCTCGCATGGCGTGCAATGCTTTTCGCCGGGCCCATTGAAAACAACGGGCAATGCAATCCGAAGGAACACCCAAATATAGAACATACTGCTCATGTATATGACCTCATTCAAAAGAATGTGATTCATATTCGCACGTCTTACAACCCACAAATCTCGCGCGGCTTTCCTGCCCATGTGAAAGCAGCTTTGGAAATTTTAACGTACATTAAATAGTACCATTTGAAAACTACAACTCATTCTGCAAAAAACAAGCCCTCAAACTGCTATGTCGATGGAAAAATAAGAGTTTTCAATTTTTTGAGAATAAGGCCTCTTTCCCATGAGAGTATATCGGCCTGCCATTTTCACGGTCGGCTGACATACGCTGTGATCTGATGCATTGGATTCCAATGCATCAGATCACATGGCCGTATTCCCACGATGTAAAAGCGCCCAGCTGGCCAATATAGCTCCGGGCGTTTTTAAGTCGGGCGCATAAGATAGTCCTGGAGCTATCTTTTGGGCCGGAATTCGTTGGCTGCTGCATTGATTCCTGTGGGAGCCAAGGACAGAGGTGGGAGAAGGGAGGTGGGAGGGAGTTTAGAAGCATGACTGCTAAACTCCTTCCCTCTTCTTTCCACCCCTCCCGCTAATTCCAATGGGAGAGGGTGGGATGGGGTTGGAGCTAAGCTCCCGCCCCTTGTTTGCAGCCAGCAATGGGAGGAGGCGGGGTGATGCTTTGCTCCGCCCCTCCCATTGCAATCAGCCAGAGGGGGGGGGGAGGGAAGGCTCAACGGCAAGGCAGCCTCGGCGTATATGCGTCGGGGACCATGTCGTGTGAACGGGTGCACAAACGTTAGATTTGTGCGCCCGTTCATGAGCTTTTATGCCCCAGATGGTAGCGTATATCGGCCGGCCATAAAAAAAAAAGGGCAGTCAATATATGCTTGTGGGAATGAAGCCTAAGGAGGAGAAACCGAAAGTGGGGGGAAAAAAACATGTCATTAAGGGGTTAAAGTAAAAAACTAAAAGCCTGAGATTGCAGCCCACATCCTGGCAATGCTCTGCAGTGTGGCAGCACCGCTGTGGTACAACTAGTTCAGATATAATGAGCCTGAGAGCTGACTCTCTTCTTTAGAACCCGTTGGTGGGCAGATGAGAATCTTAAGTGGCACTTAGCTGAAGGTACAACCGTCTTTACAATTCTCATTCCCTTTTTAAAAGCCCAAGCGGGCCTATTCTTGTTTGGTACAAGTAATGAAACCATTACCATTATCCATCTGGTTTATTGAACATTCTCTCCTGTGTTGTTACTCAAAGTAGTGAACACTGGAGGATTGAAGTGATATAAAGAAATGTTAAGAAGTGCGTATATATGCATTTCTCCGCAGTAGCGTGCCTTTATGTAACCAAGTATCAATAGAACGGGGAGTTTTTATCATACTCGAAGTTTGTTTGACTCGCTCCATGTTATTCATCACGCTTTGGTCGCAAGAGCACTTTGCTGTTCCCTACAGGAGAATTTTGGCAGATGCTATTTATTTTTTCCCTTTCTTGCTTGTTGTTGTTGTTTTATCATGCCCGATGTGCCAATAAGGAATGATTTGTAGAGGTTGGATTAGGTCAGGGATCTGGCAGACAGTGTCACTAGTTTTACTAGGGTGTCTGCAATAATGGGTTTGATGATTAGACTGGCGTAGTAAACAGCTGACATAATAATAACCAGAAGACACTGATTTTTTTTTTTTTCGACCGATGTTATTAAGTGCCAGCAAAATAAATATTACAAGATATCAGTATATAGAAGGAGATGGATATGTATATAGAGGAGATGTCTTTTAAACATTGTCTGTAGTACCAATTTTCTTGTGGATGATACTAAAATGTTAGTGAATACCACAATGTAAATTTAAAGGTGTTTTCTGAGAATTAAATATTGTTGGATAGATGACCCTCTGGATAGGTCATCCATATCGGATCAGTGGAAGGGAATCTGTCTCTCAGGACCCCTGCTGATCAGCTTTTTGAAGAGGCCATGATGCTCGGGTGTACGTCAAGGCTTCTTCTCAGCTCAGTGACATCATGTTCAATTTCACATAGCCTGAGAACTCAGTCCCGTGAATGAGACTAAGCTGCAATACCAGGCACCGCCACTATGCAGTGAACGGCGCTGTGCCTGGTATGCAGCTATGAAGCTGAATTGTTCATCAGGCCTGACAAAACTACAGGGTCTGTTAGGCTCCTTTTGCAACAGATTGGGAACAGTGTCACGCCTCCTGTTAGAACCGGAAGCCATGGTACCAGTGTGAGCAGAGCCCAACGATTGTGGGTGAAGGTTGATTTAAATTGTAATTTAATTTTAGGAAAGTAACAGGATACAATATGACTTCTTTCTTTTTCTATGTGTTCCTAAAGGTGGCCACGTAACCGTGACAGATCTTCCACATGCGCTTCCACAGATTAGGAAAAATGTATCAGTCAATGTTCCCTTGGATCCCGTTCCTCGAGTCTGTGCATTGTCATGGGGAATTGACCAAGTGCACTTTCCTCAAGACTATGACTTTGTCTTAGGAGCTGACATTGTATACCTGAAGGAAACCTACGAGCTTCTGATCCAGACACTGCTGCATCTCTGCGGCCCTCGGACAACCATATTACTGTCTTCCAAAATGAGAAAGGAGCACGGCACCACCGACTTCTTCCAGAACATCTTGCCTCAGTATTTTGATATAGAGATTGTTAAGAGAGATGTAGAAAATGACATCAATATCTATAGAGCGACACGCTTCCAAAATTGATCTAAAGCAGCCGTTTTTAATACTCTCATTCGTGGATGACAAAATGTGGAATTCCTCTGCTGGCTTTAGTCTTTTCTGTTTTTATATTCCATTTACTTTACTAAATATCATCCATCAAATACTCTATCATACATACAAAGTAGACGAAGATGAATTCTAAAAGAAAAACTTCTGTTATTGCCCATAACAACCAGTCACAGCTCTAATTTTGTAAAGTTAGGATGGGTTGCCAATTGTGCACATACCCTTGCAGGCACTGCATGAACAGAAAGAGCTCTTTGACAACTTAACTAGAGAGAGCAAAACTGAAAGAAAAAAAAAAACTCCAAAAGTACCGTATTTTCAGGCATATAAGATGACCCCCAACTGTCGACTTATACCCCGGGAATATGCTGTAGAAAAAAAATCAATACTCGCCTCCCTGCTGCAGGCTGTGATGTCATTGAATGGCTGTGATTGGTTAACCCAGCGCCGGCTTTCATTGGCTGACGCTGTGCTAAGTTAGCCAATCAGAGCATTAGCTTTCTGGAGGCGGGGCATTCAAGCTCCACATTCAGAAAGCAATGCTCTGTCGGCGTGGAGGAGGGAGCGACAGCCTGCAGCAGCGGGAGGTGAGAATTGTTTTTTTTTTTCTACAGTGTATTCCCGGCGTATAAGACGACCCCCCCCCCCCCCCCCCCCCAACTCTGGAAAAGATTTTCCTGGGTTAAAAAGTCAAAAAATACGGTATTTTCTATAAAGCTAGAGGTACAGGTTGTTATATAAAGCTACAATGTAATCCAATAGATTTTACATTTGACAGAGTAGAACGTTTTGCGTTTTTCTAATCAAACCTAGTAAAAAGTTTTTACTATAGGGCTGTGTTAACACGTACAGATATCGGTTTGCGGCTGGGACTCCACTCGGTCATGGCTGCCAATAGCCGCACGATCTTGCCGAACCTATCGGCGGAGTCTTAGCTGCTGGTATCTGTATGTGGGAACGCAGTCTAGAAGACATGAGAATCGTTAATGCAGCTGAAGAGGGTCTTTTTGCAAGGACTCCAGAGCAGAGCGGTGCAGCTACCGTGTTTATGTGTATTGGGGGTGAGGAGAGGCTACCTTTACTTTGTTAGTAGTTCAGCCTAACATTCCAGATATTTAGGCAGTTCTGTCCTGGTAACAGAGAATGAGATTTAACTATGAAATGTTAGATTTCGAAATTTGTTTCACAGCCATAGAAATGGTAGCAGAACATCATTTTATGCGCTCTTTCGCTACAGGTCTGTAGGTCAAGTAATGTGCATTTATATATTTGCCCCCTTTTATCGATTTAAGGGCGCTTTCAGACAACCGTATATCGGCCGGGTGCCGATATACGGCGTCCCTCTCTGCAGGGGGAGGAGGCTGGAAGAGCCGGCAGCAGTGCACTGAGCTCCCGCCCCCTCTCTGCCCCTCGCCACTATTTGCAATGGGAGGGGGCTGGACAAGGCGGAGCTAAGTGCACTGAGCTTCTGAAGGCGCCCTACCATATAAAAATAGATGCATACACCTCAATAAATGTGTGTATGGACCATGTGTATACATACTCTAATCTGCAACTCAAAGGGGTATTACAGTTTCAGGAAATGGTTGTTATTCTTTGGATATTGAAACGTTTATAGACTATTTCATTATACTTAGGGTATCAATTCATCACTATTCTCTGTGCCTGTAGTTACTTAACCCCTTAAGGACCAGCCATTGTTCAGGTTGTTATTTTCGTTTTTTTTTTCATCTCTGCCTTTCAAGAGCCATGATATTTGTATTTTTCCATTGACATTCTAAGGGTTGCGGGACAAGTTGTAATTTTGAGTGGTACTACTTAAAGTATCATATAATGTACATGGTTTTGTTTTTTTTATGGGTTTAAATGGAAAAAATCGTGATTGCGGTATTGCTGTTTGGTTTTTGTTTTTATGACTTTCATGGTGCGGTAAATGTGACATGCTGCCGGTCGCTACAATTACAACAGTGCCAAATTTATAGTTTTTATGTTTCACTACTTTAAAAAATTGCTTTCTGTCTTCATATTCTGAGATCCATCGGTTTTTAAACATTCGGTAAATTCGGCTTTTTTTTGCGGGCTGAGCTATGCCATTTTGGGATACACATCACTTGTTATTCATTTGTTGTCAGGGCAAGACTGGGTGAGCAAAAGAAAAAACTCCAGCAACTGATCTAAATGAATTTAAAAATTTGTTATCAGTTTCTCAACCCATCACACCCTGACCTGGATGATAAAAGATCCTGTAATGGTTCGTTCACACCGTGCAGTCAGATTGTGCTTGTTGCTGTGATTCTTGCTAATTTACAGAAAAAGTGTGATTTGACTGCACTCCTTGAGAAAATCCTCATAACCAGATTGATCAAGTGTGACACATTTTCACATCATGAAAGTGTTTGATAGACAGTAAGAAGACGGAGAACCAGATTTATTTTTCTAATAAGTTGGTAAGCTGCAAAAAACTTTTTTTTTATAACACTTTTTTATGTTTGTATGTTCAGCATTTCTACCTAATTGAAATAAAAATGATTTATTTAACGGTGTGTCCATGATTGTGTGACAGATGTAATGGTGCGTATCTCCGCTGCAGAATCATAGTTAGGCAAGACTCTATTGTGGTGAGGCACAAAGTTGAAGCAAAAATGCAGTGGCCATGTTCTAAATGGTGGAAAAGGCCCAAGAAACTGCAGCAGTGGTCAGTTGTAGTTTTAAATGCTCTAGGTTCCCTAGGAGAAAAATGCAGAGAATTGGTGACAAACAGGTATACTGTCAGCATTATAATACAAGGACCCTTGTAAAAGCAATGATTGTGAAGCAAGGGGTTAATATTTGTCTTTATTTAAAATGCCTTCATCCTCAATCACATTGTACAAACATAGATTTACAGGTAATATATTACAAATATAATATACAAATACATAAAAACAGTATAACAATACATATTGAGACTGGCGTGATTATGTCACATCCTCCTCATTTTACTCGTGTGCATAATTTTCACAAGAGGAAAGCAGCCCATTCAAATTGTGAGGATCAACAGAAATGGATATACTAAGCTACAGACTGGTTTGGCTTTGGGACGAATCCTGAGTTGACATCTAGGGTACCCGGGTCTCCACCATTTAACCCCACCAGTCGGGATGTGGGCTTCATTGTGGGATCCCCAGGCTGCTACTCAGGAAGTGGTCTAGTGCATAAGACCTATACACAGTACCTGAACATGTGTACAGGAGCGTAGTCAGACGGTCCAGGTCAGGGCAAGCGGCACACCTTAGCACAAGCAAAAAGCCAGAGGTTAATTGATTGAGAACAGGTTCGGTATGATAATACAGGCCAGAGGTGAGGGCATGCAGCAAAAAGAAGCGTAGCCAGATAAACGAGCCGGGGTCAGGAGCAAAGTTAGGGAATAGCCAAAGGTCAGTAAACCAGGGAGTCGGACAAAACTTGGGAGCGTACCTTGACATACATCAAAAGGACTCTCCATAGGCCGGTTTCACATGGCCGTGAATCTCGCATCAGTTTGGTGCGTTGTGAGACTCACAAAACGCGCAAACATGAACCGTGGCATGACCTGTCTTTTCACTTTCCGCAAAACACATCACTCATTATTTTTAATGGGACAGTGACCTCACACGGCGTGAGATGTGCACCAGAGTCTCTAGCTATTGAGGTTGCTGAAGTTAAGCAACAACGCTTAGGCGGTATGGTTTTAAAAGACATCAAGCTCGATCTACCAGATCGTTTTTCTGGTAGAAGGCAGGAGTTTTTTCTAGACAAAGAATCTTGCAAATTGTACTTTAAACTGTGCCCTGTTTCTTCTGGTGAGGCGTCTCAGAGGGTAGGGCTGGTAATCTCCAGGTTGCAGGGAGATCCAAAGGCTTGGGCATTTTCATTCTCTCCCACCTCTGAGGCTTTTTCGTCTTTGGGCCTGAACTATGCAGAGGGTCAGATTAGAGGCCTACGTCAGGGAAAATCCCCTATTGAGGACTTTTGCACAGAGTTTTGCCGTTGGTCTAATGATTTACAGTGGAATGACCCCGCATGGCGGAGTCAATTTTGCTTTGCGTAAGATAAAAGATCTCATGGTTTCACATCCCGCACCTAGAACTCTTGAGAAGGCCATGTCCCTAGCCATATGGATTGGTCGGCGTTTGAGAGAGTGGACAAGGGAGCTATCCTTTGCCTCGTCCATAGAACCCGTGGAGCTTGATGAACCCATGCAATTCGGCTCTTTATCTAGTGGAACAGGGAAAAAGGAGAAGCGGGGGCAGAGGTCGCTGTTTTTTCTGCGGCTGTAAAGGGCACTTCATACAGGTTTGTTCTTTCCGACGGTCTCGGTCTGAGGAACTTGCTGGCCTAAAAGCGAAGAGGAAGTTCCAGTTGGGTCCGCAAGTTGCCTGGATATCATCCTCCAGGTTGGTCCTTCCAGGAGAGATCCGTATTGGTGGGCATAGTTGCCCGGTAACAGTCTTTTTGGATAGTGGAGCTGGAGTCAGTTTAATTCATTATGAGGTAGCCAAACGGCTGAAACTTGATAGAAGACCCTTGGATTGCCCGATACCTGTGTCAGCCATTGATTCCGGCCCACTGTCCTAGAAGTGCTTAAAATTTTTTTGTTTCAGACGTTTGTCTTAAGATTGGGTTATTCCATACAGAGAAAATAATGTTGTTTGTCATGGAATCACTTTCTACACAGGTAGTGTTGGGTTTGCCATGGCTGAAGTTGCACAAGCCAGTGGTAGACTAGGAAAAAGGAGACATGGTACAGGGTAATCCTTCTTGTAGACAGAACTACATGTCAGTCAGTGTTTCTGCGGTACCTGAGTACATCAAGGATTTTGCTTATGTTTTTTCTAAGGAGGGAGCGAGAAAGTTACCACCTCATAGGCGGGGTGATTGCCTCATTCCAGGTTGCAAGCTACCGAAGAGTCGCATTTATAATGTGTCAGGTCTAGAGAGGCAAGCTCTCAAGGAGTATACCACGGACAGTTTGAGAAAGAGACACATACACCCATCCAATTCACCAGTAGCTGCCGGTTTCTTTTTTGTTAAGAAGAAAGGTGGGGGGTCTGCGACCATGTCTGGATTTTAGGGAACTCAACAAGATCGCTAAGCGCAACCCTTATCCGTCACCGCTCATTCCTGATTTGTTTAGCGAGTTAATGGGTCCCCTCTGGTTTTCTAAGCTGGACTTGCGGTAGGCATACAACTTGATACAGGTCAGAGAGGGGGATGAATGGAAGATAGCTTTCAATACTCCTGAAGGTCATTTTGAAAATCTTGTGATGCCTTTTGGTTTGACCAATGCCCCTGCAGTATTTCAGGCTTTCATAAATGAGTTACTTCAAAAGTTCATTGGACGTTTTGTGTTGGTTTATTTGGATGACATTCTTATTTTTTCCCCCGATTATGATTGTCATATTCTGCCCGTTCGACAGATGTTGCAAGCTCTCTGGCAAAACGAGCTATTTGCCAAGAGAGAGAAGTGTATTTTTGCAGTAAAGGAGATTTCTTTTCTAGGGCATATTGTAACCCCAGAGGGATTTAAGATGGATCCGGTGGAGGTCCGAGCTGTTCTGTACTGGGTTCAACCTAAGAATTTCGAAGGCCCTTTAAAGACTCTTGCAATTCACCAATGACTATCATAAGTTTATACGCAGGTTTTTGGAGAGGGTCAAACCTTTGACCGATGTGACGAAAAAAGGGTTTTTTACTTCTGAATGGTCGCCAAAAGCAATTCATGCATTTGAGACTTTGAAGAGGTATTTTGTATCTGCCCCATTCTTTTACAGCCAGACTCATCCAAGCCTTTTGTTGTTGAGGTGGACGCTTCAGAGGTCGGGGTGGGGGCTGTTCTGTCTCAAAGCACTGGCGAATTAAAGAATCTTTGTCCTTGTGCATTTTTCTCACGGGAGTCAGAACTATGACGTTAAGGACAATGCATTAAGTAGGCTTTGGAGGAATGGCGACATCTTCTGGAAGGAGCTCAACATAAGGTGACAGTTATCACCGATCACAAGAATTTCATTTATTTAGAATCAGCGAAAAGACAGCCTTAGACAAGCTCGGTGGTCGTTGTTTTTAGCTTGGTTTGACCTTGTGGTCACATACCGACCTGGCAGTTGTAATATCAGGGCGGATGTCTCTAGGAGTTTTGTTTTGGTGGTCTCTGATGAACCCTCTGCATCCATTCTGTCAGAGGGGGTGGTGGTGTCCGCGATGTCCCTGGATCTTAAGGAGCAAATTCATAAGGCACACAATTTGGCCCCTGCTGGCTTGCTTAAAGACAAACATTTTGTTACTTTCAGAAATGCATAGCTCTGATCTGGCAGGTCATCTTGGCATCAATAATATTTGTAAGTTAATAAGTCAAGCTTTTTAGTGGCCGTCTTTCAGACGTGATGTTTTCGGTTTTGTGTCTGCATGCAAGGTCTGTGCTAGAGCCAAATCACCTCGGCATCTCCCTTCCGGGAAGTTGTTGCCTCTACCGGTACCGGAGAGAAACCCTGATCTGTCCATGGATTTTATCACGTATTTACCTTCCTCCGAGGGAAACACAATTATCTGGGTGGTGGTTAATCGTTTCAGCAAGATGTGTCATTTTGTGGCTCTGCCCGGCCTACCTAACGCTAAGAAATTGGCTAAGCTGTTCATAGCTGATGTTATTAGGTTACACGGGGTACCATCTAACATTGTCTCTGATTGAGGGGTGCAGTTTGTATCTGAGTTCTGGCGTTTTGTGTGTGGCCAGTTGGGCAAACAACTGTCTTTTTTATCTGCTTACCATCCTGAGACAAATGGACAGACAGAGAGGTGTAACCAGAGTCTCGAGCAGTATCTGCAATGTTTTGTTTCGGAGAATCAGGATCGCTGGTCTGGGTACTTACCTCTGACAAAATTTGCTCTGAACAACAGATCTTTGGAGTCTACTGGAACATCTCCTTTCTTTTGCAATTATGGGTTCCATCCGTGTTTTGACTCTTTTACTAAATTCATGTCAGAGGTACCGCAAGCGAGTGAATTTTCGTCCAGCCTCAAAGCAGTTTGGGAGGATGTACAGAGAAATCTCCAAAGATCGGTCAGAAGCTATAAGAGGGTGGCGGATAACAATTGGTCAAAGGGGGTTAGCTTTCAGGTGGGTGACGTGGTCTGGTTGTCCACAAGGAACATCAAGCTTAAACAACCATCTTTTAAGCTGGGTCCATGGTTCATTGGTCCTTTTAAGATCATTGAGAGCATTACCCCGTTGCCTTCAGATTGGAGATTCCCAGATCACTAAAAATCACCGATGTGTTCCACAAGTCGTTACTTAAAAAGGGGGTGAATCCCGGACTTGGGTCATCACCCCTTCCACCAGTGTTGGTTGATGGGAATCTGTAGTTCGAGGTCAGCCGCATCATTGACTCTCGTCAAGTCAGGAACTCACTGCAGCATCTGGTGCATTGGCGGGGGTATGGTCCTGAGGAGAGGACTTGGGTTCCTGCGGCTGAGGTCAACACAGACTGTTTAGTCAGGAATTTTCATAAGTGGAATCCTGGTAAGGAGGGGAGGTACTGTCACAGCTTGTCTGTCGCAACAGCATCGTGGCATGGTGGCCTCGACGCAGACCAAGACCTGTTGCCTTGTTATGCAGGACAAGGGTTAATGCACCATGTGCAGAAACTGCTGGGTGCTATTTATCCACGCTGCATGGATGAATGCTGGATTAGTCATGCCTGGGAGAAGGGTGGAGGTGTGGTTCTCTAATTGCTCTGCCAGTCGTCAGGTGTGGAATAGCTTTATATTCTCACCCCCCATCTTTGCTCAATGCTGCTGATTCCGTTCCATAGAGGAGTAGTTGTAGAGTGGAGCTCCTCTGTGCTGGGTGTATTGTTACTTTTAGATAAGTGCTGCAGTTTCCTTTTCTGTTGCATTTCTGTTTTTATTTCTGTATTGCTTTGCTGTGTTGGTTCACCTATCCAGGGGTTCCTGTAGGGACAATCAGAGCCCAGGAAGAAGACAGTGGGGCCGCCTTTACCGAGACGATGACTCTGCTTCTAGGCAGGGACCCTTCACCCCCCTGTTAGGTTAGGCCCAGGCTTCCTTCTCCCTGGAGTGGTGCTACTGTTCAGCATAGCGTGGTGTGCTTCTATTTCCAGCAGTGGGTACGTTATCTAACGCCATGCTGAACGTAGTACTCTTGTGTCGCACAGGCTTTACATTCTGCTTCACGTACTCCTCTTGTGGTGCGCACTGTTCTACAGTGCATAGTATTTTCAACTGCAGTAGTTGTGAATGTCACCATGCATCCATGCTGAAGGTGGTGCTCGTGTGCCACACGGACGTGACAGTGACCATCTCTCCAATCACTTCTATAAGATGGAGAAAGATTGATGTGCTTGGCTTCCAAGATGACTGAAAAGGGTGCGCAACTTACATGTTCACAGGAAACATATGTATGATACCTTTTTTCTATCCGTGCAACCCCTCCATGGGCCCTCCCTAACCGGCTCTCCCTCTTACCTGTTTTTTGGGTGCTCTGGCCTCTGAGTTCCCTATCGCTGTCTCCTTAGCCTCCAGGGACGTTTTTTCTCTCTCCCACTTTTCTGTGAAGCCTTCCCCTCCCGCATCTACATCTATTACTGTGGCAGCTCTTTTGGCTTTTGGAATCTTCCTTCCCAGGTTGGGAGTTTTGCTGTATCAGACCCAATCCAGCCATCATCACCAACTTCTTCTGGCCACTGGAAATAGGTCAAGAGTCAGAATATGACTCTCTTGACCCCAAATCATTGCTTGAAGATCAAGGGGAGCCTTATTTGAGACGTCAGGATATTCTACAGATAATAGATTGATATACAGCACTCTGCAAGAAGTTTTTTTTCCAAATACTTCAATAGCCACTCTGAGTTTGATGAAGTCCTAGCCAGGGAATGAAAGCACCCGAACAAGGGGTTTCAAAGACCAAAATGTTTGGATAAGCTTTTATCTCTTTACCGAAGACCTCACTTCAAAGTCATCCTCTCCTACTGTGGCCCCCTTATTGTCCCATCTCTCTAAATCTACTATGCTCCCTTTGGTGAACGCAGCCTCCATTAAAGGGAACTTGTCACCACCGAACAGCAACATAAAATAATTTATGGTGCTGTTTAGTGAGGTGGAAAGGAGTCAGGCGATGTATTTTTTTATACTCCCTTATTCCGACATTCTCATAGTGTCCACAGGTGAAGTTCATGCACAACTGAAAATCTGACTTTTTTCAGACCGCTGTGCATGAGCACAATATAAATGTTACAACCATTAGCTCCATGTCACCTCACTGATCAACACTATAACTTTGTTTATGGTGGTGTTCATTGGTGATAGTTTTCCTCTAAGAAACCTACAGATGAATCTCTTGCTCATCGAATCTCTGGCCAAATCTGCCTTTGAATTGGCAGGTTGAGCTCGTCGCCCACTCTTCATAGCCATGTAACTTCTGCATACCTCAGAATGACCAGTAAACTTGATACAATAACCAAAGTGAAAAGCTTGGGTCTTTGGTGGAAACAAATGTCTTCCTGGTCGGAATGTCATGCAGGTGTAAAGCATTAGAGCTTACATGATTATTAGGCTTGATGAAGAATTGTGGCTCTAGGTGGGCATCAGTGACCTCAAAAAGTCTTGGTAAGGCATCTGCTTTAATATTTTTGTCTGCTGACTGCAAACTTAAATGAAGTTAAACCTTGTTAAGTATAATGACCGATGGGCTTGTCGTAGGTTAAGGTGCTAGACAGACTGGAGGTACATGAGTTCTCTATGATTTGTATAGATACATACCGGAAACGCTGGCCCTCTAGGAGATGATGCCATTCTTCCAGAGCTAATTTTATAGTAAGAAGTTCTCAATCTTAAACACATTCCAATTCCAAAAAAGTAGATGCAGCTTCCATTAAGGAAGCTACAGACAGGTGCATTGAATCTGCCTTTGATGTGGCAGGTTGAGCTCTCCACCCAGCCTTTTCAGCCGTCTGAGTCATCAGGGCAGTTTACTGGTCGAAACAGCTCAAACATGGCAAAAGAATTAGCAGATCTGACCAACCAGATTGCTCATGCTGGCAAATATCTTTCTTCTACTTTCTTGGAATCTGCCAAAGGCTCCTCTGAAGCTTTGGACAATACTGTGGCCATATGCAGGATCCTGTGGCTCAAAGCATGGAGCGCACATGCAGCTTCAAAATATTTTTCTGTGGGACTTAGAATTTGTTCGGCATCAGACTTGACAAAAGCATCTCTAAGGCGACATGCCACAAGGGCACCTTTCTCCCTCAATCCAGACCTAACCACTTAGGCCAAAACCTTTTAGTCCTTTTGCCAGTTCACTTTTTAACTTAAAAAAAAAAGCATTCACTTGCCAGGAGAAGAGGAGATAGTCTTTCAAGCCTTGTCACTCCTGGCAGCCTTGTGCCACTAGGTCACGTGTCTTCCAAGTCAAAAGCCCCTAAGTGCACCTCTGCCTGAAGGGGCGATCACACCTGAGTTACCAACTAGCGTGGGAGGACATTTGGCTATCTGTGGTAGAGGACACCTGGATCAGCGAAGTGGTCTCCAATGGATATAAGACAGTTTATCTACACGTAGCAAGAATACATAGGTCTGCATACACAGATGATTAAAGGATACAAACCAGGTATACAAATAGTACATCAGCAAGATACAGAAAATCAAAACAATATTAGGCCTGTTTCACACTGGCGACATGATATCATCGCAAGAAAATCGGAGCGATATCGCATTGGTGGTCCATGCGATATCGCTGTGTTTTCTCGTGGCAATACCGCAATTTTGTGCCGCTACAAAGGGATGTGGTGCTACAAAATCACGTGTAGCACCACGTGCAAGGATTTTTTTTGATGGGGGGGTGGCTTGAAATATAAACTCTACCCTGAAAATAAGACCTAGCTGGAGAAAAAAATTAAAGAATATATCATCTAAGAAGCGCTGTCCAGCTCCGGCCTGTCTTCTCCCCGTTCCCTGGCATTGGTTTTCAGCATCTTTTCTGGCCAGGGATTGGAAAATCCCTGCCTCCAGGAAGTGCTGCCTCTGATTGGCCGAGTGCTGTGATGCTCAGCCAATCAGAGCCAGCCCTCAAAGAACCAATCACAGCCATTCGATGTGAAACAGGCCTTATACTTAACATCCATGATATGCCGTTACCAACCTGGATGGGATTTCCATCAACTCCAGAGGTTAAGAGTAGACTTCATCAACACCGTTCCATAGTGGACTCTGTCCTCCTTTGTCTGAAGGAAACTTATATATCATGGATGATGCTATATGATATTTTTACAAATTATCCAATGAGGCATTATACAACCATTTGCTCATCACTTTGAGGTGAGGGCTCTTCTTATGTTAGAGAGGTACTGTGCATGTCCAAATATCTTGTTCTTAAGGAATGTAAGCAATGTTCAACTAAGTGAATGCTAAAACCAATTAACCCTTTAGCTACATGAATGGTAAAAAACAATTGACTCTACTATACACCACAACACAATTCATAACCCTCAGGAATCCCAAATATTTTTTGACATCCTTCAGTGTCATGAGAACGTCATGTGACATCCCAACTAGATTCAGATGAACATTGCCATTTCCCATCAATAATCAGGGAGCATCTGCAACAGGACAGTCCTGAAGGAAGCCACAGGGGTCCTCTCCTGGGCAGAATGCTCTGTTCCGTCAATATCTGAACCAGTCTCTATCCCTGAAGTAGAAAACTGCATGGTAAGGCCGGGCTCACACTAACGGAGACTTGCGATCATTCGCGGAAAATAATTGCGAATGATCACAGATGTGAGCATTGTTCCCCGTGGATATTCGCATATGCACAGCATAGCGTCCGCGCAGAAGAGAGATCTCTCTCTCCTCTAGCCAGCATTATGGCTTTTTGAACGTTTCCGTTGCATCCATTGACTTCATTCACATTCACTGACGTCCACGCACAATATAAAGTAGAGCATGTTGTGATTTTTCTTCCACTCACGGAAAACGCAAATGATACCCGTAAGTGTGAACGAAGAATTGATAATACATGCCTTTCAATGCCCAAGTTTTACCATGGGACTTCCACGCGGCGATTGCGAATTCCGTAATTAAAATCCGTTCATATGAGACCCCCCTAAGTGTACAGTGCATGGCACTAAAAGGTTCATGTTATGCAAATTCAGATTAATTAAAGGGGTTGTCTGGTGTAAACTATTGATAGCCTGTCCTCAGAATAAGTCATCAGTAGTAAATTGGCAGGGATCCACTGCCTGGGACCCCCTGCCATCAATACGTTACAACCAGACAACCCCTTTAAGTTAAAACTTCTTAAATTTTCTAATATATTTTGAGTTTCAATTCCTCACCATTTTCTTGATATCTGTGTGGTATCAGTATATGAGAAGACTCTTCTTTACATTCAGGAGTCAGCAAAGCCAGCCCCTGTAGGCAACGCTCTGTGAGCTAAACAGCCTGGATTCCAGACTGAGACATTAACGCAAAGTACCAGAGAGATTTGTGTTGCTGCTGCAGATGTATTTAGCTTGTAGAGTATAGTCTACAATTGCATCCATCTCTCAGCCAAGAGCAGGACTAGATCTGTTAAGGGTTGTAGCCTCTAAATGTAAATACACTGACAGCAAATCTCTTTAACCCTTTCCCACTCCAGCTCCTTTCAATTGTTTATCCCATTTTCAATAATCATCACTATTTAAGTATTCTAGTAACATAGCTGCCAGGAGCTTGCTTTTTCCGGGACAAGAATTTTCTAATGCTGCTATTTAACGTACCATATAATGTATTGTAAAACGTGAAGAATTTCTAAGGCCTCCTGCACACGGGCAGATTCGCATTGTGGAGTTCGCGGTGGGTGTCTGCCTCTGGACTCCGCAACAAATACCGCCCCATAGCATGCTATGAAAAACCGCAATTTCATCTCCACGAACAGAAATCTTGTGGAGAAGAAATCGCAACATGCTGCGATTCTGTGCGGGCTATGCACAGACACGTCCGTCCCCTGGCACTTCCATAGTGAGCACCGCGGAACTATTGTGGGATGCGCGTCATGGCCTATCACTGGCAGCTAATACGCATGCACAACAGAGTGCCGGCCGGCACATCCGCAGAGCAGAAAGAAGCCGCCAGACAGGTACGCAGGGGCCACCGGCCAGGCACCAGGTCGAACTCCGCTGCGGGAATCCTGCATGCGGGTTCTGACCTGCCCGTGTGCAGGAGGCCTAAGTGGGTCGCAATTTAAAAAAACACAGTTATGCCATTTTTTTGAGGGGGCGGTGTTTTTACAGTGTTCACAGTACAGTAAAAATGACATGTTATCTTTACTTTGAGGATCAGTACAATTATGGTGGTACCAAATTTATATCTTCTTTCTATTGTAATACTTAAAAAAAAAAAAAAAAAAAAAGGAAAAAAATAAAATTCTTTGTCAGCATATTTTGACCCTCACAATTTTTTTCTATGTTCCACTTGATGGACAAGTACAAGAGCTTGTTTTTTGTGGGATGAGCTGTAGTTTCTGTTGCTACCATTTTGGGATACATATTACTTTTTGATTGCTTTTTATTCATTTTTTTCTTGACAACAGGTGACCAAAAAGTGCCACTCCAGTGGTCTTCACCATGTGGGAATAAGAATTTAATATTCTAATAAATACGACTTTTATCGATGCGACAATACAGTCTTTTTAAGTTTTAAAATTATTTGAGTTTTCGATATGATGATGATTGGGAAAAGGGTTGTTTGGTTTTTTTTAATTATTAGTAGTTTTTAAATTTACTGAGAATCAAAAAAGCTTTATTAATCTAATTTTTACTTTTATTTGATCCCCATAAGGGACTTGAACTGACAATCATCTGCACACAGGTACAATATACTGCATTATTTTGGTATTGCAGTATATGGTACTTTCACATGGATCCTATTAAGCTCTGCCACAGGTTCAGTTCAGTACAAAGGCAGGTCTTTATAGGGGAAAATCCATAGCAAGCCTGTGGACTTCACAAGGCCCCAGGCTGTCATGGTAATCAAATGTCACCTCTCAATCTTGTTGTGTGGTCCACTCCCTCTTTCAGGCTATTTAAATGGATCACAGTTATCTACAATCCCAGCCTATACAGCTCGGTGTCAGCTGTTAAAGACAGCCAATATCTGCCTTTTATAAGCAGACTCTGCTCCCAAGCCTATTCTATACACTGACACCCGATATCCGCTGTCAGAGGTCGGGAAGGGGTAAAAATAGTGAGGAATTGAAATTATATTAGAAAGGTGTAAAAAGATTTCATTTATATACATTTTTTTACATAAACCCAGAAAACCCCTTTAAGAGCAAAGAAGTGTGCATCAAAGTGGATTTCAACATGATTGAATCGTTCTTGCCCCAGGAGATAAGCCATTGTTAGGGGTGCCTGGCAGCAGATTGTTCTCTTCCTATACAAATATGCATTTTACGCTGAGCAAGCATCTTTATGGTGGAGTTGAGAGAAAATGATGTCCGACAGCTATGTAATACATAAAGTCACTTTAAATTAGTTGAAAAATGGATAGGAACTTGTGTACTTCAAGCAACCTTGCAACTTTGTCAACACTTACATGGATCCTGCTACAATTAAGCCATCAACTTGTGGATCGCTGTAATTTTGGCTTTGCCATTCACTTAATGACAAAAGTAAGTAGTGGCACAATGCAATATACTGTATATTTTTTGCATACAGATGAGAATGGTTGCCCTGTGTCTTACACAAGCCATGTCCATAACCGCTATTAGGACATATAAACGTCATAGCTCCTGTGTACTCAGAAGCAACCCAGGTTCAGTACACAGATAGGCAGCAACAATACCATCTCTCTAGTTTATACACTGCATTTATTAGAGCCCCCGGCACTTTCACGATTGGAGCTTACTAGTATGGAAATTAACAGGTGATCCCGGAGTTCAGCATAAAATCAAGTGAGCAAGTTTTTTGTGGATCAGTTTCAATGGAAAATCCACCTTAGAATTGAGAAATCGTGAGATCTGAGCAACTTTGAATGAGGCTTGGTCATTGGTACTATATCAACCAGGACAAATATTTCAGAAACAGGCAATTTTATTGGGTTTTCTAGTGCAACGGTGCGAGGAGTTTAGCAAGAATGGTGTGACTGCGGAAAAACATTCAGCGAAAGGTGTTGTAGAAGTAAACAACTTGTCGACAAGGGGTCAGAGGAGGGTGTGAAGAATCATTTGGATGAACAGGCGGTGCACAGCCAAGCAAATCACAGCCAAATACAATGCTGGGGCTCCAACTAATCTGTTCAAATGCTCTAACTCATTGTTCCTGAGCACAGATGGGCTAGAATACCAGATGTCCAGTTTGAGTGCTATTGCTGCATAAGAGGAAAGAAAGACAAGAATCGAGTGAGCAGAAGAACACAAATATTAGATCATTGAGCAGGAAAAAAACATCACCTGGTAAGATGAATCCAGATTTCTGTTGCATCATGTTGATGGGAGGGTTTGAATTGGCTGCAACAGTTGATGAACCCTTACCATCAGCTAGTATGTCAGCAACTGCAAGACGTTTTCTGTCCACATGGGCCAATATTCCTACAGGATGACTATAACACCTACTGGTATCTATGCCACAATGGATTGCTGAGGTTCTGAAGGCCAAATGAGGTCCAAAGGGCTAGTAGTGCCATTTAGTGTACAGGAAGTGTAGAGATGGGGCCAATTATGCAATTAATGCAAGAGGACAAGAAGGTAGATAGTACATCTAGCAAAGTAGCTGTCCAGAATTACCAGTAACTAAGTAACAAGAGCTACTGCATGGAACACAGGAGTCTCTGGGGTTGAATCCCAACACCTTCATTCCTTACATGGTCGCTACCTCACACAACTCATCGCTACCCCAAGGTCCATCCTCCTGTCTCCTCACCCTATCCCCTGGATTGCCGTACCTCAGATCCGCCTTCCCCACAAAACCGGAGGCCCAAATTCAAAGCACAGACAGAAAGTTGAGTACCCCTACATTTTGTGGTAACTGCACCAATAAACTGCAATTTGACTGCACTGCATGAATGCACTTTTAATTACTTGGAAACTTTTTCAAAAACTCCAGAGCATGTGCCGCTTTAGGGTATTTAACTTACTGTCCATGTAGCTTGCACTGTAAATGCTGGGGATTTTTCATGCACAAATTCAGCAGCATTTCATTTCCACTTGTTGGAATCTGCACCATTTTTTGCACGTGGATTTCAAATCCGCGTGTGGAAAAAAAAAATAGATTTCCCATATATACATTTGCACAACCACAGCTGAAATCCATGGGTTGAAGATTTCTGCTGCGTTTTAATGGTGGAATCCATTGTGCGAACATGCGCTAAAAGTTCCCCCTAGACGCACAGAAAACAGAGATATGACACTCAGGAAAGAGTACTGCATATAACACCACATGAACATATCAGCATTGAAATACAACTTATTTGTATAATATGGACTTTAGGCATGAAAATCATCCATGGGATAACTTTTTTTATCCATTTGTGTGAAATGGACATTAACCCCTTAAGGACACGGCCTATTTTGGCGTTGAGGACCAAACGATTTTTAGTATTTTTTCATCTCCATTTTTCAACAGCCATAACTTTTTTATTTTTCCGTCTACGCGGCCGTATAAGGGCTGTTTTTTTGCGTGGCGAACTGTAGTTTTTATTGGTACCATTTTTGGGTACATAGACTACATTGTATAACTTTTATTTATTTTTTTATGATCATAGGGAGAGAAAACGCATCAATTCTGCCATAGATTTTTTGTTTTTTTTTAAAAGCGTTAATTATGCAGCATAAATAATACACTACATTTTTTTCTGCGGGTCGGTACGGTTACAACGATAACAAAATTCTTATATTTTTTAAGATTTCTCCCCTTCTCCACAATAGAAACTCTTTTTTTGGAAATTATTATTTTTTTCTAAACTCACTGCATTCAAAGTCCTATAACTTTTTTATTTTTTCATCGACGGAGCTCTATGAGGGCTTATTTTTAGCGAGACGAGCTGTGGTTTTTATTGGTACCATTTTGGGGTACACACGTTTTTTTTGATCACTTTTATTGCGTTTTTTGGGTAGCAAAATGCTAAAAATTTGCATTTTGCCTCCGTTTTTTAGCATTTTTTTAACGTTTTTTGCCGTGCAGGATAATAAGTGCATTCAATGTATTGTACGCGTCGTTATGGCCGCTTCAATACCAAATATGTGGGATTTTTAATAAAAAAAATTTTTTTTATGATAATATGAGAAAAAGCATGAAAAAAGGGTTTTACATTTTTATTTTTTGTACTTTATTTTTCTCTTCTTTTTACTCCATTTGTGTCCCTCTGAGGGACTTTTACTGCAGCACTGCAGATCGCTACGATCAGGCATGGAAGGACTTCTCTCCTGCCATGCCTTATCGCTTACTATAGCGATCACAGGCTATGGCAATACAGGACGCCGGTATCTGTCGTCCTGTTGCCATAGCAACCAGACGGTCTTTCGCAATGTTATCGCGAGAGCCGGCTGGAGTCACAGGGGGAGCGCGCTCCCTCTGTGAACCCTTTCCCTGCCGCGATCTACTTAGATCGCGGCAGGGAGGGGGTTAACAGGGGGGGCGCATCTCCGATGCCCCCCACTGTCGCTGCGGGACGCCGCCTACTAGTGACAGCCAGCTCCCGCTGGGGGATTGCGCGAGATCTGCTATGATCTCGCGCTATCCCTATGATGTAAGGGTACGTCATTTTGCGGAAAGTACCCCACTCCCATGACGGAAGGGGTTAAGGCTATGTTCACATTGGGAGGATTCGCCTCAGATTTTCCATATGGATTGTAAGCTTGATGACTATTAGGCAGAAAAACTCCATGGGATTTGAGTGTTTAATGGTAAGTATAATATATATACCCTCAGAAAAGAGGTCCAGGTACCTCACCTTGTGCTTCAGTTTATTTCAGGGTCAGATGAGATCATGCTTAGAAGATTCCTGATCATCTGCCCCAGTAGATACGATTGGTCCGGGTTCTTCGGTAAAAATTAATTGTTTTAACCCTTTCCAATCCACTGTCTGACGTCTGAAGACATTCTGATTGATGGCTGTACAGCTCCGATATCGGAAGATGTCCGGCAGGGTATTCTTACTGTATATTACTGGCTGCTCTGTTGTCGGTGGACTCTTCAGTATGTCCCATACCGCTGTACTGGCTCTAGCCAGCAGATGGAGCCATTGTATAATGGCAGAAAGAGAAAACCCCCTAGGAAACCCTGAATCCAAAATTGGATTGCAAAGGGTTGAAGGTTGTCAATTTTGCCCAGTTAGTCTTATATCTTCTTTCACTCCCTTAGCGTGGATGAGGATGGTTCTTCACTTTCACATTTTCAGTTTTCAGCTGTGCTAAATAATTTGTGCAAATCCTAGGTTTACCGAATGTTGAAATAATGTCCCATTCTTTCTGTATAGGAGGAGTGACTGAGGCCTCATCATTGGGCTTTAAGGATAGCCAGATAAAAAAACTGGGTAGACGGGCATCTGCTTGTCTTAAATTATATGCTATACCAAAAATGGTTGTCGGCTGAGTTCTCTCACTCTAAGGTGGAATGAGAAAAATAGTTTGGATTTTTGGACACTTTTGTTTTCTGGGCTCAGAAGATGGCAAGTGTACCGGTATACTCAATCAACCTTACTTAGATGAGTCCAAATTTTGTATTTATTGGGATGGTTGCTGTGGGCTAAGGTGGATAAAATTAGTAGAGGAACATAACAAGAATATAATATGGCCTTCTCCAGATATCTTAATATTACACGTTGGAGGAAATGACATAGGAAAAGCCAATGGAATTCTAAGGAAAGTCAAAAAAGATTTATTGGACACTAGCTTACCTGTCGCGCGTTACTGCGAATACAGACAGACATACATACATTCATTCGTTTTTATATATATAGATAACAACTAGAGATGAGCGAACACCAAAATGTTCGGGTGTTCGTTATTCGTAACGAACTTCCCGTGATGCTCGAGGGTTCGTTTCGAACAACGAACCCCATTGAAGTCAATGGGCGACCAGAACATTTTTGTATTTCGCCGATGCTCGCTAAGGTTTTCATGTGTGAAAATCTGGGCAATTCAGGAAAGTGATGGGAATGACACAGTGACGGATAGGGCAGGCGAGGGGCTACATGTTGGGCTGCATCCTAAGTTCACAGGTCCCACTATTAAGCCACAATAGCGGCAAGAGTGGGCCCCCCCCCCTCCCAACAACTTTTACTTCTGAAAAGCCCTCATTAGCATGGCATACCTTTGCTAAGCACCACACTACCTCCAACAAAGCACAATCACTGCCTGCATGACACTCCACTGCCACTTCTCCTGAGTTACATGCTGCCCAACCGCACCCCCTCCCCCCCACAGCGCACACCAAAGTGTCCCTGCGCAGCCTTCAGCTGCCCTCATGCCACACCACGCTCATGTCTATTTAGAATTGCGTCTGCCATGACGAGGGACCTCAGGCATACACTGCAGAGGTTGGCACGGCTAGGCAGCGACCCTCTTTAAAAGTGGCGGAGCGATAGCCCACAATGCTGTACAGAAGCAATGAGAAATAGAATCCTGTGCCACCGCCATCAGGAGCTGCACACGTGGGCATAGCAATGGGGAACCTATGTGCCACACACTATTCATTCTGTCAAGGTGTCTGCATGCCCCAGTCAGACCGGGCTTTTTAATTCATAGACACAGGCAGGTACAACTCCCTATTGTGAAGTCCCTGTCGACCCACAGCATGGGTGGCTCCCTGGAACCCACCGGCGGTACACAGAAATATCCCATTGCATTGCCCAACACAGCTGAGGTAGTAATGTCGTGCTTAATGCAGGTGGGCTTCGGCCCACACTGCATGCCCCAGTCAGACTGGGGTTCTTTACAAGTGGACACATGTAGGTTTAACTCCCTGTGGACCCACTGCCTGGGTGGGTGCCAGGAAGCCACCGGCGGTACATAGAAATATCCCATTGCATTGCCCAACACAGCTGAGGTAGTAATGTCGTGCGTAATACAGGTGGGCTTCGGCCCACACTGCATGCCCCAGTCAGACGGGTTCTTTAGAAGTGTACAGATGTATTAAAAACTCAGTGTGCACCTACAGCATGGGTGGCTCCCTGGAACCCACCGGCGGTACACAAAAATATCCCATTGCATTGCCCAACACAGCTGAGGTAGTAATGTCGTGCGTAATACAGGTGGGCTTCGGCCCACACTGCATGCCCCAGTCAGACTGGGGTTCTTTACAAGTGGACACATGTAGGTTTAACTCCCTGTGGACCCACTGCCTGGGTGGGTGCCAGGAAGCCACCGGCGGTACATAGAAATATCCCATTGCATTGCCCAACACAGCTGAGGTAGTAATGTCGTGCGTAATACAGGTGGGCTTCGGCCCACACTGCATGCCCCAGTCAGACGGGTTCTTTAGAAGTGTACAGATGTATTAAAAACTCAGTGTGCACCTACAGCATGGGTGGCTCCCTGGAACCCACCGGCGGTACACAAAAATATCCCATTGCATTGCCCAACACAGCTGAGGTAGTAATGTCGTGCGTAATACAGGTGGGCTTCGGCCCACACTGCATGCCCCAGTCAGACTGGGGTTCTTTACAAGTGGACACATGTAGGTTTAACTCCCTGTGGACCCACTGCCTGGGTGGGTGCCAGGAAGCCACCGGCGGTACATAGAAATATCCCATTGCATTGCCCAACACAGCTGAGGTAGTAATGTCGTGCGTAATACAGGTGGGCTTCGGCCCACACTGCATGCCCCAGTCAGACGGGTTCTTTAGAAGTGTACAGATGTATTAAAAACTCAGTGTGCACCTACAGCATGGGTGGCTCCCTGGAACCCACCGGCGGTACACAAAAATATCCCATTGCATTGCCCAACACAGCTGAGGTAGTAATGTCGTGCGTAATACAGGTGGGCTTCGGCCCACACTGCATGCCCCAGTCAGACTGGGGTTCTTTAGAAGTGTACAGATGTATTAAAAACTCAGTGTGCACCTACAGCATGGGTGGCTCCCTGGAACCCACCGGCGGTACACAAAAATATCCCATTGCATTGCCCAACACAGCTGAGGTAGTAATGTCGTGCGTAATACAGGTGGGCTTCGGCCCACACTGCATGCCCCAGTCAGACTGGGGTTCTTTACAAGTGGACACATGTAGGTTTAACTCCCTGTGGACCCACTGCCTGGGTGGGTGCCAGGAAGCCACCGGCGGTACATAGAAATATCCCATTGCATTGCCCAACACAGCTGAGGTAGTAATGTCGTGCGTAATACAGGTGGGCTTCGGCCCACACTGCATGCCCCAGTCAGACGGGTTCTTTAGAAGTGTACAGATGTATTAAAAACTCAGTGTGCACCTACAGCATGGGTGGCTCCCTGGAACCCACCGGCGGTACACAAAAATATCCCATTGCATTGCCCAACACAGCTGAGGTAGTAATGTCGTGCGTAATACAGGTGGGCTTCGGCCCACACTGCATGCCCCAGTCAGACTGGGGTTCTTTAGAAGTGTACAGATGTATTAAAAACTCAGTGTGCACCTACAGCATGGGTGGCTCCCTGGAACCCACCGGCGGTACACAAAAATATCCCATTGCATTGCCCAACACAGCTGAGGTAGTAATGTCGTGCGTAATACAGGTGGGCTTCGGCCCACACTGCATGCCCCAGTCAGACTGGGGTTCTTTACAAGTGGACACATGTAGGTTTAACTCCCTGTGGACCCACTGCCTGGGTGGGTGCCAGGAAGCCACCGGCGGTACATAGAAATATCCCATTGCATTGCCCAACACAGCTGAGGTAACGTCAGCTGTAATGCAGGTGGGCTAAAAATTAATTTGATTACACTGTAGGCGAGGGCCCACAAAAATTGCTGTATCAACAGTACTAATGTACATCCCAAAAATTGGCCATGGCCAGCCAAGAGGGCAGGTGAAACCCATTAATCGCTTTGGTTAATGTGGCTTAAGTGGTAACTAGGCCTGGAGGCAGCCCAGTGTAACGAAAAATTGGTTCAAGTTAAAGTTCCAACGCTTTTAAGCTAATTGAAACTTATAAAAATTGTTCTGAAAAATTATTTGAGTGAGCCTTGTGGCCCTAAGAAAAATTGCCCGTTCAGCGTGATTACGTGAGGTTTCAGGAGGAGGAGCAGGAGGAGGAGGAGGAGGAATATTAGACACAGATTGATGAAGCACAAATGTCCCCGTTTTGGATGGTGAGAGAGAACGTAGCTTCCATCCGCGGGTGCAGCCTACGTATTGCTTACGTATCGCTGCTGTCCGCTGGTGGAGAACAGAAGTCTGGCGAAATCCAGCCTTTGTTCATCTTGATGAGTGTTAGCCTGTCGGCACTGTCGGTTGACAAGCGGCTACGCTTATCGGTGATGATTCCCCCAGCCGCACTAAACACCCTCTCCGACAACACGCTAGCCGCAGGACAAGCAAGCACCTCAAGGGCATACAGGGCTAGTTCAGGCCACGTGTCCAGCTTCGACACCCAGTAGTTGTAGGGGGCAGAGGCGTCACCAAGGATGGTCGTGCGATCCGCTACGTACTCCCTCACCATCCTTTTGCAGTGCTCCCGCCGACTCAGCCGTGACTGGGGAGCGGTGACACAGTCTTGGTGGGGAGCCATAAAGCTGGCCAGGCCCTTAAAGACTGTTGCACTGCCTGGGATGTACATGCTGCTCGATCTACGCACATCCCCTGCAACATGGCCCTCGGAACTGCGCCTTCTGCCACTAGCGCTGTCGGCTGGGAATTTTACCATCAGCTTGTCCGCAAGGGTCCTGTGGTATAGCAACACTCTCGAACCCCTTTCCTCTTCGGGAATCAGAGTGGGCAGGTTCTCCTTATACCGTGGATCGAGCAGTGTGTACACCCAGTAATCCGTAGTGGCCAGAATGCGTGCAACGCGAGGGTCACGAGAAAGGCATCCTAACATGAAGTCAGCCATGTGTGCCAGGGTACCTGTACGCAACACATGGCTGTCTTCACTAGGAAGATCACTTTCAGGATCCTCCTCCTCCTCCTCAGGCCATACACGCTGAAAGGATGACAGGCAATCAGCCGGTGTACCGTCAGCAGCGGGCCAAGCTGTCTCTTCCCCCTCCTCCTCATCCTCCTCCTCCTCCTGTACGCGCTGTGAAATAGACAGGAGGGTGCCCTGACTATCCAGCGGCATACTGTCTTCCCCCGCCCCCGTTTCCGAGCGCAAAGCAGCTGCCTTTATGGTTTGCAGGGAATTTCTCAAGATGCATAGCAGAGGAATGGTGACGCTAATGATTGTAGCATCGCCGCTCACCACCTGGGTAGACTCCTCAAAATTACCAAGGACATGGCAGATGTCTGCCAACCAGGCCCACTCTTCTGAAAGGAATTGAGGAGGCTGACTCCCACTGCGCCGCCCATGTTGGAGTTGGTATTCGACTATAGCTCTACGCTGTTCATAGAGCCTGGCCAACATGTGGAGCGTAGAGTTCCACCGTGTGGGCACGTCGCACAGCAGTCGGTGCACTGGCAGCTTAAAGTGATGTTGCAGGGTGCGCAGGGTGGCAGCGTCCGTGTGGGACTTGCGGAAATGTGCGCAGAGCCGGCGCGCCTTTACGAGCAGGTCTGACAAGCGTGGGTAGCTTTTCAGAAACCGCTGAACCACCAAATTAAAGACGTGGGCCAGGCATGGCACGTGCGTGAGGCTGCCGAGCTGCAGAGCCGCCACCAGGTTACGGCCGTTGTCACACACGACCATGCCCGGTTGGAGGCTCAGCGGCGCAAGCCAGCGGTCGGTCTGCTGTGTCAGACCCTGCAGCAGTTCGTGGGCCGTGTGCCTCTTATCGCCTAAGCTGAGTAGTTTCAGCACGGCCTGCTGACGCTTGCCCACCGCTGTGCTGCCACACCGCGCGACACCGACTGCTGGCGACATGCTGCTGCTAACACATCTTGATTGTGAGACAGAGGAGGAGGAGGAGGAGGAGGGTGCTTTAGTGGAGGAAGCATACACCTCCGCAGATACCACCACCGAGCTGGGGCCCGCAATTCTGGGGGTGGGTAGGACGTGAGCGGTCCCAGGCTCTGACTCTGTCCCAGCCTCCACTAAATTCACCCAATGTGCCGTCAGGGAGATGTAGTGGCCCTGCCCGCCTGTGCTTGTCCACGTGTCCGTAGTTAAGTGGACCGTGGCAGTAACCGCGTTGGTGAGGGCGCGCACAATGTTGCGGGAGACGTGGTCGTGCAGGGCTGGGACGGCACATCGGGAAAAGTAGTGGCGACTGGGAACTGAGTAGCGCGGGGCCGCCGCCTCCATGATACTTTTGAAGGACTCCGTTTCCACAACCCTATACGGCAGCATCTCAAGGCTGATGAATTTTGCGATGCGGACGGTTAACGTTTGAGCGTGCGGGTGCGTGGCGGCGTACTTGCGCTTGCGCTCGAACACTTGCGCAAGCGACGGCTGAACGGTGCGCTGAACTACACTGCTGGATGGGGCCGAGGACAGCGGAGATGAGGGTGTGGGTGCAGGCCATGAGGCGGTAGTGCCTGTGTCCTGAGAGGGGGGTTGCATCTCAGTGGCAGGTTGGGGCACAGGGGGAGAGGCAGGGGTGCAAACCGGAGGCGGTGAACGGCCTTCGTCCCACCTTGTGGGGTGCTTGGCCATCATATGTCTGCGCATGGTGGTGGTGGTGAGGCTGTTGGTGTTGGCTCCCCGGCTGAGCTTTGCGCAACAAAGGTTGCACACCACTGTTCGTCGGTCGTCAGGCGTCTCTGTGAAAAACTGCCAGACCTTAGAGCACCTCGGCCTCTGCAGGGTGGCATGGCGCGGGGGGGCGCTTTGGGAAACACTTGGTGGATTATTCGGTCTGGCCCTGCCTCTACCCCTGGCCCTGGCCACCGCACTGCCTCTTGCAACCTGCCCTGCTGATGCCCTTGACTCCCCCTCTGAAGACCTGTCCTCCTGAGTAAGCGTTGCACACCAGGTGGGGTCAGTCACCTCATCGTCCTGCTGCTCTTCCTCCGAATCCTCTGTGCGCTGCTCCCTGGGACTTACTGCCCTTACTACTACCTCACTGCAAGACAACTGTGTCTGATCGTCATCGTCCTCCTCACCCACAGAAAGTTGTTGAGACAGTTGGCGGAAGTCCCCAGCCTCTTCCCCCGGACCCCGGGAACTTTCGAATGGTTGGGCATCAGTGACGATAAACTCCTCTGGTGGGAGAGGAACCGCTGCTGCCCAATCTAAGCAGGGGCCCGAGAACAGTTCCTGGGAGTGTTCCCGCTCCTGAGCAGGTGTCATTGTAGTGGAGTGAGGAGGCTGGGAGGAAGGAGGAGCAGCAGACAGAGGATTCGGATTGGCAGCAGTGGACGGCGCAGAACTGCGGGTAGACGATAGGTTGCTCGAAGCACTTTCTGCCATCCAGGACAGGACCTGCTCACACTGCTCATTTTCTAATAACCGTCTCCCGCGTGGACCCATTAATTGGGCGATGAATGTGGGGACGCCAGAAACGTGCCTCTCTCCTAATCGCGCAGCAGACAGCTGCGACACACCTGGATCAGGAGCTTGGCCTGTGCCCACACCCTCACTTGGCCCTCCGCGTACTCGGCCACGTCCACGTCCACGTCCTCTAGGCTTACCCCTACCCCTCAGCATGCTGTATTACCAGTGATTAGATTTCCCAGGCAGGAAATAAATTGGCGCAAGACTGCAGGCCAAATATAATTTTTGCCCTTTTTGGAAAACGAAAGGCCCCACTGCCTCTAGTGAATGAATTATCTAAGTTTAATAACTGCGCTGTGTCCCTGCTTATGTGTCACAGAACGTGAGGGTAGCAGAGTTATTAACTGTGGCAGAGCAGGTATTTTTTTTCCCAATTAAGGAAAGCAAATGGCGAAGCCAGCAGTAAAGCGTAGCTGGCTGCGTATGATTTAGCAATGTTTTTCACGCAGCTCACACGTCTCCACAGGCGTAAGGACGGACACAGGCTGGACAAATAGATTTCTTTTCAGTTTTTTCCCACCAACAGGCAGCACTGCGTATATTCAATGAACCTGCGAAGTTTAATAACTGCGCTGTGTCCCTGCTTATGTGTCACAGAACGTGAGGGTAGCAGAGTTATTATAACTCTTGGAGAGCAGGTATTTTTTTTCCCAATTAAGGAAAGCAAATGGCGAAGCCAGCAGTAAAGCGTAGCTGGCTGCGTATGATTTAGCAATGTTTTTCACGCAGCTCACACGTCTCCACAGGCGTAAGGACGGACACAGGCTGGACAAATAGATTTCTTTTCAGTTTTTTCCCACCAACAGGCAGCACTGCGTATATTCAATGAACCTGCGAAGTTTAATAACTGCGCTGTGTCCCTGCTTATGTGTCACAGAACGTGAGGGTAGCAGAGTTATTATAACTCTTGGAGAGCAGGTATTTTTTTTCCCAATTAAGGAAAGCAAATGGCGAAGCCAGCAGTAAAGCGTAGCTGGCTGCGTATGATTTAGCAATGTTTTTCACGCAGCTCACACGTCTCCACAGGCGTAAGGACGGACACAGGCTGGACAAATAGATTTCTTTTCAGTTTTTTCCCACCAACAGGCAGCACTGCGTATATTCAATGAACCTGCGAAGTTTAATAACTGCGCTGTGTCCCTGCTTATGTGTCACAGAACGTGAGGGTAGCAGAGTTATTATAACTCTTGGAGAGCAGGTATTTTTTTTCCCAATTAAGGAAAGCAAATGGCGAACCCAGCAGTAAACCGTAGCTGGCTGCGTATGATTTAGCAATGTTTTTCACGCAGCTCACACGTCTCCACAGGCGTAAGGACGGACACAGGCTGGACAAATAGATTTCTTTTCAGTTTTTTCCCACCAACAGGCAGCACTGCGTATATTCAATGAACCTGCGAAGTTTAATAACTGCGCTGTGTCCCTGCTTATGTGTCACAGAACGTGAGGGTAGCAGAGTTATTATAACTCTTGGAGAGCAGGTATTTTTTTTCCCAATTAAGGAAAGCAAATGGCGAACCCAGCAGTAAACCGTAGCTGGCTGCGTATGATTTAGCAATGTTTTTCACGCAGCTCACACGTCTCCACAGGCGTAAGGACGGACACAGGCTGGACAAATAGATTTCTTTTCAGTTTTTTCCCACCAACAGGCAGCACTGCGTATATTCAATGAACCTGCGAAGTTTAATAACTGCGCTGTGTCCCTGCTTATGTGTCACAGAACGTGAGGGTAGCAGAGTTATTATAACTCTTGGAGAGCAGGTATTTTTTTTCCCAATTAAGGAAAGCAAATGGCGAACCCAGCAGTAAACCGTAGCTGGCTGCGTATGATTTAGCAATGTTTTTCACGCAGCTCACACGTCTCCACAGGCGTAAGGACGGACACAGGCTGGACAAATAGATTTCTTTTCAGTTTTTTCCCACCAACAGGCAGCACTGCGTATATTCAATGAACCTGCGAAGTTTAATAACTGCGCTGTGTCCCTGCTTATGTGTCACAGAACGTGAGGGTAGCAGAGTTATTATAACTCTTGGAGAGCAGGTATTTTTTTTCCCAATTAAGGAAAGCAAATGGCGAACCCAGCAGTAAACCGTAGCTGGCTGCGTATGATTTAGCAATGTTTTTCACGCAGCTCACACGTCTCCACAGGCGTAAGGACGGACACAGGCTGGACAAATAGATTTCTTTTCAGTTTTTTCCCACCAACAGGCAGCACTGCGTATATTCAATGAACCTGCGAAGTTTAATAACTGCGCTGTGTCCCTGCTTATGTGTCACAGAACGTGAGGGTAGCAGAGTTATTATAACTCTTGGAGAGCAGGTATTTTTTTTCCCAATTAAGGAAAGCAAATGGCGAACCCAGCAGTAAAGCGTAGCTGGCTGCGTATGATTTAGCAATGTTTTTCACGCAGCTCACACGTCTCCACAGGCGTAAGGACGGACACAGGCTGGACAAATAGATTTCTTTTCAGTTTTTTCCCACCAACAGGCAGCACTGCGTATATTCAATGAACCTGCGAAGTTTAATAACTGCGCTGTGTCCCTGCTTATGTGTCACAGAACGTGAGGGTAGCAGAGTTATTATAACTCTTGGAGAGCAGGTATTTTTTTTCCCAATTAAGGAAAGCAAATGGCGAACCCAGCAGTAAAGCGTAGCTGGCTGCGTATGATTTAGCAATGTTTTTCACGCAGCTCACACGTCTCCACAGGCGTAAGGACGGACACAGGCTGGACAAATAGATTTCTTTTCAGTTTTTTCCCACCAACAGGCAGCACTGCGTATATTCAATGAACCTGAGAAGTTTAATAACTGCGCTGTGTCCCTGCTTATGTGTCACAGAACGTGAGGGTAGCAGAGTTATTAACTGTGGCAGAGCAGGTATTTTTTTTCCCAATTAAGGAAAGCAAATGGCGAAGCCAGCAGTAAAGCGTAGCTGGGTGCGTATGATTTAGCAATGTTTTTCACGCAGCTCACACGTGTCCACAGGCGTTAGGACGGACAGAGGCTGGACAAATAGATTTGTTTTCAGGTTTTTCCCACCAACAGGCAGCACTGCGTATATTCTATGAATAATAACTGTGTTGTGGCCCTGCCTATACAATTCTTTCCCTGCAGTATCAATGGAGGGTGGAATGCTCTGCAGAGGCGATTTTGAGAAGCCCAAAAAAAATGCAGCACAGCCAACAGCAGCCTGGACAGTACTGCACACGGATAAATATGGCCCTAGAAAGGACCGTTGAGGTTCTTGAAGGCTACACTCACTCCTAACACTCTCCCTGCCTATGCAGCACTTCTGTCCCTAATGCCAGGTGCAACGGTCTGCAGAGGCGACTTTGAGAAAAAAAAAAATCCCACTGCTAACAGCAGCCAACACACAGCTATCAGTGGCCCTAATAAGGACCTTTGGGGGGTCTTGAAGCCTACACTAACTACCAATTCTTTCCCTACAGCAGCTCCGGTATAAACAGCACTGTCCCTCATCTAACTCACACCGCATCTGAGGCGAGCCGCGGGAGGGGCCGACTTTTATATTAGGCGAACACCTGATCTCGCCAGCCACTCACAGCAGGGGGGTGGTATAGGGCTTAAACGTTGCAGGGGGAAGTTGTAATGCCTTCCCTGTCTTTCAATTGGCCAGAAAAGCGCGCTAACGTCTCAGGGAAGGAAGTGAAAGTAACCAGAACACCGCATGGTGTTCGTCACGAATAACGAACATCCCGAACACCCTAATATTCGCACGAATATCAAGCTCGGACGAACGCGTTCGCTCATCTCTAATAACAACCAATCACAGTGCAGCTTTCATGTTACCTTAGCAGTATAAAATATAACAACCAATCACAGCGCAGCTTTCATGTTACCTCAGCAGTAAGAGAAATAACAACCAATCACAGCGCAACTTTTATTCTGCCTCAGCAATATAAAAAATAGCAACCAATCACAGCGCAGCTTTCCTGTTTCCTCGGTGGTATAATATAAAACAACGAATCGCAGCACAGCTTTCATGCAACCTCAGTAGTATAAGAAGTAGCCACCAATCACAGCACAGCTTTCATGTTACCTCAGCAGTATAAGAAATAGCAACCAATCACAGCACAGCTTTCATGTTACCTCAGCAGTATAAGAAATAGCAACCAATCACAGCACAGCTTTCATTTTACCTCAGCATTCTCAATATCCAGCAATTGTCTTGCGAAACGTTCGGCGGATGCATCATTTTCTGGTTGAACACTCATCCCGTTGCTCGTAATGCCTTTTGCTTTCGTCCTTCAGATGGAAATCAAACGATCTTTGTCTGGGGGGGCATAACTGTCGACGATGCTCGCACGCGCGCCACCTATCGTAGGATAGTTGTACTATGCCAGTAACCTTCCCAGGAGTGTACTCAGCAACTTCCCAAAGTCTCATGGCAATTGGATGAATGGTGTAGTAATGCATAAAGGACAGACAGACAGACATACATTCATTTATATATATCAGGAAGTGAGAGAATTAGATTCCGTACGTAAAATTTGGACGCTAATTGTTTTGCGCTTAGAATAGAATAATCGACTTGGGACCCATTAACTTTTCCTATTTATGGCATATTCAATGCCCGTGCCAAATTTCAAGTTTCTATGTGAGAAAATTACATTCCGTACATAAAATTTGGACGCTAATTCTTTTGCGCATAGAATTGAATAATCGAGTTGGGACCCATTAGCTTTTCCTATTTATGACATATTCAATGCCCGTGCCAAATTTCAAGTTTCTATGTGAGAAAATGACATTCCGTACGTAAAATTGGACGCTAATTCTTTGGCGCATAGAATTGAATAATTGAGTTGGGACCCATTAGCTTTTCCTATTTATGACATATTCAATGCCTGTGCCAAATTTCAAGTTTCTATGTGAGAAAATTACATTCCGTACGTAAAATTTGAACGCTAATTCTTTGGCGCTTACAATTGAATAATCGAGTTGGGACCCATTAACTTTTCCTATTTATGACATAATCAATGGTCGTGCCAAATTTCAAGTTTCTATGACATTGGGAAGCGAGAAAATTAGATTCCGTACATAAAATTTGGACGCTAATTCTTTGGCGCTTACAATTGAATAATCGAGTTGGGACCCATTAACTTTTCCTATTTATGACATAGTCAATGCTCGTGCCAAATTTCATGTTTCTACAACATCAGGAAGTGAGAGAATTAGTGGCAATGATGGAAATCGAACGACCTATGTGGGGGGGTCGTAACTGTCGACGACGCTCGCGCACGCGCTATTTATCATAGAATATTTGTACTATGCCTATAATCTTCCCAGGAGTGTACTCAACAACTTCCCAAAGTTTCATGGCGATCGGATGAATGGTGTAGTAGCGTATAAAGGACAAACACACACACAGACAGACAGGCAGACAGACAGACACAGACACACGCATACATTCAATTTTATATATATAGATTAGATCTATGTTTCCTACGGTAAGGCCCATTGTCCACAGGCAAATTTGAATTGCGGAATCCGCAGACGATCTGCAATTCAAGACGCAGAGATATAGAAAAGTCATAAAACAGATTTACATAGCGTTGGTTTATGTGGCATAGAGGTAGCACCACTGCTTTAGGACCCAGGAGTTGCGTATATGCTGTGTATCGGATTCTAGTAAATTACAGCAAATATCTGTTCTTTAATATAGACATAACTCTTTTTTTACTAGTCTACACTCAAGACCAACACAATGAGCCTCATTCATCAAAACTTTCCGACAGAAGAACTGGTCTTATTGCTTATACAAGCAGCCAATCACAGTAAAGCTTTTAGCTGAGAGCAGTTTAAGAAATTAAAGCTAAGTTCTGATTGGTTGCTATAGGCAGCAAGGCCACTTTTTTGGTCAGCCAGTTTTGATAAATGAGGCCCACAGAGTTTGATGAACTGATCGTCGGGAGAAAGTTTGCTTGACCCGTTTTAGTCAACTTCGCTATACAGTAGTGAATGTAGCTCTCATGAGGGCAGACCTATTATGTAAATGATGTTGATTTGCATACTAAAATGTATCTAGTAATTGTTACCTTGTTTTCCAGTTAAAGTTTTTCCAAAAACTAAACTTTCGAAGGGGTCAATCGGATTTACTAACAAGAATAAAGAGAAGACTTCGGGTAAAAAGAGCTGTTTCAGATACACCCACCTTGGGAGATGGCAGAAGAGACAACGCCAAAAAGACAAAAATCTAAAGAGAATTAAACAAAAAGAAGGCTATTTCTTCATCTAACATCATATCAGAGATCTATTAATTTACCCCATAAAAAGCTCAAATTATCCTCAGCTTCCCGATCCCCACCTTCTCCAATAAATTATACCTTTGAAAACATCAATACAATAAGTTCATTCAGTCAGAGTCTGCTCCCCTGTTGTGAAAATGCATTCACTGCTTTTCCACTGAGCTATTACAGTGGGCTTTATGACAATGCCTGGGAACTGTGGAGGAGATCAGAAGGGCAGAGAGTAGAGCAGAGAAAGCTACTATTAAAGGGGGCTGTAATTCAATCCTGGTGAATTTTTTACTTTTATCAGTAGTTGGGGGAACTGGAGCAGCAGCTACTCAGAGAGAGGATGAAGAGATAGCTGTGTAGTATTGAGTAGGCGTAGTCATGCTACACAGCCTCTGAAAGAGGAGAGGGGAACGGAGTTGAGCTTAGTTAATGAGAGAAACCAGCGGCTCATTTCTGGGAACACCGCCGGCTATAAACTTGAATGTAGGAGAGCCTGAAAACCAAGTATGAGGCTTACCAAATGCACAGGAAGAAAAATTCAATGCAAGAAACGAATGCATCATCTTTTTCTGCAGGGATATGTTTGTATTTATTTTTTATGCACAAAGGTTTCCAATGCCTTTAAATAACTTAATACATATGGCAAGATATCCACCAGCATCATCATTAATCTTCAATATATAATCTCACAATCAGTGAACTTATTAGCTTTTGTGGACTACAAGATGTCAATGGCAACAACTGCTGCAAGCTCTCTCCTACATGAACTAGTTTCTGTCTCAATGCCAGACCTGACCGCAGATTCCGCACCTAGATGGGACACAGACGCACTACACTAAGAGTAAAACCAAATACAAGACACCAGGTCCTGTAACAGCTACCCCACACAAGCCCCCATGTAGTTTAACCTTTTAGCGATGAGCCTATTTTGTGTTTATAGGACCAAGCAATTTTCATTATCACATTGCCATAAGGCGTTGACATAGCCATACAAGGGTTTGTTTTTCGGGGGACGAGTTGTATATTTCAATGGCACCAGTCTAGGGTATTTATAATGTGTTGTAAAACACTTATTTAACTTATTTTGAAAGGAAAGATGGAAAAAATGTCCAGAAATTCCGCATTGTTTTGTGGTTTTTACAGTGTTCACCATTTAGTAAAAATAACATGATAACTTTCTTATCAGAGTTTTTTTTTTCATTTTTTACAGCTTTTGCACAATGAAAACACGTTTTTAAAGAGAAACGATTAGATCTGTACCATCCCATTCTAAGACCCATGATATTTTTATTTTTCCTAAAACAGAGCTCTGTGAGGTCTTGTTTTTTGCAGGAAGAGTTAAAGTTCTTGTTGGTACCATTATGAAGTACATATGACTGTTGAATTGCTTTTTATTGTGTTTACACACATAAAACACAAGGCCCATGGGCCGAATCCAGCCTGCCACCTAATTTTATGTTGCCCACCGGCTGTGCAGCAACCTAACAGGCATTCCAGTGTTATCATACCACAACGGTACCGATTTGATGACCTCATTGCCAAGTGCTAAATTGGTAGATATGAAAGCCCGTGATGAGCGGATTGCTAGCCGTATCTATGAATAATGTGAAGCGTCTTGCTGTGTTATAGCAAGAAGCTTCTCATGAGAACTTACAGGAATTCTGTTTAATTGAAGACATTACAAGTTCTTATACAGAAAGAGAGATGGCGTTATCATACAAAGGTTATTATTACAAAGGTTACAAAGATTATTGAACATAAGGCTTATTGACATCTGCTGACAAAAGTCTCAAAGGTCTTAAAGTTCACCTAGACAAGGAAATAGCAGCAGTCAGGGTATTGTTATCTCATTAAACTCTATTTCTGCTAAGTTAAGGCCCATTTAGACACAACGATTCTCACTCAAAGCCATCTTTTGTACGATAACCGTTGCGTCTAAATGCATGGACATCATGCAGTTTTCGTGCACAATTCGTTCCTCGCTCAATTCTAGAAAACTAGAATTAACTCTAATAAGCGGTGCAGGCTGTTATCACAGTTGGCAGCACTGATATGATTCTTTCAGCTCGTGTCCCGCTGGTAGTTCACAGTGGGACGCAAGCTGTAAGCATGGAGAGCAATGCAGCTGTTTGCTTATGCAAAACAGCTGTATTGTTCGCCGAGCCATAGGGGAGGTGTCCCGTTCCGCCTGCATATCTCTTAAGTAGCTACTTCGCTACTATAGACTTTGCAAAGATGATCGGTCAGAAGTGTCACTCAAACTGTTGTTTGAGCAATCATCTTTCAGTGTAAATGGGGCTTTACATGGCAGGCATGGAAGTCTTTGTCAGGCTTCTGGCTGCCATGGGAACCTATTGGTATTTTGCTATCGCACTGCGGGGTGCTAATAGGCAACAGAAAAAGACCCTTCCCCCTATCATCTACTTACATGCTGCAGTTGCTACTGATTGTGGCATGTAAGGCATTAAACTGACAGAATTTGAGGTTTCGCCTCTCATAGTGATTAGAACAGGAGCCTGGCCGTCAGTAGTTGTACAAGGGGTATTTCAAGACTTTCTATTTTTTTAATGATGACTGACAGGTCGTCAATAGATGATTGGTGGGGATCTGCAGCTCTGATCACTGCCAATCAGGTGATGCCCAATGCCACTATCACTGTGGTCAGTGCAGGAAGCGCTGACCATAGCGCAGTGGCCAAGGTTGAACTCAATGGAAACTACGCCTGCAGTACCAACCCAGGCCACTGCGCTATGGTCAGCGCTTTCTACTCTTGTGCCAATTGCTGTGACGGCGGCTCGAGGAATCTCCTGATCGCCAGGGATCAGAAGGGGGGATCTCCACTGATCATCTAGGATGATCTGTTGTTTATCAATAGAAAAAATGTAAAGAGTCCCGGAAAACCCCTTTAATAACTTAGGTCAGGTCTCATGTGCGCTGGTTGACATTGATGGAGATTTATATCTCTTAGGCTTACTTGACGAGGGCGTATTTTCACAGCCAAAATTTGCGCACGCAACATACAGTGAATAGAACCCATTGATTTTAATGGGTTAATTCACATGCCCGTATTTTGTACGCGCATTTTCGGCCACGCAAGAAAGATAGAACATGATCTATCTTTCTGTGCATTTACACACCAAAGGTCCCTGTAGAAGTCAATGTGGGGTGCACATATGTGCGAGCAATATGTAAGGAGATGCGTGGAACACTGCGTAATTCTGCTGGAAAAAGAACGTATCTGGAACTACCTAACCATTTTGATCAGTGCGCTCGTGTGCCGCACGAAAGTGAACATGCCCTACGGCAGGGGCATAACTATAGAGGTGTGATTGACATGATAATTATTTAGTATAAAATGTCTATCGATATTTGTATATAACCCAAATGTATTTTGTTGTTGTAATGACTTTTAGCTCAAGAGTTTAAAGGACACACACACAATCTAATCATGGTATTTGCTAGCCAATGGATGGGTGATGTATTTGCTCTAAGTACATAGGGATTGCACAAGAGACCTCTAAGAGTTAAGGGCCATAGTGTCGTGTATATCCTGTGTTCAATACCTAGCCCCCTTCCACTCTTCAAACACAAGCTAGTTAAACAAATCATTTGTCAACTACACAGAATTCCTTAAGGCTGTCTGCATGCTAAAGAATACAAAGTCCATACCTTGGCGGACGTGAGGACGGGAGGGTAGGGAGGCGGGAGACTCTGTATAATCTAGCGAATAAGAATATATATATGTTAGTGATGTAATCTGTTAAACGCCCATAAAGGGCAGGTGTTATCCTTTTTCAATAAAAAGGCCTGTCTGGACGTCTCTGCCAGGAGAGCCATTTTTAACATGAGATTCATACCTTGTGTTTGACTTGGTCAGTGTGCGCATACTGCTTCCACACAATTAGGAAAGCGACAAAATACCCCAAAGCCTGCTGGAGAAATCATATTTCAGATCAGTGGAGTCCCTGGGTGAGCGAGTGGATCTGTGAGGTCACAGCCTGGAACGTACAGAGATCGGCAGATGGCACGCAGAACTCAGGGGCCCGAAAATCTACAGAACACGGTAAGATTGCTTTATGTAAATCTACCGATGTGAGCTGGGTTCTGACTGCTTTTCTGCCTGTTCCTGATCCAGACTGGACCTTCACTGAAAGACAGGTAATAACTCTAGTTCTGTCCACTCGGAAAACCACCACGTTACCTGTCTAGGGGTATTTTGTACGCTGTGTATGCTGTTGTGTCTGAGACGGTTAAAAATTGTTTATGCAAGACCAAGAGATAAATTCTGTGAGGGTTAATGTGTCGGGAGGGCGGACTCGGCTGTTTAAGTCTGAGGGAACACGCCAGTGACACGTGCTCCTAGGTAAAACTAGTGTGAGGTTAGGAAGATTTATGATACGTATACTTAACTTTATGATTGAGCGTGTTATGTTCTCATATGTGGAAAGGTATATACGTATGAAGTATAGTCGTGCTTTGTGACGGCTGATTTCTCCAGAATATTATTGAGGTTTTGGTCATTGAAAATAATCGTCAGTCTCTGTGTATAGCTAAATGTCCTGTCTAGATCGTGTACAAGGAGTGCTCTTGGGGATTACTAGTAGAGGTTGGTTGATATAAAGGTGGATGAGATATATATATACCTTGAGCCGTTGTGGGTATTCTCCAGTAATCCTGTCTGTCTGGTATTATAGAAGGAATGTGCAGTGTTGATTATTGGGGGAGGGGTGCTGGTAAGAGAGTGAACTGAAAGCTTTTTCAATTAACCCTTTCTGTTTCCTTTGTCTTTTCTGAGTGGGAAAGAGGGGTTATATTGGAAGGATTTGAAGAAAGCAGATTTTACAAGAGGAACACTATCGTGTCCAGAAACTTTGAATAGAATAGAATAAGCAGGTAGCATAAAGTTGAGCAGATTGAGAAGGTTCAGGCATAGACGCAGGTTGTTTAGAGAATGGGGAGCAAAGTGAGCAAGGACAAAGGTCATAGAGCTTGTGATTTGGTTACTGAACAATGGGAAAGGACCAGGAAAAGTTGCAGAAAGAAATGTTAGGTCATGGACAGATAAGATAGGTTGTAGAAAGTTTACAGAAGATGAGCAGGAAGCCTAGCAGAAAGAAAGGTGTTTTTAGATTGCTAGGAGGAGGTATAACGTAGTTAAGAGATTGAAGAGGGGAAAGCATGTAGGGGGGTATGTGTATTGCTAATGAACAATGTAATGTCTTTGTGTTGACTACAGCCCCTCCCTGTAATGGCGGCCGTGCTTGCAATGTTTACAATCCAACATAGTGTGACTCTGCAGTAAATGTAGTGAGGCCTGCCCCCACCCTGAAGTTACTTCCCCCCCCCCATGTGCTCACTTTTAGGGTGTGTGATGTTACTTCCGGTCCCTCCCCATCCGGGACAGGACCTGGCCCCGCCCCTTCCTCCTCCAGCGGCCATCTTGCCTCACCTGGAAGTGCTGCTACTCAGCAGCCATTTTGCCTCACTTGGGAGATTTGTAGCCCCGCCCCTTTCTGCCTCTGGCGGCCATTTTGCTGCATTTGGGAGGCCTATATTCCCCAATGCCACTGTATCCAGTGCTAACATCATGATTGTCTGAAGTAAGGTTTTGTTTGACCAGACTTTGTTACGCTCCAAGATGTGGCCACTTTGGATGTGTGATAAGTTCAGGGAAACAAACCTTTGTGGAGATGCAGCTTGGGACATTAGTAGATGACTAAGCTGATTTATAGCGCATGGAAGATTGGAGTTGATGCATGGGGGGCAGAGGCCGGGAATACATGACAGGGGACGCTCTCTCATGTTCCCAGGGGCTCTGTTTTCCACTGCCCGCTTCTCCAATGGATACTCAGACAGATGATGTTATGGAAGGCTCCTACAGATGGAATAATTTCACTATAGTCACCCAGCAAACTTTTTCATGCAATTTGGTGAAGTAATTTTACTTTTTATGTGAAGAAAGAGGGACTGAATTGCCCAGAGTAGGATGTTAATTCATCCGTATTCTTTAGTTTTTTCTTTAAGTCTTTTGTATATTCTAGTGTCAGTCTACACTGAAGCTATAATTATATTCCGACAGGAGAGTAAAAGCTAAACGCTGGCCATACCCTGAAATACTATTACACTGGGTGACGTAAAATTTGAATTGTGTGGCGCCCCCTTGTGTTAAAAAATGCTAACTGCGACCTGAAAGGAAAAAAAATTTTTGTAAGGAGATTTTCGCTCAGACTTCGCTGCATACAATGTCACCTTGACCTACAAAGTGCTTGTTTTTGTGCCTCTTGGTTTACTAGTTTGAACGCAATGACTCTTTTTCCATTGAGTATTGCGGTTCCAAAGGGGGGAGGCATAGGTGATCAGGGTCATAGATGATCTAGGTGTTGTAGATCAGCTATTGGGTTTGAAAAAAATAAATAAATAAATGATTTTGTGCTACAAGATTCTGAGCCATGTGAAATAGAACATCAGCACGATTATTTAGTACTAATTCAGTAAGAAACTGCAGATATGCAAACAGTTACCAGAACCCCTGTTGATAATGCATATGGTGAGCTTTTTGCAGATGGTACCAGGGTGAGGATTGATGACTCCACATCGGATATGCAGTGGTCACACAACAAGATGTCCTAGAAGCAGAAGCTCTGCCTCCGCATGTCACAGTACAATAAGCGGAATTGAAGGCCCTCACTGAGGCGAGTAGAGTGGCGAGAGGTAAGACCGGCAACCCTTTACACTGACTCCTGGTATGCATTTGGCACAGCTCATGATTACGGCCCAATATGGAAGGCCAGACAGTTTTTACCTTAGCAGGACAACCAATTGAGTATGGTGCAGCGGTGCAGAGTCGCACGGAGGCCCTACTTCTACCTGACAAAGTTGAGAGTTCGCACCGAGTCCTACACTGGAGAGGCGAGAGACGACACCCTCGCTGACAGCGCAGCAAAGGCAGCGGCCCTCAAGCCGTGGAAGAAAGAAGAAAGATACTGACAGCATGAGTCAGTGGTAAAAAACTTTGGACATTGACAAAAATTTGGACTTTGATATGCTAAAAGACTTTTACAGTTACAAGCCAGCAAGGAAGAAAAGAATAAATGGACTAATATGGGAGCAGCAGAAACAGGACAGCGTGTGGTGAACGGTCAACAGCACTTGCCCACCACAGTTCCTGTATCCCATGATGGCCCAGCTGATGGACGGAAAGACCCACCTAGTAAAGCAGTAATGACGACGACGCTTGAAAGAGGTTGGGCGACTTCTAGGTTCTCTGTAGCTGCTGCATCATTTGTCCAGTTTAGCATGATCTATGCCATAGGTGAGTCAGGGCAGAAGTAAATTTGCCACATCACACTTGCTGGGACCACTCTACCCATTTCAGGGATTGCAAATTGACTACGTTCAGCTCCCACTTGTTGGGAAGTATGAATACGTGCTTGTTGTTGTTGATGTCTTTGCAGGTTGGAGGCCGACCCTGTTACCAAGGTAAACAAGTAGGTAACCGCAAAGAAGCTCATGAACGAGGTAAACTGTGAATATGGGGTACCAGAGGTGATTCAGAGTCAGACAGAGGTATAAACTTCGCAGGTGAATGTAACATGTCATGTCTGCTCTGGGTGTATCCCAGGCCTTTTACATACTCTACCATCTTTAGAGTAGTGGAAAGGTGGAGAGACGTAGTGGCACGCTAAAAAGTAAGATACTTAAAAATGACGCCACTTTGGAAAGACTGTCATCCAATAGCCTTATACAGTGTTAGATATGAACCTAGGGGGGAATATACATTATCTCCCTATGAGATTGTTTGGGCTAGCCCCAAGGCTAGGTCTTTACTATCCTCAGTAGTTACAATTACAATCTGATGTGTTGACTAAGTATGTGATTTCCGTTGTTAAAGAACTAACCAAAGCCTATGCACAGGTGTTCTCTTCCAGACTCAGAGGCAGACACTGGGACACATATCTTGCAGCCTGGGGATTGGGTGTGCGTCAAGAAGTTCCTAAGGAAGCACCCTCCTGAGCCCCGATTTGATGGCCCCTACCAGGTGTTTCTGACTACTGCCACAGCTGTGAAACTAGCCGAAAGACTTACATGGATCCATGCTTCATACTGTAAGAAAGCTTCAGATCCGGGAGACCAGTCTTAGTTGTGCCAAAGACATTACTCTGGTTAAGGCTAGTGAGAGAGGAGGGTGGCAACTGGAATCCTTAGTCGGAAGAATATGGGGGTATGGTTACCTTCTGGTATAACTCGTCCAATGCTCAAGTAGCCGCATATTCCTTCGACTATTGTACTGTGGTCCCGTGTCTAAGCGCAAGATCCCACCGCAGGCCTGATTTAGCCCAGTCCGGCTGGTTATATGACTTATATACCCGGGGAATACAATATGTTTGCGCCACTGATAACGTCTGGGGAGAAGACTGCCGTTATTGGGGATTAGTGGGATGGAACGCAGGAACAGACTAGTCCTATAAACCGCGAAGTGCCTTAAATAAGAAAGATAAGAGCGGGAAATCCCTAATTAGTCGTATAACCCTCCTTGAGAATAATAAGGACAGCAGGTATTGGAAGGCTGAACTTAGTATGTTGCTTGGTTTTAATACGGTTTTTACATTAACCATGGGAGATCCAAGCCCGGGGGACGGGGAGACTTATAGTCTGGGGACATACCGGTACGGGAGGACAGATCCCTTAGGGAAGTTTAAAATAAGGGATATGGTAGATGCAGCCGAATGGAAGCCTTCACTTAGTCCCGTGCCCATAATTAACCCCCTCCGCCGTAAAATAAAGACCTTGACGAACATGATGATCATAGCCGACCCTACCTTTGAGGACACCTTGACAGTAGCGACTGGCTACTCTGACCAGAATCTCTGGTTGGAGTTGATGAGGTACAATGCTAACAGGAGCAACAAGTCTAACTGTTGCGTGTGCGGTAGTGCCCGACTACACTCGGGGATGGTCCCCCTAAATCTCCCTGTAGATGCTGAAGAGTGGTTTATTAGTCTCTTCACGAACATTTCCGCTAATTTCACTGTCCGTGAGAAATGGAAGAAGGAATACTCTATAACTACTTAAGTGTTTTGCACCGGAGAGAGTATTACTGACTACCCTGGAAACTACACCTGCCAGGCAAATAGGCAGGGTGGAGGGAGATTTTTGGGGAACTCGCCAACGGGTATTGCTCCTCCTACAGTATGATAGGAGGGGAACAGATGCAGAATCAGGTCCAGTCCTTAGGAGACGTTTACTGGCTTTGTGGAGACATGAGGTAGAGGACCCGCCTGGAGGGTAATTGGACAGGGGAGTGTGCCTTAGTAAAGCCCTTATGCTCCTCCACATCCTGTCAGACACCAACGTTTCCCTTGTTCGAAAAAGATGAAGAGCCAGTTCCGATAATGCCAACCACATACGCTACCAAAGAAAAGGAGAAATGTACTAGTACTGTGCCTGCCCCGATCTCCTAAGATGGATTGTCAGTGGAATTCCCATTTGCCTAGGGATAGTGCAGAAGACCTTAGGTTCCGGCGAGGGCACACCCTGTGGGGTGTTAACTTGTACAGATAGAGGGTATGGATGCCCGGAAATGAGCCCAGGGAATCCATGGCCTCCCTCTGAGGTGAGGTAGGGATCCCCCCCCTCCTAGGAGTAGGGACTTACGGGCAGTGGGAAAACCCTGACGCAAGGGTGAGGCGACTTGGACGTGTTCACCATTAGGACTATCTCCAGGAGGGACATTGGTGTGGGTGAAGATTAGGGAGTCCCACGCCGTGCGTACCTGTGTACGCTACTAGTATTGTAACATTATGCTAGAGCGAGAAGAGAGACCCCTGGTGGTAGTTTTGATCTACACGTGTACATTGACGTCATAGGATAGCCAAGGGGGGTACCTGACAAGTTTTAAAAATTAGAGACCAAGTTAAAACTAGATTCGAGTCCATTTTCCTGATCATTATGGTAAATAAACGTTGACTGGATTAATTATGTTTATTATAATTAGCAGTGGTTTATAAATTATACTAGAGACGCCTTATAGGGACTAGTCGACCAATAGGACCTACCTCGACTATGACTTTTTTTAAAATAGAGTGACCTCAGATATGACTTTAGCTAAAAAGGGGAGTGTCTGTAAGGTGATAGGGGAGACTTGTTGTACCTACATCCTAGACGACACGTGACCCGCGGGTAAAGACGCAGTTGCTATTAAGAAGCTGACCGCACTAACTAAAGAGAGCTAACTTTTGGGACCAGCCCTCGCCATGGATGAGCGGGTGGTAAAGGATCCTGGCACAGACGGGCGTCGCTGTTGTATGTGAACTGATGGTTACCTTTTCTGTTCTAGTCTGCTGTGTTATCCCCTGTGTCAGAGAGACCTGTGAAACTGATGCTGGAAAAGCCGCTCCCATCATGAGTTTGCTGGATGCATCCCCAGAAGGAGTGGACAAGTCCTACACCCCCTTGAAGACCCTAAAACGAACCTTCAACGCGCTCCGGTTATAGGCTCATGCGCAGAAAACTGTGAAAATTAGATAGAGAATTAGAGGATAGACATTTTAAGGGGGGATTGTGATAGACATGATAATTATTTAGTATAAAATGTCTATCGATATTTGTATATAACCCAAATGTATTTTGTTGTTGTAATGACTTTTAGCTCAAGAGTTTAAAGGACACACACACAATCTAATCATGGTATTTGCTAGCCAATGGATGGGTGATGTATTTGCTCTAAGTACATAGGGATTGCACAAGAGACCTCTAAGAGTTAAGGGCCATAGTGTCGTGTATATCCTGTGTTCAATACCTAGCCCCCTTCCACTCTTCAAACACAAGCTAGTTAAACAAATCATTTGTCAACTACACAGAATTCCTTAAGGCTGTCTGCATGCTAAAGAATACAAAGTCCATACCTTGGCGGACGTGAGGACGGGAGGTTAGGGAGGCGGGAGACTCTGTATAATCTAGCGAATAAGAATATATATATGTTAGTGATGTAATCTGTTAAACGCCCATAAAGGGCAGGTGTTATCCTTTTTCAATAAAAAGGCCTGTCTGGACGTCTCTGCCAGGAGAGCCATTTTTAACATGAGATTCATACCTTGTGTTTGACTTGGTCAGTGTGCGCATACTGCTTCCACACAATTAGGAAAGCGACAAAATACCCCAAAGCCTGCTGGAGAAATCATATTCCAGATCAGAGGGTGCAGGGGATGCGGTTGCACCTGGGCCCAGAAGCCTTAGGGGGCCCATAAGGCCTCTCTTCTCCATATAGGGAGCCCAGTACTATGAGTAAAGCATTATAGTTGGGGGGCCTGTTACAGGTTTTGCATTGGGGCCCAGAAGCTTCAAGTTATGTCTCTGTGCAGCATGGTTTAGGTATGGGTACGGGTACAGAAACAGATAGAGGGGGGGGGGGGGCAGCTCCCGTTTTGCATCAGGGCCCCTGAGCCTTTAGTTACGCCCCTGCCCGATATGTGCGCAAAAAGTTTTGCTAAGGCTTGTGCAGTTGCGCTTACGCTCGTGTGAAGTCGGCCTTTACATTGGAGAAACTCGGCCCGATACAGTGCTTGCATCTGCAAAATTGCGATCGTCTCGCGCGTTTCACGTGTATGATAGGATGTGTTTTTCATCTACTTAATCATCACATCGCACTCGCACGCATATCGATGACTTTTAAGGTCTCATTAAAAACAATGAACGAGGTGCTGCGAGCAGAAGAAAAATCGCCCCATGACCGAATCCATTCAAAAGAATGGATTTCATGTTTGTGCGCATGATATACCGTTGGTGTGAACGCGCCCCTAACAGATATACGTTTTGCTGAGCCATGTAGTTTTATTTATCTTTTTCGATATCTCTTTTTTACACATATAATACAAGTTATGTGTTACTATGAGCAGAACTGATGCTTCAGCGTTGCCTAGGGCAACCATCTTGTGTGGTCAGCAGAAGGGAGGCAGCTGACGTTATAAGGGCTGGATCTGGTCACTGCCATGTATCTACGAGCTGAGGTGAAGCTCCTCTAGTCTAGCGCCTCTCTGTCACATATCACTGCCGCATTTCCCTGGGACGGCTTTCTAGGTGCTTGCAGCTTCACCAAGATGGCCGCTGCGACGACCGTTAACAGCGCGGCGTCTTCCCCCTAGTGTCCCCAGCAGATACTAGAGCGCGTGACGTCATCTCCCCGCGCCCTGTCATTCATAGTGGAGAAGTATGGCAGCGCTCTCAGGGCTCTTGCGCTCCAAGGTGAGACGTGTGAGATGTCCGTATAGACATGGCTCGGCGTGTCCCATTTACCCGGGTCGGACTTGTAGAATTCCCCAGTCTCACTCCAGATGCATGCCCTGCATGAATGCAGATGTGAGAGCGCCAGGCGTTATTGTAGCACACCTATGTTATTTGCGCAGCGCTGCAGTCAAGGCGAAGCAACGGCTATGCCGCTACATAGCATGCAGCGTGATGAGTAAATGTAGCGAGCCGAACGTAATTCGTCTCTTGGTGAGAGTGCAAGATTGGAAAACGGCGACATTCATATTTTTTTGGCGATTTTGTACAAGAATCGCCCACTATTTCCTATGAGTGTGATTTCTATGTGAGTGTGATGCGTTTTTTTCCCCTTTAGGCCCCCTGACAGGTCTCCAAAATGAGCCTATCTATAGATAGGCTCACTGCGGAGAATGGCGGCAATCGCTGCATGCCACAATTTAACCCTTTGCAATCCAATTTTGGATTCAAGGTTTTCTAGGGGGCTTTCTCTTTCTGTCATTATACAATGGCACCATCTGCTGGCTAGACCAGTACTGCGGTATGGGACATGTGGGAGAGGCCCCCGACAACAGAGCGGCCAGTAATTTACAGTAAGAATACCCTGCTGGACGTCTTCCCACATCGGAGCTGTACAGCCTTCAATCAGAATGTCTTCAGACGTCAGACAGTGGATTGGAAAGGGCTAAATTCCATGAGCGGAGAATCCCTATGATTCTCCGTTCTGGACGCCGGCGCTTTCCATAGAAGCCCTATGGAAAGCGTTACAGAGCGTGATTTATTGCCCGCGGATCATCGCTCGTGGGCAGTAGTCCTACGGCTGGCGTCACACGGGACGGAATTTCAGTGAATTCTCGCAGAATGGACGCAATGAAAAACGCGAGATTTCCGCGGGATAAGTGTAGCTTCCGTGCAGCCTCTAGCCATGGGTTTTGGAGCGGTTTCGCCGTCAGCATTCCACTGTAGCTTTCTCTCCCCATAGAGAGGAGAAAGGCCGCTGCGGAAACGAGAAAAGAAGTGACATGCTATGGAATTGAATTCCACGGTGCATGTCAGTTTTTGCAACGGATCAGTCGCAGCATGTGGACGAGGATTTTTGTAAAATCTCGTCCACTTTGCTGGCTAATCCTGGAATTATCAGCTGTGGGTGGAAATTCTGCGGCAATTGTGTGAATCCCGCCTTTTTAAAAAAACATGCACATGAAAATCGCATTTACAGGAATGCGATGCTTTTTTTTTTTTACAAAACGCAGCACAATCACAGAAAAATATGTAGATTTACTGATTGCAATATTGGTCCAATTTTCTCACTCGCCTGTCAGATATCGCTTCACTGCGGGAAGATGGGGCACCGTGGCGTGCCACTGATATCCTGGGTGTCACTGTTATGATCCATGCCCACGGCTGCATGCGTAAATCACTGCAGCGTTTTACACATTACAGCCCATACGCTCTGCCAGCAGTGACCGTGTACGGGCAGTGTGTGGCACCTGCGAATCACATGTCACAGAGATGCACAGTGTTGTTTTTTTTTAATTAAATCCCCGCTCTGTTCAGAGCAAGGAAGCGTATGAAAACACCACCCCTTCGCAATGCCTGCGTATGAACGGCGTATCATACGGCGCCCAAACAGGGCAGCGTATCCTATGCAGGCAACTGTTGGGTATTCTATCCTGAGGACGGGTTATCGGTAGTATTCTCCCTGGACAACTCCTGTACCTTGTATTGGTATTACAGCATTAGGAGAAATGTTATAAATCTACATATTTACTGCATCTGGGTTTGATTTCCTAAAATCTCATGCATGTTCCTTTAACTGTCAAACGCTGCCGATTTTACACTGACTATTCCGCTGCGGGTAATCTGTAGTGTCTATGCTACTTACAGTCCAAGAAAAGTGGCATATCCCTCCCCCCCCCCCCCCCCCCCCCCCCCCAGCATCAAACTACCTGACTCCAGAGATGTGTGCACTTCATAGTGACCAGCGCTTTATTATGACTGTTGCTCCCTGTTTGTTGACAGCCTGTTTATAATGTTAGGAGAAGCTTCATATTTTATCAACATACACAAAGTATAGAAATCTAGTAGAAATGAGTCTCTTTATTGATTATGGTTGGGACTTATGTATTTTACAGCTCATTTCCTGGCAGCAGGCTGGACTATTCCACTCCGGTTTCCGGTTACTGGCAGCCAACAAGGAACGTTTAGTTAAACTCCGAAAGAAAACTGGTTACTCGTTTATCAACTGTAAGAAAGCGCTAGAGAAGTTCAACGATGATGCCGAACAGGTAAGAAGTGCAACCGCTTCTCATCCCCCAGCCAAACATTCACGTAGCTTAAGCCAGGCTGGAATACATCATAGAATAGTAACAAGGAAGGAAGGGCAGCTCACTTAGTAAACCATTTTCACTCTTAACTTTGGCGCACGGATAAAGTCTTGACTGGCATAGAAAACCAAAAAAATCCAGCTCCACAGGACAAATCTTACGGCACTTTTACACTGAACGATTTGTTCAGGTTATCGCCAGACCGTGCTAATCTGAGCGTCATTCAGTAGAAATACTACCAGCAACGAATGATAATTCTTTTTGCTTATTGTTCATTGTTCAGTTTAGGCAGGCATAAAAATCAAGCAAAGGCCGGCTCGCGTAAACAGGCAGTCATTCATCTATGAACAACTGCCTGTTTACTGTGAATGGAGACAATGTAAGGCATCTTTGGCCTCTCTGCCTCTATTCCCTGAGCTGTTCATAGCTCCTCTGTGAAAGCACAGGAACAATATCGATGAGAAGACTGTTGGGCGCTTAAGTGCTGCACAATCCTCCCGTCTGAAAGGATGCTAAACCTGTTTTAGGAGCCAGCTCCAGAAATTAGGCATCATAAGAGATTCCCCCACCAGTTGTCAAAATAGACATAGCCAGGAGTTCCAGTAATGTACGCTCCTCATGTCCTCTATCCTCTTACTCACTTCCGCAGTATTAAAGGGCTCGTTGACACAGGCGTAAGCACATTTCGGCTGCACAAATATGCCACGTGTTTGCGTGACTGAAATGCGCTTTTGCCGACTCTGGCATGTATCTGTATGCACAAATCCACCACATGTTTGCTCGCACAAATAGAAAAAAAAAAAGATTTATTTATTTTTTTTCTCCAGTGGTCTTTTGCACAAATTCACACAAAATAGGTCATGTGGCGCATTGTTTCATCCGATCGCACACTGAGTAAAACTTACGCTGATGTGAATGAACCCATTCATTGCAAAATTTACACGTGTAATACGTTGTGCAAATACACTTGTGTGAATGAGCCCCTACAGCTAGACCTTCCTCCACCACCTCAGTATTGCAAGATTCCTGGAAATTTCCACCATTTATTGTCAGTATAGCACCAATTTAATCCCTTTAAAGGAAACTTGAAAAATTGGACCGGAAATGGGATAAAAAGAATTAACATTTATCCGGTACTCACTTGTAATTGTCTCTGCTCCAAAGTAGCTGCTCCAATCCCAGATGCTTCCGCAGCAGTCTCGTGCCATTCAACATTTGTGACCATTGCAGCCAGTCACCGACGTCAGCAATCGCATGCCATACATGGCAATATTACCACCGGAGCTGGTGACTAGCTGCAATGGTCGTGTGAAAGATGAACGGCACGTGGCGGCTGCTGCTGCTCTTCAATAGCAGCGCATGGGATCAAGCTGCTGAGTAAGGCTGTAGTGCTCAGAATGCCATCCATATTGCAGTGGCTGTGTTTGGTATTGCAGTTTCCCCATTCACTTCAAAGCGAGAGAGCTACAATACCAAAATATTTTTGATCACTTTTTTTTTACATTTTTAGCAGCCAAGGTAACTAGAGATGAGCGAGCACCAAAATGCTCGGGTACTCGTTACTTGAGCCAAGCTTTTTGTAATGCTCGAGAGCTCGGCTCGACTAACGAACCCCATTGAAGTCAATGGGAGACTCAAGCATTTTTCAAGGTGCCCCATGCTCTGCATTGTCTTCAATAGAGCCGCGGCTGCTGCCGGCGGATCCATTGAATTCAGTGGTTTGTTGGCACCGCTGAATTGTTTTTCATGGAAGGGCTTTACATATAAGCCCTGCCCTGAAAAATAATAATTTTAGTGTAAAAAAAACAAACTTGCGCTCCGACACTGCCGTGTCCCCCGCGGGTATGAAGAACACATCTGCCGCATGCGACAGATGTTTCCTTCATCCCCGCTAGTAAAAAGAATTGCCTGCTGCTACATCTGCCACATCTGTGACAGATGCAGCAGAGGAATTCCTCAATTCCCTACCGCAGTTGTCACACATGACAGCTGCGGTAGAGGATCCTGCTGCTGGACCCCCAGTAATTGGATTTCAGGGAAGGGCTTTAAATATAAGCCCTTCCCTGAAAAACCATGCAAATAGTGTTTAAAAAAAAAAAAATCGATACTCCCCTCCCTTCAGCTACCGGGGCTCAGACGTGTCGTTTTTTTTTTTATTACTGGGGAGTCGGCAGCAGGATCCTCTACCGCAGCTGTTCCAACAGTCGACTTGAGCTTGTGATCATTTGATTGCTTGTACTATATACAGCAATAATTCAGTATTGCAGTATTTAGTTATTTAGAACATTACTTATGAAGGCCTGGCACGGGTGGGACTTGATAGGCATCTATGCATGGCATCCCTGGGAGCTTTTAGGCTTCAGGGTGCTATGCTAGCCTATTAGCACCCCTTGAACATGTCATGGTGGTTGGAGATGGGGAATGGGAAGGTGCGCTCCCCCTCCCACTGCTTATTCATTCAGTCAGCTTTGACACTGGCATCTAAAGAGTTAACCGTTGCAATCAGACACAGCTGAAAGCCAGCAGGTATTTTGTGGACTCGACTCCTGAGTCCGCTCCATACACCCTTCACGGCCGAATGGTGTATATTTACATTATGCTTTTGGGAATGGGTTAGTCCTATCATCTGGGAATCTGGTCACCTGATTGGAGAGGGATTTTAGTGTAAAGTTGTAGAATTTATGTTGTGAAAAAAAATGTATACTGGGATGTGAACTTTTTAACCCCTACTTTATACACATGAGGGCTATAGATGATGCCAGTACAGAATAGTGTCTACATATCTTCCCTGGAATATATGTTGTCCGGTTCATATTCGCCGCCGTTCTCACGGTTCATTCTTCTTAAAGGCAGAGACGTGGCTCCATCAGCAAGCCCAAAAAGAAGGATGGAATAAAGCTTCCAAGTTACAAGGAAGAAGGACTGCCGAGGGTCTTGTGGGTCTTCTGCAGGAAGGCAACACAGCAGTGATGGTGGAAGTGAGTAAATGATGTGCGTGAGCCAGGCTATATCCTATAGGATAAAAGAATTCTATACATAGTGAACTAGCTCTACCAAAATATAGGGGCTCCTATAATGCCAGCTCTATACAGCTGCGTACAGCCTTAGGATTTCCATGACTGCTTTGGTACATATGGAGATGAATTCTTCAGGACCAAGCGTGTCCGTAGGGTTGTGGTCAACTAATATTACCAGCCTTATCCTTTACGTTTACTCATCAGAAGAAATTAATAGACTCTAAGCCTAAAAAACCTCCATTGTGTGGTGGCAGCTCGTAATGTGATAAACCATGATACCGCATATTACTGTCATCACTTCATTTACTACTTAAAGTATCACTGTGATAACAGAAACATCTATAGGAAGCCAGGAAAAGCATCGCCATTGCTGACAAAGGTCACGCAGGCTGTTCCTGTTGGTCATGGACTCTCCTGCAGTTAGGCGGTACCTGGAAAATAGTGACCATATGATAAATTTCCATTAATCTTTTAGTAGGGAGTTTTATCAGGGAGCTACGAAAATACTAGACTTAAGGAAGGCAAAGTTTGATCGGCTTAGCGATGCCCTTGACCTTATTCACTGGGGTAATATATAACATAGTGTGTTATACCTAAAAAAAAAAAATATGTAAATAAGGCCTCATGCACACGGGCGCGTTTTTGCTGCGGAATCTGGAGTTGGCATCCGCCTTTGGGGTCCACAGCAATAACCCTCCATAGCATGCTATGGAAAAACCATTCTTCATGCACACTACTGGAAACCAATTGGGGTTTCCACTCGTGGCTGGAAAAATCGCAGCATGCTCTATTTTCCTTTGGTTCCCGCACGGACGGCTTTCATTGAAGTAAATGGAAGTCGTCCGACCCGCGGCCCGTCCGTAATTGTCATTGTGGACGGGTCGCGGATTTTGTGGGAAAAAACGGGAGTTTAAAAATAAAAATCTGTACTGTGCATGTCCGACGGCAAGCTGTGTGAACCATCCGCAGTACAGATTGACGAAAACAAAAGCAGGTATGCAAGGATGCCACTGCTACCACATGCGAAATCCAGCTCTGCCATGTGCATGTAGCCTAAGGATGATGGAACATTTAAAGGGAATAATCCCCGGATCAGCGACTCTTCAGAAGTAATCAGTGATATAACCTGTAATATTGTAACGCTCAAGGAAGGCGTCCAGGCCCCTCTTGTACTCTGTGAGTTCGCCATCACCACAACCTCAGGCAGAGAGTTCTTCAGTCTCACTGCTCTTACAGTAAAGAACCCCCTTCTATATCGGTGTAGACATCGTATTAGGTCGCCCCTCAGCCGTCTTTTTTTTTTTTTTTTCTAAATTAAATAACTCCAATTTTGATAACCTCTCTGGGTGTTGTAGTCCACCCACACCATTTATTACTTTAGTTGCCCGCCTTTGTACCCACTCGAGCTCTGATATGTCCTTCTTGAGTACCGGTGTCCAAAACTGTCCATGGTATGCCATGTGTGGTCTGACCAGTGACTTGTAAAGAGGAAGAACAATGTTCTCATCATGTTCTCCTAGACCTCTTTTGATGCACCCATATTTAAAAAGAGTAGGGCCCAATACTGTCCCTTGTGGTACCCCACTAGTAATGATGACCCAATCAGAGTACGGTATGTACCATCTATAACCACGCTCTGCTTCCTATCACTGACCAGTTACTTATTACTTACACACATTGTCACCCAGACCAAGCTTCCTCATTTTATATACCAGCCTTTTATGCAGCACAGTATCAAACACTTTGGAAAAGTCCAGATACAAAAGATCCAATGACTCTCCCCGGTCCAGTCTAGAACTTACCTTCTCATAAAAGCTGATCAGGTTGGTCTGACAGGAGCGACCCTTCATAAACCCATACTGATACGGAGATATACAGGTATTTTCCTTGAGATCCTCCAGGATGGCATCTCTTATAAACCCTTCAAACATTTTACCTACAATAGATGTAAGACTTACAGGCCTATAGTGTCCAGCATAGAAGGTTCTTTACTGTAAGAGCAGTGAGATACTGCAACTCTCTGCCTGAGGACATGGTGAGGGCAAATTTGATGAGTTCAAAAGGAGCCTGGATGTCTTTCTTGAGCGTTACAATATTATAATCACTGGTTACTTCATAAGGATCAGTGATCCAGGGATTATTCAGATTGTCAGACTGAGTCGAGAAAGAATTTTTTACCTTTTTAATGAGGAAAATTGGCCTTTTTTTCAATAGTGGGGGTAATAGGCTGAACTAGCTGGACATATGTCTTTTTTTACAGTCTAACATACTATATATAAATGGCTGCTTGCATGTAAAGCACCACTGACCCTTACATTAGTTAGGGATTTTACTACTGGACCAGACACGTGGCCATCTAATAGATACTTCATCTCTGCATGTCTGCAGCTGGTAGATCAGTTATTAGTAAAGATAATTAGTGATAACCTCTGATTTTCCAGCACCTGGTCCATATAATGACTGTGTATTGCTTTGTTGCCTACACAAGTGATGGTGGTAACGAGGGGCACCCAGAAGTAATGGAAGCGCTAGGAGCGGACATGTTTATTGTTCAACACACCGAAACAATAAAATCTGTATTTTTCCAGGTGAATTGTGAGACAGACTTTGTGGCCAGAAATGTGAAGTTTCAGCATCTGATTCAGCAGGCAGCACTTTGTACTCTGCGGCATTGCCAGAGCAGGGAACAGCAGCAGGCGTCTTACTCCAAGGTAATCTTTACCCAGCATGCCCGAGATCTCCATCTACTGTATATGCACTTGCCAAGATTGTTGCTTAGGAATCCTTTAGTCACAAGGCGGACTGCGAGATGCTGGGATAGAGCTGGTAACTCACATGTGCATCACAGGGGCAGATGTAACACAGCGATGGAGAGCACTTACAGTATCTTCTGCTGCTGTTTTTGCCCCATTTTAGTGTTGTTCTCTCTCATCATTCCACCAAGACACTTTGCTGGCTCTCTTTACTCAGTTTGTAACTTTTGTTGAAATTCTGGACGAACCCCTTCTGATATGCGCCGTACATGTATAGTGCACCTCACTTGTCATTGATGCAAGCTACCCTATACTCACCTGATGTCGGCTGTGTTTGACGGTTGACATCCATCTGCAACAGCCGCTAACAGAGATGACTTTGATCAGGGCCGTTAATTCTTTAAATGCTGATTTCAATACACTGCTTTCCATTCCAATAATGAGATTGCGGGTTGCCATTTGGTTGTAATGTGCCACATGCCTTTGAAATGTCTTAATAATATACCTTTTAAAATGCTGTATAATGCAATAGTATAGTATTGCAGTATACTGTGTAAGCGAGCAAAGCAGGTTTTTTGTCAACCTGTTTCTAAGAAAAAACTGAATTAAAAGCGATCAAAGAGTCACCCAAAGTAGGACCCCAAATGGTATCGATAAAAATGACCGGTCACCTCCCCTAAAACAAGCCCTCACACAGTCCCATCAATAGAAAAGCAAGGAAGGTTATGGGCGGCAAAACATAGCGAAAGGAAGCTATATCTTGTTATATAAATGGCACAATAGTAGAGGTCTACATAATCTACAGTCTTAGGGTGGATTCAGACGACCATATATCAGCTTGGTTTTCACACCGAGCTGATATACGGTGTCCTCATCTGCAGGGGGGGGGGATGGAAGAGCCAGGAGCAGGAACTGAGGTCCTGCCCCCTCTCTGCCTCCTCTCCACCCCCTCTCCACCCCTCTGCACTATTTGCAATGAAAGGAGGTGGGATGGGGCGGGGCTAAGTTGCGCAAATTAGCCCCGCCCCCAGTTGCAAATAGTGCAGAGAGGGGGCGGGAGCTCAGAGCACTGAGAGACGCCGTATATCGGCTCGGTGTGAAAACCGAGCCGATATACGTTCGTGTGAATCCAGCCTTACACTGCAGTGCTGCCTCCCAGCCGGATCGGACCTGCAGGCTAGGTGAGTGCAATGCCAGAGGCCAATAGGGAGGTCACTATTACTACTAGGACTACTATGGGGGTCAATAATTAATAGGGAGACTATTACTAATGGGGCACTGTTGGGGATCACAATTATTACTGGGGTCATTATTATTACTGCAGCCATTATGGGAGTCCCTATTAAGGCTTGGCAGTAGGTGCATTTCGATTGTGCAAATACACAATGTATTTGCGTGACTGAAAATCGCTTAAGGCCGTGTTTTTATGTGCGCAAATACAGTGCATATTTGCACATGCAAAGAAGATCACAGATTGGCCCATTGAAATGGTGCACAAATACCCAGTGATTATGCAAGTTTCATGCGTATTCACTGCTTATTTCTGCTGTCCCATACACTTCAATGGCCTATTGTGGTGTGTAACATGCACCAAGAAAGGTCATGGCTAGAGATGAGCGAGTATACTCGCTAAAGGCAATTGCTCGAGCGAGCATTGCCTTTAGCGAGTATCTGCCCGCTCGAGATGAAAGGTTCGGGCGCCGGCGCGGGGGAGCGGTGAGTAGCAGCAGTCAGCAGGAGGGAGCGGGGGGGGGGGGGGGGGGAGATCTCCCCTCCGTTCGCCCCGCAGCTCCCCGCCCGCTGCCGGCACCCGAACTTTCTGTCTCAAGCGGGGGAGATACTCGCTAAAGGCAATGCTCGCTCGAGCAATTGCCTTTAGCGAGTATACTCGCTCCTCTCTAGTCATGGCACTGGACATGAAAAAATGCGCTCATGCGAACAAACCCATTTATATCAATGGGCTCTATTCACTGCATATTCTATGCGCAAACATTGCATGCACAGTGAGGCGTAAATGCACTCATGTGAATCGGCTCTTTGAAGGCAACAATAGGGCTTATGTGGCCCTCTGTGAAAATGAGTTTGAAACTTCCCCTCCAATCTTAGATAAAGGTATGCTCTCTCTACACTATAGGGTGGAGCGCACTTTACTTGGGGTGTCTCACAGAGGCATCTATACACATCTCCAGCATAACATTGATTTGACAAGAGATGCTAATCTGTATATGGGTTTTGTCCCTCTTTCTAAGCATGGCTTACTGCAAGGCCCAACATAAAGGGTTGCCATGTCTTTTGAGACAACTACATTTCCACTGATCTAGTTATGACATTCGGTCCTAATGGTAGCTCAGTAGTTTTCCCCTCTGCTTACATTGATGTACATTGTTCTAATATTTAAGGGTTTCCTGTCTGGTGATGAGATTTTGCAAATGAAGATTGATGAATCCCCGCTTAAAGATGTTCTTGTGTTGACAATTGGTATGTATAATAGACCTTAAGATCGCGTGCACATGTAAGGGCAATTGGTTACAGCTCTAAACAAATGTAAATAATTTAAAAAAAAAGGAGAGTAAAGGCACATTTAGACAATGATTATTGCTTACAAATTCGCTCAAAAGCCATCTTTTGGGCTATAATCGTTGTGTATAAATGTGCCCATCTTTCAGTTTTCTGACGAACTATAGAATTTTTAGTTCTGCCTAAAATCCGTCGTTCAGCAGAACAGCTGATAAGACGGACCACACGCTGTGTTCTGCCGGGGAAGAGCTGATTACGGCTGATTGCATTATATCAGCTGGCAGAATAAAGCAAAAGGATTCAGCGAACGGCGGGTGGTCTGTTCCCTGTATACAGCTCCTGGCGGCTCACACACTACTAATTGATACTAATAGGCATTAGTACCAAGTGTCAGTTAATGCAAAATTAAATGGGCCTTAATATGTCAGACCTCTGCAAATATCACTAAACCTTTAAGGTTCAAAATAGGCCGGTCACTAAGGGACCCACTACAACGCAAGGAACCGTGAAGTGGTTAGTGGGCTCATGTATCTTGGCCAACATCCAACCAATGCCTTGCATTTATTATCTATCATTCACATGCAGTGTGGCATTAAGACTCCAGGGGGAGCCCAGGGTGGCAGTACCAATGTGGTTCACTGATGGATATGCAGGGCAACCCGCTGAATTATCATGGCGGCATTAATAGGTTGCTGGTCTGCATGGTGAACTACATATATCAGAATGGTCTGACACCCTGTATCCACTATGTGTGGGAGTATACACCAAGCATCCACCCCCCTCATTATCAGGAGGCAGTGTGAGTGGTTGTCTTATCGGTGTCCTGCACAGGTGTAATTGGCTCCTCCATTTGGTAGTCAGCTACCTGCATGGTGAGAGGATGCATCTATATGCACTCCTCACTCAGTAAGTAACGGCCATTTTCTGTGATTATATTTGAGATATTGCAGTTGAAAATGTGAAAAAATAACCATTTTTTTCAAAATGTTCCCAATTTTGGCACTTTATTTATCGGTCTATTTTTGCCACCTAAATGAAGTACAATATGTGGCAAAAAAACAATGTCAGAATCACTTGGATATGCAAAACCTTTACAGAGTTATTCTATGTTAAAGTGACAAACGTCAGATTTCAAAAATTTGGCTTGGCCATTAAGGTGTAAACGGGCTTGGTCACTAAGGGGTTAAAGTAGCACAACAACAAAAAAAATCTATAGATTTGGTATTATCGTAATTGGACTTTATTCTGCGAGTCCGTACATAAGCTTAGCTTGTAGTGCTAAAAGTAGATAACATGTTGCATCTCTTTGCATGTTAACATTATAAAAATGCAGCTCGTTCTGCAAAGAATAAGCCCGCACACGGTTATGTCTGCGGAAAAATACAAATAAAGTTCTGATTCATTTGTAAGTGAGGGGGGAGAAAACAAAAAAAAAACTTAAAGAAAAATGTTTTTGTGTTTCCTCTAGAATGTTGCTTGGTATGGAAATAGTTCCTGCAGTATCTAGCTCACTAGGGTTGTCACAATAGAACATTGCCCGATTCTTGATGCACCTCTTCTTCTGATGTCACTCTTTATTTCAGCTTTCTTTCTCCGTTTTTTATCACTTATAGTCATATATTTTTATTTTTGCTTTGAAGGAAAACTTGGAGAAAACATGATCATGAGGAGGGCTGCGTGGGTGACGGTCTCTTCTGACATGTTCATTGGGTCTTACACGCATGGCACTCTACAGGGAGACCTGCTGTCCTCGTCCAATGTGTCATCTGGCAAATATGGGTCGCTGGTTGTATGTCGAAAGGCTGATGCAAGTTCTACAAGCAACATTACTGAACTTGGCCGTAGGCTGGGCCAGCATGTAGTAGGCATGAATCCCTTATCGGTGGGGTCTTTAGAAGATGAATCTGCTGGAGATGCAGAAACCAGAATGCTGGCCCAACCTTTCTTGCTGGAGCCTAGCCTGACTGTAGGACAGTACCTCCAGCCACACGGAGTGCAGGTCTTGGATTTTGTGCGCTTTGAATGTGGGGAAGAACCGGAGTCTTTAGAAACCAGTCAGTCTTAATGAGCCGAATAAAACCATTCCAGCCTTCCAGTGTCTTCAGTCATGTAATATACATATAAAATAAACATTGCATTTACAATATTACTATTGTGAAAGTGGGTTTACTACTTAACCCCTTAAGGACCAGACACTTTTTAGGGATTTTACCCATGTGGCGGTTTTACTGCTCTATTTTTTTTTCCTTTAGCTACCAAAATTATGTTTGCTGCGTTTTTTTTCCCGTGACATATAGGACTATTTTTTTTATAGCTTTTTCATTGACTTTTTTTTCCGTTTTTTAGTATTATTGGGGGTAAGAAGCTTCAAAAAAATAATTTTTTTAACATTTTATAACTTTTTTACAATTATTTTTATATTTACACTAAAATAAAGTATGGGAATGGGTTCCTCTATTTGTTTTGGACGTTTTGATATATAGTACGTATGGTTTCGGTTAACAGGGCGCATACGGCGACGGTTTTTGTTGGCGTCTGCTTTGTGTTATTCTCTTTCTTATGTATGTATTGTTGTTTTATTCTGTTGTTTTGTTTTACTTATTTATGTAATCAGGTTTTTTACTATCTATGCCCCCCATGACGTCATATAAGACCTCTGGGGGACATTTACATATTTTTTCTTTATTTGACACTTTCCCACTGTAGCTGGGGCGTCCATAGAAGCCCTAGTTACAGGGGAAAGCAACCCCTGTGGTGACATTAGTCACCTGCAGAGCTGCCAGGGTTTAGTCTGACCCTCCAGCTCTGCTGTAGCAGGGAATCCCAGGAGGTCACATGACCCCCCGAGGCTCCCGTAGTGAAAGTACATGTTACTTTCACTTTCCCCTCCTGCCTTCTGCTCTGGGTTATCAGCTGTAACTAACAGCTGATAACCCTTTCCTGCCTCTGACTGATTGCAGAGAGGCAGGAGACTTAGAGCACCGCCGTAATTTTACTATCGGCGGTGCTCTAAGCCCAGGACCAGCCGCCGTAAATTTACTGTGGCTGGTCCTAAACGGGTTAATAACATGTTTATTGTTGTATATTTTAACTAGCACTTTCAGGAAAATGCAGGAATTGGGATCATTACACAGTTGCCCATTGACAAATGCTGTAGTTCCATGGACAATGGTCGAGCATATGCAGCTATACTTTTTCTGTGGCTGCTCGAGTCCCGCTCTGTTAAAGCTCTCTTCCACAGTGAGATGGCGCATGCTCAATAATGCCGCTCTCCCTGCAGAAGTCATGAGGGTGCAGCCCGATCCTGCCTGCTGCTGCGATATTTCATAGAGGGACTGGGCTGCGCATGCACTCTACGCTCCTTCCGTCCGTTCCACAATCACCGCTCTGAAAGCTGAGACGGCTGCATATGCGCTGTCTGCTCCTCCAGCTGCCGATCTGTAAGACAGCTGAGACCCCCGTGCAAGCTGTCAAACCCCAGTTTCATTGAACCACCAATGGGATTTTAGAAATAAAGGTTTTTTTTATGTATATGGGGAAGCCTCCTCCTAATACATAAAGGCCAGACTTGTTATGGTTTCCTCATGTCAGATGTAATTAAAACAGGCAAAAGTAGTAAGCCAGTACCACTGATGTGTACAAATACATGCGTAGGGGAGTTGGCATGTACTGGTGGCATTGGGTTTGCCACAGATCTGCAGTAGGTTTCACCACTTCAGTTCAAATAAAGGGTGAAATCTGCTGCAGATCCACTACAACAACCGCACACAGCGGAGCAGATTTGCTGTGGATTTCTCTGCAGGGAAGAATACGCAGCAAATCTGGCAGAGTGAACGCGCCCTTAGGCCACTCACACACCACTTTTTACTGCGATTAGCACAGACTCCGAGCGCCGTGGTACAGTGCTCCTATTGATTTTCAATTGGGCTTTGCAGACCTGCGTTTGAAGGTGGCGTTTCTAATGCCGCGATTTTCAAGTGCTGCCCTATTTTTCAGCGTTTTTGAGTTTTATGCATTCAAATACACCGCTTAAAGCTGTGGTAAAAATGCTTTGATGTCTAGTGGTGTTTTCTGAGCAGTGGTCTTAGGCTGGGTTCACACCGGGCGGATTTGCTGCGGTTTTGCCACAGAAGAAGTGCTCCTGCGGCAAAACCGCTTCAAAGGTTAATTTTGGCTTGCGGATTTTCTTGCGGAAAAATCCGCAAGCGTTTTTTTCCTTTTTGCCGCGGATTTTGCTGCGTCCATAGAGGTCTATGGACAAAAAAGCACTGCGGAAAAGACGGAAGAATGGACATGCTGCATCTTTGAAAACCGCGCCGCAGTTGCATTTCCGCACTGCGGCTGTGCGGAAAAAATCCGCCCTGGTAGAACAGCTTTTTTGCAAAACTCATTTGTGCTGCATTGCACTGCAAACGCAGCGGTTTTGCCGCAGTGCGGATATGCAAACTGCGACAAAACGGCAGCAAATCCGCCCTGTGTGAACCCAGCCTTAGGCTAAACTCACACGAACGATTGCATAGTTGCACAACGTGCGTCGGACAGCTTATCGGGTGCTGTCTAATGTGCGTGGCAACACGTAGATGCTATTTTTGTTTGGATCGGACATGCTGCGTTGTTTTGTTTGTTTTCTTTCATTTACTTTTTGTTTCTTTTTACCTCTCAGACTATTCATCCGAACAAAACCAATCCATGTGAATACACCATTCAACTGATAGGGTTCTATTTCCTCCTGAAAAATAAGTCCAAAAATCAAATGGAAAAGTCCTCCTTGTGAATGTACCCTTCGGCTGCTACTGCACATAGCCTCTCTCCACCACAGACCGACACCAGGACTTCTCAGTTCTATCACTGAAGAGTCAAGGTGCTGGCCGAAACTAGTGGAGCTCCACTGGTGGTTTGCAGCATAGAGATGCTGCGCCTAATAGCAGCCTTCATGTTTACATACAGAAGATTTACTACTAATCTCCTGAGGCAGAGTCCATGCCATTTGGTGCAGATCAGGGGTGGAGCTTGTAACTCACTCTTGCTCCGCCCCTGATCATCATGAGGGAGTTACATGCTCCGCCCTTAAACACATGACTGTGATGTCATCACAGCCTCAATTGCTATATATAATATATATATATCTATCAGGACCTGTGATGAGGTCAGTCATGTGATCAGGGGCGGAGCATGTAACTCACTGTCTCGGGATGAAGGACTTTTGATGTCAGTCATGCGATCGGGGCAGCGCATGTAACTCGCCCATGGAAGGACAGGTGGTCGCTAGTAGTTTGATACCTATAGAAAGTGTGCGTACTGAATATCAGTCTATACATATAATGTACTTCCTGTCCGTATATATGGGGACACTAGTATATGAGAGTTGCAGTGACATAGATAAACAACATAAGGCTGGATTCAGACAAACGTATATCAGCTGGGTTTTCACGCCGAGCCGATATACGGTGTCCTCATCTGCAGGGGGGGGGGGAGGCTGGAAGAGCCAGGAGCAGAAACTGAGCTCCCGCCCCCTCTCTGCCTCCTCTCCACCCCCTCTCTGCCTCTCTGCACTATTTGTAATGAAAGGAGGTGGGATGGGGTGGGGCTAAGTTCCACGAATTAGCCCCACCCCCTGTCCCACCTCTCCCCATTGCAAATAGTGCAGAGGGGCGGGAGCTCAGAGCACTGGTCCTGGCTCTTCCAGGCTCCCCCCCCCCCCCCCCCTGCAGAGAGAAACAATGTATATCAGCTGGATGTGAAAAGCCAGCCGATATACGTTCGTTTGAATCCAGCCTCACACAGACACAAACTTTCTACACCATTTTATTGATCCTTTAGGCTCAGGTTCCCACACACACAGCCACACCCACACACACCCACCCACACACACACACACACACTCACACTGTAGTAGGCAGACTGTACAGGTTGAGGAGTCTGGTGGGAGGAGCTACACACAAGGTCACAGTGTGCTCATGGGAATTATTTTTAGTACCTCACAGCTCCAGGACCACCCACAGAAATGTTTTAAAGAGCCAGCGTTGCCAGTGATGGCAAGGGAACAGGCAGAGGAGGTCGGTGAATGTACAATTACTGTGCATGTTCAATATTATGATGATTTCAGCAACTTTACTGCCAAATGGAAACCCATCAAAACCCCTTTAAGTGACAAATACGAATTTTGAGGATTTTGCAAACAAACCCATATATACTGTATGTCTCAGCTCTTCTCCTGGAGTGAGCAGATACTTTTGAGCATTGGTGGGTCAACACAGCGGCTGAACCCCATAAATCAATGTCTTATGACCTGTACCTGTTTTAAGGCCTTAAAACATTGTGGTGTGACAACACCTTTAAAGACTCAATGGAAAGTTTTATAGGGAGGTCAGTTGTACCTACGTTATGGTTCTAACCAAAGACCAAAACTTTAGAGCCTTCTTCATTGTGAAAACTCTGTCCATGGGGAGATTGCGCGAGCGCAATATTGGGCCACATTTGATGGAAGCCCAAGTAAGGAATTCTTTCCACTGAGGAGCATGATCGTTGGCATCTTTGTAATTTGGTAAGTTCCTATCACAGGATTAACACTCAACATCTGATTATTTCTTCTGCAATGCATGAATGTCGGCAGCTTTGTGGAGTAGAAACCCTTCTTTGCAGCACAATGGGGCCTTTTATTGAATTTGGTTCATTTGAGATGTTCAGATGCTTCGCATAACAAAAGGCAACAATAACAAACCAGCATTCAAAGGCTGGATACATCGCATGCGAGTCAGAAAGTGATGGCCTGACCAAGTGAGCAAATGCACAGCATGTGTCACCAATACACGAATGAGACCGAGTAGACCATACAAGACCACCCATCTAACTATTTAGCTTAACTTACCACAACTCCACAGTTAAGGTCTCCTTCACACGACTGTAGGTGTTTTTACGTGCGCCCGCCGGCGCCGTAAAAACGCATGAACGAGCGCACAAATCTGATGTTTGTGTGCCCGTTCAGACGGCACGGACTCATTGCGGAAATATGCCAAGGCCATAATGCAATTGCCTCCCCTTGCCTTCCCCTCGCTGGCTCACCTCCTCTCTCCTTCCCTCTGCCCCCTCACCTTGTCCTCAGCTAGCAATGGGAGGGGGCGAAGCTTAGCTCTGCCCCTGTCCCGCCCCCTCCCACTGCAAACAGCTGGAGGGAAGGAGAGAAGAGGGATGGAGTTTAGCAGTCACGCTGCTAAACTCCCTCCCACCTCCCTTCCCTGGCCTCTTTTATTGGCTCCCGTAGGAGCCCATGCAGCGGCCGACGCATTCCAGCCGGAAAGATAGTTCCAGGACTATCATTTTGGCCCGGCGTAAAAGCGCCTAGTGCTATATTGGCCTGACTGGGTGCGTTTACGTCGCAGGAACACGGCCATGTGATCTGATGCATTGGCTTCCAATGCATCAGATCATAGCGTATTGGCTGGTCGTGAAAACGGTGGCCGATATACACGTGTGAAAGAGCTCTAAGACTAAGGCCGGCTTAAGTCGGGCGAGATTCTCGCGTTGTGAAATGCACAGATCTCACACGAATATGAACCCCATTCTTGATAGGCAAACAAATTGCGGCACGTTCTATCTTTGGGTGTGCCCTTGCATCGCCTATCGTTTTTAATGGGGCCGGTGGCAACATTATACAACACGCTAGGCGCACACGATGTGAGGTTCCCCAATTGAAAACAATGGGAGACACTCTGCTGTCCTCTACTTCCCCAAAGTGATGCGAGGCAGTTTTGTTATTGCATATTGGTGAGTGCGATTTCGAGCCGTGATTCACCCGTGTGCAGTTAGCCTAGCACGGAGCAGACTCGAGGGTGCTTGAGGATAGACAGAATGGAGTCCAACTTTTTGTGGTTATTTACAATTATTGTATAATACTTTTTCATAAGGAAGGATACTGTTGACTACGGCCTTCTATTGGGTAATGGAAGGGCCAGTATTGGCCATGTGTTTAATAGTGACTACCTTCTTGGCCATAAGATCCTTTGACCTGCAAAGATGGCAACCTCGTTAAGGGCTCCTTTACAAAGTGATATTTTCTGATGTTTTATAGTACATAGGGGAAAAAGCACAATTACAATTCGCAACATTTTGACAGTTTCAAATGTAATATGTGATTTTCAATTCCTCTGGGGAAGCTTATATGGGGGATAAAAAAACTGAAAAAATGCTATACCTAAATCATGCTGCAAAGTAGACCCCAATAAAACACAAGCCAAAACACTTTGGGGGAAAGTTATCAAAAGCTTTATGACACAAAAATAGTCAGATTTTGGCACTTGCTATGGTTGGGCTGAAGTTTTCAAAAATGGTGAGAAAAAGGGAATGGGGTTTCAGTGGGAGGGGCAAGAGACCGCCCAAGTCAGATTTACTATAACTTGGAGAACAGCTTCACACAAATTATGGCACAAATCTCTGCTTGCCATTTGTAGTGGGATGACAGCCAAAAAAGCACCACATTTTATTCCAGTGGACTTTTGGTTAAGGGCTTATTCCCACGAGCATATATCAGCTGGCGTTTTCACGGCCAGCCGATATACGCTTCCCTCCCACTCACCGGCTTTCTGCCTCTCTGCTCCACTCCTGCGCTTGCAATGGGAGGGGACAGGGGCAGAGCTAAGCTCCGCTCTCTCCCACCCACTCCCATTGCTGGCTATGGGGAAGGGACGGGAGCTTAGCTCCGCCCCATCCCACTCACTCCCATTTCAAACCATTCAGAGGGAAGGAGAGAAGCGTATATTAGCCGGCCGTGAAAACGCCGGCCGATATACGCTCGTGGGAATATTCCCTAAGACTGTGTGCGGTAACAAAAAAAAACTGTATTAAAAAATACTGTCAAAACTAGCCTAAAAATACTTTTCCCGTTTCTTTCCGCTTCCATTTTAATCCCTACCCACTGGCATAGTGTGTAGGGAACATCCGGCTTGGCTCTACACGTTACTTGTGCAATAAATATATATTTTCATTGAAACCTAGTTTTTGAACCACTCGGGCACACGTTCTTGCATACATTCAGAATTTTATTCCAAATATTGGCAAAGTTAACAAAATAAAAAGCATACTTATTTGTTTGCACCAACTGAAATAAATGGTAATTAGGCTTTACTATTCATGGCACTTTAAAAAAACACATGAAAGTAACACAAAAAGTAGCTTAATCCATGTATATTATGTATAAAAAGGCAGAAGGGAATGCCTTTACTGGACTTTTGACACGCAAGTAATTCTCCCAGAGCAAAGCATGCTGGGAATACGCAGGAGCTCACTGTCTAAGCCCAGCCGATAGCATCTCAGGACTTGTACAATATAGTATAATGTAATTTACATGGCTTAAGGCTCGAGAGGAGTATATAGTGAGTGCAGCTTCATGATATGGTCTTTTCTGTCTTCCCCTATATGTCTTGTGCTTTAACACATACAGATAGATGATCTTTGGTAATTCCCAGGACGCCGGGCTCGTGCAGTGTGGATGGAAGGTTAGAACAGTCCAATCTGCTTTTTTAAATTCAATTGTTTCCAGGAAGGTAATGCAGAAAATTCTCCCCTTGTCATTCCAAATGCAGCAATAAAATCCCGGTCCGAGAGGTAGCTCTGTGATAGAAGCAGAAAGCAAGTTAAAGTGGGCATTCAGTTGTAAACACTTGATAGCCTATTCTGAGGTTAAAGGCCCACTTAGACACAACGATTATCGCTCAAAATTAGCTCAAAAGCCATCTTTTGAGCGATAATCGTTGCGTGTAAATGTGCCCATCTTTCAGTTTTCTGCCGAACGATCAACTTCAGTTTGGCCTGAAATGCGTTGTTCAGCAGAACAGCTGAGACGGACCGCACGCTGTGTTCTGCCTGGGGAAGAGCTAATAACAGCTGATTGCATTGTATCAGCTGTTCTCAGCTGTCAGCCCTGGCGGCAGAACAAAGGGAATTTATTCAGAGAACAGTGGGCGGTCCTCTGAATAAATTCAGCTCCAGACAGCTCACAGGGTACTAATTAGTACTAATAGTCATTAGTACCAATTAGCAGATTATGCAAAAAGATGGCTCAAAAGCCATCTTTTGAGCGATAATCTTTGTGTCTAAATGCACTTCAACGTGCATTTAGACACAATAGTAGTAATTTTAAGGCCATTAACCCTTTCCAATCCAATGTCGGGCCTGCCCCGACATCATCATTTTCTTCCACAGCTCCGATGTCGGGGCAGGCCTGACACTGCAGTGCAGGAGTGCACCTGCAACCGATCGTCAGACACATCAGGTGCAGATGCACTCCTGCACTGATCCTCATCAAGGACCCCCGAGGAGAAGGCAGAAAGGGTTTTTAACCCTTTCTGCCTTCTCCTTTACACATTACATAGCGCTCAATTAGCGCTATGTAATGCAGAGAGATTCCGGCCGGCGATCATGTGAACGCCGGTGTTACCTGACCCCCCAGCGGTCACATGAACGCCGAGCCGGGAGCCTGCACCGTGGTGGGAATGCGGAAGTAATACTTCCGCATTCTCCCTTCTGCCTCCCGGCCCGGCGATCATGTGACCGCTGGGTGCCACCTGACCCCAGCGGTCACATGATCACTGAGCTGGGAGGCAGAAGGGAGAATGCGGAAGTATTACTTCCGCATTCCCCCCACGGTGCAGTGAGCACCTGCACCATCCTGAACTCTGTCAGATCAGGTGGGTGAAGGGAAAATGTATTTTTTTTCTCATCCATTCTTTCCAGCTCCAATTTATTTGGAGCTGGGAAGAATGGATGAGAAAAAATAAATCTATTGGAAACAGTTAATAGTAGATAAGTGCAGGTTGGTCATCCCACTATTTAACTGTTAGCCAGCCCAGTGTGCCCATGCACTGAGCTGCATTCCCATTTTTTACTATACAAAAAACACATAACCGTGCTCCCATTCATTGAAATGGGCAATTAAGTTAATTAGTTCAATATATGCTATTTTTGTGTGCAAATGTGCAGAAAAATAGACCACGCTGCTTATTTTTTGGTGTGAACAAAGAAAAGCCCTTTTTATACTAATTGAACCTTCCCTGGTCGTCTACAATAGTTGAGGGGGTTAATAGCTAACAGTCCACTCCTGATATTCTTAGGGGTCCTTCACATTGGTGTTTATGGATTCCATTTTCCTGCTCTGTCACAAGAGCAGGAAAACAGATCACTGTCTTAAATGGATCTGCCCTATGAATCGAATAGAACAGCATGCAGCGCTATTCCATCCGCATTTTGACAAAAAAAACTGCAAGTGGGGCTCCGAACAGAACCTCAGACACAGATGTGAACGAGTCCTTAGTCTGTTCTCCCTTTATTTGAACATTGAAACAAATTGCAATAGCGCATGTAAATACATCACTACCTTTTGCTTTCCATGTAAATGTTTGTGCAACATGTCTGCTTGTAATGCTTTATGTTTTGTTTTTATGGTATGTTTTGTTTTACTTGTTTTTTTTTTTGTTAACTTTGCTGCACAGTACGGATGGAGCCAAACAACAAAAATAAAGCAGGGGCCATAGGTACACATGTGAATGTACCCTTACTGTTGACCCTGCTGATCGTGCCATGGTGTGCTGATTTCAGGGGGACCTTCAGGGTGGGTGGTAAGTAATTTTCTCTAAGAGCAAGTCTCCCTGGAATTGCTTCCTCTCCTCCCTGCACTGTTCACACAGATCAGTGCTGAAAAGGAAGATGAGACAAGAGGAATGTGCAATAGCTCAGTGATCTGGCAGGGTGCTTTATCAGTGTCCTGCCCAGTTATTAAGGAAGTGGTCAGGAACATCTGCCACAACCAGACCCTCCTGACTTCGGACCATAAGATGCAGGCATTTTCAGCAAGGTTTTTGCTAAAAAGTGCATTTTATAGTCTGACAAATAAGTGCTGTTATATTAGAGGCAAATATTAGGAAACATTGGAGTAGTTCTACCTACAGATGTAGTAGGGCTGAATTTGTCAGTTAAATGATAGATCTTATTATAGTTTGAAGCCATGTTGTGTCCACTTGGTCATGCTATCACCCAGTCTGCCAGCCATCTCACCTCTTTCCTGGCGGGATCTACCCCTTCTGGAAGCTCATGCTTCTGCTTTCCTTTTAAGTCCTCAAGTGGGAAGCATTGGAAGGTAGAGCTTGGGCTTGGTGTACTAGGAGATACAGCCATTCCATTGATATCCTGCAAGAAACAGTTTATTAAACTGCAGTGTTATTGTAGCGTGTGTTATTTCCATCTGACGAGAGTAGGACACGCATTGTTTACTGTATCTGCCGCTTGAATAGAACAGACCATGTGTCCATGTGCTGGCCAATGTGAGTTGCATCCAAGAATCTTGGGCAAAAGTCACATACGGAAGTGTAAATTAGCCCTAATTCTCAATCTTCCCTGAGCTAGTGGGTGGAGAAATATCTGTTACGTCTCTCATGCACTGCACACAGAGGAGAGGAGATCCTACTGCACTCTCTCATACTCTCACACATGGAAGCAGCAGCACTAAGAAGTATAGCTGTGAATTCAGTACTGGGCTGAAACAGTACAGCATTTACTAGAAGCAGTAGCTTCATCTCTGCGTGCCTGTGTCCCTCTTCTACCTCCTCTCCATAGACTTCTATGGGCAGCAAGGAATTAAGCTGATAATCGATATCTGCTACTCTTAAGCTGGATTTACCAGTTAATTAAGAGTGAATAAACAGTATAGGGGGCAGGAGGAGGAAAGACATATGTATGATAAGTGGAGAAAAAGGCATTTCATTATAATATATATTGCAAAGGTTTTTTTTTATCACTGTTCATGCTGTTTATTTACAGGAAAAAAAATTGTTGCAGGATACACTTTAGGCCGGCTGCTCACAACCAGGTCGGATACTGGATGCGGGATCCCACAGCAGAATCCGACCCTGTGTCTGGCCGGTAACCCAGTCTACCTGTCATTTCTTGAATTCTTCTGTACTGCGGATGTTCCCACCGTCGGACATGCACAGTACAGATTTTCCTGCACCATCGATAGGCAATAACGCGAAATCTATGACCTGCCCACAATGTTAATTGCAGATGGGCCATGGGTTGGACGGCTTCCATTGACTTTAATGGAAGCAGTCCGTGCGGACACCGCACTAAAATAGAGCATGCTGCGATTCTCGTCCTCCGCGAGCAGAAAATCGCAGTTGGTGTCCGTTCGTGTGCAGGAAAAAACACTTTTCCACAGCATGCTATGGGTGGTATTTGCTGGGGAATTCTACCTGGTTCGGATTCTGCAATGCAAATCCGGTCGTCTGCAGCCGGCCTTAAAACTAAAGTCAGTTTACAAGAAAAAAAAATATACCTTTGTAATTCTCTGAATGGCTGTGGAGTCGCCTAGCTCCTTCTTCAGCTCCTCATAAGATTTACCATTCTGGAGAGCAATTAGAGATGCAAATAGATTAGTACTATTAGTGTTATGTTATTCATAAAGTTGTATATCCTGGCAATTAGACTACTGCAGAATGCAGCGCGGAATTCAATTCAGCGGCATGTCAATTCTTTTTTTTTTTTTGCTGCAGCCTCACTCCTCTCTATGGGGTTTCAGAAGAACTGTCAGGGCGATATAGGGCTGTGAATCAAAAGAATGGGGTCATACAAATGAGCGATGTTTTTCTGCATGGCACTGAGCTGCGATGCTATGCAGGAAACACATGGCAGCATGTTCTATCTTCCTGCGATATCACCCAATGTGGCCGGCGCTGCGATCCTCTAATGCGGCTTTAACAGTAGTTCCGGGGGATTCCTTCAGCCCAGCAGTGATGCAAGGCTGTTTCACATGAAATTGACTCACTGGGGCTATTACATGGATGGCGAGTGCAATAGCGGGCCATGGTTCACGGCCCGATATCGCCCTCGCCCGTGTGAAATTAGCCTTAACTTTGTGGTCAGTAAAGTGTACTCTCAATGGTTAAAGTTAAAAGCCCTTATTTAGTGCAAATGTAGTGGCCATTCTGTTTCCTCATCAGCTCTGACTTAGGCTAGTTTCGCCCAGGCGATATTGGGCCGTGATTCACAGCCTTATATTGCTCTCGCAATCCATGGGAAACCCGCAGATGCAAGGCGTTTTCACCTGGAAGCAGCCTTGCATCACAGTGGGACTGAAGGAATCCTCTGCCGCAGCTGTCAGGGCCGTGGGAGTGGATCATGGAGTTCCTCCATTGTTATCAATGGGGCCGACGCTGCTGCCGCCAGCCCCATTTCATGCCATGGGAGATATCGCAAAAAGAAAGGACATGCTGCAAATTTTTTTTCCTACATTGCATCACATCGCGGTGCTATGCAGGAAAAATAAACGCTCAAGTGTATGAACCCATTCAAAATAATGGGGTTGATATTTTTGCGAGATTAGTGCGTCTCACAACGCAAAAATCTTGCGTGATTTTCTCGGTTTGTGTGAAACCAGCCTAAACTCAGCACTAATTGTAGTAACAGCGTTAAAATAGTTGTTCTGCCCGGTGAGGATAGCATGCTTGTTCACCTAACAAAACAGCCATAGCATTCCCTACCTGGGCTTTATTAATAGAGATAAGCTTGAAATTGTGTTTTTTATGTTCTGTTGTCTGTTAAAAAGTAACAACTTATGAAAAAGTAACTTATAACTATATTGTATCTCACACTCCATTTCTGTGGGTCCCAAGCCAAGACCCATCCAGTAAAGTTTGGTGGCTCAAATCCCTGTTTGATAACGAGTATGGGGGTTTCTGGATCTCGACCTCCGGGGTGAGTCTTTAGGTAATCCATAGCAGTGGCAACTGATTCCTTCTTCTCAGTGTCATTTGCCTCCATTCCGATCCAAAGGAATATCTTGAGGAGGGAAAGAAATATAATGTTGTTTTAGTGACTAACCTCATTATAGTTTCTCTGGTCATATAAAGATATTATGGATTAGGTTCCTTAAAGAAACTACTCCAGAAGATACATACTGTAACTTTCATATTACTTTGTTAACTTATTCCTACTAACTACAACTTTCCACTTCATGAGTTTGTCGCAAACTTACTATCAACAATACCAACGCCCCTCCTGTCTTGTCTTATTCTGCCAGAAGAGTTTTTTTAGTTGCTGCCAATAATATAATTACAAAATATAATATTGTAATGTCAACAGTTAGTACAGTATTTATATTGTAATGTTAGAATACTGATATTAGATAAAACATTGTGTATACTTTAAAGGGGTTGTCTCGCAAAGACACCTTCATTTTAAGTAAAAACTGGCACAATGATGAGGTGATCACTGCCACTCCGACCTCTATAAACTCCTTTAATTGTCATGGGAAGATGGACTTGGCTATACATTTTCCCTGCAGTTCTCACTGCAGGAGAAATGTAGCATTACAATGCCTTCCATTCAATACAATGGCCATCCATGTAATGCATGGACATCCCAGACCTGCTAGAGCTGGACACTTTCCTCTAGAGCGGCTTATTGCTTTGGTTCAGAACAGGAGACCCATTTGCTTGGTTTCTCCACTATGCCCTGTCTTCTCCCCAGCTTCCAATGATGACTGTCCTGGTGTTATGGTATATCTGTTTCAGTCTAACCTGATCCCATGTGTCCAAAATCATGACATCAGTTGGGTCAAGGTCATCTTGGTTGAAGTCCATGACTTCTGTTACAACAAAGCGCCCACTCTTGTTGGAGCATTCAAACAACCGAGGAAGGACATCTACAACCACTTGTTGAAGCCTGTAGGGAACATCAGATAGTTACAAAATGCATTCATATCAAGATATATAATATCTAGTTTTCACATAAATAAAATGGACTATTATTTTTACACATTACTTTATTTTTAGGGTCTTTTAATCTGTTTATGAAGGTATAGTTCAGCAGGACTTGGGAACAAAGGAAACTTTTTTTGTTCCATCATACAGGCCAATAATAAAAGTTTCTATTAGAAACCACTTGAGGTGCATGTGTCAGGTATACCAAATTGTGCAAAAATACATGCCGTGCTGTCTGTTTCAATTATTTTTGTCTCTACATAATAGCACTGAAGCACACTATATCGAGGCCACTGGCGGCAATACTTTTATAACATTTGGTTTTGCTCTCTTAAGATTCAGATAACCGTTGATCAGACAAGATCCACACTGTCAAATAAAGCAATACATTATAATATAATTATATTATATACATATAGTATATAATTAGTTATAACTTTTAGTTAGGCAATGCTAAATGCAACTATATACATTTGATTGGATATACGAGGGGCTGCTGATAAGTCTTTGGCTTTACCCAGAAAGAAACGAGATAGGAAGATGAAACTTTACATGTATTCCACATACTCTCCACTGATGTCAACACACTTCTTACATTGGTATTCCAAGTTCTGTAAGCCTTGCAAAAAGAAGGATTTCGGTTGTGCCTCAAACCAGTCATCCGTAGCAGCCATGGCATCAGAAAGGGTGTGAAATTTGGTACCCTTGAGGTGTTTCTTCAGGTTTGGAAACAGATGATAGTCGGAGGGAGCTGGATCTGGTGAATAAGGTGGGTGGTCAACCAGCTGGAAGCCTAGCTCCACCAGTTTTGCTGTGGTCGCTTGTGCAGTGTGAGCGGAGGTGTTGTCTTGCAGGAACAAGATTCCTTTGGATAGCTTGCCACGCCTTTTGGCCTTCAGAGCTGCCTTCAATTGGTCCAAAAGTTCAATGTAATACCTTGCATTGATGGTGGAACCATTTTAAAGGTAGTCCACTAGCAGCACACCCTCCTTATCCCAGAACACAGACGTCATCACCTTAGTGGCTGCTTTTGCACCCTGAACTTCTTTGGGCGAGGAGTACCACTGTGCCTCCACTCTTTTGACTGCTCCTTGGTTTCAGGGTCATACAAATAGATCCAGGTCTCATCCATAGTGACCAGCCGATCCAGGAAGTTCTTATCAGTCAGGAAACGCTGACAAATGGACCGGGAAGTTTTTGCTTGCATGCTTTTCTGATCTGTGGTCAAACATTTGGGGAGCCACTTTGCAGATAGCTTTTTCATGTTCAAATGTTCATGGATAATGACACAAACATGTTCATGAGAAATCCCCATGATGTCTGCTATTCCTTTAGCTGAAATTCGCTGATTCTCCAGTATGAGGTTGTAGACAGCATCGACAATCTCCGAAACAACAACCTCTCTCAGTCGTCCAGAACATTCCTCATCATTGGTGCTGAAGTGGCCACCCAGTTCTTAACTGTAGAATATGAAGGGCATTGATCCCCCAACGTCTGCGACATATATGACCATGAATATCCTTCACGGACTTTCCTTGCAGAAACAAGAATTTTATCACTCTTCTGCTCTCATTTGCTGTGAATATCACTTTAGACTCTCTGATTTTGTTTTCCGTCGTGCCTAGATCACTGTTGCCATAAGCCACAAACACAAAATTTTGAAAACAGATATTATACACATAAGGCTCCCATGTGATGTAACATTCATTACCATAGAAACAAAAAAAGAACACAAAGCCAAAGACTTATCAGCACCCCCTCGTAAATGGCTTTTTAAATACCCTTAGCCTACAATTATTTATCCAAAAATCTGATTAATGACAAAGAATGGTGGAAACATGAATTGACCCTCATTAACAGGCTTGTCTTTTATTATGCAATACATGATATAGGTGGAGAACATTGTTAACCCAAGTAGCCTTTTAAGTGTGTTCTGGTTGTTGAATGTGCCACGTAAGTTCCTTTTATCTTGGGCCTTATTCCCTCACAAGATAAATGATTTTGTACCATGCACAGAGCTGTTTCCTAGCACCTTGATAATAATGTGAGATACCTCTTGTCATTAGCATATGGCACCTTTCCTCCTAGAATCTCCCAAAACTGGGCATTCTCCTTCCCTTCTGCCAATGTCTCTTCACTGCCATCAGACAAAATGGCTGCCAACTGCTTAGCCATTTCTCGTTCGTCTCCACTTGAGCCCTGTTACATGAAGCAGAATGAATTTAAATATAATACAGATATGTGAGCTCGTGTGAATACTGTATATACTCATGGATTGCCTTCCAAATAACATGTATACATTATGTAACAGATAGGGACAAGAAGCATGGGAGACAATGAGCTTGTAACTTATGCCATATAAAAATGCTAGTGCATGCCCGTCTAGACTACTGCAACATCCTGCTCTTGCACCTCTCCAATCCATCCTCAACTATGTTGCCCGACTAATCCACCTCTTCCCTTATTACTCTTCCACCTCACCCCTCTTCTAACCCCTTCATCAGTTACTTATTGCCCAGAGAATCCAGGTTAAGATATTATCAATGTTATACAAGGCTGACCTATACATCTCTGACCTAATGTCTCAATGCCTTCCAACACATAATCTCTGGTCGTTGCAAGATCTCATCTTCTGCTCTCCACTGTTGTGCTCCTCACATAATTGTCTCCAGGATTTTCTTCATCCGTCACTTATACTCTAGAACTTACTACCCCAGTACATCAAACTCCTCACTACCTGGTAAAGTTTTAAAAAAAAAAACAAACCCTGAAACCCATCTCTTCAGAAAGGCCTACAATCTACAGTAACCCTGCTGCCACCCCTATATGGGTACCTTATATCCTTACCTACTTCCCTCCTTCCCCCTTTCCATGTACACTGTAAAGTATTGTCGGCAGGGTCTACTATCCTTCTGCAAGGATTGGTCTATTTCATGCTTACCTTTCCATACCACAAGAAATAGTCTGGCCCTGTCTTGAGCAGAAACACATCATTGGAGTTCAGAGAAGAAGCAACTGCAGGAACTTCTACTGCTTTTGTGTTGGAAGGTTCTGTCCCATGAATTTGGAACAGTCTCACGGGTGGCTCAGGTTCCTCACCACCCTTTCGAGATGTACCACCCTGCACAACCAAAGAAAGCACAAGCAGTAAAGAAATCTTGCATATAGAACCCGTGGGTTAGATAACTAGATACCTTAAAATTCTGTGTTGCGCCATTCCTTTGTTATTGCTCTTGGAAGTGTATGACTAAATCGACAGCTGTAGGTTACCAATAGGCCCTTACCTTAAATAGTCACTATCCGATCAGTGCTGGCACTTTCAGAATCTGCAGGGATTCACTCTATCAGTAAGGGCTATAGTAACACCCAGTTGTCAATTTATTAATTAATATCCAGTAGAAATAACAGAGGAATGGCCAACACAGTTCTAAAAAAGATGCTCTAGAATTTTTATTTAATAGGGAATTTCATGCAAGTATTACTAATGTAGATATAACAGGAGAGCTGATGGGTCGGGTTCAAATGCTAGGAAGATTCCGTAATTTTACAAAAGGAATATGCAATTAATTCTTTAATTCAATAACCTGAAAAAAACTGGAGGATGATGACTTATGTCATGAAGCAGGAAAAGCGTGCATGGTATTCAAGCCAACCAATGTCTAGCTGGGTGAAGAACACTCCTGCAGGCTTACCTCAAATATGACAAGCTTTCCTTTGAATATGGCCATGAAGTGTCGAGGTTCCTTTCCCATGCAGACTCGCACCTGCACAGGTTCACCATTAAAATCCTGATCAATCTGAACAGCCAGGTACGCGGATGCTGCCAGCTCATCCTGTGATGCACGGCGACCCTACAGGGAAGGTGTCAGTATCAAAGCAATGCAAAGTAAGGTCATATGAAATTGTGACTGTTAAATACACTCATTGTCAAAACAATCCCTCCCTAGGAGGAGTTGTTGGAATTTAATGAAACGTTCTCTGTGTGATTGTAAGGTTGAAAGAAGTGATTACAATATCAGAGCAAAATGATAATTTATTGCGGAAAACTGAACACTTGAAGGGAGGCTCTAGTACCCTGTTGGGTCGCTTCTAGCTTGGATACAAGATGTGATACTTGCGGGCATGGAGGCTCTAGTACCCTGTTGGGCCGCATCTAGCTTTGATAAAAGATTTGATACGAGCGGGCATGGAGACTCTTGTATCGCCTTTAGCTTGGATACAAGATGTGATACGTGTGGGCATGGAGGTTCTAGTACCCATTGTATGACCTCTAGCTTGGATGTAAGATGTGATACAGGTGGGAATAGAGGCTCTAGTACCCTGTTGTTTTCAAGCTAGAGGTGGTACAAGATGTGATAAGGGCAGGAATGGATGCTCTAGTACCCTGTTGTACCACTGCTATCTTGAATGTAAGATATGATATGGGTGGGCATGGAGGCATACAGGTTCTGTATGGAATCCTGCGGCATATAGATCCAGTTTTGCTGTAACTAAGCCTCTAGTTTGTGCAAACTCATTGGCTGTCGAAGTTCGGGTTGTCGATAGTCCCATACATGTTTTATTAGCAATAAATCTGGTGATCGGGCAGGCTACAGAAGTGTGACAATGTTGTGGAGGCTTCCTGTGACCCCCTTGTATGTGCGGCCAAGCACTATCTTGCTGGAAAATGCCTCTTGGAAGCCACCATGAGAGGAACAGATGTGGCTGCAGGATGTCCTGAACATATCGCTGAGCTGTCATTGTCCCTTGTACCACTACTAGGGGTGACAGGCTGTTGTATGCGATGCCCCTCAGACCATCACACCAGCAGTGGGGGCAGTGTGCCTGCCGCTCCACAGCAAAGGCAGGATTGAGGCGCTCACCCCTAGGTCTTCAGACATGAACACTGCAGCAGTCAGTGCCCAAATGAAATCTGCATTCATTGCTTCTGACAACCTAGTTGCAAAACTGGGTGTCAAAGGCAGTACAGATAATGGGCGCTGTGAGACCAAAGGTCCTTCAGCTAAGCACCTCAAAATGGTTCCAACAGACACAGGGCAGTAATGATGGTGCTGCCTTTCTCTGGCAGACAATGAAATAGTGTGAGCTACTCTGAATTGTTGACAGCGTCCAGAGTCCGGTCCCCTTATGTGCCCTCATCCACTAGTCCCAACACCTCCTAACAGTCCAGTCAGAACGGCCCAGGCAGGGAGCAATTTGTTGATACCACCATCCAGCCTTTCGCATTCCAATAATGCGCCCCTCTCAGACTCTGCTAACTGGGCGAAATCTCTTTGATTGCGTTGTAGTTCTAGTGGTCAACAAGCTCTACATAAGCCGAAGAAGACGTCACTACACACAAGGAGCCTTTGAGAGCCTTTTTATAGGAATCACTTTTACGGCTTCAGGTGGTAAAACTGTTCATCTAATCGCAGCACAACTCTATCTGCCTGAGATATAACTGCATGCCGAGTTTTGCAGCAAAACGACAACTCCCTCTAGGTCCTAGAAGGTCTGTGAGTGAGGTGACTCATAAAGCCATTCATGCTCCTCTGGGTAATATGCAAATAAGGGAGATGGAACTATACCTCTGCAGCGCCACCTATTAGAAGGCAGAATTCCTGCAAGTCAATGTTAGATTCTTTATACAAGCCTTATAAAAATGACTTAGAATTTGTTAACAAGGCTTGTATGAAGAGTCTAGCATTGACTTGCAGGAATGCTGCGTTCCAATAGGTGGTGCTGCAGAGGTATTGTTCCATCTCCCTTATTTGCAAAATAAGTAAAATACACATGTGATTATTAACTACTTGCCACACACCATGAATTACTGGTGATGTCTAGTATATATATTTAGAACATACTTACTTGCCATATATAGAGAATATAATGTGGCTTCTTGTTTACTTGGTATGTATAGAGCACCAGGTAACAGTCACCACCATAGAAAAATCCATACCACTCGCACTCCACTGGTACTAACTCCAGATTCTCAATCCTCCAAACCTGATAAAACATCCATGTTACTGGTAATAAGAATACTCTATAAGTTTGACTTCTGTTTAAATACAGCCGCCCACTATACTGTCTATCAATAGAACTACTCTATGAACTAGCTTAGGAGCAAATCATTAGGCAGCAGCCAATTAGATTTACAGTAGCAACATCACACAGTATAAGTGCTAAGTTTTCAATGAACTTTTGATTTAGTCATCTTTATTAGTTAAAGGGGTATTCAAGAACTTTGCAAACTTTTTCTGTTGATGACTGACAGGTTATTAATAGATGATCGGTGGGGACCCACAGCTTGGATCTCTACTGATTAGCTGATTACTGGTGCCACTTTTAGGCTGCATTCCCACGAACGTATATCGGCTCGGTTTTCACGCCGAGCCGATATACGTCGTCCTCATCTGTAGGGGGGGGGAGGATGGAAGAGCCAGGAGCAGGAACTGAGCTCCCGTCCCCTCTCTGCCTCCTTTCCGCCCCTCTGCACTATTTGCAATGGGGAGAAGCAGGACGGAGGCAGGGCTAATTCTCGGAACGTAGCCCTGCCCCCATCCCGCCTCTCCCCATTGCAAATAGTGCAGAGGGGCGGAGAGGAGGCAGAGAGGGGGCGAGAGCTCAGTTCCTGCTCCTGGCTCTTCCCTCCCCCCCCCCCCCTGCACACGAGGACAACGTATATCGGCTCGGCGTGAAAACCGAGCCGATATACGTTCGTCTGAATGGAGCCTTACTGTGGTCAGCGGTGGAAGCAGAAAGCACTAACCATAGTCCAGCGGCCCGGGTTGGTAATGCAGGTACAGCTCCCATTGAATTCAGTGGAAGCTGCACCGAAATACCAACCTGGGTTGCAGCACTATAGTCAGTTTAGAATGTCCAGGAATACCTCTTTAATGTAACACAATAAAAGTTACGTTATATTAGTTCAAGTGGGAATCAGATACTTATTTCCCTGGCAGCATTTTGTAAATAATAATAATAATCTATCATATGCATAAAGTTCTTCAAATCTATAAAGTTGCCCAATTACAGTTCAATAATTGTTTATGAATCAATCATGTACAGATATGAAGTAAGGGGCCTTTGAAGCACTCCATCCATCAAGGTTGAGTGTCAAGTCAAAATTAACTAGACTTGTTTAGGAATATTCATATATTCATCACTTATTTAAATGCCTCAGTAACAGAGCGATAGAATACCTTCCTATATAACGGGGGTGTTAAATTCATTTTCACCAAGGGCCGATTTTAATTGTAAGACTGTATAGTAATAGTGACTCCCATAGTGGTCCTAGTAGCAACTGTGACCCCCCCATAGTTGTCCCAGTAGTGATAGTGTCCCCTATACTGGCCCAAATAGTAATAAGTGACCCCGATAATAGTTCCAGTAGCAATAGTGTCCCTACTATTGGTCTCAAGCTCGGCAGCATCCCTACAGGCATTACACTCACCCAGCCTGTAGCTCTGTTCTAGCGGCGGCAGCGCAGAGTCTGTGACTGCTGACTTCGGTGTCTGCGCTGCATACAGGACAGCACATTGGGGGGGGGGGGTAGAGGTCAGCAGTCACGGACCCTGCAGCAGCTGCCGACGCCGGACTGAAACTGCAGGCTGGGTGAGGGGAATGCCTGTTAGCTTGCTGCACGGAGGGCAGGCCACATAAAATGAGGTGGCGGGCCGGATTTGGCCAGCAGGGCTTGTGTTTGACGTGTGCTTCATAAGGTTCATGCTACATGGAGATTGAGTTAGCCACAAGACTATACTAGTAAAAACTTAAAAGTGTAAATTCTCTTGCCACTCTGTATGACTGAGAAAGTTACTCAGCTGAAACATTGGGAATGCAAGGAGATAAAAACAATGGGGGGAAAAAGCTCAGAGGATTTAACCTGATTTCTCTCTTGGAGCCAACACAGAAATGTTTCAAGGCTGACGAGCCTCTTTCTCAGTTTTGCTGGGGCATATCTGATTGCAAGTAGATTGACAATAGAATGGTAGAGTTAGAAGGGACCTCCAGGGTCATCGGGTCCAACCCCTGCTCAGTGCAAGATCACTAAATCATCCCAGACTATGTGGGCATTCTTCTCCTACAACTGGCACATGCCCATACCGCCCGCCTGCAACTGGATGTGCACCACCAGCAAAACTGAGGAGGAGACTTGTCAGCCTATATAAGAACATTGTGTGCTATCTGCTGCCTTCAATAACATATGTGGTGTTGACATTTTGCACCCACTTTGGTGGACATCTGGATGTAGACCTACATAAATAAAATGGTTGATAGGCTGAGGAAAAAGAGAAAATACAAAAAGGAAAAAAAATCTCTAATATATGGGTAGAGTTACCTCAACACTGCCGCTCCCGTCATCCACCATGCGTTCCTGGGCAGCCACTGCTGGCTTAGTATGGAGTAAAGTGGCGTCAAATTTCTCTTGGCTGACTTTAGCTGTAATAAAAATTAGATTTAGCAAAAAAAAATAGATTTCCGATCCTAAAGGCCTTTTTACACGGGACGACTAGTCAGGCGCAGATGTCCGACAAGTCATCCCAGCAATAACTTTCCTGTGCTTATACACAGGAACGAGCCTCGCTAATGCACCAGCATAACTCCTAATCTCTGACTGTCAAGCCATTAGATCTTCAAGTTTCCTCACTTTGAACTAATCTATAGAAGTTCATACAATTAATGAACTTAGTACTTATTAAAAAAAAACAATGTATCAGGCCTCGGCCACACAGACGTTTTTAGGTCCAATTTGCAGGTGCGCTTGCGATCTGCAGATTTATAGACCTAATGCAAAGCAATGGGATCGGTCACATGTCCGTTTTTGATGCCTATGTGCCGATAATTTTAGGACACACCGATTCGCAGAACGCATGTAACTGCGTTCTGCGCAAATCGTTGCTTGTATATGCGCTCAATGGGGCAGCTCTCAGCTATTGAATGACAGCTGAGAGCTGCCTCTGATTGGTCCCTGCGCTCAGCCAATCAGAGGCAGCACTCACTCACCCATTCATGAATTCATGAATGGGTGAGTGAGAGCTGCCTCTGATTGGTGAGGGCTGTGACCAATCAGAGGCAGCCCATTCAGCAGGCGGGGATTTTAAATCCCCGCCTGCTAAATACTACAGAGAGCAGTTCAGGAGAACTGCCGGACAGACGCGGCTGAACTCCGGCTGCAGGAAAAAGGTGAGTATACTTTTTTTTTTTTTTTTACACATTTTTAGGATGGTTTTCAGGGAAGGACTTATATTTTAAGCCCGTCCCCGAAAATTCATCCAGCGCTTGCCGGCAGCCCATTGCTTTCAATGGAGCCGGCTGTATTGCCGGCTCCATTGAATTCAATGGGCGAACATCGTTCTCTTCTGCTAAAGCTGTGCCACAGCTGTGGCAGAGGATAGCGGGAAGCGCTGGGCCGGCTTGCTGAAAACGCTGCTAGGTGCAGATTTTTCAGCGAATCGTCGGCCCCAGTCACGCGATTTGTGGATGCGCATCCGTTATGCGTTCCGCAAATCGCACGAAAAGACACCCGTGTGACCGAGGCCTCAGTTATGTCTTGAGTATGGTTGTAAAATTGCACAAAACAGACTGAGAAATGCCCCAACTTTTTATACCCAGGACTGTGACAAGGGGATGCCCTCTATGTCTAGAGGAAAGAAGGTTTTATCACCCACACAGAAAGGGGTTCTTTACTGTAAGAGCAGTGAGACTGTGGAACCCTCTGCCTGAAGATGTGATAATAGCAAACTCACTAAAAGAGTTCAAAATGGGCCATGGATGGATGTTTTTTTCAGCCTTACACACTGTGATACTATGTTTTAATGCTAATTTTAAACATTGGACTCATAATAGTGTCACCTCATTAAAATGATATAGAAGGTCCAAAAATCAGGACATTTACACAAACTCACCAATCTTACTGGCACTGAAGGTCTTCCCCATACCTATAGATTGGTCTTTCACAGACCACTTCTGGAAGAGTTGTTTGAACATGGCAGACTCTGCTCCATCATTAACGGTTTCCACATTAGTACTGGGCAGATAGGACTTCATTTTAATGAATTCCTGTTGAATGCAACAGCCAAAGAATTAGCATTTTAGACATTTGGTACTTTGGTCTAACGCTAGCCATTTCTTCTTTGCATACTTTGATTGCAAGTTATACTTGACTACAGAATAAAGAGGGTCAAACCAACTTAACTCAGTGAAAGGGACATGGGACACAAGGTTACGACTTACCAAAGCTCTAGACATTGCAGTTTGCTTTTCTTCTCTTGTGGCCCCTTTTCCTTTCCAGACATAGATTTTGGTCCCACCTTGATCCACGATGTAACAATCCTGCGTTGTAGTAATGATAATATAAATGTGTTTCTTAAATCAGCCTATGCAAACATATATATATATATATATATATATATATATATATATATATATTGATATATCTACCTTTAAAGAAAATAGCTAGCAGGGAAATGGTTAACTGCTTCAATACTGTACACTGTGTTTGTGTGTTGCGTTCTTGTGCTGGTATCTGCAACACACTCCTACACACAGTTCCCAGGACTTAACAAGGTCCTGAGATGTGTTTCTTATGAGAAAGACCTGGGATGCCCACCGCTCATAAGAGGGGGTGGGGGCTGCTCCTTATCTCATCCTGTGGATTCCTTGGTCCAGATTGGAAGATTAATAAAATCTATGCTACTTGGGTATATAGGAATTATATGTTCACATAGCGACATACACCTGGGGCGTAGACATATGTTAATCATCAGCGTCATTACATACTCGGCGAATCATGAATTGTTATGATGTTAGGAGGGGTATGCATGTAATTGGTGCGTCACATTTAGTATTACTGTATTGTACTTCCTGTCAATAAAGCAGAAGGGTATGGGGGCTGACGGAGAGTATCCGTGAGTTCAAAGACATATATTCATGCATGAAGCTTCTCATTATAACCAATCTGGATCAAACCAGTGAAATCTTCTGTAATATGATTTATTCCCATTACACCTGAAAAATGAGTAGTAACATTAACTACCATTAGAAAATATGTATTTTCCTTTCCTCTACTTTCTGTAAATGATAGGCTGCTTTCACATCTGCATCGTGGGTTTATTTTCCTGCTCCGTTCGGGGAGCAGAAAAGAGGAGTCCCTTGGCCGAATGGGATCCGTCTTATGATGGAACCAAACAGCGCTGAACAGACCCCATTGACTATATGGGGTCCATTTGGTTTCCGCTCAGCTGTCCAACATTTTATCAGACGAAAAACTGCTGCATGAAACACTTTTTCTTCCGGTATTTTGTGCCGGATCTGCGACGGAGGTTCCAGCACAGATGTAAAAGCAGCCTTACCTTTCTCTGTAAAGCTATACTAAAGTGTTAGATGTCTCCTATGTGCAGCTGGAGAAGTGTGCTGTTTGCTTTGACCAATATCAGTCCCCTGCTGTTCTCTCTCATACAGTCTCACACAAGATTTACACAGCTGAATGCAATATCAGTCCGAGAAATATCGCACTCGTAAATCTGCGATTTTACATGCTGTTGCAATAATTTGCGCAAGTAAAAAAGCATTGCATTACTGTATATGTAATTTTCACGGGTGTGAAAATTGCACGTTGTTCCAATAGTCCCAAAACTGGGACATGGTGCAACGTTTTGTTCTCGCGCTGTCACCTTTCCCACGATGTATCACAAAGATTTATGAATTCACAGGTAATATTGATTTATGAGCAAAAATTCTAACAACAGGTACGCTTCAATTAATTTTATCATAAATTCACTAGAAATGATATGACATTTCCCACAATGCATTTGTCTCGAATCTGTCATTACCTGGTGATTCAGCATTTCTTGAACTAATGGACGTGCTGCCACCTCTTTCACCTCCATTTGTCCACCTGCATCGGAAACACTAGGATAAAGACACAAGTGTAAGCTGGACTTGTGTCTTCTCATTCTATCTCACTCACAGTTCATAAGATACACTAAGAACCTGGATTACATTGTTTTCTCCAATATCATATGAGTTTATATTACAACCGCCCATCCCTTCAATCATATACTGTAGATTCGATGACTGTCGGCCCGAGTCATCGAGTGGAGGATGTCCTCAGGTTGATCCTCTACTTTTTCACATGAGTGTAAGGAATACAATTTTAGGACATTGTAGTTTGTAATGTAGCATTTGTTGTTTAGCTATAAATACATAGTATATTCCGTAGATGGTATGTGTAATTATTAATAGTGTAACACACTTACTGGTATAACATGAGGTTAGCTTTCTGCTTTTGGTCAGCAACTTCATCAGTGCTGCCTGGCCCAATTCTTTGGGTCCTCTCTCCAAGTGTATTTATAAGAAGTTTCATTAACTCTGGTGATGCTTGCTCATCATCTCCTTCAATGACCCCAATCTCCATCCTGCCACCTCTTTCCCGGTCACGGATGTCTTTAGCTAGCAACATCCCCTTATGACAATATACAGAAATAATCATATTAGTATCACTTTAAATGAAGTTCTTAATGTTATCACCAAATACTCTCAGAATGTTTGATCAGATAAGTAATAATTCATTGGGTATTAACAGTGTCTTTGAAGTACAAGGAAAGTGCCAAAAAGGATGAAGGCAGAAGTTCAGAAGCACATATAGAGATGGAAAGATCATTATGGATGCAAGGTGCTGTCAGCGAAGGGAACGTCTTGTAATTGGGCGTATTAGTGGAGCCAAGGGTAAAAATGGAAAGACTGGGCAGATGGTGCAGCACTATGAACAAAAAAGACTCATGAGACCAAAATATAACCTGAACCCTCATTATTCAACATAAAAAACAGCACATTTACGCATTTCGGAGACACAGCCCCTTCCTCAGGGGGGAGCCGGAGCTCTGGTCTTCTGGTGAACGTGTGTTGTTCGAGGTGCTGAGGAAGCTGACAGCCGTAACGTGGGTAATATCTGCAGAATGTGAACACCAATCTGCAGAGGACACCAAGCGCTGCGGAATGCGTTGGAACTATACAAATAAAGATTATTATTATTATTGGACAAATAAGACATAGAAGAGCTGAAGAGGATGTTGTGCTCCATCCAGTGGTTCTGAGGAAGGGGCTACGTCCCAGAAACGTGTGAATGTGCTTGGTTTTATGTTATTAAAAAGGAGTCCAGTTTTATCCTGATGTCAAGAACTTTATTTGTTCATAGTACTGTGCCATCTGCCAACTCTTTCTTTTTTTACCTTTGGCTTTGAAGTACGAGGGAACTAGTGTTTTTATTTCAGATGTTGAACCCGGAGTTGGTATACATATTGAATGTTTTCATATTATTTCCATGTTGAATTTCTATTTTTCCTTTATTTTCCGTACTCGTAAGAACCAAACATTACATAACTTTTTGAGCAAATTTTTGGAGATCCTTTCTCCCCAAGCTTCTACTCATAAGAAGTTTGATTAAAGCAATCCTCCAGTCTTAGACAAAGATGGCCACACTGCTTCTCTGACTACCTGATGCACATTATGCATTAGTATGCATCATTAATCTAAGACATTACACACTGCTTTCATAGGCCAGTATGGCCCACATGAGCAGCACTGGCCAATCACAGCAGCACGTAGTGTCTTAGACTACCAATGCATACAAATGCACAGTGTGTATCAGGTAGTCAGTGAAGCGGTGCAGGGGAGAAGAGTCACATTAAATGGTGATGACTTAAGAAGCCTGTGTATTTTAGAGTATGGGGGACATCACAGTATAGGTATATGGTAACACCATGAAATACTCCATGCAAATGTTTCCTGGTCAGGGCCAACAAACCAAGGCCCAATAGCTAAGAGGGAAAATTGCCACCCTAAAAGCAACTAGCAGCTTGATACTGTTTATTAGATTGCATGTAATGGATTCAGCTAATAAATTTCATGGCTTATAATTACTGGTAGATTATATAGATTGACAGGTTTATAACGTACATGGCGCAGAGGATGCGGCTCACACAGACCTTGGAGCTTTAAGGTTCCTGTTTCCCATATGAGGAGACCAGTACTATGAATGGAGCATTATAGTTGGGGGGGGGGGGGCGCTAAAGATTTTGCATCAGAGTCCAGCAGCTTAAAGTTGTACCTTGGACAAATTCATTTACCAAGCACTTGATGGATGTGTGGCTTTCTTCCCTCTATGTAATCATATGTCAAATACCTTCATTCTTTCTGCTTTATTGCTGTCGGGTCCGTTCCACTGAATGATAACTTTTCCAAGGTCCAATAAGAATACATCCCCCATGTTAAAACTGCTCCAGCTCAGCTCCACCTATGTGCAGAGGAGATTTCATGATGTTATAGCTGTAGAGAGCATATCTTATAGGCCGAGCAGAAACACTGTAGCAAAATAATTAGATGCATTTGATACTATACTCTAGAGTTACAGATCCTGTGTAAAATGCATTCACCATGCAGTAACATAACAAAAAGCCTGATACTCCCCTCTCCCTGCTCCTGCCGTGTCCCGCAGCACTGCTCCAGGTCTCACCTATGACGTCACATTAGCAGGATGCCCTAGTCGGTTGACGGGACTTTATAGGCGCTGCAGCCAATAACAAAGTCCAGCGCTTGATCGCTGATCTCTGTTATGGCTGCAATGTTTGTGACGTCCCGTAAAGCAGGCGGGACTGCTTTACGGGAATGGAGAAAGGAGTGGAGGACCAAGAGATGCCACGGGACACAGCGGGATCGGGGAGAGGGGAGTGTAAGCCTTTTTGTTATGTTACTGCATGATGAATGCATTTCAGACAGGATCTATAACTCAGACAACCCTTTTAAGAGATAAATACCCAATCCTTCTTTTGATGGGAACATCTAGGTTGTACACCACAATGAAACCCAATCAGATGATTACTACAATTGTCTATTAAAAGTAATAGTGTACCCAGATAAGTGTGCCGCACAGAGCTTAAATATACTAGTGTGCTTCTGCTGATGCTGGAGGCCCCGGTATCATAAGGGCAGAGCAGTCCCAGCACAACATCTCCCTTTTACTGTATCGCTTGTGTATATTCTGGATATTTACCTCGGTAGCAGTGACATTTCTTTTTCCTTTAACATGAAGAAGTCTCTTTACATCATATGTGTTGGTTTCTACATGTTTCATCCCAGATGCCACTCCTCCTTTCTTATAACTAAACAAGATAAAAGTAAAAAGTGTGTGAAATAAGTGCTTTAAACCATTATTAGCAACATGCAATAATATAATATTTAGCGAAACACGACAAACTTTTTGCAAGAAGATAGAAACTTGCCCAAAAGGCTGGGGCTACATGGCAACTTTGGTTGTACCAGGGATTGCACAACCAAAGATCGCTGTCTAGCCCTGAGACCTTGGACTGCCATTGTAGTGAATGGGGTTGCAGTGCGAGTAGTAGGTTGCAGCAATTGCAAATCGAGGTTGCATTTTTTGGATCCTGCAAATCATGGTAATGGCAATCTGCGACTTGCACTGTGACCCCACTCATTTTAATGGAAATCAAGATCACAGGGCTGCACAGAAAAGATTTGGAGGCCTAACCTAATACCCCTTAGTGACTGCCGTAAAAACCTGTATTGCTGGTCACTAAAGGGTAAAAGTCAAATGGAGCAAACATATTTAAAAAGTCAGTAAGTAAGTAGCAAATGATTAATATACAAATCACATAAATAGAATGCCAACCTTGCAATTCTCCTACCTGTGCCTGCCTACCAATATACAATAATCTACCAAAAGTAGTTTGACACCTGATCAAGAATCAAAAGTAGTATTTACTTACATATGTTAACACTTAGTGGGCCTGCTTTGTCCCTAATGACATCAGATACTCTCTGTGTCATATTTTCTTCTAATGTCTGATACACTTCAGCTGGTTTTTCCCTCCATTCCTCCTGCAAATGTTTGGAAAGTTCTCTCAAAGAAGATGGACACTATTCATATTTCCTGACCAGATGTTCCAGTTGATCCCAAAATTATTCAGTAGGGTTCAAGTTGAGACTCTGAGCAGCTAGTCCAATCGTGGGACATCCAATGTAAAACAGTGTCATCTTGTTGGAAGTATTGCTGACCATTCCCAGAGTATTGCCACATTGTCGGTAGTATATTACTGTTTAGAATGTCAAGGTAGACCTCCATGTTCATAGTTGCCACTACGACCAACCGAGACCATGCCATGTAAAACATTTTCAGACCATAATGGAACCTCCACTGTACTGAACTGTTGGCACAACACAGACAAAAGGTGTTCCCCAGGTGTCCTCCGAACCCAGGTATGTCCATCTGATCTTAGAATGTAATAGCGTGATTCGTCACTCCATAGAACGTTCTTGCCTTGCTAACGGACGATGCTCCTTGGACCATTGGAGATGGTCCAATGTATCTTCTTTCAGAGAACTTACAATACATTTGCAGGATGAATGGAGGGAAATAATAGCTGAAGTGTATCAGATTTTAGTAGAAGGCATGTGACAGAGAGTATCCCATGTTATTAGGGTCATAGGAGCCCCACTAAGTATTAACATATAGAAATAAATTCTACTTTTGATTCTTGATCAGGTGCCCAATTACTTTTGGTGGAATAGTGTACATAAGACTTTAACAAGATTAGACCAGGACATGAATGTCCGGTTCTACCAGTACTTACATGATCCCTTGCTTAAAGTATCCCTTGAATGTCTCTGACTCATGTCCTTGAACCTCCCGATGTTGGACTGGGCCACCACCCAAAAAGTCATCCAGCTGAGTGGTATATATGGCTGCTGAGCCCTGCTCATCTTGAGACGAGTCCTTTCCAATCCAGTAGTGGATATCGTAGAACAAGGAATTGCCCGTTTTCCTTGTCTGGAATTTGAAGAGGAACAATCAATGGTAGTTTCCATGTGTGGCATGGAAGGTTACATTATATATTAATCATTTTTAGAGCGAGTAGACAGGACTTCGGAATAGAAAAAAGCTCGGAGTATTCAGTTTCAGCCTTGCATTTACGGGATTTGCTGCCCTGGGTAAAAGCTTTGCTGGCAGCTTGCTGTGTTTGCTTACTCTGAGGCTCGCCAGTTGTTCATACTGACATCCTATTCCTTTTCTGTTTACATATTGATTATATAGTCTTTACTTCCCTTACCTACTCAGCATATTGTGTAATGTGTCTCTGATGAAGGCACAACCCAAATGCTGAGGTTTATAGGTTTATTAGAGACACTTACGAAGAGCAGGAGGTAACAGTCTCCTTCATAAAAGTTTCCATGCATTTTCTGTGGCACCACCGCCAGATCCATTTTCTAAAGAAACAGAAGGAAAAATGGAATTAACTCAAAGGCTCAGTTTGGATCAGTCACATTTGTGCCCCTGCATTATTTATGGAACATTATACAAAACAAAGACTTTAGTGAAACATTTCTGCGCATTTGAGTGAAGCTAATATAGAAGACTACACTGTGTTACAATGTGATTCATCATCACTGATCCCTGAGGGAGGTGGCATACATAAAAGAGAGGGGGCCCCATAGCAGATATGAAAATGACACCCCGTTATTTAAGGGGTTCAAGGGAACCTGTCATGTCCCCACAGCACTATAAACTAAATTACGGTACTGTTAGGGGAGGAGACAGGGAGTCGAGTGTTGTATTTTGTATACTCACCTGCGATCTAGTGCTATTGCTCTCCATAGTTTGCGCGGCTCACAAAAATCGGACTAATTTCAAAGTCCTATGTGTGCTTCTCCATAGGAAAGCATGCAAAGGACTCTGAAAAGAGTCAGATTTTCCAGCGCTGGGCAGTATTCAGAGGGCAATAGCGCTGGATCGCAGGAGCGGGTGAGTATAAAAAAATACATCCCCTGGCTCCCTATCACCTTCCTGAACAGCACCATAACTTAGTTTATGGTGCTGTGGGGAGATAACAGGTTCCCTTTAAGTACTCATGCATGTCTATGCATATTACTGCTGGACTATATAAATATGTTCCTGCTAGAAACTTCAGAGACTGTGACTGTGTTTTTAACTCCAATTTAGCTGCTGTGGATTAAAAAGACCTGAGCTGTCCACTGATACGCTGAAAGACTAAGTATAGAAGACAGATCCTGTTCCTGGGCTCTGGTGTGACTTAACAGTTTTTACAGAGAGCAGAGAAGCTTGTGAGGAGTGAGCTGCCCCAGTGCTACTGGAGAGCTGGAGTTTTTCTATGCCAAAGACAGAGAGAGTGCAACTTGAATTCCTGGGGTAGTACTACCCAGCTGTTGCAGCGCAAGTGCCCGAGGGAGGTCTGCCAATCACCCAAGGAAACTGCTGAGCTGTCACTGGGAGAGACCACCATTGAAAGCAGATAGACCCACAGTCTTTATCTGTGTATTCAAGTTTTGGTAGTGTGTAATCATCAGTACCATCATCCATGCTCATCTCTAGTAAAATGAACTATATCGACTTCATTACTTTACAGCGTCCCCAAAGGTACTATGCAAATAATTTGGGATATTGCATATTTCAGTTAAAGGGGTTGTCCCGCGAAACAAAGTGGGTCTATACACTTCTGTATGGCCATATTAATGCACTTTGTAATGTACATTGTGCATTAATTATGAGCCATACAGAAGTTATCAAAAGTTATTCACTTACCTGTTCCGTTGCTAGCGTCCTCGTCTCCATGGTGCCCGTCTAATTTTCAGCGTCTAATGGCCAAATTAGACGCGCTTGCGCAGTCCGGGTCTTCTCCTTTTCTCAATGGGGCTCCGTGTAGCTCTGTGTAGCTCCGCCCCGTCACGTGCCGATTCCAGCCAATCAGGAGGCTGGAATCGGCAATGGACCACACAGAAGCCCTGCGGTCCACCGAGGGAGAAGATCCCGGCGGCCATCTTCAGCAGGTAAGTAAGAAGTCACCGGAGCGCGGGGATTCAGGTAAGCGCTGTGCGGTGTTCTTTTTTAACCCCTGCATCGGGGTTGTCTCGCGCCGAACGGGGGGGGGGGGGGGGAGGGGGTTTAAAAAAAAAAAAAAAACGTTTCGGCGCGGGACAACCCCTTTAACAGATTTAGTCATTTGGTTACCCAAAGTTCCTACAAGACTAAGCTACTTGAGAGAAGACTTTTATTTTCAAACAGCATCTGTTGAGCTATTTTCCCCCTGGCCAGGCTAAACCATTTATTGACTGTGATCATTCTGTATTGAATGCACAATATTAAGGACAACCTACTTATATGGTATGGACCAAGTTATAGCGTCAGTTGAACATTAGTGAACTGTTTGCACTGTATACAAATAATACTGTTGTATGTTATCGCCATATTGTTCTTTCCATAATTGAACTTTGCACATGCTTCTACATATATCTGCTCTAGATGTAGAATATAATCTCTAGACCAGTTTATGGATTGCATGTAAAGAATCTAGGCAAACAAATGACTGTCTTAGTGCCATTGCAATTTGATGATTTTATCCATGTTTATTCCTCCATTGCAATGTTTTAGCCCACTGTGCAACGTTTCGCAAGAATGGCTCCACAGTGAGCTGAAACATTGTAATGGGCGAATTAACATGGATTATCAAATTGAAGTGTTGAGGCTCTTCTTTTTAATACATTGAAGGATATGGTATCAATTCTTTTCATAACCAGTCATGCATGTAATATAATCACTCAGGGTGCAGCTGTCAAATTTCAAGGCATACAGCCTCTTTATCAGGTCTAGCGTAACTGATGAAGAAGCTCCATGCCTTGGAATAAATTGTATTTGAGACCAATACAACTGCATTCTTCAAAGAGGCATTGGATATGTTGATATTAAATATGCTTGATACTTTGTTCTTCACAACATTTGCCTTTCCCCAGTGAAATAAATATGTATATGGGGTGGACAAAAATATGAAAACACCGTACGAAATGTATGAGATTTTAATCATTAGCACTGAGGTGTTCTTTTAACCCCTGCTTGGCTGAAAGCTTTTCCAACAAATTTGTGTTTACTTCACCTCTTGCCCTGCTCTGGGTGGTTTTAGGAGCCAGCTTGTAAGAGCAGCTGAGTGGTTCAAACCCCTGACCAATGGAACCTTGTTGCTCGGGAAGATGTTTATTTCTGCCTGGCAACATCTGTGTCATATTACCTTCACTTAAGTTTCATGGGATTATATATCATATTTCAATAAGACATGTAGAGACCAATTTTAGGGCATGCATTTTGTACGGTGTTTCCATATTTTTGCCCACTCTACTATATGTTTGACCAAACGAACATGTTTTTTGGGAAATCAGCAGAGATAGTTATCCACTGAAACCAATCCAATGTATGTGGTTGCCTTACTTTCCCAGGATTGCTGAAAGACTCATTTGCATTTCTGCACCCATAGAGTGACTTGTTCACAAGGTTAGAGGATCTGTCCTCTGCCTTATATTTATCTCATATAGGGAAATGGGTGTGAGACGTTCTTTATGATGGATATTGTGTAAGATGGCAAGATATTTAACAAACAAATGTCCTAATTTGCAAAGTACAGTATTAGAAGTCCCCCAGGACTGTGTTATGGACAAGCAGGGCTTTGGCTGTTGTGTAAACACAGTAGTATTGGCACAGCGTCATCCCTCATTTGTTTCTCTGTACTATGAATTAAAATTTGGCACATGAGTATTTCCCAGAGAAGAAAACCCTGCCTCTGCTAAAAGACTGCATGAAAGCAAAACATTGCGCAAAGTGTCTATTCTGCTGTCTTGAAGATGTGTTGTAAGTGTAAAAATACAAAGCCAAGGCACCAAATGCTAGCAATCAGGGATCATCCTTCCCTTTCACTCCTTTGGGTGGCATAGAATAATGCCTAAAATGGTTGTTCCTTTTTTTTTAATAACCCTACAGCCAATGCCCAATTGTAATGTGTATATATTGCATGTCCTTCGACCTTCAGATGTACCAATTTAGATTAATGGGCACACATACTGGTTTTCTGTGGACTGTACCTAGTGAATTGGGTAGTCAATAGCTGTACACGTCCCTCGTTTATTAATTAAGAATCGCTATTAGCAGAGGTGTAACTTGAAGCTCCTGGGCCCCAATACAAAACCTGTAACAGGGCCCCCAACTATCATGCTTTATTCATAGTACTGGGCTCCCTATATGGAAAAGAGAGGCCTTATGGGCCCCCTAATGCTCCTGGGCCTGGGTGCAACCGCAGCCCCTATAGTTATGCCAGTGGCTATTAGGACACTGTATCATTTGAAAACTTTATAGTATATTACAAGAGGGGGCATTGATAGATTATACTGCACAAGGCACCAACCAGCCAAAAGTTAGCAACGTCCATAAACATTGTATTTACGCAAGCATGCCTGCTTTTTGACTGTCCTGTAGCAATGCCATGTCAGCTTACTGTGCCTTACTATGAACATACAATCACATTGTCTCACGTGGTATCTTTTCCTGATGGCAGGAGGGCATCATTTTGGCAAATACAATGCTTGTTCTTGCATTAAACCCAGCAATGTTGCTGTTCACACCTAATCTACCGACAGCTGACAAACAGCATGAGCAGCAGCAATGCACTTTGTGTAGTGCCGAACTGTAAGCCACCGCAATGGGCTAGTCTATGAGTACTTAAGGGTGAGGCTTATGTTTGAAAACACAACTCTCATGCCGAGTATGCCAGCTGAAATTGTAAAGAAGAGCCACCATTTCACTTTGCACTTCAAGCAGCGTATAGTCTAGAATTGCTCCTGATATCAAGACATTGGAGTGGTTTTACTAATCCTGTCTAATATTTACACAGTCTAAACTTATGACTCTTTTACATGGGCCAATTATTGGGCCGAGCGTTTCTCCAATAATTGGGCTGATGAATGAGCAAAACTCTTTCCTTGGCTGATTGGTGGTATATCTCCTTGTGTGAACAGGAAGATGTACAACTGGCCTATAGGGAAGAGCAATTTTATTACCAATCATTCGTCAACATAGTCTGATTCTCGGCCAGTGTTAAAAAAATGAAACGAACGAGTGGCTAAACACCTCATCAGTCTGTGTAATGTGATGTCCACACCTACCTCAATTCTCCATATCAAAAGCCCAGGGGTTTTGGTGACCACCTTAAAAGCCGCACTGAGTGACATGGTTCCTCTGTTGTGTTCTTCCGAGACCTGCAAAACATTATAGAACAACTCTGTAACAAAACAAAGACTTAATAGTATATTCACACGTAACAGATTGGTTGCAGCAATTTCTGTGACTGTGCCTTTCATCTACATGGGATTTGCAGAAATTCATGCATATAGAACAGACTGCCAATCACTTCAATGTCTGCAACAAATCTGCTGCATTTGAATTCACACTTAAAGAGAACCTGTCATCAGCTCTGAGCAGCATTAAACACCACTATGGATTTTGGAATGTCGTGGTTTTTAATGGATTAATAAGCAACCAGAGATGAAAATAGATGACACATTCTTAATACTCACCTATAGATTTGATTAGCAGTTGATTTACTAGTTTAGTTGTTAATAAGTTGAAAATTCTATTATACATCTATTTGCTAAACAAATGATTTCATGATAGAAAAGCCTAGAAAATATAATGTTGGAATGACATGAGTGACACAATTTGTGCCTAATTTTTTGGGGAAAAAAATGTTCATCTGGTTATAAAAATGCCCAGGTATGATCTGAATGATAAAACATAACCTAGAGCAGTGGTGGCGAACCTGCGGCACGCAGAGCCCTTCCTGCTGGCACGCGTCACCATCGACTGCTCACCACATTAGTGAATGCCTGAAGGGGCCGCGGCTCCCCTGCAGGCATTCACTCATCAGCGCGCTGCCATCAGCGCTGATCCCGCCGCACACTGTGACGTCAGTGTGCAGCTGGGATCCTCCTACTTGGTTCCGTGAGAGCAAGGGGAGGAGGCATCCGGCAGCATACTGACATCAGTGTGCACCAGCGATCAGGCAGAATAGGAGCGGCGCTTCCACGTCGATGCTGTGGAGGGGTAAGTATGTGGGTCTCTGGGGGGGGGGAGGCATTATTACTGCTGGGGGAACGCTGGGGGTGGGGGGAGGTGCATTATTACTGCTAGGGGGACCACTGGGGGTGGAGGGTGCATTATTACTGCTGGGGGGACCACTGGGGGGGTGCATTATTACTGCTGGGGGGACCGCTGGGGGGGAGGGGGACATTACTGATGGGGGACTGCTGGGGTGGGAGGGGCATTATTACTGCTGGGGGACCGCTGAGGGGGTATCACTATTATTACTGCTGGGGGGCTGCTGGGGGGTGTCACTATTATTACTGCTGGGGGGCCGCTGGGGGGTGGCACTATTATTACTGCTGGGGGGCTCTCTGGTGGGTGTCACTAATATTACTGCTGGAGGGCCGCTCTGGGGGGTGTCACTATTATTACTGCTGGGGGGTCACTATTATACTGGGGGGCGCTGTGGGATGTCACTATTATTGCTGGGGGGTCACTATTATACTGGGGGCCGCTGTGGGATGTCACTATTATTGCTGGGGGGTCACTATTATCACGCGGCGGGGAGGGTCACTATTACCACTGGGGTATGTTTACATGTGGCGGAAATGGGCAGGGTTGTTTCAAAATAGACAGCGTGCAGATTTTGACTGCTTTTTGGATGCGAAAATACTGCTAAATTTTCCACAGAAATTTCCACTGGGGACATTCTGCAGCATTTCCGCATCCAAAAAGCAGTTAAAATCTGCACCCTGTCTATTTTGAAGCGGCCCTGTCTTTTTTTAGAACGACGGGGGTAAAATCATACATCGTGATAAGCCCCGCCCCCTGACATGTTGGCACTTTGCAGTAAATAAGTGGGTTTTGGGTTGCAGTTTGGGCACTCGGTCTCTAAAAGGTTCGCCATCACTGTTCTAGAGAAACTATTTTCAAACTAGCAAGAGTCATCTAGTCATGGCACAACACAGAAGAGTCAGGCAGTCTGGTCCTTAAACATGCCCCTCAATGCTTGATTGATGTCGCCAGCCTGTGCTACATCATCTTCAGCTAGATCCTATGAGTTGGCCATACAACAGAACAGTGAATGCACAGTTAAGTGAGGTGTACTGTCCTCGGCTTCATTCATCACGGAGATAAAGTAGACACTATACCTCACTTCTGCTGTAGTCTCAGTGTATGCATTCAATTCTAGTGAATATGTGATGATATAAGCATTTAGATATAGACATTCCATGTGAGCATTGGACAGCGCTACCTGCTTCCAGTGCTGTATGCACTGACAGAGGCCCACAATCGGCTGATCAGTGGGGATCCTGGGGTTAGGTCTTCAATAGTAAAAGTCTCAGACAACCCCTTTTAAAGAACATTTAATAAAGCAGTTAAGTATCTGATCCCTCAGGCCCTGCACTAGTCATAACGCAGTGTATCTGTTTTACTTGGAGTATTTCTATAACATAAAAGAAGAACTATACTTCATTTACAAAAAAACAAGTTGTCCATGAGGTTTTCAAATAGTTTAATGTGGTCCATAAGGATCAACTGGGATCACCACATATTTTGGTTATTTCAGTCTTAGTCACTTTATGACCTTTAGATGCAATAAAACCATCAGTTGTGGTACTTGTCTTTTGTAGATAGAAAATATGATTTAAAATGTATGTTTCACCTGTGTGGGTGTAAGGGGTTACCCTAAAGGGTTAAATGGTGATCTTAGACTGTGAATTGTGTCAAATTTACAGCGTGCATCAAAATTGGTACCAAATTTCAGCAATATGGAACGGAGCATGCTCTGTGGGAACATTCGAGAGAAGTGACGTCATCACTATATAAAGTGTTGGAGCTGCGTCACAGCAGGGAGAGCGCAGCAAAGGGACTGCGACATGGACGTGCAGTGGATGCTAGGTGCCAAAGCCTGCAAGAGAGAGTGCAGAGACTGCTGAAAGGAGCAGCAGGAGCTGCTCTGGAAAACATTGATGACTACTAGCTGGGGCTTGGAGCTGTGGATAAACAGCTGCAGAAGGGCCATTATCTATAAAGGAGCTGCTATGCGGGGTTCGAATAACTGCTAGAGAAAGCAGCCAGTGCTGAGACTGCAACTACAGGAGGAGGACATCTGCACAATCCCCCAGTATTTCTTGCGGAAGCCCACAGAGGAATCCGACCCTGCCCATGGCCGAGGACACTGCTTACCTGTCCGGGTCTTCTATTTTCTTCACTGCAGGTGTGTGCAGAAGCGCTAGCTGGCGCGCCGCCACACATGTGCAATGAAGTTTTTTGTTTTTTTTTAAACTCCTGCTTTCCCACAGAATCCGCGGCCCATCCGCAGTTCAATTGCTGATAGGCTGCGGATCGGACGGCTTTCATTGACTGAAATGGAGCATTCTGCGATTAGTTTTCTGGACCAAAATGTCCGCAAAACAAATCCACATGCTTTAATCCATGTGCGGACGCCCATGCTTCCCTATGTGTTGGGAGCAAGAGGTCCATGGCTCCCTAAAAAGTGGATTGCAGGACTTATCATTCCTCTCCCTGCATGGGATCTACTTAAGAGTGCTGCTGGATTACATTGTTGGATTCCATGCTTCCCTATGGGCGGCTTCATTTGCGGCTCTTCCACGTAGCTGACCCGCACGGATTCCGCAAATCACATCCGCCCGTGGACATTGGGACAAAACCCAAGATTTGTTACACTGTGTCAATGTTTGTGTTACAATATTGTGATTATGCCATACAAAGTGTGAAAATATTATTTTTCTGTGCGCCAATAGCAATATACCTAAATCTTAGTTTAGCCATAGTTAGTATCGTCTAAGGATATCAGAAAAGATGATTTGTTTCCTTGACATCATATTATTGTTATTTTACAGCTATTTGTTCTAAAATAAAAATTGTATATTTTTTGTAACTTTGTCTACTGCATCATATCCTGGAACCTGCGTTCCACAGGCAAAAACGGCACAGCCATGGCAGTCTTCAGTACCAATGTATAGTCTTGCCATGTTGTTTTTACTGCGTGGCTCAATACTTTTGAACTGGATAAATACACAAATATTTGTGTATATGCGGTACAATCTGTGTTTCTTCAGATATTTTGTTATAACAGCCGGGGGAACCCAAGTATTTTCTGTAACCTCATTTATTTTTGTTAGCCAGTAAAAGCTATCATATTAGAGATGAGCGAGCACCAAAATGCTCGGGTGCTCGTTACTCGAGATGAACTTTTCACGATGCTCGAGGTTTCGTTTCAAGTAACGAACCCCATTGAAGTCAATGGGCGACTCGAGCATTTTTGTATATCGCCGATGCTCGCTAAGGTTTCCATTTGTGAAAATCTGGGCAATTCAAGAAAGTGATGGGAACGACACAGAAACGGATAGGGCAGGCGAGGGGCTACATGTTGGGCTGCATCTCAAGTTCCCAGGTCCCACTATTAAGCCACAATAGCGGCAAGAGTGCCCCCCCCCCCTCCCAACAACTTGTACTTCTGAAAAGCCCTCATTAGCAATGCATACCTTAGCTAAGCACCACACTACCTCCAACAAAGCACAATCACTGCCTGCATGACACTCCGCTGCCACTTCTCCTGGGTTACATGCTGCCCCCCCCCCCCCCGCACGACCCAGTGTCCACAGCACACACCAAAGTGTCCCTGCGCAGCCTTCAGCTGCCCTCATGCCACGCCACCCTCATGTCTATTTATAAGTGCGTCTGCCATGAGGAGGAACTGCAGGCACACACTGCAGAGGGTTGGCACGGCTAGGCAGCGACCCTCTTTAAAAGGGGCGGGGCGATAGCCCACAATGCCGTACAGAAGCAATGAGAAATATAATCCTGTGCCACCGCCATCAGGAGCTGCACACGTGGGCATAGCAATGGGGAACCTATGTGCCACACACTATTCATTCTGTCAAGGTGTCTGCATGCCCCAGTCAGACTGCGTTTTTTTATAAATAGTCACAGGCAGGTACAACTCCGCAATGGGAATTCCGTGTGCACCCACAGCATGGGTGGCTCCCTGAAACCCACCCGCTGTACATAAATGTATCCCATTGCATTGCCCAGGACAGCAGAGCTAACGTCAGATTAAATGCAGGTGGGCTTCGGCCCAAACTGCATGCCCCAGTCAGGCTCGAGTTTTTTATAAGTATACACAGGCACATACATCTCCCTAATGGGAAGTCCATGTGGACCGACAGCATGGGTGGGTCCCAGGAAGCCACTGGCGGTACATAAATATATCCCATTGCAGTGCCCAGCACAGCTGATGTAACGTCAGCTTTAATGCAGGTGGACAAAAAATTAATTGGATTACACTGTAGGCGAGGGCCCAAAAAAATTGGTGTACCAACAGTACTAATGTACCTCAGAAAAATTGCCCATGCCCAACCAAGAGGGCAGGTGAAACCCATTAATCGCTTTGGTTAATGTGGCTTAATTTGTAACTAGGCCTGGAGGCAGCCCAGTTAAAATAAAAATTGGTTCAGGTGCAAGTTTCAACGCTTTAATGAGCATTGAAACGTATAAAAATTGTTTACAAAAATTATATGACTGAGCCTTGTGGGCCTAAGAAAAATTGCCCGTTCGGCGTGATTACGTCAGGTTTCAGGAGGAGGAGCAGGAGGAGGAGGATGAATAGAATACACAGATTGATGAAGCAAAAAGGTCCCCGTTTTTAAAGGTGATAGAGAACGATGCTTCCATCCGCGGGTGCAGCCTACGTATTGCTTAGGTATCGCTGCTGTCCGCTGGTGGAGAAGAGAAGTCTGGGGAAATCCAGCCTTTGTTCATCTTGATGAGTGTTAGCCTGTCGGCACTCTCGGTTGACAGGCGGGTACGCTTATCCGTGATGATTCCCCCAGCCATACTAAACACCCTCTCTGACAAGACGCTAGCCGCAGGACAAGCAAGCACCTCCAGGGCATACAGCGCGAGTTCAGGCCACGTGTCCAGCTTCGACACCCAGTAGTTGTAGGGGGCAGAGGCATCACCGAGGACGGTTGTGCGATCGGCTACGTACTCCCTCACCATCCTTTTACAGTGCTCCCGCCAACTCAGCCTTGACTGGGGAGCGGTGACACAGTCTTGCTGGGGAGCCATAAAGCTGGCAAAGGCCTTGGAGAATGTTCCCCTGCCTGCGCTGTACATGCTGCCTGATCTCTGCGCCTCCCCTGCTACCTGGCCCTCGGAACTGCACCTTCTGCCACTAGCGCTGTCGGATGGGAATGTTACCATCAGTTTGTCCGCCAGGGTCCTGTGGTATAGCATCACTCTCGAACCCCTTTCCTCTTCGGGTATAAGAGTGGAAAGGTTCTCCTTATACCGTGAGTCGAGCAGTGTGTACACCCAGTAATCCGTAGTGGCCAGAATGCGTGTAACGCGAGGGTCTCGAGAAAGGCATCCTAACATGAAGTCAGCCATGTGTGCCAGGGTACCTGTACGCAACACATGGCTGTCCTTACTAGGAAGATCACTTTCAGGATCCTCCTCCTCCCCAGGCCATACACGCTGAAAGGATGACAGGCAAGCAGCATAGGTACCCTCAGCAGTGGGCCAAGCTGTCTCTTCCCCCTCCTCCTCATGCTCCTCCCCCTCCTCCTCAACACGCTGAGATATAGACATGAGGGTGCTCTGACTATCCAGTGACATACTGTCTTCCGCCGCCTCCGTTTCCGAGTGCAAAGCATCTGCCTTTATGCTTTGCAGGGAACTTCTCAAGAGGCATAGCAGAGGAATGGTGACGCTAATGATTGCAGCATCCCCGCTCACCATCTGGGTAGACTCCTCAAAGTTTCCAAGGACCTGGCAGATGGCTGCCAACCAGGCCCACTCTTCTGTAAAGAATTGAGGAGGCTGACTTACACTACGCCGCCCAAGTTGGAGTTGGTATTCCACTATAGCTCTACGCTGCTCATAGAGTCTGGCCAACATGTGGAGCGTAGAGTTCCACCGTGTGGGCACGTCGCACAGCAGTCGGTGCACTGGCAGATTAAACCGATGTTGCAGGGTCCGCAGGGTGGCAGCGTCCGTCTTGGACTTGCGGAAATGTACGCTGACCCGGCGCACCTTTCCGAGCAGGTATGACAAGTGTGGGTAGCTTTTCAGAAAGCGCTGAACCACCAAATTAAAGACATGGGCCAGGCATGGCATGTGCGTGAGGCTGCCGAGCTGCAGAGCCGCCACCAAGTTACGGCCGTTGTCACGACCATGCCCGGTTGGAGGCTCAGCGGCGAAAGCCAGCGGTCGGTCTGCTCTATCAGACCCTGCAGCAGTTCGTGGGTCGTGTGACTCTTCTCTCCTAAGCTGAGTAGTTTCAGCACGGCCTGCTGACGCTTGCCCACCGCTGTGCTGCCACGCCGCGCGACACCGACTGCTGGTGACGTGCTGCTGCTGCTGACACATCTTGATTGCGAGACAGAGGTTGCATTGGAGGAGGAGGAGGGTGGTTTAGTGGAGGAAGCATACACCGCCGCAGATACCAGCACCGAGCTGGGGCACGCAATTCGGGGGGTGGGTAGGACGTGAGCGGTCCCTGGCTCTGACTCTGTCCCAGCCTCCACTAAATTCACCCAATGTGCCGTCAGGGAGATATAGTGGCCCTGCCCGCCTGTGCTTGTCCACGTGTCCGTTGTTAAGTGGACCTTGGCAGTAACCGCGTTGGTGAGGGCGTGTACAATGTTGCGGGAGACGTGGTCGTGCAGGGCTGGGACGGCACATCGGGAAAAGTAGTGGCGACTGTGAACCGAGTAGCGCGGGGCCGCCGCCGCCATCATGCTTTTGAAAGCCTCCGTTTCCACAAGCCTATACGGCAGCATCTCCAGGCTGATCAATTTGGCTATGTGCACGTTTAACGCTTGAGCGTGCAGGTGCGTGGCGGCGTGCTTGCGCTCAAACAGTTGCGCTAGCGACGTCTGGACGCTGCGCTGAGAGACATTGCTGGATGGGGCCGAGGACAGCGGAGGTGAGGGTGTGGGTGCAGGCCGGTAGGCACTCGTGCCTGTGTCCTCAGAGGGGGGTTGGATCTCAGTGGCAGGTTGGGGCACAGGGGGAGGGGCAGTGGTGCAAACCGGACGCGGTGAACGGCCTTCATCCCACCTTGTGGGGTGCTTGGCCATCATATGCCTGCGCATGCTGGTGGTGGTGGCTCCCCAGCTGATCTTGGCGCGACAAAGGTTGCACACCACTGTTCGTTGGTCGTCAGGCGTCTCTGTGAAATACTGCCACACCTTAGAGCACCTTGGCCTCTGCAGGGTGGCATGGCGCGAGGGGACGCTTTGGGAAACAGTTGGTGGATTATTCGGTCTGGCCCTGCCTCTACCCCTGGCCACCGCACTGGCTCGGCCTGTGCCCACACCCTGACTTGGGCCTCCGCGTCCTCGTCCGCGTCCACGTCCTCTAGGCCTACCCCTACCCCTCAGCATGCTGTATTACCAGTAGTGCAGAAACAGAACGCTGTAATTAAATGTGCCGCTTATTGGCCTGTGGTTGGAGGCTGACTTAGCTTACGGAACGCACAGCAGAGCCAGGAAAGAATTTTGCGCAAGCCTGCTGTAACACTTAGCTGGCTGCGTATGAATTAGGACAACTACCCCCAGCAGAGACCCAGTACACTGAGGACGGTCACAGGCAGCCCAAATAGATATTTTTTTCCCAAATGTTTTTGGAAAGGCCCACTGCCTATATACACTAAATATGTCTTCTGTCCCTGCCTCACCACTATTGGCCCTGCACTATGTAAAATTACTGCAGACTGTTTCACTGTGGACAGGAATACAGCGGTGATGTAACAGGCAACTCAGAGCCAGGAAAGAATTTTGCGCAAGCCTGCTGTAACACTTAGCTGGCTGCGTATGAATTAGGACAACTACCCCCAGCAGAGACCCAGTACACTGAGGACGGTCACAGGCAGCCCAAATAGATTTTTTTTCCCAAATGTTTTTGGAAAGGCCCACTGCCTATATACACTAAATATGTCTTCTGTCCCTGCCTCACCACCACTACTGGCCCTGGACAATGTAAAATTACTGCAGGGCGCAATGCTCTGCACGGCCGATATACAAAAAAAAAAAAATGTGCAACACTGCAAAAAGCAGCCTCAACACTACTGCACACGGTTAGATGTGGCCCTAAGAAGGACCGTTGGGGTTCTTGAAGCCTAAAATCACTCCTAACGCTCTCCCTATAGCAGCTCCGGCACCAGCAGCACTTTCCCTGATCTCTGTCAGAATGTATCTGTGGCGAGCCGCGGGAGGGGCCGATTTTTATACTCGGGTGACACCTGATCTCCCCAGCCACTCACTGCAGGGGGGTGGTATAGGGCTTGAACGTCGCAGGGGGAAGTTGTAATGCCTTCCCTGTCTTTCTATTGGCCAGAAAAGCGCGCTAACGTCTCACAGATGAAAGTGAAAGTAACTCGAACATCGCGTGGTACTCGTCACGAGTAACGAGCATCTCGAACACGCTAATACTCGAACGAGCATCAAGCTCGGACGAGTACGTTCGCTCATCTCTATATCATATCTACAAGATTACTTGGTTTCTCTTAATGGCAGCAATAACATTTTATTCTACTGCTAAACAAGGAAATGTTTTACTTTTTACTCAAATACTGATACAAAATAACTAAAAAAACACAACTATCTAAGATTTATATGTTTGTTTGTTTTTTAAAATCACAGCATCTTCTCGCTGAGTCTTTTTCACACAATATTCCACTCATCAACCCCTAATAATCACAAAAAAAACCACTTTATTAGTTTTGCAGCACAAATTACAGTATAAAGGCTCACATACAGGCTTATACAGCATTTATCTTACATTATAAAGGGGGAATTTGAGTACCTATAGTAGATTAGCAGTCATGCTTTGCATTATATTTCTGCTCACTGGATGTCTTGTTTCTGTAGATAAATGTCTGGGCAGTTTGACCACATCCTAATCATTCTAACAAGACTGGGACCGATAGGATGTATTCAGACCCCGTAGCTAGCATGCAATAAAAAAACAAATTAAAAAAACATGCATTTTTACTGCAACTTTGATGCAGCTGCAGTTTTTACTGAAAACAACAGTAAATTGCAATACCAATGCTTGCATTATTAGGCGTCTTTCACACGGGGCAACACAATATCGCCGCGAGAAAATTGCAGCAATATTGCATCGGCCTGAAATATAAGCCCTACCCTGAAAATTAGCCCTAGCTGCAGAAAAAAAAGAATACATCACCTTAGAAGAGCTGTCCAGCTCTGCTGCTTCTTCTTTCCAGTCCCCAGTACTGGTCTTCAGCATCTCTTCTGGCCAGGGATTGGAAAATCCCCGCCTCCAGGAAGCGCTGCCTCTGATTGGCTGAGTGCTCTGACGCTCAGCCAATTGGAGCCAACGCTCGATGAACCAATTCCAGCCATTCATTGGCTGTGATTTATTCATCGAGCGCTGGCTCTGATTGGCTGAGGCGAGGCCCTCAGCCACTCAGAGCAGCGCCTCCTGGAGGCAGAGGAGATGCTGATGACAACTGCTAGGGATCGGGGAGAAGATGGGCCGGAGCTGACAGCGTTTCTAAGGTGATGTATATGGTTTTTTTTCTGCAGCTAGGGCTTAGTTTAGGGCTTTGACAGTAGAATTTCCTACTATCAAACTTGCACCACACCGCGTGAAAACCTTTTTTTCATACGATGTGATGCAACAGAGAGGAAGGCTCCATAGGAAAACATGGGCTACAAAACCCGCAAGGTTTTTGACTCCCAATATCACATGCTACAAGACATTGCAAATGTGAAGGCACCCATAGGAAAGCATGGGCTTCACATACATGCGATTCGTAGCATTGTCACAACGCGAGAAAATCGTGCGACCTTGTTGCCCGTGTGATTGAGGCCTTAGGGCTCATTCAGACGAGTGCTATGAGCACACACTATAGCCACGGCTATACCGCTCTAAAGATCTCGTGAACGGGTGTATTGCAGCTACTTGAATTAGCTTATTCACATGATCCAAGGTGCGTGGTGCGTGCTTTCTAGCTCCCATAGGAGTCTATGGGAAGCACGCACCTAAGATAGGACAGGTCTTATCTCTGTGCACACCATGGAGCTGACATGCAAGTTGCATTACCATGTTCTATCTTTGTTAGGTGCGCAAATTTAGTGCTCCTAACATTCTTTCATGTGAACTCTTTTATAGGAACCCATTAGTTCCTATCGAAGTGCGTTCTGTGTGCGCCCCTAATACTCACGGACAGCGCTCATGTGAATGAAGCCTTAAGATGTGTTTTAGGTCTTTTTTACAGAATTCTAGCTGATTATACCCTAAGGTCGTTTTCCCAAGCCCAAAAAAATCGAGCGAGATTTGTGCGTTGCAAGACACACAAATCTCACACCAATATGAACCCCATTATTTTGAATGGGGTCATACACATCGTGGCATGTCCTATCCATGGACTAGCCATCGCATCGCGCATTGTTTTCAATGGGACCGGAAGCAACATTGCACCATGCAAACAATGCAGCCGTGGAGGAGGATTGAAACTTCTCCAAAGTGATGTGAGGTGGGGAAATCGCATGGTGGCAAGCGTGATATTGGACTCGCCCGTGTGTAGTTAGCTTAAGGCTGCAGCCTCTTCAATCAGGTTATTATCCGGAATCCCAAATGGCAGACCCTGCTGATCAACTATAGATGCCCTATCCTGGGGACATCTAACCAGGTAGGGGGTTGTGGGCCAGGATGTGGGTGTGTGGTCCTTTTCAGAAGACTCTTGCGAGTGCCTTCAACTCAACTCAGTGCTTGAACTTAATGCAAACGCGATCACTTGCTGAGGCAACGGGGTGAAGAAGGCTGTAAACCAGGACCAGCTTAGGCCACAGTATAAACACATTGCGGTAGTGTACTTGTCTAACAAGACCTTCAGAAAGCATTGGAGGCAGCCTTCTCTCAGCCTCGACTGACGACATCTGAACTCCCATAGGGAGACATACACTGCCCCACCTCATGTGACACACTCCGCGGACTCGTAACCCTGCCCTATCAATCAGCTGACACAATTAAAGGGGTTGTCCAGGGTTCGAAAAAACATACTGTAGATTTTCTGCTGGGAAAATCCAAATGATAAATCCGCATTTTATGCACCTCCTGTACCTTTAAATATAGATAGCCACATAAAAAATAAAAATAACATGAAAAATCAATTCATACAAACCTGACCATACATTCCCTTAAAACATTCCTACAGAAATTAATCTGAGGGCTCTGAAAATCTGAGATGATATAAAGATGTGATTATGAGGGGGATCATTCTTCTGGACATCAGTAATTCCAGTAAAGAAGCTTACAGCTAACTCCCTGTAGATGCAATAAATTGATTTCAAGACATTTAACCCCTTAATAACAGCTAATACGCTTTTTACTGACCTCACTAATGGTCTTTAATCCTGCACATACATCTTTTTAAGACGGTGGCTTGGCTGGCAATTGACAGCCAGGCTCCTGCTCTAACAGCCAGTAGCAGAGAAAGCTCAGATCTTAGCAGTTAAACCCCTTATATGCCACAATTAATAGCAACTGCAGCATGTAAGTAGATGACAAGGCGAGGGGATGTGATTTCAAGGTACCAATGGGTCCCATGGCTGCTATATAACTCAGCCTATTAGACCCTGCCTCCCACAGAGTCTAATAGGGTGCTGTCATAGGCTCTGTAGAATGCACTACGTAAGTAATGCAGTGTACTATCCAAATGATCGAACAATCACATCTCCAAGCCTCCTTCAGGGACTAAAAAAATAACATCGAAAAAGGTCAATATAGTTTAAAGGGGTTGTCCCGCGCCGAAACGGGTTTTTTATTTTTTCAAAACCCCCCCCCCCGTTCGCCGCGAGACAACCCCGATGCAGGGGTTAAAAAAGAACACCGGAGAGCGCTTACCTGAATCCCCGCGCTCCGGTGACTTCTTACTTACCTGATGAAGATGGCCGCGGGGATCTTCTCACTCAGTGGACCGCAGGGCTTCTGTGCGGTCCATTGCCGATTCCAGCCTCCTGATTGGCTGGAATCGGCACGTGACGGGGCGGAGCTACACGGAGTCGGCATCCAGCACAAGCAGCCCCATTGAAAAAAGAAGAAGACCGGGACTGCGCAAGCGCGGCTAATTTGGCCATTAGACGGCGAAAATTAGTCGGCTCCATGGAAACGAGGACGCTAGCAACGGAGCAGGTAAGTAAAAAACTTTTTATAACTTCTGTATAGCTCATAATTAATGCACAATGTACATTACAAAGTGCATTAATATGGCCATACAGAAGTGTATACCCCCACTTGCTGCCGCGGGACAACCCCTTTAAGTTAAAGAAAAAAAAAATCAAGTTAAAAAGAAGAAAAAACCCATTACACACAATACCCATTTTAAATGGATAAAATACCAAAAAAATGCATAAGAAAGCAAATATATAAGAGGTATTACCACTAGAGATGAGCGAGCACCCAAATGCTCGGGTCCGCGTTATTCGAGTCGAGCTTTTCGTAAAATTCGAGCGCTCTACTCGAGTAACGAACACCATTGACTACAATGGGAGACTCGAGCATTTTTGTATGTGGGACGCCGGGTGCCGAGCTTTTTTTTTTCTTGGTTTGTGTTCGGGAGGGGCCAAAACAGGCACGTCACAGTGGGGAGGAGCCAAAAGCTGGGGCGGGGTCGAACACGGCTTGATGCTCGTTCTAGTAACGAACACCATCGAGTACGCTAATACTTGAACGAGCATCAAGCTCGGCAGAATATGTTCGCTCAACTCTAATTACCACGTTCGTAACGACACAGACAATGAAAATATTTAGCTATTTATTGAGCACGGTGAAAGCCCGAAAAATAATTTTAAAAAGTAATGCCAGAATTCCTATTTTTATTTTGTTCGCCTCCCAAAAAACACAATAAAAAGCAATCCAAAAGTCACAACGGTCATAAGAAATACTGCAACTCTTCCCGCAAATAAACGAGATCTCACAGAGCGCCGCTGCTGATAAAATAAAAATGTTATGGGTCTTAGAATGCAGCGAGGGGGTTTAATTGTATCGCTGTAAGACTGGGTTCACACGGGGTGGAACTGACGCGTAATTTCTGTGTGGACCCTCCGCACGGAAATTCCGCATGCATTTTTAAGACTAAGCAGCAAAGTGGATGAGATTTGCAAAAATCTCGTTCACATGCTGCCAAAAGTCAGCTGCGGATAAGCTGCGTGGAAACTGACATGCGGCGCGGAATGCAAATCTGCGACATATCAATTTTAGCACTGTTTCCGCTGCAGACTCTCTTCTCTCTATGGGGAGAGATTGCAACAGAATACAGGCTGAAAAGCCGCTTCAAAACCTGCGCTATTTTTGAAGTAGCCTTTCCGCTGCAGAAATCTTGTAGAATTTCCGTGCGGTCCCACTGCAGACATTCTGCGAGATTTCCCAGCCTAATCATACTGATCCAGATAAGAAAATTATCATGTTATTTTTACTCCCCCCCCCCCCCCCAAAAAAAATGTAATGAAAGTCATACAACACAATGTGTCAAAATCTGTTATATCAGCAATATGTATTATTCTGTCTACGTATAAATGTAAGAGTGGGTTGACATGCAAGGGTTAATAACTGATCCTTCTTGCACATGACTGTATTTTTGCAGAACAATGCTCATTATACACTCTGCTGCAGGAAAAACAAGAATATAATATCCCCCTGGCCCGTTCTTCAAGCTATTAACCTCATGGAACTTGACAGATGCATTTCCTCTGCTTATCAGTAAGATTGTCTTGCAGTGATAATCCTCTATGATGTACGTTACAATCTTGTCTTTAGCTTCTTACTGTGACTTCAAGACGATTTAATAATTCCTCCTAAAGTGATCCGTTGCCTGACGCCCCATACAGTAAACGTCCGGTGACTTACTGCACTTAAAGGGCTTGTGCCATGATTGTAAGTTATTCCCTATCCACAGGATAGTGCAAATATGCCACCACTGCAGCCCGCAATTCAGAACCTTATGGTATTTAACATAATGTTATGACACTGTCTGGGCAAAACTAGATGTCTGATTTGACATCTGCCGTGTCACCAACGGCGCCCTCATTGAATGTCTGTAAGGTGCATTAAAGCGACCATCCCGACCTCAACAAAGATGGCCACACCAGATTCTCTTACTGCCTGTTGCACGCTGTGTATTAGTATGTATCATTAGTCTAAAGGCAAAAACACATAGCTGTATGCACCATTACGCTCGCCGCTACGGAACGTAGTTGTGCATGAATGGGGGTTTTTTTGGACTATTCAAACTGTGCGCCAAAGCGTGCGAGTTTGATTAAAATAGCAGGAAGAGAGCTGCTGCCCTATCTTTCCTGGATGTAGTTAAGGGCAAGTCCTATCTTTTCTCGCCCGTACTATTAACAAACAAGAATACTACTAGTGAAGATGAAAAACATTGAAATCAATGGTTTCGCTTCGTACTAACATGTGGCCATAGGGTTGCCCCCCGGCCAGTAACTCACCGGCCTGGCCGGTATTTTTGCCGGCCAGGCCGGTGTTGGGTTGATTTTTACCGGCCCTAATAAAGGCCGGTATTTTTTAATGCTTTCTGGAAGCAGGGCTTGAATTCCCCACCTTCAAGAAAGATAATGCTCTGATTGGCTAGCCAGCGCCGGCTTCAGCCAATTAGAATGACGTCATTGAATGGCTGTGATTGGTTAACCCAGTGCCGGGTTTCATTGGCTGGCACTGGATAGCCTATCATCCACAGGGCTTTGTTGTCCTCCTTCTCCGGGGTCACGACATGTGCGGGAGGTGGTGACGTCACTTTTGGAACGTGGTCCCGGCGTGAGCCCGGCCCTGCATTGTGCATCCTCCTCCTCATGGTTCCACAGCCAAGGACCCCCGGGTAGGTAGCTGACAGCTACTGCTGCCATCATCCCTGTGACTATTTGAACTACTTGATCTAACTATTTGAACTACTATTGGGACAGGTGACAGTGGGGGAGGGTCTGCACTGTGGGGGGCAGCTGGTGGGAAGTCCTGCTTCAGTAACTTTGTCAGGTGTAAGAGAGTCAGTCAGTCCTATAGTCCGTGCGTCCCTCAGTTAGTCAGTCAGTCTCACAGTCTGTCCGTTCCATAGTCCGGCCGTCTGTCCCTCAGTTAGTCAGTCCTGTGGTCCGTCTGACTTTTAGTCAGTCCTTTAGTCTGTCCATCCCCCAGTTAGTCAGTCAGTCCTACAGTCTGTCCGTCTCTCAGTCAATCTTATAGATCATCTGTCTCTTAGTCAGTCAGTCCTTTAGTCCGTCTGTCCCTCAGTTAGTCAGTCCTTTAGTCGCGCTCGCCAATGTGTGATCCTTTATGGCCCCCTGTCTACAGCCGGAATTATATACCAAGAACTTTGCATTATTTAATGTGGTTAGAGTATAGATTATAAGTATGTATACCTCTGATAGTAAACTTATTTTGCATGCTGTTGCCATTTATGGTTTCTGCTTCCCCTGTCCACGGCTGTCGCGCATGCGCAGAACAAAATTTTGGCCCCGTGATAAGCCACGCCCCAAGACATGCCCCTTTTTACCATGGCTGGTATTTTTTCGTGACAAAGGTGACAACCCTATGTGGCCATGATTATCACGGCTGCATAACGGGACTAAAACAAGTCCATGAGAAGAAGCCTTAAAGGAGTTCTGACATAAAAAAAAAAATCAATACTTACATATCCCTCCCTTGTCAAGCTTCTTACCGCATCTTCTCCTGGCTCCTCCAGTCCCCCGGGTCCTCTCACCACAAGCCGGCCGGATCCTCTTCTTCCTGTGATGTAGCGTACATTCTCCCTGCAGGTCAATTTACGCTACGTCACTAGTTCACTGCTTAGCAGGGAATGCCGAATCCTATGGACCGCTATTGTCGAGACTATGCATGCGCGCTGTCTCGCACCGATAGTATATGAACACTCGCAGTGAGACAGCGTACATGTGCAGTCCCTGCAATAGCCCGACATTCCCTGCTAGGCAGTGAATGTTACATCACTAGTGATGTAACCTACGCTGACCTGCCGGAAGGACACTGCCGAGAATGAATGCTCCAAAACAGGAGGAAGAGGATCCAGGCGGCTGGAGGTGAGGTGACCCGCAGGACTGGAGGAGCCAGGAGAAGATCGGTGAGTAGAAGATGCGGTAAGAAGACTGACGGGGGACGAATAGGTAAGTATTGGTTTTTTTTTTTCCAATGACAAAACCCCTTTAAGACACTACATGCTGCTTTGAATAACCAAAGTTGTCCACATGAGCAGCACTACCCAGTAGGAGTGCCTTAGACTACCAATGTATACTAATACAGAGTGTGCGTCAGGTAGTCAAAGAAGCTAGTGTGGCCATCTTTGTTTCTACAGGCTCGGAGGATTGAATTCAATACCGGAAGAGTTCTTCTATCTTTTCATGTCATTCTGCATGTTGTATGCCAATTCATGTATGACTAAATCGACTTTACTTTTGCACCATTCTTTTTTAATCACCCTTTGCTATATGTTGGCAAGCAATCCCAAGAGCAGATGAGAAAACCCACCACTTGCACTGTGTACAATTAAGGATAGGCAGCAAATATGTACAGTTAAGGATAGGCATGGTTGTTGGCAGGCGAAAGAGTTGACTAGATGAGCATCCCTGCAGCATGTTTAATTAAGGGTGCATTCACGTGGGAAAGTTTCACGCACGATTTCCGACTGATTGTGATATGCTGAGATATCGTGTGTGAAATGAACACATTGCTATCACTGGTCTTATGTGTTCACGAGTGTCATATCTCTCGGACTGATGGTCTGAGATTAAGAAATAAAATCGCTGCATGTCCTATTTTTGGGTGGTTATATCCTAGAAGCGCATATTGTTTTCTATGGCTGCAAAAAAAATCTCCCCATGTAGAAGTGATTTTCAGGTGAATGTGATGTGCTTATTCTATGTTTCCAATATGTGATTTTTTTGAATGTGAAAATCGTATGTTGCGGAGATGAAACACGTTTTTCTTGCAGCAGGGATCACTGAATTGCAAGTGCGATACGGGTATGAGTTTTTCGGAACAATATTGTATTTGCTAGTGTGAATGCACCCTAATTAGACATTATAGGGCCGTAGTTACATATGACATACAATCTTAAAAAAAAGGTAGATAGCGTGAAACCATGAGGCGCGTCACATGACACTGCCGGCACATTATGCGCTGTACTGCGCATGCGCGCCGGCACGGGATACAGGACATTGGGCAGCGGATCTGAAGGTGAGAATTGGGTCTCTGGGTGGGGGGCGCCGTGACGGACTCCGCTGCGGAATTCCGCTTGCGGAGCCCGTCCCGGCCGTGGGCACTAGGCCTTAGACTGCCCATTGTAGAGTTCGGAACCCAGTACAGTATACAGCCCCTGTCATTCAGCTTAAAAGGACATTTGGAAGGATCATTGTAAGAGCCGTTTCAGATGACCATAGGCGCAACTATGTTGTAGGGAACATAGTTGAGCCTGAACAAGGTTGTTTTTGGAACTTTGCCGGTTGTTCAAACTCCGCACCATAGCACACGCGTTTGAGAAAAAAAGGCTGGATGGTAGGTCCTGCCCTAGAGCAAGTCCTATCTTTTCTCACCCGTATTGTTAACGCGTGAGAATCCCGATAGTGAAAACGAAACCACCGAAATCAGTGGTTTTGTCCCGTTATACAGCCATGATATTCACGGCCGCATAAGGGAAGAAAACCATGTTCATCTGAAACCGCCCTAATGGATGTGTTCACATGGGCGAGTGTCACATGCAAGTTTTCCCAGGATTTCTGCCTGTGGTGAGAATGCCCATTTAAGTAGTTGTTAACCAATAGAAAATGTTTTGGATCAGCAGATCCTTGTGGTCATATTGGGGTTTTTTTTGTCAAAAATAGAATTGGATCCCCCAAAAATCGTACTTTGCCATGGTCAGCATCCAACACAGCAAACAAAATACTTTACAAAATGCTGTTCCTGCTCTGTTTGGGGCTTTTATGGGGGGCACTGCTGCCACATTTGTAGGGTCACCCTTACTGGCACTTATAGGATCATGTGTTGCACACATATATGGGGGCACTGTTGCAGGCAGTTATGGGAACTGTGTCTGACACCAATGGGAATTTATGATTACCATCTATGGGGCACTGGATCTACACCCCTTAACATTGAAACTGTAACACAGAGAAGAAAAAGTTTTGGCATTATGGAAATCGCAGGATTGATAGACATGTTAATGATATGCAAATGGTAAAAAATGGAAACAAAATGTTCAAAACATCTCGATTTATTCAGTATTGCGTATGAGCACCATGCGCAGAGATACACACACTTCCACGGCTTGTCATACTATCAACGAGGTAATGCACTTGGGCACGCAAACATCAAGACGCGCTGCTGGCAGGTCCCTTTGCAATTATCGACCAATGACATCCCAGATGTGCTTGATGGGAGACAAGTCTGAAGATACTACAGGCCATGGTAGCATTTTTAGGACACACAGGTTGCTCACAGTTGCACAAGCAACTTGCAGCCTAGTGTTGTGCTAGAAAGCAGCTCCTGGGACATTGCAGAGAAATGGCTGTACCACTGGTTGCATGACCAGATCCATATAACGCTATTGGTGTACCTGGAATGAAGACTAGAGGGGACCGACTATTGTAAATTATGCCACCCCACCCCATAATCCTGGATAGGACCAGTGTTATGTTCCCTTGTGGAGGCTTCATGGCGTTGCCCACATGGTCTCCAGGCCAATCTCCAGCTATCATTAAGTCGGGGACAAAAGAAAGACTCATCGCTGAAGAAGATAGACCTCCATTCCAGCCTCCATTGCCATCTTGCTGATTCTCCCTGTAGCAATCTGCTAGAGTGATAAACCAAGCTCTCTCGGTTCAAGGATCATGTCCCTCTCAGTTTGCAACAAGTGGGGGTAGCTAGCACGATGACGAAGAGGAGGCAATGCACACTCATTAGAGATGAGCGAACGTACTCGTTTAGGGTGATTTCGCAATCGAGCAGCGTTTTTTCGAGTAACTGACTACTCGGGCGAAAAGATTCTGGGGGCGCCGGGCGGCGGCGTGGTGGAGTGGGGGGTAGCAGTGTGGAACAGGGGGGAGCTCTCTCTCCCCCCCCCCCCCACTCCCTTCTGCAACCCCCCACTCACCCCCGGCGCCCCCTGAATCTTTTCACCCGAGTAGTCAGTTACTCGAAAAAAGCGCTGCTCGATTACGAAATCGCCCTAAATGAGTACGTTCGCTCATCTCTAGCACTCATACCACAAGACTTTATCCAATTTTTGAGATTTCATGTGGCTGAAAGAAGTTTGCTTTTGATTTGGCTTTTTATACCATTTATGCCACTCCCACATGCTACAGATTGGCGCTTGAAAATGTAATCTTTTGCATATCTTAACAACTTCTACTTCCTCGATACGCATGACCTTATGGTTTGTCCTTCTTAGCGTTGAAATTTCAATGTACAGTAATGTAGTTTTTGAGGACAGTGGCAGAAACCTACTAGGACATTGGCTGATAATTATGGGGGAACGGATTCTAGCAAAAGGGGTGCACTGCCTGTCTTTATTATGGGAGCACTATTGCTTGCTCGCTTATGGGCTTATTATGGGGTCACTCAAACAGAGTCGTGAAAAATATACTTCAGTGTGACTGTCTGGCATGTTGTGGGGGTCCCTATTATTTATTTCAAATTATTGGAAAGTTTGGAGGGACTTTAATACGGGCTGTGCGCCTGAATTCTGTCATAGGAGAGTCACAAATTTGTGCGCAACCCTTAGGGTACGTTCAGACAAGGAGGAAACGCTATGAAATTCCTGCTGCGGAAAATTCGACAGCAAATTCTGTAGGCGCGGATTTTAACCAGGAATTACCTTGGTATCCGCATCTCCTGTCCAGAGGCTCGACGCTCACCAAAGGCTGTCGCGTAATCTGTGCTGGTGTGCACTGACAGCTCCATCCAGGCGAGGGAGAACGATGTATGGATAAGCAGCAGCTAAAACCTGGTCAAAATCCGTACCTACGGTGCAGATTTTGACGTGGGTTTTTATGTGGAAATGCAGCCAAATATCCTGCAGTGTTTCCCCGCATGAAAATACCCTTACTTGCACAAAAACATAAAACTTTTTAACTTTTTCCTTTTTTCCACCATCCTCACCACTTTTCTTAAAAGCAGTTGGGGCTTAATGGGTGGGGCAGGGTGACCACCGGCCAGAAAAGTTTACTATAATCTATCCCAGTTCCTAGCTGGCATAGATTTGACTATGTAGTGCATGGGACAGCCAGAAACGCAACACATTTCTTAAGACGTGGGCGCCTCTTAATAAATTAGTTGAATCTCATTCCGGCAGGCATTGCCCCAAGAGCGATGTATGAAATTACAGTCTGAGTGTATGTGCCTCTATGTGCAAAGAATGTCAGTAACATCAAGACCTATAATGAAGGAATGTGTATATGCAAGAAAAGACTGCACAATTACATAAGATTCTAAAAAGAGACAATCTCTTTCAAGGGTTAAAACTGAGCTCAGGATCCGAAGACCACAAGTTCCACCTCCCACTACATACCAATAAGTACTAAAATCAAAACTTCCAGCAGCTCCTTCTAGATTGCCGTTACCAGAAACATCAACCCACAAACAATGGAAAGCTTTTAAGCCCTCCCCTCATATTTCTGTGCCTAAGTGCAAATGAAAACAAGAGCTGCTGTTGTCTGCCAGGCTGCGGGAAGTCTGTGGTCATCGGGCATTAACCATTTACATACAACTCTAGCCTACACATGTTAGGCTAAACACAATGGGGAGAGTCATCAAGATAGGCGTTTCTTACGTCTCTCTTGATGAAAAGTGTGTTAGAGTATGGGGTCTTTTACACGAACACCAATAACAATTCTTCTTACTCTGTACTGCGGATGTGCCAGCCGGCGCACATTTGCAGTACAGATTATGCCGTGTCGTCGCTAGGCGATGACACAGATCCCACACAACCTTTCCGCAATGATGATTGTGGAAGGGCCGCGGGCCGTACTGCTTCCATTGACTTCAATGGAAGCCGTCCACGCAGAATCCGCCTAAAAGTAGAGAATGCTGTAATTTTCCCCCACTGCAAATCCTTCCGTGTGCTGACGGTCTTACGCTTACAGGTATGCCCACATAAATGATAAGATTAGATGACAAATTAGCCGTTTGTCGGCTGATCATTGATATGTTTACATGGGCTGATGATCAGGAGAATAAACATTGATACCTGATGATCAGTCTGTATTAAAAAAATACCTTAAAGGGGTATCAGGATAGAGGATAACTTGTTGATTGGTTGGGTTCTCACCCTTGAGACCATCTTCAATCTCGAGTATGGGACTCTCGTGTCTCACTCTCCTGCTATTGTGGGGGTTCCTTCTTCCCTCTCAGTGATGCCACTGTGAATGGAGAGCTGGCCGAGCATGCGCAGTCAGCCCTTAGCTCATTTCAATGGGGCTGACGGAAAGAACTGAGCGGCATCACCTTGGGTATCTCCACTGTCCCATTGGAAGTGAACAGAGCTCTAGTGTGCTTGCCAACCAACGCTCCATTCAGTCTCCATTCACTGTAGGGGGTGCAGTAGGGCGGATAGGTGACATTGGACCCCGATTCTCCAGATCGGCGGGAGTCTCAGTGGTGAGACCCCATTGATCAGCAAGTTATGTCCTATCCTGCGGATGGGGTATAGGATAGCTAACACTGGGGAACAGAGAGAGAGAGTATTCAAAAAGATCTAGAAAAGCTTGAACAGTGGGCAGCAACTAACAGAATGGTATTTAACAGGGAGAAATACAAAGTCCTACACCTGTGCAATAAAAATGAAAAAAGCACATACAAAATGGGAGGAATTGGGCTTAACAGCAGCACATGTGAAAAAGATATGGGTATACTAATAGACCATAGACTGAACATGAGTCAACAATGTGATGCAGCAGACAAAAAGGCAAACAGAATTCTAGGATGTATTAAGAGAAGCATAGAGTCTAGATCACATGAGGTAATTAACCCTCTACTCTTCCTTGGTCAGACCTCATCTGGAATACTGTGTCCAGTTCTGGACACCCCACTTAAGAAAAAAAGACATAGACAAACTGGAGCAAGTTCAGAGAATAGTTACCAAGATGGTGAGCGGTCTGCAAAAAATGTCTTATGAGGAACGGTTAAAGGATCTGGGAATGTTTAGCTTGCAAAAAAGGAGGCTGAGAGGAGACTTAATAGCGGTCTACAAATATCTGAAGGGCTGTCACAGTGCAGAGGGATCAGCCCTATTCTCATTTGCACAAGGAAAGACCAGAAGCAATGGAATGAAACTGAAAGGGAGGAGACACAAATAAGATATTAGAAAAAAACTTTCTGACAGTGAGGTGATCAATGAGTGGAACAGGTTACCACGGGAGGTGGTGAGTTCTCCTTCAATGGAAGTCTTCAAATAAAGGCTGGACAAATATCTGTCAAGGATGATTTAGTGAATGCACTGAGCAGGGGGTTGGACCCGATGACCCTGGAGGTCCCCTCCAACTCTTCCATTCTATGATTCTATGACTTTTTCCATTACAGTTCTGCCACATGGTCAGTGATACATTCACCCTTTTGTCAGTGATATGACTGCACTACCATATGGAGGGTGACATATAGAGATGCAATGTTTTAATAATACAGCTGCATTAATGTGGTTTTCCGGGGCTCCAATACTGATGACCTATCCTGTGGCTTCTTTACTACATAACAGGCACAGCGCCGTACATTTCATAGTAGCTATGCCCGTTATAGCAACTCAATCCCATTCACTTGCATAGAACTGAGCTGTGCTCAGGCCACCTTACGAATGATCATGAGGTCACTGGCTTGAGAAAAGCACCTCTGTGTCTTTAAATAGCTGAATGGCAGGGATCCTGAGCAGCGAACCCCCACATACTGATGTCCTAGCCCAAGGATAGGTCATAAATATTAGAGTCTCAGAAAACCCCTTTAAGAATATCCTACCTAGGGAATACAACAACACTTTGTCACTACACTTCCTATGCCTTCAAAGAACATCTACAATGGAGACCCCAAAGTTAATCTCATTTCAAGTCCATTTAGTCTTAATATATTGACACTCCCCACCGACTGCCCAGTCATGACCTCTCCTCCTGTCTGTATTTTTAATGTTCCCGTTATTTATTGTAAAAATGCTCTAAAGAGGAAATACATTATGGAAATATATTATGGTATTTGCTTGCCTTAATGCAAGTTCCCCTTTTTGTTTTTATCTGTCACTCTTATCTCAAGTGTGTTTCTGCAGTATATTAGTATAGGAAGGTAATGTTAGGTTTGGTACGACTTGTTTGTAAGACCAAAGGGGACTAGTTTTTGGGTCCGAAAATAGAGCACATCAAGAAGCAGGAAATACAAATATATCAAGGTATGGAGGTCTACAAAGGCAAGAATGCCAGAGTCATTTGAACCAGACTGGTCCATCAAGTGGAGCATCCGTCCTGAAAAGGACGACACCACTATGTTAGAATGGCTGGAACAAATCCAAGGCTATTTGCTGACTGCTGTGCTAACAACACCGTTTATGGCCAGTACACAGTCAATATAACCGGCACCCTTAGAACCAAGGGTTTACATATGATACAATTACCACTGATAAACTGATTGGATTAACAGACAACCCAGCCAGCCTATCAGTGCTGGCACCAGATGGAGATGGTACTCCTTCTGTGTCCAGCGCTGAATGACACAGCACATGTGCCGGCCACTACATGGTCTGGGACGCTGCGCTAACGTCACCTTGGACCTGTCAAACTCAGAAGTCATGGCGTAGCCGTCGCCATGAAAGGTAGTTCCAAAGTACAAAGCTTAGAAAAGTAAATATGTCTAAAGTAAATATGTCTAAAATGTGTTTAGAGAACTGGAAATATATGACAGAATACAGTTATTATGGGGTAAATTGGGGGTGTTAGTTTTCCTAACATGTGTGATCCTAAAGAGCCTTAGTAAGGCCCAATGTTCACAGGTGGGTTTGATTTGCAGACAATTCACAATTCAAGCCTTTCATAGGGGAGCATGGGCATCTGCACCTGAATTAAAGCATGCGCATTTGTTTTGCGGACCTTTAGGTGCGGATTTAGTGCTGATTTTTTGTGCAGATTCCATGCGGACGGCTTCCATTGAAGTCAATAGAAGCTGTCGGATCCGCAGCCCATCGGCAATTGAATAATGGATAGGCCGCGGATTCTGTAGGAAACCAGGAGTTTGAAAAGAAACAAAAAACTGTAGTGTGCATGTGCGCCAACGCACCGTCGGCATTTCCGCACACATCCACAGTACAAAAAAAAAAAAACCTGGACAGGTACGCAGAGTCGCAGGCCGCAGGTAGGGTCAGATTTGGCTGAGGGCTCCCGCATGCAGAATCTGACCTGCCCGTGGACACGTGGCCTTAGTGTTTCTCATACTGGATACACTTTGTAACTAATGGAATGATTATTTTGTTTTTTTCTCCTATAGTTCATGTTTCTTGTAGAAGGACAGAACTGCATTCATAGAATCCACAAGAAAATTCCTAGAAGTTTACGTTCACTTAGGGCTCATTCCCACGGCCGCATGCGTTAAGGCTGCGTGTATCACTGTGTATAGTAGCAATTGTGCTCTGCGCATGGCAGCGTATCTCTCGCACGCTGTAATGTGCAGTGTGACTTGTTTATTTTTTTTAAATTCCCTGCTTTGTCTCATATCAGCATTGGCTATTTATCACCGCACATACATAATGTATTGCATATGTAGAGCGTTTAATACGCAAACCATAGCTAACAATACGGCTGTACGGGCGTAATACGCGGTGAAATAGAACATGCTGCATTCTTTTTCACACATGTATTATACACAATGTATACACGCTAATGTGAATGGATCAATGAAAATCAATGTACTTTCATTGACTGCATTCATGTGCGCGTAATACGCAATGAAATTACGCTTGTAGGAATGAGCCCTTACAGTCTTCTTAAGGAATTATGCTACATAACAATGCCCTTGCAAATACATTGCATTACTTATCTTCTGCTTGTATTATGGTCAAGAGCTGCATTCACAATTCTGCAGACTGCTGAGCTGAAATCTTCCAGCAATTCTTTTATTTACAAAGAGCTTTCTCTTAAATGTTGCAGTTTGGAAAGTGTATTAGCTACTGCACTGTAATCTGATGGGAGGAAGACTACATTGCCAGTGGTTCCTCTTCTGTGGCTCAGCAGCTAGCAGTGCCTTACAACATTTGCGAGGAGGTTGTATCTTCTCCCTGTGTTTCATAATAATCACTTTTATTCTACATCTGTACAATCCATGCAGATTTGAAGCTATGACCCCAGTGCTGCAAGGTAACAGTGCTAACCACTGAGCCACCGTGCTTCTCCCTCCTCCCACTCCTCAATAAATACATGCACTATATAAATAAAGGAAATTATTAGGAACAAGAAAGTCACACAGGCATTGGGAGAACATGCAAACCCCATGCAGATGTTGTGCTTGGTCAGATTTCAACCTACGATCCCAGCATGCAAGGCAATAGTACTAACTGCTGAGCCAAAGGAGGAGGCAAACAACCACTGCCGCTGCCGCCGCCGCTAGCAGTAGCCAAAATGGTTTAGTTTAAAATTTTTTTTTTTTTTTTTTTAAAAGCAGAAACAATCCCCCTAGGTATGAGGACACTGTCAGACTTGCTGTGGAGTTTCATCTGTGTGCGTGTGAGCTCTTGGTGGAGTCCCTGTTGTATGTACTACAACACGGACTCCACCCAGAGCTCACACGCACACAGATGAAACTATGTACTACCTATTGTAGTCTGGTGTGAGCAGTTCTGTGCAGTGCTCATTTTGTCTCTGTTTGTGGTGTGAACAGGTTCTATGTGTGGTGGCTGCATGAAAGGTTGTGTTGCAGCTTGCTGTGTGAATTTGTTCTGTTCTGTCCTGTTGCAGCTTGCTGTGTGAACTGTGTCTGGTGCTGCTGGACTCCTGGTTAGTATAGAGACTAGCGGTATAGCCAGGAGCCATGAAGTGGCCTGCTAGCTTCCACGTTTTGATCAAAATGTCAACTAATACCTGATATTTATATTCAGCTTTACTGTCTGCTATTAGTGTTTGCATTTTGGCTGCTGTGTGCAGTGTTTTCTAGCTCTGTGTGTCCTGTTGTTCTGTTCCTGTCATGTGGCATGTTGTGGTGGCATGGTTCCTAGGTGCAGCTAGGGCCCAGATCCGAAGACCGCTAGGCCACCCTTTATCAGGGCAATATCATCCTCCCTGTAGCACAGGGCAAGTTGTCTGAAACCCGTGTGTACTCTTTGGTCACGATTGTGCTTAGTTTGCCCACACGATCGTAACAACCGACCTCGGAAGGATGGAAGGCTGAGTCAACCTTGAGCCAGCTACCTGAACCATGCGGGGATTGAACCCTCAAACCTTCAGGTTGTGAGCAAGAGCTTAGTACTGGATACTGTTGCCTTAACACTCTGCACCATGTGATAATACTAATGTGATACACATTACAACCCGTGGTCTCAAAGTCAATATTGGTTAAGTGTTCAGAAGATGATTACTATTAAAATTCATCACATGCTCCTAAGGCTACCTTCACACAGGTGAGTGCGCTATCAGGCCATCCCTATATCATCCTTGCCAACATCCAACTTGCCCACGGATGCAAGGCGTTTTTATAACAAAACCGCCTGCCACCACTGTATTCAATGGGGAGATATCGCACCTCATTGTGCACGTTGTGGTGAAGGAAAACCGCTCAAAAGAATGGGGTTCATATTCATGCGAGATTTGTGCGTCCCGCAGTGCACAAACCTCGCCCAATTTTCTCGACCATGTGAAAACAGCCTTCGGCCAGGCTCACATGGACGAATTTGGATTGCGGATCCCACGATCACCGTCCACATGGGAGATCCATAGTAAAACGCAGGCATTGAAATACATGCATTTTTGCTTTTTCATTCACACTCACAAATACGAATTGCGTATTCCAAGAAAAATCACAGCATGCTCTATTTTGCTGTGGAGTCTGCACGGACGGCCTTCATTGCGTATGGGCTTAACATTGCGTATAGGCTGCCTGTAACCGTATCATCGCTAAGCGGTGGCGCACGAAATACTAATAAACAAAAAAAAAAACCTGTACTGTGCATGACTGCCGGCGGCCCGCTGCCGGTCATTCGCAATACAGTAATAGCAGGTATGCAGGTTTACCGCTCAGGCTCATGGGAGGATCGCATTCCGCATGCGGGAGGCCTTAAAGGGGTTGTCCCGCAAAAGCAAGTGGGGTTAAACACTTCTGTATGGCCATATAAATGCACTTTGTAATATACATCGTGCATTAATTATGAGCCATACAGAAGTTATATACTTACCCCCCCCCCCCCCCCCGGTGTTGGCGTCCCCGTCTCCATGGCGCCGACCGAAGCCTTCTTCTGCCTCGATTAGATGCGCTTGCGCAGTCTGCCTCTACTGTCCCGCTGAAGGGGCCGCTTCAGCATGCGCAGAAGTCCTGTGCGGCGCGAGTACGCCGGAGCGGCCCCTTCAGCGGGACAGTAGAGGCAGACGGCGCAAGCGCATCTAATCGAGGCAGAAGAAGGCTTCGGTCGGCGCCATGGAGACGGGGACGCCAAAACCGGAGGAGGTAAGTGTATAACTTCTGTATGGCCAATATTTAATGCACGATGTATATTACAAAGTGCATTTATATGGCCATACAGAAGTGCTGAACCCCACTTGCTTTCGCGGGACAACCCCTTTAAGCTCTTCGCTCACAGTATATACAGTATATGACCACATTCTTTTGAAACTGCGTTAAATCCTCTATTTACTTTCAGTGTTAACGGTTATCTTTTTAAGGAAAATGCTCTATAGCGCAACCCTACAGAGAGACACATAATCATTTTGATTGATGATGGTAATTAGAATTATACTGGTATTACCCCACGCTAATCAACTCAAAGCTTTCTTAAAGAGCAGGAGTCATCAGAAAATGACCAATTACTGTATATTTTTAAAGAACTTTTGGCGACTTTAAATTTTTAGCACAATCTATATTTTTCAAAATCCTGCATTTTTCTCACTAAACACAGAACCTAATAATAGGCTGATACTTCCTTACCTGTAGAGAAGACTTTGTAGCAGTCATCTCACTAACATTACAGGCCAGATTATACTGAGAGGTAACACCACCACCATTCACAATAGTTATAATATGTGACCATCTATTGCAAAATGACCTTTAGGCCGGTCTCACACGAGCGAGTTTGAATTGTGGAATCCACCATCGTCACCCGCACGGACGATCCGCGGCATTCCGCATACATTCAAACAAATAGAGCATAAGCAAACAGCAACTGCGCTTTCCACTCACGGAATTAAAATTGCAGCGTGCTCTATTTTTGCACGGTTTCCGCGCAGACGGCTTCCATTGAAGTCAGTGAAAGCCATCTGACCCACAGCCCTTCTGCAATTGACATTTCGGAAAGGCAGCAGGATCCGCATCCTTGCCTAGCGACAGCGTGGGAAAAGCACGGATTTAAAAAAAATCTGTACTGCACATGTCTGACTGCGAGCCGTGCGGACAATCCGCTGTACAGATTTTACAGGTATGTGCAGACGTCAGCTAGGCACAGGGTCGGATTCCACTGCAGGCTCCCGCATGGAATCCGACCCATTTGTGTGAGACACATACAAGTCAATGGGTCCCCTCCTGTCCATTGTGTGACTGGCCCATGAGAATACTGTAAAACATATCTCTAAATGCTAATAAATGTAGCTCACGAAAGACGGCCGCCCCCACAGTCATGCATAGTGAGGGTGATGAATGAGTGGAGCAGGTTAACACGGGAGGTGGTGAGTTCTCCTTCAATGGAAGTCTTCAGAGGCTGGACAGACCTCTGTCTGGGATGATTTAGTGATCCTGCACTGAGCAGGGGGTTGGACCCGATGACCCTGGAGGTCCCTTCCAAACTCTACCATTCTATGATTCATAGAGTACAGAATAAAAAAAATTCTACAATCAGAAAATAAAAACAGATGAGTAAAATGGTAAATGTTTCCTTTGAATCCTTATTTGTTCGAGTAAATATTTGTATTCCCAATAATGACATCTGTGGAGCGTCATTTCATAAAAATCTGCATTGTGATGTTCCTCTGTTATTCTTCCTGGAAATGTGTGATATGAATCAAATAAAAACCAGGTCTTACTATTCCTCCTGCCAATAGGGTGTCTCCACAGTGGGATACTATTAGCACTGATCCACAGTGTCAGGCTGGGTAAGGACACACCCTATCAACAATAGAAATCCAGTTATCAATACATCCTTACATTTCCAGGAGACATAATGAAGGCCGGTGTAATGCCGAGTCCTAAGGAAAGAAGATTCCAGCATTATTTTATAGGGAATATAAATATTTACGTGTTAGGAGAGCTAAGAGGTCCTAAAGGATTGCACCTGGAATAAAACATTAATGCTCTATGCCTACTATATGCCATTAATGGTTAATTACAAGGGTGCAACACTTTACACATGCACCAATCACCAAGAGGAAGAGGCGTGCCTTTTTATTGTTTATTAAAGGGGTATTCTGGGCTTTTACTATTGATGAAGTGTCCTCAAGATAGGTCATCAATAGTTGATCGACGGGGGGGTTCCCGCCACTCAGCTGATAATCCAGCCCACTGTCAGTGCAGTGGGCAGGATGTCATTATTGGTGGTCAGAGCTGGGAGTTTAAAGGGGTTGTCCCGCGGCAGCAAGTGGGTCTATACACTTCTGTATGGCCATATTAATGCACTTTGTAATGTACATTGTGCATTAATTATGAGCCATACAGAAGTTATCAAAAGTTTTATACTTACCTGCTCCGTTGCTGGCGTCCTCGTCTCCATGGTGCCGACTAATTTTCGGCCTCCGATGGCCAAATTAGCCGCACTTGCGCAGTCCGGGTCTTCTGCTGTCTTCAATGGGGCCGCTCGTGCAGAATGCCGGCTCCGTGTAGCTCCGCCCCGTCACGTGCCAATTCCAGCCAATCAGGAGGCTGGAATCGGCAATGGACCGCACAGAAGAGCTGCAGTCCACGGAGGGAGCAGACCCCGGCGGCCATCTTCAGCAGGTGAGTATGAAGACGCCGGACCACCGGGATTCAGGTAAGCACTCTCCGGTTTGTTTTTTTAACCCCTGCATCGGGGTTGTCTCGCGCCGAACGGTGGGGGGGTTAAAAAAAAAAAAAAAAACGTTTCGGCGCGGGACAACCCCTTTAATAGATGGCTTGACTCCCTTTGAAATCAATGGAGTGATGCCCTCATTGTGGTCAGAACCAGAAGTATAATAGAAGGCATCACTCCCATTTTTTTCAAAGGGAGCAAAGTCATCTATTACACTTCAGGCCCTAACCACCGATGGTGACGACCAGCCTTGCTGCACTGACAGCAGGTTGCACAATCAGCTGATCAGCAGGAATCCTAATCCTAAGGATAGATCATCAATAGTAAAGCCGAGAATACCCCTTTAAAGCTACTTGATCCAATTTTTCTGTTAATTGGCAAGTGTTCCAGGTTTTGGACCCCCATTCATTAGGGGAAAAAGAGGATGACTAGAAATGCACATTTATGAAATCTCTTATGTATGCAGGTTCATATGCTAGTTTTGTGGAGGCAAAAAAAGTGAGAACCTACTTTACAATTAAGGGTTTCCTTGTGAATGAGATCATGGAAGGTCTTACTCTTGAAAGGCATTGAGATCAGATATGTATCAGATACATCTTCATTTTCCTTGCAGTGCCGCTATAAAGAAAGCCAGGTATGAAGGAACATCCAGTGAGACCAATTGGTGCCTGCAGATTGCATAGAATGAAGACAGAATAGTATCTTGAAGCTCAATGGCCCTTGGGGTGCCCAGACACCTTTAACAACTGGAAAAATGATTGTTAGGCTTACAGCTGTTTCCACCAGCTCCCCCATATACATTTGGCTCAACCAAACGTTCATGTGTTTAGGGAGTTAAGCCACAGCCATAGAACTCTGGTAGTGACTTATTTCCTTGGGAACAAAAGGATTGGGCATAGAAATTAAACACCCAATATCTTAATTTAACCTTATATTCTCTGTCAGCGGAAAGCTGAGGAGCCCCCATATACATTGCTGACCCTGCTGTTATTGATGGGCTGGGATGATTAAGCTCTAATGTATACCGGGCCATTAATCCAAAATCAGTTCAAGTCCCCCCTCATTCTATACTGGTGTTTCATGTGGTTAATAGGCCTTGAGCTTTCCTCTCAAGCATCAGGGTTCTCGTGCAACTGCTTCCTCTGCACCCCCTGCAGAGGATACTATAACTCTGGATGAAGTGGACCTACAGGAAAAACACCAAAAGGTTTACATTATGTCAATGCAGTGAGACCCTGAGTGCAAAGCTTCCTAGGAATGGGTCCAGTGTTTCCAATCTATGAATAGAATAGAAATGAGTAATACCACTAAAATTCATGAAAAACATGTGGCATTTATTCATTTCAACTTCTGCATCATTTTGACGAAGCATAAAAGTAGTAGTTGTCTAAAGGATGAAAACCACTTTAAGGTAAAATGGTCTTATAATAGCCTTGTTACTTCCAAGATTATTAAAATAGTCCTCATAGAGTTCAGACACTAAAGCAAAAAAATGTTTCAGCCACAATTATTACCTTCAATATCCTTCTTCACATGCATGTTTGGCTCAGCAGAAGGAGCTGCTAACTATAGTCTTAGTGCAATTAGTGCCAGGAATTCCCGAATAATCGCTGCCCCGTCATCACTACTAGAGATGAGCGAGCACGCCCGATTGAGGCTGATGCTTCAGAGAGCATCGGTCTTTTTGAGTAACTGCTTACTCGTCCAAGGAAATGCTGTGGGGGAGGAGGGGCGGCGGGGGTGAGCGTGGGGGAGAGAGTGGGGGAGAGATCTCACTCTCCCTCCGCTTTCCCCCGCATTTGCTCGGCCGAGTAAGCAGTTACTCTAAAGGACCGATGCTCCCTCAAGCATCAACCTTAAACGAGCGTGCTCGCTCATCTCTAATCACTACCTTATCTTGTGTATCTCCAGTTCTGGAAACCTCTAAAAACGTTTTCAGACATATAAAATAGATAAAAATAAATCTCTTTATTTGTATAGCACTAACTTATTCCACAGCGCTTTCAGGTAATTTTATTACCCCCCAGCAAGCTGGGTACTCATTTTACCGACCTCAGAGGGAAGGCTGAGTCAACCTTGAGACAGCTACCTAAACCATCCGGGGATTGAACTCGCAACCGTCAGGTCTTGTGTAAACACTGTTTCTATAAGCTTTGTTATATTTGTCAGAAACTTTCCTTTAATCGAATTGTCTCACGAAGACCCCTAACATACCCTATTAGAACTATGGAAGTCACAACAAAGAAAAGGCAGTGCCCAACTTCCATTTCAGAACTAATTTCTATGGGGCAAGCAAAGGACCACTTACAAAAATCAGATCTTGCCCTGGTGGCCCCAGCCTATCCATGTATTTCATGATTGGGCATTCATTTATAGGGCTGGCTACAACTTCCCTGGGCGATAGCATCTGGATGCACAGGAGGATTGAACCCAGATGGCTAATCAATTGGCTGGCTTACAGTAGGGTAAGGGTGGGGTGGGGGATGTCCGTTGCTTTCTATTATCCTTTCTCTCTATGTTCCTTTTGTATTTTCATGTAAACATGTACCTACTGTATGTCATTGTGTGCATTTAGCTTTAAGACACGTGGTGGGCGGTTTCTAGAAAGGCGGAAGTACTCTATTGGCACCAGTATGTGAAGACTGTGAGGCATGATACTGAGTTGGTGTGTGACTCGGCACTGCTGGTCTCCAGTTTAGGGCAGATTATTGTTTTGCTATGAGAATTAAGGATGGTTCTGCCCATCTCTGGTTCCTGGAATTGAACAGCTTAGAGAAGAGTTGTGAAAGATGCCGATACTCCATGAATCTGTCATCTTGTGAGAATTCATCTACCGCAGCCTTCGATCCACAAGTCTAAAAAGTTTTGAGACTGACCGCATGTTTGTTGTGGTCTGAAACATTCATTTGCATTAAAAAGTTCATTTCAGCATCTAGATGAGGCGCAGTGATATATCAACTTTCAGCATTGCACAGACCCGGAACCTTCCTTAAGGTGCAGGTGAGTCGGGGTCCCCTGAAGTCCTACATGGAAAACCTACCAAGGGCTGGGGTGGTCTCTCTTGAAACACCCCTATGTCCTGGAAGCCCCTGCCCTTTACTCCAGCCTGACAACAATTAAAGGAGAGTCCAGCAAATATCAAATATTGAGGTTTAGAGTTTGCAAACATCATAAAAGTAATATCAATAAGGCAATGGGAAAATATTAAAAACGTAATGAAATAGACATGAAATGTACACAGATTCTGCACAATGGCAGTAAAATAAATGACCTTCCCCAGACTAGACATACCGATATTACAACTACACTGCATCTGGTTAGATTTAACGCTGAAGCCAAAACATCAAAGAAAGAGACTTTAATTCCTCTATTACATTCCAGGAAATGACATCTGATTTTGCTATAGCTGCCAATGACAATTAAGAAGATGTTCCCAAACAGACAAGTCATTACAGGGGCCTCAGATGACTCCGCTGTTCTTCATGTAATTCGGCTATCCCTGTCAGCTTACTAGGATCTGGTACAAAAGGCTTGCAACTTCGTCACTAGTCATGTACAGGGATCACGAAAATTACATTTTACATCTATATCGGTAGATGGACACCACTTGGATATAAAGATGTAAATCAAATGACAAACTACAATCTACATATGCAAGAAACAAAAATGATCTGTCCTCATCACTAGCAGCAAATAACCTGATAGAATACTATGATAATGCTACAAGTTAGTAATCAGTTATAAGATTCTATACATCAGACCAAACAATGTGCACTTACTAGTCAGCCTTCCTTACCAAGATGCAGTCCAGTCTGGTATCTGATGTACAGTCCTAACAATGCCAGCAGAGGCAGGAGCTGCCCATTATATGTCACACCCAAAGCCACGTGGAAAGCCCTGCATTTACAGAGAGCTATGTGGTGTAGATCAGAGTATGCTCCTGGCATATGAAATTATACACTGCAGCTGCGTAAAGACAAGCCATATGATTATTAGCATTGGCCAAGACCCTTATGGCGGCAGTTCTATACTATTATCTTTGGGATAATATTGTAGTTCTAAATTGATTTCTCTCTCTTGGTTCTGCACACACTGAAATTTATATTATATAGGAAACTGATGTAGCAGAAGTACTTTGTTACTTTCTGTATTATGGAAGTGTTCTCAGGTTCTCTCAGGTTTATATACAACTTATGCAAAGCACACAGAACACATTGTGATATCATAATATATTCAGCTAAATGACAATGTCAACCCTGGTGCTAATAATAATAATAATCTTTATTTGTATAGCGCCAACATATTCCGCAGCGCTCACATAGACAGGGGGAATACAGAAAGACAATACAAACATTGCAGAAACACGGTTACATAGTAATCAGTTGATGGAAACAATAGGGGTGAGGGTCCTGCTCCAACGAGCTTACATACTAGAAGTAACGGGGGGATACAGAAGGTAAAGGGCTGGAGATGTGCATGGTATGGCGAGGTGGAGAGTGAGGGGTGATATACACAGACAATGGTCAGACATTTAGCTGTGTGACGGCAGAAACGGTATGACTGCAGGAGTGGTTTATGATGGCTAGCAAGGATTGCAGTCAGTAGGTCAGGGAGCATGTTATCAGGCGGAGTACAGAGGGGTTTGTTTAGGGAATGCGGTATGCCTTCCTGAAGAGGTGCGTTTTTAGAGCACGCCTGAAGTTCTGCGAGTCCTGGATTGCCCGGGTAGCCTTTGGTAGTGCGCTCCAGAGGACAGGTGCTGCTCTGGAGAAGTCTTGGAGGCGGGAATGAGAAGTTCGAATTAGAGGTGTGTGCAGTCTAGTTTTGTTAGCAGAGCGGAGAGCCCGGGCTGGGTGATGGATTGAGATGAGGGAGGCAATATAGGGGGGCGCTGCACTTTGGAGGGCTTTGTGGATGAAGGTAGTGAGTTTAAATGGAATTCTACGCATATGCATAACACTATCATGCTCCCCTATAGTTATACCCATAAACTTATCAAAAGAATGAGTATAACAGGTGGTAAAGGCCATCAATAACCCAAATAAGAAATTATGTTGCCCATAAGTTCACCATCTTTTCCCTGGATGAACTTGTTGGATATATGACTTTTTGCAGCTAAAGTTTTGAGCTATGAAACCATACTTGAATATAACAATGAGGGATTAAACAAATGGGCGTGTTTTTGTCTCGTTATGTGACCGTGATAATCACAGCCACATAATAGGACAAAACGAAGCTATTGATTTTAATAGTTTCGTTTTCACTAGCAGGATTCTCGCCCATTAATTGTACAGGCGAGAACAGATAGGACTTGCCCTATCTTTCTCGCATGCAGTATTAACTACGTGCGGGAAAGATAGGGCAGGACCTATCTTCCCACAGTTTAAAAAAAAAAAAAGCAAAAACGCTATAGTGCGTAGTTTGGACGTTGGGCGGGAAAAAAACGTTAATGCCCAAATACGATCAGTACCAGGAGTCTGAAATCACCCTAAGACTAAGGGTGCATTCACACGAGTGAGACATTCTCAGGTACAACTCGCAGCGCAAAGGACACTGACACTCCGCCAGTGGCCAGCATGATGTGCGGGAGATAACGCATCTACACGTTCTATTCGTGTGCGAGACTGGCACAAAAATAAAGTATTCGAAGGCTTTTCCATCTTGCAGCGATGCTGCGAGAGAAAAATCACCCGCTGCAACTAATGGGTTGTATTTTCGTGTGTGTTTGGTGTGTTTTTCAGATGGGTGTATGCGCAATTGCGCATGTCTTAGTGCCTATTGGCGCATTTTACTGTACTTTTTGCACATGCAAGGCACTCCACCATGATTTAAAAGGCTATTTACCCTAATGAGGTCCAGATGTGTTCTTTTTTTCACATCCATAGACTTCTGTAGGGGGCCCTTGGTGCACAAATGTGCACAAAAATATAGCATGCACATGAAAAAGGGAAATAAGAACAAACCCATTTATTTCAATACGCCCGCCGGAGGAGCACTAATACAGCTCTGCACAGAGAGACAGTTTCGAATTTACACAGGTTGGCTGAAGAAGAGAAGGTCCAATCAAAGTTTGAAGCAGATGCAGACAAAGCAATGTGAAGAATATATTATAAGGCTGGTTCTGCTCTGATCATTTCATCTCTTTACAAAAGGAACGGCTTTACATTTTTGTAGCTTCCATTTTGAAGTCAATTCTACGTACAATATTAAACCTTCACACTGAATGGGGCAGATGTACTAAACCTGTCTTATAGTTAGACAGTGTCAAATTAGACCAGAGAGTCTAAAAATGCACCAAATGTATTAAAGCGGCTCATGCTGGATGAGAAATCAGGTACAACTTTAGACACTTTTGTCTAACTTTATACCATTTATAAACTGGCTTAGTTTGCGCCAAACGCTCGGCATACATTTTCACAATTAATCCATGCCCATTCCTGATATGCCACACTTTCTTCTATAACCCACCCACCTTCCTGAGCAATACGCTGAAGGTGTCAAAAACACGTAATAAATGCGGTGTGAAGAAAAATATTTGGCACCATGTTAGCCACTAGGATAAAATGTTATTGCTCTCAGTAAGAGAAACAATATAATAAGGAGGACGTCTCATCACCATACAATTAAAGAAATGAAGACTCACTTATCTATGGCTGAACATTTTTATAGCCAAGGATACAAAACAGAACATATGAGAGTTGCTATATTAAAAGTCAACTTCAAATCCCAAGAGGGTCGAGGAGCACAAATTTATACAAATATTCAATACTTTGAACATAGGACTCAATCTGTCGGAAGGTTTTACATCTGAGAAATCCGATGCAGGGATAGCCGGGGCACCAAGCCTCTGATTCTACATCAATCATGTTACCAGCTGGCTCCCAAAACCACCCAGAGCAGGGCAAGAGACGAAGTAAACACAAATTTGTCGGGAGAGCTCTCAACCAAGCAGCGGTCAAAGGGGCAGCTCAGTGCCAGCAATTAAAATCCCAAGTATTTCATACAGTGTTTCCAAATTTCTGTCCACCCCCTTTATATGGCAAGAATAGTTAGTTGGGTTTAGAATGCTAGACTTCCAGTACCTAGTGATCAGTAGAGACACATAAAGAGGTGGCATTTCAAGTTTTCCATAGAAATTTGTGTTTATTAGTTCCATAATCTATTCTATGCTCAGTTCAAACTAACATCCTGGTTTATTCTCCTAGTAGAGCCATGACAACCATGATAGATCCGTCTTCAAGCTGAACCTGATGGATCTCAGCAGCCTACAATGTAGTTTGTCATGTTTCCGTTGGGGTTCTGGTATGTTTGACAGCAAAACTAGTGCTGCAGACTACTTTTTAAATTCCTAGATAGATGTTAGTATCACTAAGATTAACATTTAGGTCTTATTTGTACATGTATCTAATGGAAGAAGATGATATCCAATGTCTCACTCCTGCAAGCAGAAGAAAGTAAAGTAGCCAACCAGAAGGACACAAATACTAGTCAGTTGAGTTTGGTCATCATTTACAATTTCTGTAATAAGCTCAAGCATTCAGTAGAGATTCAGCAGAAGTAGTCATACATGTGCCTTACCTTATAATCCGAAGGGTTCCCCTGTAGAGCAGGACACAGAGCTGGGTTGCACCGTTACCATCCACTAATGAATCTGGTCACCAGAAAACAAAAAACTAAAGAAAATAGAAAGAGCTTTTCTGTACAATAAAGTGCTTCAGTTTGTGCGACACAGAGCGGCTATTGTCTTCAGTGCATCGCATTTGCCTGTGTTTGCATTGTCAGATCTCTTCCCAGTTCTTCAGCCAATCCCGGTTGTGATGACCCAGTCATTCAGCATACACAAATGAGATGAAAATGATGGTTGCCATTACTCAAACCACCAGAATACAGAGGTCCAGTGTCCTCTCACATTTTATATGCTGTCAGGCTGCTTTCACATTTCCTACTGAGATTGATTTTTTTTCTAAGTGCACTTTTTAGTTGATCAATAATTAATTGTGGAAATGACCAGTAGTTTGTTCAGGGGAAGAACATAATACATTTGTTGCAAGGACATTGTAGACATGAACCAAGTTGGTTGATATCAGTCTGACAAAATATCTAAGTTTGGCTGGTATGTGAAGCCAAGACATATATACCAGGCCATATCAGTTGCCCAGTAAAATGCAAAGTGGATGAACAAAAGATACACTTGCACACGGTTTTTGAAGGAATTCAGCAGGGAGGTTGTTCCAAACATTTTGGAGAACTAACCACAGATCTTCTGTAGTCTTGCTCAAATCCTTCTGTCTCTTCATGTAATCCCAGACAGAATGGATGAGAAGATCAGGCCTCTGGGGGGAGGGGGGATATATTATCACTTCCAGGACCCCCGTTTCTTCATTACGTGGAAGATAATTCTTAATGACTTTGACTGTAAGTTCGGGGTTCTTGTCCTGCTTTCTATTTTTGAAAGCATTCTTAAGGCCCATTCACACTGGACGAATGTCGGGAAAATGATGCCCGACAATCGCCCCCACATGTACTCGCTTTCGTGCTGCTGCACAGGAGCGAGTATCGCTGGCTTGCTCACAGAGAGGCCAGCAGGAGGCCGTGTCGGCTGGGGGAGACTTCACTCCTCGCTCTTTCCCGCCCCCTCCATTGACTTTAGTACTGAACGGCTGCTGTTTACACTGAACGATCATCGCAATTTAAAACCCTGAGCGATGATCGTTCAGTGTAAACAGCAGCCGTTCAGCTACTCCACGTGGCTCTCACCACCATAAAGATCTAGGAAGTCTCCACTCCTCACCCTTCCTACCTAGTCTGGTTCTTCTGATTCTCAGCATGCAGAATATTCTTGTGATTCTTCTGGTAGTCATTATTTATATTGGTAGTATATACTCGTGCATTGCTCACCCTTTCCTGAAAATGGATGGGTTGATAGCTTTTCAGCAATATTAACTAGCAGAGAAAAGGTCTAACTAAGTCACTGGCTTTGCAGTTTCCATACTCCCATAGACTTCAGTTGAAAGGGCTGTACACGTACACGACCAGCGGTCCTATATGGGACTAAGATAGGGAGTCACCGAGGTGGGATATTGAAGAGATACTAGACTGTACTGGAGAAATAGTCTATTCTATAATCATAGATGTTATATTTCATTCATGCATAGCCGTGGAATCTGAAAACAGTTTGAAGTCGATAGGAAGTTTAATGGTATTATTGTTCTGTGTTGTGAGGGCAATGGATTAGATGAGTAATGGTGGGCTTCACTTCCCAAAACAGATTTCTAGACTCTGCATTACTGCTGTAAAAATTCTAGGCAGATAGTGCCCTATGCATAATATTCAGAGCCTATCATTGTACCATCAGATACACTACTAGACCACTAGGGATAATAGGGTGTATTAACCACTAGACCACCAGAGCCTGGATATTTAATATATTCCTAAATATAATAATAATCTTTATTTGTATAGCGCCAACTTATTCCGCAGCGCTTTCAAGCACGGGAGAACACAGATAAATACAACAGATTACATGTGATATACAATCAGTTTGAAACAAAGGGGTGGGGGTGATACAGGAGGTACAGGGGGGAGAGGGGAGATGAGGCACAGGGGAACACAAGCAGTACAGGAATTACATGTGGAAATCAGTTATTAGGAAGCTAACAAGGTGGGGGCCGCAAGGAGATACAGGGGTAGAGGTCATATGCGATAGGCAGGTTGGAAGGTGTGGGGAGTCGTGGGCAGGGGGACTAGATCAGGAGAATTCGTATGCCTCCCTGAAGAGGTGCGTTTTTAGGGCGTGTCTGAAATTTTGTGCATCCGGGATTGTCCCTATGTCTTGGGGTAGAGCGTTCCAGAGGATCAGTGCTGCTCTGGTGAAGTCCTGTAAGCGAGCATGTGAGGCTCGTATTACAGGGGTGTTAGTCTGAGTGTGTTAGCAGATCGGATTGAGCGGGCTGGGTGGTATATGGACAGGAGAAAGGCAATGTACGGTGGCACGGCGCTGTGGAGAGCTTTGTGGGTGGAGTGAGGAGTTTAAATTTAGTTCTGCAGTGGATGGGCAGCCAATGCAGCGACTGGCATAATGCAGAGGTGTCTCAATAATGGCTGGATAGAAAAATGAGTCTAGCTACCGCATTTGGTATGGATTGGAGAGGGGAGAGTCTGATGCGGGGAAGGCCAATGAATAGCGAGTTGCAGTAGTCAAGTTGGGAGTGGATGCGGGTGACAACGAGTGTCTTTAGCGTGCCCGTGATTAGGAACGGACGGATTTTAGCAATATTTCTGAGGTGCATGTGGCATGTTTGGGCCAGAGATTGGATGTGGGGGGTAAAGGAGAGATCAGAGTCCAGTGTGACCCCAAGGCAGCGGGCCTGCTGTCTGGTGGTTATGGTGGTGCAAGATACTGATATGGAGATGTTGGGGGAAGGTCAGCTGGTTGAGGACGGAAAGAGGGTCGCTAGCGCAGTTGCTGGGGTGAGCAGCAGAAAGCAGTCTGAAGACTTTTTCCTCTATCATTGGTTCTAATGTAGAAAGTGATTGGGTGATGGATGCACTGCTGAAGAGACCGAAATTGGGGCTAGCCATGCAATTTTCAGATATTTCTTTTCGGATCTTGTTGATTTTTTCTTTGAAATAGGTGGCTAGTTATCCAGCACTGAGATCCGTCACGGGGGCCTGTTCTTTGGGGCTGAGGAGGGAGTGGAAGGTGTCGAAGAGTCGTTTGGGGTTGTGGGATAGAGAAGAGACGAGGGAGGTGAAATAAACTTGCTTGGAGTGGTGAAGGACAAGGTTATAAGTTTTAAACATGAATTTGAAGTGGAGAAGGTCTGCAGGCTGCTTTGATTTTCTCCACAGCCGTGCGCACCAAGAGCACTTCCGGAAGAAGAGCGTTTGGGACATGAGCCAGTGTTGCCATGGTCTGTGGCAGACGGCTTGGGTCACGGGGGGGGGGGGGGGGTGCCACTTCATTCAGGGCACACCTGAGGGTGGTGTGGTAGTGTTCGGCAGCCAGGTTGGGGTAGGAGAGGAGAGAGATACGAGACAAGGAGGACTGGATGGTCTCGGCGAATTGATGGGTGCAAGCGGTCTGGAGATTTCTAGAGGTGCGATAGATTGGAGGGTCATGGGAGATGCTGGGGTGCCTGATGGAGAAAGAGAGAAGATTGTGATCTGAGAGTGGAAAGAGGGAGTTAGTAAAGTGGGAGACAGAGCAGAGGCAGAGGAAAATTAAATCAAGAGTGTATATATTTCATCCTAGGTGATCAGCAGAGCGAGTAATGTTTCAATAAATAATACAATACAGTGGTGCTTGAAAGTTTGTTAACCCTTCAGAATCTTCCATATTTCTGCTTACATTAGACCTAAAACTTTTAGGATTTTCACACAAGTCCTAAAAGTAGATAATGAGAACCAAATCAAACAAATGAGTTGACTTGGTCATTTATTTATTGAGTAAAATGATCCAATATTACAAGTCTCTGAGTGGCAAAAGTATGTGAACCTTTGCTTTCAGTATCTAATGTGACCCTCATGTGCAGCAATAATTGCATCTAAATGTTTCCAGTTATTTACTGATTAGTTCTGCATATTGGCTTAAAGGAATTTTAGCCCCTTCCTCCTTACAAAACAGCTTCAATTCTGTCATGTTGGTGGGTTTCCTCCCATGAACTGCTCGCTTTAGTTTCTTCCACAACATTTCTGTAGGAATAAGGTCAGGACTTTGGCTTGGCCATTCCAAAACTTTAAATTTATTCTTCTTTCGGCATTTTTTTGTAGAACGACTTCTGTGCTTTGCGTCGTTGTCTTGCTGCAGGAACCCTGTATTCTGATTACAGACAGATGTCCTGACATTTCCCTCTAGAATTTGCTGTATAATTCAGAATTCATTGTTCCATCAATTATGGCAAGCCGTCCTAGCACAGATGCAGCAAAACAGGCCAAACCATGATACTACCACCATTGTGTTTTACAAATGGTATGAGGGTTTTATTCTGGAATACACTGTTTTTCTTTCTCCAAACATAACGATTCTCATTTAAACCAAATAAAACTCTATTTTGGTCTCATCTATCCACAAAACATTGTTCAATAGCCCTCTGGCTTGTCCACTTGATATTTAGTAAACAGCAGATAGATAGCACTGTTCTTTTTGCAGAGCAGAGGCTTTATCCTTGCAATCCTGCCATGCACACCATTGTTGTTCAGTGTCCTCCTGATGGTGGACTTATGAACCTTAACAATTGCTAACGTGAGAAAGGCCTTTAGTTGTTTAGAGGTTACATTGGGTTCCTTTGTGACCTCCGAGACTATTATATGCCTTGCTCTTGGTGGGATCTTTGTTGGTCAACCACTCCTGGGGAGGTAATAATGATCTTGAATTTACTCCATTTGTACCCAATATGTCTGACTGTGCATTGGTCAAGATCAAACTCTTTAGAGATACTTTTGTAACGTTTTCCAGCCTGATCAGCATCATCAACTTTTCTGAGGTCCTCAGAAAGTCCTTTCTTTGTGCCATATTACACTTCTTCAAACGAGTTGTGAAGATCAGACTTTGCTAGATCCCTGTCCTTTAAATAAAAAAGGTCACCCACTCACACCTGATTATCATCCCATTAATTGAAAACACCTGACTGTAATATCACCTTCAAATTATCTGCTAAACTTAACGTTTTACATACTTTTACCACTCACAGATGTGATATTGGATCATTTTTCTCAATAAAAAATTGACCAAGTCTAATATTTTTGACTCATTTGTTTGATTTAGTTTTCTTTATCTACTTTGAGGAGCTGTGGGAAAATCTGGTGTCGTTTTCGGTGAACTATAAGCAGAAATATGGAAAATTCTGAAGGGTTCACAAATTTTCAAGCACCATTGTAAATCAAGATTTAAAATTATATTGCATGTGTATTCTAAGAGAGGGTTTATGCTTGGATCCGCAATGCTTTGGGGGAACTCTCTGACCACCTGTAGAACAGATCTGCTAATGCTTACCACCTAAGGCTGGATTCAGACGAACGTATATCGGCTGGGTTTTCACTCCCAGCCGATATACGTCGTCTCTCTCTGCAGAGGGGGGGAGGCTGGAAGAGCCAGGAGCAGTGATCTGAGCTCCCGCCCTCTCTCTGCCTCCTCTCCGCCCCTTCTGCACTATTTGCAATGAGGAGAGGCAGGGCGGGGCTAATTTGTGGCACTTAGCCCCGCCCCCGTCCCACCTCCTTTCATTGCAAATAGTGCAGAGGGGTGGAGAGGAGGCAGAGAGGGGGCGGGAGCTCAGTTCCTGCTCCTGGCTCTTCCATCCCCCCCCCCCCCCTGCAGATGAGGACACTGTATATCGGCTTGGCGTGAAAACCACCGTCTGAATCCACCCTAACCCTGTTAAGCAGAAAAAACAATTAGCAGAGTAGGTTTAAGGTGGGTCCACTGAGATTCTGATGCCCAAGGGCTCACCTCAACATAATATCAGCCCAGGGAATTTAAATATTTCTGCTACTAATAGGAATTAATTCTTTTTTTTTTAATTGTTCAGGAACCTCAAAACAGAGACATTCTTCAACAAATAACACATTTAATGGAATATATCATTTTTGCAACTGTTTACAGTGTTATTATGACCTTATGTTTTCAATGTCGAATATTTTTAACAAAAGGTAAATATATTAATATAGCAGGGCATTAACTTTGCATGCAGTTTGCAAATATGTAAATGATGTCCCACAGCAGTCATGAGTCATATGTATAATAAAAGCAGAAGGTGCAGGAATATACTGTAGATACTGTATCATTTTGCCAAGAGGTTAACATTTAATACAAACTCAAGACAATATCATATCTGGTTGATAGCTTTACATCTCAAACACAATTCGGGTAGCACAAAAGTTTCCACAATAGACCTACAATTAAATTGAATTGAATTACCTGAGCAGTTACATCTCCTTGTACTCTTCTGCCTTACGGATCATTCACATGAAACATTTCATGCATTGTAGTCTTTTGTGGTTGTGTAGTGATGATGTTCTCTGTCCCTGAACCAGAAGTGTATTCTTCCATGCAGAGGCGTAACTTGAAGCTCCCGGGCCACGATGCAAAACTTGTAACAGGGCCCCCAACTATAATGCTTTACTTATAGTACTGGGCTCCCTATATGGAGAAGAGAGGCCTTATGGGCCCCCTAAGGCTCCTGGGCCCGGGTGCAACCGCATCCCCTGCATCCTCTATAGTTACGCCCCTGCTTTCATGAGTAATATGTGTTCACAGGCTGTAGAAGGTAATGAGAGCATCTCCAAAAATGGCATACCTTGAGGCGGGTATACCAAATGTCTAGGAATGAATTCCCCTTCACAGCCCTGGAAACCTATTTTTAAAACTTTCCCAGGTACAGCCATGTTGGAGCCACACCCTTCCTGTATTGTCTGTGTAGACCAGTGTTCCCCAGACATTTCAGCCGTAGGGCACCCTTGGGAAAAACTCTTTACCAAAAGGACCCCTACCAAAATGGGGTGTGTGGTCAGGGGCATGGCTTATCACAATGTATGATTTTACCTATGATATTCCGGGCACCTTCCAGCCTCTAGTGAGCGCAGCGCAGCTGGTTCTCTTCTGCATCACCTAACCAGCGGTGCTGCACTCACTAGAGGCTGCAAGGTGCCCGGTGAAGGAGGCGTTGAGAGCGCAAAGCTTTCGGAAGGGAGAATAAGCACAGGATCTTCTTTATCCAGGCCTCCAGCAGTACACCGTCCATCAGCTGTCATAAAATGTCAGTATTTTTTCACTAGAGTATGACGGCTGAAAAATACTAGTCTGTACATTCTATGTTCCCAAATTCATGTAGCTCACCACCAGAAAGAAAACAATGGTCTCTAGAAAAAAAATGGTCACCGGTAGCAAGCTTCTTCTGAAGGAAAGTCAATTTGCAAAATTGTTTCCCAGAGATCATTGCTGTACTGTAAGATTCCCTACACTAGCTGGATCTCCAAAAGGAGAACCAGCGAACCACCCAGAGCATTCTATATACAATAACCATATCTGCACAAAGACTGGCCAGCCCTAATCAGCAGATATTGGTCAGTGTCCCAGGGGTGTCGGTAAGGGTCCCAGTGGTGTCCCACCTGTCAAGCATTTATGGCTTATCCTTTTGACAAGTTGTAAATGTTTATGATAGAAATACCCCTTTAAGAAACACAACATTTAAAGGTCCTCTCTATATTTGTACAACTGTACATGTGAATACATATCTGTATCTGAGTTGTGAACAGAGGACAACCCGATAAAACAACACAGCAGAGGCTCCTGAAATAGCTATGATATCCTTATGCAAATACGTAAAGCAGTAGAGCTTCTTTTTGCATACCAGGCCTCGGGTGAAATACCTCGTACAATGGGTTAGTGACTTTTTGATAATCTTGATGTATAGTATGGACTCTACAGGAAAACGTACAGACGGTGAAGGGAATTATTACTACTGTAGCCCTGAACATATGCAAATTCTTCATTTACATGAGTTAAATGCAGTATTCACTGTTCATGCCATAAAAGCAAAAAAATATATTACTAACTTGGAACCACGAACTGTAAATGCATAGGTTATCAGTTTTTGACTTGTAAGGGCCTAACCCTCGAAAGCCCTCAAATCAGCAAAATGATAGTGCTGTAGCCTTCTAGCCAGTGCCGAGTCCCCTTCATTATTTACACTGATACATTGTCTGGTCCATATTTGGTTCCATACACCAGTCCCATCATTTCCGAAACAACTTTCCGCTTGATATGGACCATGCACTGTTAATGTATGGTGAATGGTCCTGTGCTCTAAAGGGAACCTGAGACAGGCATGCTCATCGCCTCGGTGTTTGGGTTATTCTGAAACACTGTAGCGTTTTACAATAAACACACTCTGACATTTCACTTAGAACGGAGCTCTGAATCAAAGAGGGGGTGAGAGGGGCAGACGTGCCGGCCTCTCCCCACCGGCTGCATGTTGACTGACAGCTTCCCATATACACAGCTCTCTCTCTCCCAAAAATTTGCCCTTGACGTGTGCGCTGCAGCGGGAGGGGCCAAAACAGGCACGTCACAGCAGGGAGGAGCCAAAAACTGGGGCGGGGTCGAACACAGCGTGATGCTCATTCGAGTAACGAGCACCATCGAGTACGCTAATACTCGAACGAGCATCAAGCTCCGCAGAGTATGTTCGCTCAACTCTAGAGCTGATCCTTACTTACAAGTAATTATTGTGTACATTCATTTCCAAGGGGCCTGAATTCACCTTCGTGCCTAAAACCTGGCACACGGGTACCTAGATGCTGTTTTATGTCACCAGATTGGGCAATTTCCTATGTAACTAGGGCTCATATGGAAGCTCCAAGTACAGTGGAATACTGTATTAAAAACACAGTCTGGCTGTCCCATAGAAGTCTTTTATGACCTCTTAGGGCGACCTATTAAGTGAAAAAAGTAAGTAACCTAGCCTATACATATTATACTAAGGTGAAGAAAAAAAGTAATGTCTCGTATATGTACATTTATACCTGTTTAAGTGACTGTGAATGGCTATGAACAGTTATATAGGTGTCCTTACTCTACTAATGTAAGGACACTTATTTACGTAAGGAAATCCATAATTGGCAGAATCATTTTTAAGGGAACATTTAAAAAGACATTAGCAATGTGCAGCATTGGGTGAAGAAGTTTCAAGCAGGAGAATCCAAAATTGCAGATGACCCAAGAGTAGCCATCTGTCAACATCACTCACCGATGAGAACCGACAATGTGTGCAACCCAAGGAATGGCACCATAGGGGTTCTCTACCACCCAAAAAATTCAAGTCTGCAAGATCAACACAGAAGGTGATGACAACAGTGTTTTGAGACACATGACATTATTCTCATAGATTTTTTAATAGGCGTCACGCAATCAACAGTGAAACCTATGTTACAGCACTTGAGAAGCTGAAGGTGGTCATTAGGAAGAAAAGACCTAAAAGACATTTTTGCAATAATGCAAGACCTCACACATCATTCTTCACAACCCAGGCAATTCCAAAATAGGATGGTCTGTGCTGCCTCATCCACCTTACAGCCCTGATTTGGCGCCTTCTGATTTCTACCTGTTTGGGCCTATGAAAGACAGCCGTTAGGGTATGAAGTTCCAAAACTTGGATGAAGTTAAAGGGGTTGTCCCGCGGCAGCAAGTGGGTCTATACACTTCTGTATGGCCATATTAATGCACTTTGTAATGTACATTGTGCATTAATTATGAGCCATACAGAAGTTATAAGAAGTTTTTCACTTACCTGCTCCGTTGCTAGCGTCCTCGTTTCCATGGAGCCGACTAATTTTCGCCGTCTAATGGCCAAATTAGCCGTGCTTGCGCAGTCCGGGTCTTCTTCTTTTATGAATGGGATCGCTCGTGCAGGATGCCGGCTCCGTGTAGCTCCGCCCCGTCACGTGCCGATTCCCGCCAATCAGGAGGCTGGAATCGGCAATGGACCGCACAGAAGCCCTGCGGTCCACCGAGGGTGAAGATCCCGGCGGCCATCTTCACCAGGTAAGTAAGAAGTCACCGGAGTGCGGGGATTCAGGTAAGCACTCTCCGGTGTTCTTTTTTAACCCCTGCATCGGGGTTGTCTCGCGCCGAACGGGGGGGGGGGGGGGTTGAAAAAAAACAAACCCCGTTTCGGCGTGGGACAACCCCTTTAACTCCTTAGTGACAGGCTTATATTTTCCTTAAGGACCAAGCAATTGTCATTTGTTACATTGCAAGCCATAATTTGTTAAGATAGCTTGTTTTCTTGTGGGCTTGTTTTCTGTGGGACAAGTTGTATTTTTTATGGCATCACTCTGGGGTTTATATATTGTATAACTTTTTTTTGAAGGGGGGGTGGGGGAGTGGAAAAAAACCCTCAGAAGTTCCGCCATTGTTTTTGGATTTTATGTTTACCATTTGGTAAAAATACCAAATTTTTGTCTGAATGAGAAAAATTACTACGATACTAAGTTTATATAGATTTAAAAAATATATTTTTACTACTTTGCTACAATTAAAACACATTTTTAAAGAAAAACTATTGAATCTGCATTGCCGCATTCTAAGACCGATAGCACTTTTATTTTAACGGAAACTGAGCTGTGCAAGACCTTGTTTTTTGCGAGTTGTAGTATTTTTTATTGGTACCATTTTGAGGTACATGTGACTTTTAGATTGCCTTCTATTGTGTGGTTTTTGAGGGGTGACCAACAGAAAAATAGCAATTTGGGCATTAGTTTCTAAGATTCATCATGTGCAATAAATAAAATATTTTCATTGTCTGGGTGATTACAATTGCGATAATATCTATGTGTTGCTTTTTAAACATTTTCTTTGGTGTTTTATCCATTTTAAAAGGGTTTTTGTGGGGAAAAATTATTAGTTTTTAATGGATTTTTTTTTCCTTAAATTGAACTTTATTGAGCTTTTTGACGCTATCTTTTAATCACTTAAGGGGACTTTAATATGCAATGCTCGATTGCTAGAATAGTACAACTGCATTACTTATGTAGTGCATTCTACTAAGCCTATGATGGCAGCCTGTTAGACTTTGCCAGTGTAGGGTTATAATAGGCTGAGTTACATGGCAGACATGGAGGCCTTTGTCAGGCTTCTGGTTGCCATGTGAACCCAATTGGTAACTTGCAATCACATTTCAGGGGGCCGATAGGGGAATGGGGATCCTACTGTTACTCGTCACCTGCTTAAATGCTGCAGTTGCTATTGATTGTGGTATGTAAGGGGTTTCTCTTCATCTGTTGGTTAGAGCAAGAGCCCAGCTGTCAGTAGTCAGCTTAGCCACTGCCTTAAGGCCCATTTAGACACAACAATCATCGCTCAAGAGGTCTTTTGAGCGATAATCGTTGTGTGCATTTATAGGGCAAGGTGATCGCTCAAACGTTGAGCGATCACCTTGCACTCCAAGCGTGGGATGCGGATGTGGGGCCGCTTGTTTTCTGCATCCAGCTGTTCTCTGCTCAGAGGACCCGGCTGTTATACAGCCGAGCACTCTGAGCGGCGGATGCAGAAGACAAGCGGGGCCACTTGTCTTCTGCATCCAGCTGTTCTCTGCTAAGAGCGCCCGGCTGGTATACAGCCGAGCACTCCGAGCAGGGTATGAAGAACACAGCTGGACAACTCTGTTCTTCATACCCCGCCTGTGTTCAGGGAGCAGGACACAGCTGCAACAATAGTTTCAGCTGTATCCCGCTGTGAATTCCTGATAAGGCTGATAATTGTCTTTCAGCATGCTGTCAACGATGAATGACGGCTTAACAAAAACTACACGATGTCAGTGCAGTTACACACCGATTATCGCTCAAAAGACGGCTTTTGAGTGAATTTTGAGCGATAATCGTGTCTAAATGGGCCATTAGATGAATGTCCATGTTAAAAACCCATTAGTGACGTTAGTAAAAAAAAATGCGTATTAGCCGTCATTAAGGGGTTAAATCCACTGTAAAGTCATGGGTCAGGAAGCAAACTGCTCAATTTTCCTAAACTGAACTTCATACTTGGGTTCAATGATGGTCTAGATTTATTGCAAGTAATGGTGACTATTTTGAAGAGCAGTTCTGTGTACAGGAGACCTCAGGCTATAATCTATGACACCTTTGTTTTGATATGTTCATTAATAAAGTTGTGATGACAGTGGAGGTGTTACCTTTTTGATTCACCCTTTTATTTCGAAATATTTTATTACAATGCGAATTACCAAAATTTAAGATGATTGAATATTATTCGTGCAGAATGGTCAAAAAGTTGCACATTCTTGTGCAATTATGACGTGCTCAAAAATGTGTCACTTAATACCTGAAAACTGGTGTAAAATGTTAAAGGAGATGTCCCGCGGCAGCAAGTGGGTCTATACACTTCTGTATGGCCATAATAATGCACTTTGTAATATACATTGTGCATTAATTATGAGCCATACAGAAGTTATAAAAAGTTTTTTACTTACCTGCTCCGTTGCTAGCGTCCTCGTTCCCATGGAGCCGACTAATTTTTGGCCTCCGATGGCCAAATTAGCCGCGCTTGCGCAGTCCGGGTCTTCAGCAGTCTTCTATGGAGCCGCTCGTGCCAGAGAGCGGCTCCGTGTAGCTCCGCCCCGTCACGTGCCGATTCCAGCCAATCAGGAGGCTGGAATCGGCAGTGGACCGCACAGAAGAGCTGCGGTCCACGGAGGCAGAGGATCCCGGCGGCCATCTTCAGAAGGTGAGTATGAAGACGCCGGACCGCCGGGATTCAGGTAAGCGCTGTGCGGGTGGTTTTTTTAACCCCTGCATCGGGGTTGTCTCGCGCCGAACGGGGGGGGGGTTTAAAAAAAAAAAAAACCCGTTTCGGCGCGGGACATCTCCTTTAAATAAATCCCTCCCCCCCCCCCCTGCATTCTTGTTATGCCCATGATAGCTGCACACTTGAGGAATGGCTTCTGGGTACCGACACTTGGGGCGGATTTAGCGCTACTTGTGGATGCGGTTTGGGATTTGCTATAGATTGATCTCTATGTACTGCAAAGGGCTGAAATCTGCTGTGAAAATCCACAGAAAGAACTGACATGCTGCCAATTTTAAAAACTGCATCAGAGGTCAATTTAGACAGAAAATCTCGTCTCCATTGCTGGGACTCAACTGCAGTGCAGATTATTTATGCTGCTGGAAATCATAAGTTGCAGCCAGTACATGTAGTTTCTGTACGAATACCTGGACATCTTCCCAGTGGGGCACCAGTCTGTGAACGTAGTGCAGTATGCAACATAGTCCTCAACAGGTAGTGGAGATATATGAAACGCTTGTAGACAACTCATCAGAAAGTCTAGTAAACCTGCGGCATGACGCGTGACTGAAGACCTGCTCTTTATTCCAGACACTTCTGCATGTCAAAAAAAAGTGATGCTTCATAAAATATAGATCTCCCCCTAAGCTTTTCTATATCCTCCTAGCTTTCCAGCCTCTGCAAGATGCTCAAAAGAACAACTAAGCATTAGCGCCATCTTGTGGTTTCAATGAAAACTCAAATCCACTGGAGACGTCAAGTTTTTCGTGGTTTTATTTTTCTAGTGTATTGCCATTAGGCTTTATCAAATATGTTGTGCTGCGGGAAATTATTGCGGCTTCACATGGGCGGAATTCACAGTGTGCCACAGAAGGTATGCAATGACATTGCATGTTTGCTGCACGCCACCAATCGTGATGCACCATCTTAGTGTGTATTTGCGCTTAAAACGTGCCAAAATATAACGCTGTGATCTTTATTGTGCGTGTATTTTGCGCAATGTGTGTGAGCGGCAACATGGGAGCCTATGGCAGATTGGTATAGCATATTACATGCGCAAAACCTGCACACGTAATACGCTGTCACCACACACCCATGTGAAAGAGCCCTAGGTAGAGTGACTGAAAGAACTGTGTTAGGTGGTTGACATTGAAATGTGAAACCTCTATTTACATCGGGGGTCAATTGGACTCTTAAAGGGAACCTATCATCTTAGAAAAGCTGTGTAGTCTATGGGCGGCAGGTTGTTGAGTAGGAGGAGCTGAGCAGAAGAATATATAGTTTTGTAGGGAATTATTCAGTAAAGCTTGCATTTTATTCATTTAAGTCTCTTCTCTGTCTATGCTTAGGAGTCCAGTGGGCGGTCCTATTCTGTGATTAACAGCCTTCCATTCATAAATAAGCAGAGATAGCAGTCAATCAGTGATCGCATCGCTTACTGGACTCCTAAAATCAGATTAGGCAACAATTTAAATGCTGGCAGATCAGACATTATGTTCAGCGTACCAGGTTCCCTTTAAGGAAAAGCTGTAAAAAAAAAACAATTTGGTGATTTCATCCCTCTTCATCCAAGCAAGACAGTGGCATGGATGTAGTTTGTTTTGGGCTCACCCTTGTACATTAAGCAAGTTCTTTATAGTTTTGGTCACTTTGAAAGAATATGTAATTGCATGTATATGTGTGCTTTTTTACATGGCTGTGAAGAAGGACCGAGGTAGAGAGACTCTGTCAGCATCTTTTAGCACCCTTCTCCAAGGGCAGCATAAAGTAGTGAAAGTCACACGGATTACAGCGACATGTTTGCTGTGTGGATCTATGCAGCAGTTTTGGAGAAATTTAATATTACTACTGGGGCTGCAAAGGCGGTTACTATTATTACTGGGGCTACTGAGAGGGGTTAATATTACTACTGAGGGGGTTGTTATTGTTACTGCAGCTACTGTGGGGTTAATATTGCTATTGAGGGGGTTATTACTGGGGCTACTGATGGCCACTGTGGGGGTCACTATTACTACTGATGCCTCTGTGGGGGGTAATATTACTACTGAGGCCCTTCTGCACGCTGTGAACATGTTCATATTATACACTAGAATGTATTAGATTCTTATCATGTGTTTGAGCAGTAACACATACCTTAAGGTGTTAACATACATTAATCACTAGAAACTAATGCCAATGCGGAGTTCTTATGACTTTAAGGGCATGTACCTATTGCTACGTCATTTGGAGTATATATGTAGTAGGATGCTATTAATAAATCAGAAGCATTGTGTCAGTCTCCGTTACTCTGTGTGTACACATTCCTCAATAACCAATTTTGCCCACACAGTAAAACCAGGGGATAACAACATGTATAGAGGACTACTTAAAGTAGTCTTGGATATTCACAAGTTGCAGGCTAGCTACCGGCACCTGGCCCTCCAACCAATGATTGACAGCTCTCTGCTTATTACTGTGCACAGAGAGCTACCAATCATTGGTTGGAGGCCGGGGTGGGTGTGGCTAGGCTGCAGCTCATGAATATGCAGGACTTAAATCTGTTTCTGGCTGCTACTAATAAAATGCAAGTTTCTTCAAAAATACTGCATGCAGGAGACACATCACTGTAATCAGTGGGACAGGCTCAGATCACTACTACAACCGCAGGACCTGAAAACGTCTCGCCCGTTGAAGTGAACCAAACTTGTTACCAAAGACCCCAGGTCTTATGGCTGGGATGCAGATGCTAAAATTTAGATGCATTATAACTGTCTAAATGAATCCTTGGCCTGTATTTACGGAACATAACCGTAATGAAGCTTTAGGGTGCCTTCACACTTGCGATCGCAATATCGCTGCGTTGTTTTTTTTTAACGCAAATGTCAATAGGACTTTCTAATGTTAAACACACATTGCATGAAAATCTCAAATTTGGGCTTTGTGATTTTTGTGCAATGCTTTTTTTAACATTAGAAAGTCCTATTGACATTTGCGTTAAAAAAAAACAAAAAACGCAGCGCTATTGCGATCGCAAGTGTGAAGACACCCATAAGATACATTTATCTGGCAGGAATTCAGACATTCCCTACCAACCTGCCTCAGATTTAAGATTCTATTTGCTAGGCTGTGTATCTGGAGGGTCTATTACCATTACATTTTGATGGGAGTTTAAAAGGCTACACTGAAAAAAAAAGTACACAGGCTAATTACGGCAGGGGAGGGAGGACTGTTGCATATCATCATATAGAGCCAGGAAAGGTGGAGGCCGACGATCTCCTGGAACCTTTTATTAGAACATAATTAGTGATTTTGATTCTGTAATTCAACTCCGAAGTCCAGACGGTCAGTGCGGCGTCCTGGTGCTGACCGCTGGGACCCTGCTGCTTCTGCTGATGTAAGCTTGGTTCGTTCAGGGATATTATAGATTTTTTGACAGTTCTCTCTGCCGCTGCCCAGGGAATGGGTGATTTAGGAGGGGAAAGCGGAACTACTGGCAGCGGTGGCAAAGAGAAAAAAAAAGATCTGATTGCAGAGAGGAGGCCGATGTACAGTGGGACAAGTTCACTTTAATTTTTATGTGCTTTGCTTTTTCTCCCCAACTTGATTGGTGTTATCTCAGCATTCCTCTGTATACAGATCAGTTAATAGTGATTGAAGGCTGGGGTTCCATCATAGTAACGCTGTTGTGCCCAAACCATGGCAAGATTGTGATAATGTCAAAACGGCAAGTGTTTAAAAAAAAAATAACTAAAAAAAATTACCGTAAGCATTAGAGATGAGCGAGCACCAAAATGCTCGGGTGCTCGTTACTCGGGACGAAAATTTCGCGATGCTCGAGGGTTCGTTTCGAATAACAAACCCCATTAAAGTCAATGGGCAACCCGAGCATTTTTGTATATCGCCAATGCTCGCTAAGGTTTCCATTTGTGAAAATCTGGGCAATTCAAGAAAGTGATGGGAACGACACAGCAACGGATAGGGCAGGCGAGGGGCTACATGTTGGGCTGCATCTCAAGTTCACAGGTCCCACTATTAAGCCACAATAGCAGCAAGAGTGGGCCCCCCCCCCTCCCAACAACTTTTACTTCTGAAAAGCCCTCATTAGCAATGCATACCTTAGCTAAGCACCACACTACCTCCAACAAAGCACAATCACTGCCTGCATGACACTCCGCTGCCACTTCTCCTGGGTTACATGCTGCCCAACCCCGCACGACCCAGTGTCCACAGCACACACCAAAGTGTCCCTGCGCAGCCTTCAGCTGCCCTCATGCCACGCCACCCTCATGTCTATTTAGAAGTGCGTCTGCCATGAGGAGGAACCGCAGGCACACACTGCAGAGAGTTGGCACGGCTAGGCAGCGACCCTCTTTAAAAGGGGCGGGGCGATAGCCCACAATGCTGTACAGAAGCAATGAGAAATATAATCCTGTGCCACCGCCATCAGGAGCTGCACAGGTGGGCATAGCAATGGGGAACCTATGTGCCACACACTATTCATTCTGTCAAGGTGTCTGCATGCCCCAGTCAGACCGCGGTTTTTTATAAATAGTCACAGGCAGGTACAACTCCGCAATGGGAATTCCGTGTGCACCCACAGCATGGGTGGCTCCCTGGAACCCACCGGCTGTACATAAATGTATCCCACTGCAGTGCCCATCACAGCTGAGGTAACGTCAGATTAAATGCAGGTGGGCTTCGGCCCACACTGCATGCCCCAGTCAGACTGGGGTTTTTTATAAGTAGACACAGACAGGTACAACTCCCTATTGTGAAGTCCGTGTGGACGAACAGCATGGGTGGCTCCTTGGAACCCACCGGCGGTACATAAATATATCCCATTGCATTGCCCATCACAGCTGAGGTAATGTCATGTTTAATGCAGGTGGGCTTGGGCCCACACTGCATGCCCCAGTCAGACTAGGGTTCTTTAGAAGTGGACACATGCAGTTACAACTCCGTGTGGACCGACAGCATGGGTGGCTCCCTGGAACCCACCGGCGGTACATAAATATATCCCATTGCAGTGCCCAGCACAGCTGATGTAACGTCAGCTTTAATGCAGGTGGGCAAAAAGTTAATTGTATTACACTGTA